>NW_012102031.1:11435115-11464335 GCF_000951045.1 Mandrillus leucophaeus
GACAGAGCGAGACTCCGTCTCAAAAAAAAAAAAAAAAGAATTTTGTAACTGCCACCCCAAAATTGTCTTGACAAAGATATTTTTCAACAGAAGCTGTTGTGCTTTCTACAGATGAACTCGACTCTAGATTTTGGGACTTTAGACTTAAACATTCTTTCCCATCTTGGTTACCGAGAGCCCCTAAGAGGACGAAGGACCTGTGCGAACAGCCCACAGTATGATCTTATCCTCAGAGTATTTTCTTTCTTCTAATTGCAGGTGACCCCAAAGAACACAATTAATGGTATGTATTCTGGAATCATTCACCGAGTGTAAAAAAAAAAAAAAAAAAAAAAAAAAAAGTGTATGTATAAGAAATGTGGAACTTAATTACTGACTTTAGTCTAGAGAATCTCTGTGATCCAAGACACCTGGAAAGAATGAGAATTTGGGGTGGACTAAAACTGGTTTTGCAGGTGACAAACTCTTGTCACCTACGTGCAATGCCTGGAAACAGGCGTATTCACTTTAGGTGGTGTGGATTTGTGTGCACCAAGGTAGAAGGTGTCTGTGTGTAGGTCTGTGATGTCTTTGTCAATGCGTGTCCAACACACAGGTGGGTGCAAGCTTAAGGGGTCTGCACACTCAATGAAAGTGAGACTGGACTTCATTATTCATACATTTTCAATAATCTATTGTCTCCGTAACATAAAATTAATGATAAAATACCATAGAATATTTCCCTAATATTGAATCTTGTCTCTCAATAAAGAGTTGCTTAAAAGCACATGAGAAGTGCTACTCAACAAATGATAAGTGCTGTAGCTGCAGTGAAAGCATTCATTTGGGAAGTCATAAGACTTATGACTTATAACTTACAAAGTTATGACTTACGCTCTGTACTCAGCCATGAGCTTTGTAAGATAATTGAAGGGGAGGATAAAAGACCCGATTTGCCTCCTCTGTTCAGTGGTTCTGTTATATGCCTTGTGGAGTACAGTTACACGGGAAGTTGATGGAGTAAACACAACAAAGAATTGAACAGGCTAATTGAATCCATAAGACTGTGGTGAGGTTAGTGAATGAGATGGGTCATTTATTTTTTAACTTTTATTTTAAGTCCAGGGGTACCTGTGCAGGTTTGTTATACAGGTCAACTTGTGTCACAGGGGTTTATTGTTCAGATTATTTCATCATCCAGGTACTAGGCCTAGTATACAATGGATCTGTTTTTCTGATCCTCTCCTCCCACCCACCCTCCACTCTCAAGTAGACCTAAGTCTGTTGTTCCTCTCTTTGTGTCCACGTGTCCTCATCACTTAGCTCCCGCTTATAAGTGAGAACATGCAGTATTTGGTTTTCTGTACCTTTATTAGTTTACTAAGTATGATGGCCTCCAGTTCCATCCATGTTCCTGCAAAGGACATGATCTCATTCTCTTTTATGGCTGCGTAGTATTCCATGGTGTATATGTACCACATTTTCTTTATCCAATATGTCATTGGTGGGCATGTGGATCTTTGCTATTGTGAATAGTGCTGCTGTGGACATATGTGTGGATGTCTTCAGGGTAGAATGATTTACATTTCTTTGGGTATATACCCAGTAACGGGATTGCTGGATTGAATGATATGTCTGTTTTTAGCTCTTTGAGGAATCACCATACTCCTTTCCACAATGGCTGAACCAATTTACACTGTCTCTAACAGTGTGGAAGTGCTCCCTTTTCTCTGCAACTTTGCCAGTATCTGCTATTTTTTGACTTTTTAATAATGGCCATTCTGATGTGGGAAATGGTGTCTCATTTTGTCCCACCAGTTTTTTTTAACTGTTAAGTTCAGGGGTACATGTGCAGGTTTGTTACATAGGCCAACTTGTGTCACGGGAGTTTGTTGTACACATTATTTTGTCACCTGGGTATTAAGCCTAGTACCCATTAGTTATTCTTCCTGATCCTCCTCCTCCCACCCTTCCCCATCTGATAGGCCCCGTGCGTGTTGTTCTGCTCTGTGTGTCCCTGTAAGATTGGTCATTTTTAGGTCAAATTTTACACAGTGTGTTCTTTATGTGCTTTCTTCTAGTACTTTCTATTTTTTGTTAATAACTAGGCCACTGCTGCTAAAATCTCTACTAAAAGTGGGCACATCTTTGTGGTAACAAACAGAAGCCTGTAAAGTTGTGACACCTTAAATTCTGCCAAGTTATGAGGGCTTTGCCTGAGACCTGGATGACAGAGTTGTGTAAGAATGTGGGGTTCCTCTGAAGACTATTGACCTTTCTGAGAATAAAGATCTTATTTGTTTCTATTACATAGGGTTAAAGCAGGGACACGGTGGTCTCTAAGGCACATAGGAGGCTCTGAGAATGGAAAATGAGATCTCTCCAAACTGGAATGTAAATCTCCATTTCTGTATGTAGGATCCCTCTGAGAGCAAGCAGGGGTTCACAGAAGGATACAGATCGCTAAGAGAAATAAATCATGGGAAACACAGGTTTATAGCGTTTAGAAGAAAATACCAAGATGAACATATTAATATCTAAAGTGAGTTTTGATGAAAACAATTAAACAAATTTTTTTAAACTCAAAATGTAAATATCAGGACCGTGTGACTTACTTTTATTTCTACCAAATAATAAAATAAAGACTGGCAGTCCTGGGCACACACTTCCAGAGAGTACACAGAGCAAACACAGCCATAGTGGTTTATCATTTTAGGAGAATCTTGATTCCACTCCTGCAATAATAGACTTGACTGGAAAGGGGAAGGACAGAAACATTCCTCTGAATGTAGAACCCAAAATCTGAAAACAAATGTTAGTGATCTAGAGTCGGACTTAAAAAAACAATAGGATGAACAGTGGTATTTTATGAGAGGACTTTCATAGGGGTCACGAGAGAGAATCAATGGCATTTTCACTAGTGAAGGATTAGGAGAAGAGGCAGAGCCACTGGGTTAATGGAAGGGACATCTGGAGACAGAGGGAAAGGGGGATCAGAGTGAACCTGAATGAGAGTCCTGGGGCAGAGTTTCCAGGCTGTGGCTTTGGAGGGGTTTTTTGTTTTTGTTTTTTTTTTGAAACAGAGTCTTGCTCTGTCTCCCAGGCTGGAGTGCAGTGGTGCGATCTCGGCTCACTGCAAGCTCCACCTCCCGGGTTCACGCCATTCTCCTGCCTCAGCCTCCTGAGTAGCTGGGACTACAGGCGCCCGCCACCACACCCAGCTAATTTTTTGTATTTTTAGTACAGACAGGGTTTCACCATGTTAACCAGGATGGTCTCGATCTCCTGACCTCGTGATCTGCCCACCTCGGCCTCCCAAAGTGCTGGGATTACAGGCTTGAGCCACTGCACCCTGCCAGAGGGGTCTTTCTGAGAGGAGATAGGACTGTCCCCTGCCACAGCAAGGTCAAGGAATGAATGTGGAGTTTGTAAAATAGAAAGTGATCTTTGATGAGGAAAGAATGAGCTGATAAGGGGCACACTCCATGCTGGTGCACGTGCTGCCCATTCTTAGCCACATCTTGTTCCAGGTGGCTCAGATCAGCAATCAAGGAGAAAGTGGGAGCGGCAGACTAAATTCATTAAACCACCAAAGCACCAGCCCAGATGGCCACGTTTTCAGTTAATTCACATTAGGTACTTATTGAGGTTTGATAAGTAGGAGAGAAGTTGTTACCTGCAGAAGCAGCTTGTGATAGATGTTTTGCATAAGGCCTGAGCAGTCTTGGAGACAGGCTGACACTGGCCCCTCACTGTGGTCACCGGAGGAAACAGTTACTGAGAGACAGCTGACAGGGTGAAGGGAGTGGGGGAGGAAGGCCACGCATTTGTGCTTCCAAAGGTCCCACAGATGACATCCTTTAAAAACAACTGTGTGATATTTGGGGTGGAAGATTTGAAAGGCAGAGGAAAACAATGCTTTATAATTAGGGACCTGTCTTCATCTCAGGCAACTCTTCCCGAGCGCAAACTCTGTCTTTCCACACACCTTGGAATAAAAGGATTGGAGAAGGAGAGTGAAGGGGTCCCTCTGATCAGTGGTCCAGGGCATGATACAGAGGTCTCAGTTGTTCAGGAATCTCTGTCTCTGGGGAACCAAATTCATTTCCCCCCCCAGATCCTTCACTCATTGGAATGGGATTCTGCAAATCACTCACCATCTCTAAGTGATACTCAGTGCCCCCCACTGGAAAATCTGAGCGGCGGCCCCTCCTCTGCCCACCCTGCCGGGCTGATGTGGGGATTCCCGGAGATAATAGCAGATGTCCTCCAGAAGTTGTAAGGCAGCACACCCACGTAAAAGATGAACAGGGACCCATCCTCCACTGGCCTGGAGCCACCCAAACAGCCTCTCCGTGTTCAGCCACTACTAAGTGTCCAGCTTATTCCTTCCGGCATTTAGTAAACCCTTACATATCACTACTGAAGTTCTGACTCTCTTTCTTAATATTCTCCTGCATGTAGTGATTTTTCTAGCCCCATACTGTGATATTAATAAGTAGGCCCTATGAATGTTTTAACATAACAGTGCAGAGATCTGAGGATCGAGGGATTGCATGACCTTCCCAGGTCCACGTGTCTCTAGTGGGACTGGGGTCCAGGCCCCCACTACACCAGCCCTCTGCCTTTCTGTATCGCCTCATCTATGTGAAGGCATCGCCCACGCAGTCTTTCTAATCCACATATAAAGTGCTCACTGAACTCCATGATCTTCCTGAGACCCAACTTTGATTCACATGACCCTGTTTGGAAGCCAGTAAACAATGAGATCAGAAGTTAGAACTCAGAACCAATGATCACAGTTCTCCCTCTGGTCTTTCTGTCAGTAACATATCAGTGGCTCTCTGCATTGCAAAAAGATTAACCAAGATCTTCTCTGATAGAGATTGTAAGAAGATACAGCGTCTACACCAAGAGGCACATGACGCAACCTGGACTCTGGGCAAACCACCGGGTGCACCTACATGAAGGTACCGTGGAAATTTATTAAGTTGATTTAAGAATAACAATTGTGGGTTATATTCAGTGTCCCGTATGTTAGAAGAAGCTACAGAGGAGGTTAAGCCATATGTTCAAATGCGCCAAAATTTTTATTTGCCTAGTCAAGAAGTATTGCTGAAATCACAAAATTAAATATACATTTAAAAGTCAATTTTGGTTCACATTTAATAGTAAGACAATCTTTCAAGCTAATGTCTAGACATTACTCAATTGTTGAACATTATTGTGAAGAGATCTCCCTGAAACAGTGGAGCTATAATTTTATGTTTCTTTAACCAAGAGAGTTTTAGATTGACATAAAAATCGAGCATGTAATACACAAAGTTCCCGTATCATTCCATTCTCTCACCCTACCTTATAATTCCACCTAGTATTCCCTTCTTACATTACTGTGTTACATTTGCTAAAATTAATGGGCAAATATTGATACTTTAGTATCAATATTTGTGGCAATAATACTTAGAATTCAATAATCTAACCAAATTAGATTAAATACAGATTATAGAAATGTCCCATATTTTTCTCCTATGACTTTGTATAATGCTTTTACCAAGTAGAAAGTTCCTAAGTCTACCCACTCAGGTAATTTTCTGCCCCTGTTTTCTTTGCAGTGGGGGCCTATCTGGCCTCCCCAGGATGGACCGGAGTATCAGTAGTGCCTGAGTTCATCACAGGACAGCTACTCAGGACACCCTGATCACCATTAGGTAGAATTGAAGGAGCCAAAAACGGGCGCAGTGGCTCCTCAGCAGAGACTCTCCTGAATGTACAGACATGGGAACCACCTTCAGCATCAAAAAAGGAAACGTTCTGCATGCCCATATCCAGAAAAATCCCCACTCGCTGTAACTTGCGGTCTACGAAGAGGAAAGTCAGCGGCACCGTGCTGGCAGAGAGGCGGCCTCCAGCCCTCAAACTCACAGTCCAGAATCCACGCTCTGTGGTCAGCTGGATCCTTCCTTTGCGGTGAACAGATTCTCTGCAGACTCCCAGGTCCCATTCTGTGTTTGTTCCCACGTCCACCTCCCAGTAGTGGCGGCCACAGGTAAAGCGAGGGGAGCCCAGGACACAAATGGACAAGTCAAATCTCTCGGCAAGGTCTTGCCGATTCTGTCTGATGCGCCCACTTCGGACGCTCCTGAGGTCGTCAGAAATGAGGAGGAAGTTGTTGGCTGTGTCACCATCCAAGGTCATATCCACTGTGAAAAGGAAAAAAAGTTGCTCAGCAAATGGACAGAAGCCAACCCCATGCCTCTCCTCTATTTCCAAGACCCAAATATCTCTTGACTTTAGTTTAATTCTGTTTCTTCCTCCAAAATCAAAACTTTTCATGAGAAATCTTCCCTATTTCAAATTCTCATAGGTATGCTTTGTGGCAATATGTGACTCTTATTCCCAGTAGCAATTCTTATTTTACTTTACATCACGTGTTTGCTTCATTGAACTTTTCTTCATTTAGAGTGGAAGGTCTCTGAAGGCAGGCACCATGACCCCCTTTCTACCACCTTGATGCATGAACAAATAAATAATAATTAAGACAATGCAAGTGGTCAATATTAAATATGTTTCTGCTTCCACAAGTTATTACTCCAATTCAGTATATAGAACATGATTCCAGGCTTTTGTTATTTTCCATGTTTGTAAACAAATTAATTGTACCCAGTTCTGACAGCAGATAGAATATCTCTGCAGCTGACGATGTGATGACAGAGGTGCCGATCCTGGACATTAGGAGGCTCCAAGGCCAGGAGGAGGAGGGGGGCCTTAGATGAAAGAATGTTTTCCATCCTACATGGGAGGTGAGGCCTTAAGCAAAGCAATGGTAAATTTTGGAGCCAAGAGAAAGGTATTTGAAAGTTGTTTGTCATAACCGACTGATTGCAGAGAATAAGGGCAGCAAATACAAAGGTCAATAATTTAAGGCATTGGGTATGTGGTTGACAGGTGAAGCCGCCGGTTCTCATGGAGGAGGCAGTGTGATATGGCCTAGAGAAAATTAATTGTCCAGAGCATTCTGAAAAAATTTCTACAAAACATATTATCCTTCAAGTCAAAAGACTGATATAATCACTAATATAGGTTTTATAGATTACAGTAAGACTTGCGGGGATTGATTGCTGTTTAATGTTGAATTAGGGAATAGACATGGACAAGGAAGGAGGAAGACGGTTCCAAACATGACTTGGCCAGGGTGAATGTGTCCTCCATATTTCAGCAGAGAGACAGTCAGGTATTGGTAGGTGGATGGGTAGAGATTATGAGTGTCAGGGCAGAAGCTACTAGTGTCGGGGACATCATAGGGGCCCACCACCATTTATAGGTGTAATTCTTTGCTCAGGCTGACCATAACCTCTTCATTTAAATGTCCCTTTTCTCCAGAGTTATGGAGTCTTTTAGTATTTTCTGTAGCCAGGGCCACTGAGCATTTCCTCTAAATTTCATTCCTTGGACTCCAGTCTGCACCCAACTGCCCAGTGGGCCCTCTCAAGGGCCAGAATGGGGACCACATCTGGCAACCCTGAGAGAGGCTGCAGGAGATGGGCCTGAGCGAGCTCTGCACCAAGGAGGGGCCCCCACCAATGCCATTCGGGAAGGAGTGACTCTGGTGCTAAGAGAAGGGAGAAGACGCTCTTAGGGTAGGGAGGTGTTGATCTGTGGTCAGTGCTTGGAGGCTGAGGCCCCCAGGTCCCAACCCTACCTTGCTCCAAAGGCCAAGCAGGCGGGATCTGAAGAATCTGGGGGTTTCCCTCTGCCCCTGCCTCACCTGGGCTGAGTGACAGAGTCAGACTGGACAGTACTGCCCAGAGCCCTGGTGCCCGCTGCACAGGCTGGGAAGAGTACCCTGCATCTGCTTGTGTGCTCAGCTGGGGACTCCAGGCTCCATGTGCAAGCAATGTGGGCAGGGGAGCTGGACAGAGCAGCCCCAGTACCCACACTGGCAAGGGCGTCCCCCTCTAGATGAGCTGTGGGGACCAGATCATCCGTTGCTGGGAAGGCCCTGTCCAAGTTTCTGCTCTCCTGCTATCTCAGCTCAGGGGTAAGTGGCATTTAACAGTCCCACAGAGACAGCCCTGGGGCCACTGTGGGCTGCTGTAATCCCCAGAGCTGAGCTCCATGAGCTTGGGAGGGGGGCTGGGGGAGGCTCCCTTAGGAAGAGACATTGGCAGGTGAGGGTTGATGTGGGCTGGGAAGACCGAGGCAGGGAGCTTCATGTGAACCCTACAAGTTTGAGGCCCCTGGGAAGGCGCCTGAGGCTTCTGGAGACTCAAGTCAGGGGAGCCAATTTGTGCTCTTGATCCCTGTCCACACCTGGTGCTGCGCTGAAGGCTTGGGCCATATCCCAACAGCGGTGGGAAGGAAGCCTTCTTCTCAGGAGATCTCAGATTAGCATTCCCAGGAGAGGAATCTGGGGTCACAGGGAGACATGTCTGGGGCAGCCAGCTTGACATATCATCCAGCTTCGTGCCCCTTGGCCACTCCCCTGCCACCGTACCTCAGGGAGGGCTCAGCAGGAAGAGCTCTTTCATTACTTTCCATTTTCGTTTGTGTTCCCTTCCATTTACATGATTTGGGTTTGTTCTGTTGTGGTGGTGTGGTGTGTTGCTCTTTTTTCTTTTTCTCTTCTTTTTTCTTTCTAAAATATTGCTTATTTATAGTTTTACAATTTGTTTTGTGCAGGCCGGGCACGGTGGCTCACGTAATCCCAGCACTTTGGGAGGCCGAGACGGGCGGATCACGAGGTCAGGAGATCGAGACCATCCTGGCTAACACGGTGAAACCCCGTCTCTACTAAAAATACAAAAATTAGCCGGGCGAGGTTGCGGGTGCCTGTAGTCCCAGCTACTCAGGAGACTGAGGCAGGAGAATGGCGTGAACCCGGGAGGCGGAGCTTGCAGTGAGTGGAGATCACGCCACTGCACTCCAGCCTGGGTGACAGAGCAAGACTCCGTCTCAAAAAAAAAAAAAAAAATTTTTTTTGTTTTGTAATACATGTCCAAAATTAGGGGGCGCAGTGGGATTTTTTCCTATTTGTATACACTGAGGAATGATGAAATCAGGGTGTTCCTCACATCTGTTCCCATATCTAGTTTTTATTTCTATGTGTTGTGAACCTTCATTGTCCTTCTTTCTAGCTCTACTGAAAAAGAGGCTGCCATATTGGTACCACTAGTCACCCTGCTGTGGAGTGCCTCAGCAGAATTCATCCCTTCCCTGGAACCGCAGCTCTGCACCCATTACCAATGACTACCCCTTCCCTCTCCTCCCTGCTGCCTCTGCTAACCACTATTGTACCTTCACCTTCCATTAGATACTTTGTTTTAGCTTCCACATGGTTCCGATGATACAGTGTTTGTCTTATTCTGCCTAGCTGACTCAGTTTATGACTTCCAGGATCATCCCGGGTTGCTGTAAATGACATCAAGCCATGAATTTTTGAGGATGAGGCATCTTTCATTGTGTCTGTGTGCTGAAGTTCCTTCATTGCTCTGTCAGTTGATGGACAGGTTAGGTTGATTTCATACCTTGGCTATTGTGAGTAGTGCTTCCCTAAATCTGGGAAGGCAACTATTACTTCAGTATACTGATTTCATGTTCATGAAGCGTGTACTCACTATTGAAATTTCTAGATGAAATGGTAGTTTCTTCAATATACTGATTTCATTTTCATTAAGCATATACTCACTATTGGAATTTCTAGATGAAATGGTAGTTTCTTTTTTGGTTATATTCTAATTACAGTATGTGGTATCTGATTGTAATTTTTATTTGCAGTTTTGAGATGATTAATGATGTTAAGAATCAATTTTTTTTTACCTGGTAGTGGATTTTTTTTACCTGGTAGTGGATTTTTTTTACCTGGTAGTGGATTTTTTTTTAACCTGTTACTGGATTTAATATCACTTTCTTTTCCATGACATGAGGCCCCAATTCACCCCACAGGCAAATCTGGTCTGTCAAGAGCCCAGACAGAGGCACACAGAACAGAGCGAGTCTGGGGGTCCCACATGCTCCTGGCAGACAGACAGAAGAGTCTCAAGAGGTCACCATTTGAATGCTCTGCCTCTGGGGTCAGAGGTGAAGGGGTCACAGTGACCAGCTGAGGCATACAGAGGTCTAAATAGGGAGAGGAGAGGTCAGCCTCTCAGAACCAAGGTCCAGAAGGAAACCCAGGCCACAGACTGTGAGAAGTCGCAGAAAAAGATGAAAACCAGCAAAAAAAAAAAAAAAAAAAAAACCCAAAAACTTGACAAGAGCAGGGAAGGAAGGGGAAGAAGGGACTCGCCTAGGACAGTCAGCTTGGTCCGTCTGCTGAACATCAAACACTGTGACACAGGCTCATATAAAAACTACTCCCTAGGACCCCCTATGCCCCCCTCCCCAGCCCCCAGCAGCAGCTGTGATGCAGGAAAGTTGAACCACTGACTCCGACGGGCATTTGCTCGGGAAGGTGTCCACACCCCTGCCTGCCCTTCTCAAGCTGAGATGAGACAGTCAGCCCCACACACGCAATGACGGGACATCTGGAAATGCAGAGGCGCAAGGAAGCTCGTGTCTGGATCAGGTTTTCCCTTTGACTGTGGCCCAGGAATGGGAATGGGCTCCTGGGAGGGCGTTTGCTTCCCTAAGGAGGGAAGTGGCATGGAAAGGGACAGGGATTCTCTACATTATAGGGTTGTCGCAACCCTGATCTCTTGGTGTGACCTCAAAGTAAGAGCAGGGAGGCATCCTCAGGTGTCCCCAGTACCCCAGAGAAGGGACAGCTTGGCCCAGAGTCAGCAGCCATGGGAAGGTCCAATCTGACCACACAGCCACAATTCCAGGGGTCTCCCTTCCATCCTCTCTGGTGTCTTTGTTTGGGATGGGTCTCGCCAGGTGCTAGTAAGAAATTCCAGCCTCAACCTCCAGGGAGAAGTTGGAAGCAAGACCCTGTCACCCTCGCAGGGTCTCGTGTCCATTCTGAGTGTCTGACCCAAAAGGGCTGTGTCAGTAGCAGCCCAAGTGTGACCTCTAAATCCCGCTTTCCACTTTAAGGAACCAGTACACTCTGGGTTAACGGGCAACTTTAGATATGAAGCAGGAGAAAGATGTGCCCAGGACAGATTGTGAACAGAGAACAGAAAGTCCAGACCTACTGGGTTCTCTCAGGAGGATCCTGGGGCCACCAGAAGAGGAACAGTGAGTCATTGTCATCAGAATCAGGGAGGGCATAAGATCTGCCTGGCCTGAGCAAGATGCCGTGCGGGGTTCCAGGCTACAGTGGAGTATGGGGGGAAGGAGTGACCAGGTGAGGAGGGGCCTCTTTGGATGATGCCTCAGATAGATGAGAGCCTCTCCTGGAGGCTGCAAATTGAACATGAGATAAAAAAATAATGAGATGGAACAGGATTTCTAATTGACAATATTTATTGAGGGTTACTTGGATGCAGGGAGAGGGGCTGGATGCCTTGGAACGAGAGAGGAGACCCCTGCCCTGGGATCCTGCAGCTCCCAGGTCCCTGTGGACGGGGTGAGGGTCGGGGGCCTGAGCGCATTCTGCAGGGACCACTGTCAACTCCACAGTGGTCCCTTCATGTGTGACCTGGCAGCTGTAGCTTCTGTGGGACCTCCATTGGTCAGGCTCAGGTAGCTGCTGGCTATGTACTTCCTGTTGTTCTATTTGGAGGGCTTGATGGTCTCCATGCCCTGGGGGATGGGGGTGCCGTCTGCCTTCCAGGCCACCATCACAGCACCGGAGGAGAAGTCACTGATGAGACACGCCAGTGTGACCTTGTTGTCTTGGAGCTCCTCAGAGGAGGGCAGAAAGAGAGTGGCTGTGTGGGTGGCCTTGGGCTGTCCTTTGGGGTGTGTAGAGTGTCCTGCACTGGAACTGGGAGACCTGGCCCTGAATCCCTCAGAACAGAGGAGTCAGGTCACAGATCTCCCCAGCATAGACCACACCAGAGGATCTAGGGGTCTAAATAGGGAGAGGAGTTTCTTGACAGCATTCCTGTGCCATTTTCATGACTGGTTGTGCGTGGTGTGGTTCTTGGACTCGGCCATGTCTGCACCTTCGGGAGCCGTGCCTCCTGAAGCACCTGGAACCTGAAGGAGAAAAAAAATTCTTATGTCAATCCACAATAGAGTGGATACGTTGTAATATGTGACTACATATTGACTGCATTGACTATGTGACTAGTATGCAACAAGGAAATGAAAGAACTACAGTTACACTTAAGAACATGAATGAATTTCAAAATCAATGTGAGCAAAAAAGCCAGGCATGAAGAAATGCATATTGATTTATTCTATGTATAATAGTCCAAACCTGGAGAAGTCTAAACAATTCATTAGCAGTCAGAGTACCTTAAGGAAGAAGGAAGAGTACCTTAAGGAAGAAGTAGATTTGAAGGTTGCAGAGAAATTTCAGGGAGGAACCAGGGCTGTCTTCATTTCACAGGGGAGCTCCATCTCACCCTCTCTGATGTTTGCTTCTAGACCCTGATATTGATTGAGGGTCTCTAATAAAGAAGGTGCTGGAGATGCCTAGGTGGTCGGGGGGGTGTCACGAGGAAAAGCAAAATGATAGGCAGCATCATACTCAAGAGTTCTGAGTCTAATGAAGTGCCCCAGACTGGATAGAGGGTGCCCACTTAGTTTTATGTCTCATTATGTAAAATGAGGATCCTCTAAAGATAACAACGTCATCTGTAGCATGGACACGCTCCTGTGCTATCCGCACATTTTATCACGTAGAGCTTCCTGCATAAGTCTTAGCAATCGGTGAATAAAAAGACTAGAACCTAAGTTGTAAATACCAACTTAGACAACAAATGAAGCCTAATTTTAGAAGATGGGAACTAGCGTCATGCCATCTTCTGTGGGAAGGAACTCTTGGCTTCCCCAAAAATTGGAGAGCTGAAGAGAAAGAAGCCTCATCTCAGAATCTGTGGTAGGGATGGGAAGTGGAGGTTGGAAATGTGCTCAAGGTCAAACTTCTCCCCTGCCTTCCCAGAGGACTGGAGCTTTACCAGTGAGGCCGGAGTGAATATTCACTCTGCAATCCATCCATGGAAAATCCCTTTAAACGCCCAGTGAGTACAGAAGCATGAATGCGCTATAACAAGACCTCAAAGTTCAGAGGGCGATTACCAGCTTCCCCTTGGCATACAGCAGAAGAGGTTTTTCCCTAAGTTCAAGTAAATGCCTGTGACAGAGCCGTGTCCCACAGAGTCCTTTCATTACAGATGACACTCAGTGCCCAGCCCTACATCCCTTGTGCATAACCCCAAGGAGTGCTGATTAATCCAAACCAAAGGTTTGGATGTTTCACTGGGCAGAGGAGAGCAGGCAGACTGCAAAGTACCCTTATGAACACAGCACCCTTTTAGCCCCTAGAGACAGTTCTTACCATTATGCCAAGAAACTTTGAAAAGAACAAACCAGACCTCACACATATTTTCATTTTGTTTCTGATTTCATATCCCCTCCTTTAGCCCCTCAAGCAGCAGGGAGAACCTGAAGGCTCTTGGGAACCCTTTCCCATCAGATGCTACCTGGAATCATTCCCTACCTGGAGGGTCGTCCTCTTTGCTGAGGCTCCCCAGAAACAAGTCTTTAGAAGCAAAAACATCAGTAGAAGTGATTAGAAAGAGTGACTCACCCACTCCTCCTCCTGCAGCTGAAGCCATGCTGCCTCTCACATGATCTCCTGGTCTTTGCTGTGCGTTAACAAATCTTCCTACAGCCTCTCTGACCAGAGTCCTATACCAGCAAAATCACTTTCTCTCGCGAGACCCCCAATCCTCCTTCCCAGCAGGATCCCAGAATCAGGTTTCTATACACTCAAGCAACACGTTTGTTCCTCGTGAAGTAACTTCATGGTACTTACTGCATTTGCTGCATGCGATGTTAGCTGCAGTCATACAGAGGAAAACGTTGTGAGGAGCAGACTCTGCTGTGTACTTCCCACAGATCTGTTATTCCCTTGACAATGTTAGAAAACCAGAAGCGGTAGGGTGGTTGAGCCATAGGTCAGCATCCCCAAACGCTATGAGGATGCCTATGGAAAAATAAGATCTTTGTTCACAGAATTTACCTTAAAGCTGATTTAATGGGCAAACACACAATGCTTAACCCAAGGAGGAAAACGTTTGGAAAAAATGCCTCCACATTACAGCCAATAATGGATGTTGTCCTTTAAAAATCTCCCAGTGGGAAAACTTCCAGGTAGGACCTGATGGGAAAGGGTTCCCAAGAGCCTTCAGGTTATCCCTGCTGCTTGAAAACTTAAAAACTTCCCAGTTGGGAAGACACTCCCACTGAATTTCACGCCCACAAAGAGAATTGTATATGTTGTACATAATGTGCATTGTCAGATTTTCATATCACAATTGAGAAGAAATCGGGAAAGCAAAATATCTTTAAACCTGCACATCCTGTCCATGTATCTCTGAACTTAAAGTAGAAACTAAATTAAATTAAATTAAAAAAAAAAAGAAATTGCCAGATTAGGCAAATCTAGATAAACAGAAAGTAGGTGAGTGGCTGCCTAGGGCAAGGAGTGTGGGGCTTGGTGAAATAAAAAACCGGATGTCAAACAGTGATCAAGTCACTGGCCCCCAAGTAAAGCATAGAGGATGCTTCTGGCAAATGCAGTGGGTTTTCTTGGAATATTTAGCGAGTGTCCATGTTGGCTGGCAAATACATAATTATTTTTCAAGGAGAAAAGGTTGCTACTGAGAAACATACTCACTACCAGACAGTTTGTAAGTGATGCCGTCCTCTGACACTGTCAGTGAGGCCTCCTTTGGTCATAACCTCCAGTGACTGGTCGCTAGAGTTCATGACCAACTGAAGCCTGATCCATGATGGCAGTCAGAAATGATATTCACTTGATATTCTAGAAGCCACAGGGAAAAAAATAAACAAAAAAATTTCCAGAGAAAGAAATACATCTTAAAATTTGGGTGTCATAATTCTCCTCCGCACTGCCATGTGCAGACTCCTGCAAATCTTCAACATGACCTAGGAGAAAATCGAGCCACAGTCAGTGCATTGGTGCTGCCAAGGAATCCCACAAGGAGCCTTGGGGGCTGTGGACCGGGGCTGGAGTGTATGGAGGTGGGCGGTTGGCAAGCATGGACTGAGCTGCTGCTGGACCATTCTCCTTGGTGTTGAAGGCAGGCAAAGGAGAGGGACAGAAGAAATGAAAGAGCCTTGGCTTTCTAGCTAAGGCAACCTCATCAATGTGAAATAATCACCCTAAGGTTAATACGGAAAGGCACTGTACTATAGAAACAGGAAGTAGATTCATAGCATCTGTTTCAAAGAATTTATTACTTGATTAAAAGGCTACTTGATGGTTGAAATCGATTCAATTTTAGCCAAATTCTAATTACCACACATTCTTTTTCATACAGGTCATGAAAAAATTAAATGCTAAAATGCTACAATTAAGAATCGTCTTGATTTCCTTTTTTAAGTCCTCTTGTGGAACCATGGTGTGTGCACACGTACCTTTTTGGGTCCCTGTGATCAGAGGCTCCAGCAACTTCTGTGTCATTCTCGCTGAGGAAATCCCTAAACATCAGGTTTCATTCAAACAGGCCAGGCTCACAGAGCCTGCTCTGCCTACACCAGTGAAGCGGAGGGACATGACTCTGAATACTTTCTGCAATGAGAATAAGTTTCCAGGTTCAACTGTATGTTATCCACTGAAACGAGGAAATGCATAAAAATAGCAATGAATAAATTCATTAAAAATTGTCCATGCGTGGGGGGTGATTTTTTTTTTTCAACTAGCTTACAAGATTTTTTTGGATGCCTATTCATTCAGACATACAAAATATTGGTATAAAAAATCACAAGTTTATAAAAAACATCAGTCATGTTAAATCTAACTTACCGACTGTCAACATAAAGATCATATCTCATTTACTTTGTGGCCTCCAAAAAAATCTAGCACATAGAAAATTACAAATATATTTATGAAATAAAAACACAGAGACAGAGAAGACTGGTCAGGCATGCAGAGAAGATTGCATTTGATTACCTGGATGATAATAAACTACATAACTTTTGAGGATTAGTATGGAAATTTCTTTCTGTTTATGCTATCTTCCCTGGTGGAAGAAGGATGACAAAGATGAGCAGGAAAGAAATGAGAAACAGAGTCCTTGGCTTAGTAGCCAAAGTTCACCTAATGTAACACAAAATCGTCTCCAAAAGGTCTTGAACTATATGCTGTGATTTGGTGACAGGGTTCCCTCATTCCTCCTACCTGGCTTGAGTTAAATTGCCATTGTCTTCCTCACAGGTTGCAGGATCATGCTGCTATGCATTTATCTGTTGCATGAGATTTATACTTGCTTCCAAGCTAAATTTCATTTCCATCGGGCTGATGGCTGTCCAGGTGACACTAGGCAGTCAAGGGGGAGATTTTTCATCAGGAGGAAGGGGATGAGTTGAGGCTGAACATCTGCGATTCAGATGTACAAGAAAGTTGCCACAAAACGATGGAACCCAGGCCTAATAGCCAAGTGGTGCGTTGGGTTCTCATTTGTCACTCTCCTCACCACTTTTAGCTGTCAGGATTTCAGCATTTTAGGATTTCAGCACTTTCTCCCCAGTGGAGGTCATATTACAAAATATACTAAAATAGATCACTGATCCTTACAGGGTTTGGTCAGCTGCTGAGCCAAGTAACTTCAGAACTGACAGAGGTGGGCCACAGGCCTATGTGATGCCTCTTAGACTCTTGAGCTGACAGAAAACATCTGGGTGTCTCTGTGCTTTTAACACTAATGACTATGCATCTGTCTGCGCGAAAAGTACCTGTCATGACTCTGGGTTATGTGACCACAAAGCCTGCTTTATAACCATGGTCAGTGTCTGGGACCTCTTAGGCTCAGTGCTTTAAGGCTTATAGGGAAATGCCGAACTCTCTACGTAGAGACTAAAACCCCATGGCTGAGGCAGAAGCGCATGTCAGGAGTTGAGAGCATCAGCATTGGACCATGTGCCTGGGTTCATGTTTTGAGTTTTTCATTCAGGAACTCCAGAGCTTGGATCACTCATCTTGGCACTTCATATTCTCCACCTGAGCAGTGGGAATAACAAGTCAAACTCCAGGTGTGGCTCTGGCAAGGGTTGAATGAATTAAAGTATATAGAGTATTGAAAACTGAAAGTAAAATTGTAAACTGCCCAGCTAACTGGATGGACCCCTCCTCTTGGCCAATGGCATTCTAAAGAAAGCCTGAAACACTAGTTCAGGCCCTAATGGGAATGGGCAGTCAGACACACCTTATTATACTCTCCTCTCTTTGGAATTCAAGCACAACTCACCTGCATTCACATTAAAATAGAGACCTTAAGACTGACAACTCAGATGCTTTGTAGCAGCAGTAAGATATCAACATGACAGAAAGCAGGCCCTGAAAGAAATCAAAGTTTTTTTTCCTCAAAATATATTTCCTTGACATACTTTGAAATGGCCCCTTAAAGCTGTCTCTTGTGGGGAAAACCTGTATTATGTAGAGAATACCCTTCCCTTTCTGGGTCTTTTTCCTGATCCGGGAAAGAACTAAAGGTCTGGCATTTTTTTCAAGTCAGACAAGAAATATTTGCAATCTCTTCTCTCTGAAGTCTGTTACCTGGAGCCTTCATCTGCATGATAAAACCCTGGGTCTCCCCAACCCCTTATCTGAACTCACTTTCTTCTATTGTTTGCAGGCTTTTAGATAAACTCTTTCAACCAATCAACAATCAGAAAATCTTGAAATCCTCCTTATGACCTAGAGCCTACCCTTCTCCCACTTTCTGTTGTCCTGTCTTTCTGGACTGAATGGATTTACATCTTGCATGTATTAATTGATGTCTTATGTCTCCCTAAAACATGTGAAAACCAAACCGTAGCCCAATCACCTTGGGCACATGTACTCAGGACCTCCTGAGACTGTCACCAGCATGTCCTTAACCTTTTCAAATTAATTAAATTGATTGAGACTTGCTTCAGATAACTCTTTGGTTTACAATGTGTAATCATGGTGGGTGTTATTTTTTAGAAGAGGACTCTAGGGATTTATTGTGTCGATGAGAAATAACAATATTTGTATGATTTATGTCTCAAGAACATTTTTTCCATTTATGGATTCACACTGGCTGTGACTGCAGTTCTGTTTTTAGGATTTTGAATTCTTTTTTTTTTTTTTTTTTGAGACGGAGTCTCACTCTATCGCCCAGGCTGGAGTGCAGTGGCGCGATCTCGGCTCACTGCAAGCTCCATCTCCCGGATTCAAGCCATTCTCCTGCCTCAGCCCCCCGAGTAGCTGGGACTACAGGCACCCGCCACCACGCCCGGCTAATTTTTTGTATTTTTATAGAGACGGGGTTTCACTGTGTTAGCCAGGATGGCCTCTGTCTCCTGACCTCGTGATTCGCCTGCCTTGGCCTCCCAAAGTGCTGGGATTACAGGCGTGAGCCACCGCGCCCAGCCGGATTTTGAATTCTTGAATGAAAGCTAAGTTGAGACAGATGGATTCAATTCTAGGCAAAACAGTCCATTGTATTTACTGATCCTTTGTTATAGTCAATGGAAGAATTGGAAATATTGAAATTATATCCTGTAAAATAACTGGTTTTAATAGTGATATTTCCTTATTCAGTCTACCTTTCCTTTGTCATGCATGTGTACTAATTGCCTATGGAGAGTATCTGTCCTTGTACTTGCCAGTCAATTGAGCATAGTTTATTTCAAGGAAGGAGACATAGACTGGATACCGATGTGTTTTAACACTGCAGTGCAGAGAGTTGCAATGAGTGTGGTGAACTAATAACCAAATGCTCTTTTGCTGTCTTGTCATTGTGTCTAATGTATGTAGCTTGCAGGATTTGATCATTCCTAGGTCTTGTGTTGATAGAGTTTTCAACTATCTCAAAAATATATTTTTCATCTTAAAATGTTTGCGGCCAACTGCTGAGGAATGTTCCCAGCACTGAAAGGAGTTTATCGATATTTCTAAGTACTGCTTCCTGATATTCAGAACTTGTATTCGACCCTGTTGTCAGAGGTATCTGGGGCCATCTCCGTACTTTTCACATCAATGGCTGTGCCACATCCTGCAGTTTTATTCACTGCTGTCTGCCCTAAGCTACGTGACTGCTGCAGCCACCATTTTGTAATCATAGACAGTGCTTGGGATCTCCGTAGACTCATGTAAATCTAGGACTTGCATGTGTGAGGGAACCACCTTATGGCTACATGTGATGGTAGGATTGATCTTCTCAGGGTAATTCGGGGTAATAACTGCAGCTTAACCATTCATTATCAATTCAACTTTAGGGCTACATGCTTAGGTTTGCATCTTGCCTCCTTCCCTTAGGGGCTTAGAAGCACTGGCACATTCATTAGCACTTCGGTTTCTCCATCCAAGGAGTGTGAATAGTAAACAACCACCACTTAGGTGAGGTCTGTAGTGAGGATTGAATGGGTTAATGAAAATAAAGTGTGCATTGTCTATCTTCAGGAGGATAAACTAAAGGAGAACTGACTTGCTTCTCTCACAGCTTAGCAAGTTCCAGAGCTGCATGCAAACCCAAGAGATAAGCTCCCAAGTTAGGGGTGATGCCATGATGCACAGCTGCTTTGTCCAAAAATAATCAGTTCAACTTAACTCTAACCTTGTGCCAAAAGAATGAGATACAAGTGTCAAAAATGCTTTTTGTGACATCCTGATTCCATACAGTAGCTACCTCTGAAAAAGATTTAAAAAAAAAATGTAAGTGCCTGTTGTCTACAAAAATGAAGCGGTGACCTGATGAAAGATCAACAGATACCTGGTCAAATGGAATCAACACCAGTTCACTTGGGGAGGAGAATTATCTACCATCATGGAAGGTCCTAAGCATATGACATACTATTCCTGTATGATTTATTTCTCTTCAGTGTAAAGTGGCTCAAACTGAGCCTGTTGCCAAGTTTTGGAGATGACCGTAGCTTAGCCTTGGAAAAGTGCTCTGTATAGTGTCACAGGAGACCTGATTTGTGTATTCCCTACTTCTGAGGAGAGGAATAGGTTGGGTAAAAGCATATTATTGATATCTCTGTACATAGGGAATTTTGAATAATCCACAAAAATATGTTTTTAAATTATGTTTTGGTAGATAAACTGTCCTAGACACAGATATTATCATTATATATTTGCCATTATTCACTTTTAAGGTGGACTTGGCAGGTTGTCTTAATGTTAACACTAGCACACAATTAAACACAATGGCTTATTGTGTTTTGTACTTGATAGTTGTGACACTCAAATTACTCATTGCTTCCCAGTGCATTTTTTTAAATGATTCATTTTGGGGGACTGTGCCTGACATGTAGGCGACAGGTCAAGGAAGGACAGAGCCCCACTTCTCCACATTGGCATGGGCACGATGCTTTACAGCCCATGGAAAAAAATTTCTTATCTCCTGTGATATGGGATGGGCAGAGTAGGAACTGACTCCTATTTTATGGTTCGTGGCACTGAAATTTAGAGAGATTCAGTGACTTTTCTCAGAGTTACAACACTGATGAGTAATGAAGCTAAGGCAGGCAATTTACTTGGTTCCCCGGGGATGGAGATTCTTGAATGCCTGAGACCAGGAGTCCACGCCCTGGACTCCAAAGCAACGACCCTCCCCTCCTCACTCCTTTTCCAAATCTTCCCATCCCCAAGGCTGCTGCAGGGAGACGCTCATGCCTTGGAGGAGGTGCCTGGCTCAAGAGAAGGGCCCAAATCCTGACTCAACTCCCGGCTTTACATTTCAACCCCTTACCCAAAATGCAAGACTTTCACCCAAATGAAGCCCTGTTGAAGGCTTGGGAGTCCAAGTTTGTCTCTGTCTCCCCCCGACTTTACTCTGTAGCTGCCTGGTGGGGAGACTTCCCTGTGGTCGGGCGATCACCCTGAATGACCAGTAGCCACCTTAACTCCCAACTGACCTGGAATGCAGAATCTTCCTAGCCAACTGCCCACATGACAGTTGGACTCAGATTCAGATTCACCTTCAACTGACCAAACCAGGGTGCTGGGCAGTTAAGATTCCTTAACTGAAGAAGTGGCCTGTGGGGCTGGTGCGGCTGGTGCTTGGGCAGCTCAGGGAGTGAAGCCTACAAGCTGCCAGGCTCTCAATGCCTATTGACCAGAACAGCTGCTCAAGCAGCCTGGACTCAGGCCTGGCTGAGAAGGGGTAGTAACTGCCCCAGCTCTGAGTGGACGGCTCCCTGCTCCTGCCCTTCCTACCAAGACTCAGGCCCTACTGTATAAACCACAACAACGACTCCAATCTCCTGGTGGTTTCAGGTCCGCAGCACCTTCAGTGGAGAAGCTGGCAGCGGTTGATATCTGAGGTTCCACCTGCTGTTGGTCAGGTGCTGATTGAGATGCTTCTGGGGATAGGCAGGAGGTTTCCTTGACCCCAGATCAATTTTTTGGCATATCCTGTGTTTGAATCTTTCATGATCTCTTGTTGTGTCCATGAGCCATGAGCTTGAGAAAAATACATTCAAAGTAGAGACCTCAGTTGATAGGCTGCTGGCAGGAGACCATGGGCCAGTGTTCATCTTTCCCAGGTCACACTTGTGGTCACCAGCGGCCTAGGGAGAGTCAGAGTCAAAGTTGGGCTTAGGAGGAGGGGTCCTGCAGTGTGGTCGGCACTTAAAATACACAATGGGCTGATTGCATGGGGATGTTACTCTAATGAGAGGAGACAATTCAAGAAGGCAGTTGAGCTCAGTGACCCAGAGCAAAAGGAAGGTGCCTGATGGCCTGGGCTCAGATACCAGCTAGAAGCTGTGTGACCCTGGGAAAGTGACTTAACCTCTCTGTGCTCAGTTCCCTGCCATGTGATGTGGAGATGTTAATGGGGCCTGCCTATTAGCATTATGTTATGAAACTTACTCTAAGCAGATCCAGATTAAGCCTGAATAAGAATGACCTCCTAAGTGCCACAAAAGTGTTCAAATATGAAATGTCTGGAGGAATGAGGCAGACATGTAGCAATGGCTGCCTCCAGAGAGGAAGCTTGGATGGCTACAAGTCATGCAAGGTGTAAGGTCAGTTTCCAGCCTTTATATGGGTAGGATACCTTACAGCCTTTCAAGAGGATCTGCTGTCATCTCTTGACCCTCACATGAGCCCTGTGGGGTGGGCAGAGCTGGGCTGTAACTTACATTTTACAGTTGAGGGCACTGAAATTTGGAGGGGTGAAGTGACTTTCCCAGAGCCACAAAACTGAGGAGGGATGGGCCTGAGCTAAGAATGTATTTGGTTTCCTGGAGATAGAGATCCCCAAGCCTCCCTGAACCAGGGCTTCTCTCACTCCATTTCCCAAATCCTCTTGCTCTAAGATTGCTTTGGGGAAAGGTGATGTCCTGCAGGAGGTGTCTGGCCCAGGTTTCTGCCTCAGTATTTTAATCTCTTGCCCAAAATATGATGCAACTGACCCCGAACAAAGGTCCCTTGAAAAACCAGGCTGTCTAAATCTGTGTCACTCCTCCCCCAGCACCTTCACACTGTGAGCTGCCTCAAGGTGAGGTTTCCCGTGCTTCAGCAACTACCCTGAGTGACTAGTGGCCTGCTTGACTCCCAACTGGCTCAGAGATCAGGACACACAAGCCAGACACACCCATAGGACACAGCCTCACAAAGAATAGCTTCACTGCAACTGACAAAGTTATGAGCAGTGAAGGTGAATTAACTGGGGAAGAGGCCTACTGGGCTGGTGCTTGGGTGACTCAGCAACAGTAACCTACAGGCTCTCAAGATTTTATGGACTAAAGGTCTGAGCAACTGTCTGAGCAGCCCGGACTCGGGCCTGGCTGAAAAGGTACGGTAATGGCTGCTCAAACACAGAGCGGGTGCCTCTCTGCTCACGTCCTTCCTCACCAAAGCTCAGTCTCTACAAACTCCTCTTTCCTACCTAGACCCTGTGGGGGCAGGGGCAGTGTTCATCTCCTCTTAGAGGGATCTGTCGTCCATTGCCATAGCCTGGAGACCCCCATCCCAGGATCCTTCCTGAGGACTACCCAGGGCTGCCTCCTGTCTGTCACCAAATGTGCACTCCACGAACCCAGTGGCACTGTCCCTCCTTATCTCTCACCCCAGCAGCACCTAAACAGCCAGTGGTCCTGTCCTCATTAACCCCAAGCAAATTCCACCATGAGATTTCAGTTGCTTTCTTTTCCAGACATCTCTGAATCGAGACTCTGCTGAAGATTGGCATCAGATTTTGGTAGACACACTCAGGAGCCTTTGGCCTGAGATTCATTCCCCTTCCCTGCAGTGTTCATTGCTAGGGTGGCGTCAGGAGTCTCTTGATCTGTTGAAGGCAGCGTGGATGAGTCCCCGGACATCTACCCTCTGGAAGAGTATGTAGGAGATCTGGCATTCTTTCTACCTCAAACATTGGGTAGAAATCAGAGGAAATCAACCTGTGCCTAAGGTTGGCTTTGTGGCAAAAAAAAATTTTTATTCTTCCTATATTTTGTCTTTAAATCGATGCTGATTTTACCTGCGGTACGGTGCACAGATAGGAAGTGTACAGCCTTACGACTTCTATAAACAAGTCTGTTGCTAACCCCTAGTTCAACACACAGAATGTCAACAGTACCCTAGCAGTGTGCCATGGGTGGGGATGGGAATCACACCTAACATCAGGGTTTAAGAAAGAAACTAGTTACTCCATGTATGTTCTGAGCACAAGACATATGATTAGCACAGAATGAGTGGGGCAGTATCCTCAGAAGGTGAGGGGCAGAGCAGAACAGCTGGGAGAAGCCAACAGAGGTGCGGGGTACTTTCCATAAGGAAGTCTGAGGACAGGGCCGGGAAGCCAGGAGAAAGTTACTGGGATCACTGGGCTTCTACGGAAGGAAACGCGACCACTGCACCAAGTATAGTGCCCAGAACAGTCCATCAAGGCCTGCCTTTGTTTAGGCTGCTTTTTATATTTATATA
Organism: Mandrillus leucophaeus; assembly: GCF_000951045.1. Classification (NCBI taxonomy): domain Eukaryota; kingdom Metazoa; phylum Chordata; class Mammalia; order Primates; family Cercopithecidae; genus Mandrillus; species Mandrillus leucophaeus. The sequence goes on from NW_012102031.1 coordinate 11,459,075, forward strand.
TTTATTTTTATATAAAATATTTTAAAATAAAGCTACTAGTAGATAAAGCCTCCAGCATTAAAAATAAATGTTTCTAAACGCAATCCCAAATCTACCGCCTTTATCTTCCCACTTCCCCGTTTCTGTTGGATTATAGCTCTCACCTCCAGTCTCATTAACCTGAAATTCCAACTTTGATGCACAGGCTCCTTAATTAGATGAGTTCAATGAAGAGACCCCATTCCAACAGCTTCCCAAGAGTGCGTTCTGTGCAACTGGAAATGCTCTCTCTTTGCTGTTGAATATGGTGGCCAGCAGCACGTAACTCTCTGGGGCACCGGAAATGTTGCCAGTGTGACTGATGAGTGGAATGTCTCATTTTATTTTAATGAACTGCCCTAATTAGTTATAAACAGCACCTCCAGGTAGGGACACTCCCATGCTGGATAGTGCAGCTCTAGAGATACAAAGATGAGGAAGACATGACTCTCCTCCCCAGGTATTTCCTTGCGGAAAAGTTGGCGGTTCTGATCCAATCATTCATGTATGGGTGCTTTCTGGGCCCCTGCACAAGGGCCAGGCACTGTGTGAGGCCTGGGGACACAACAGTGAAGAGAGCAGAGGGCCCAGAGGGATCCAGTGGGAGTAAGGGAGTGCACCTGCACATAGAGGGGAGGAGCAGACCCTGTCTAGACCAGATCAGAGCAGAGGCACACCCCTCACCTCCCCTGACCTGGGTCAGACCCTGGGAAAATACCTCTCCCAGTGTGAGGTCCTGCAGTCTGGACAGGGTGAGGAGGGAACCTTTGCCCATTCAAGCTTGACTAGAGCCCAGCTAAGGGTGTGTTCATGAGACCTTCATGGGGCCTAAGACGGGCTGCCCAGGGCCGAGTGCTATGATGAGAGGAAGCGCGAGGGCAGAGTTCCTGCCCTCACACTGACCAGCCGTGGCCAGAATTCCTCTCCCCATGAGTGGGAGGACACAGTTTGGGCCTGAGGACTCCAAGACCATTTCAGAGAAACTCTTAAATGCATGTCCTCTGGGCGATAAAAGGGAGGAACAAAGATGACCTGAGGTTCTGGGATCAGCCTCCCTCACTTTGCTGAGCTGGCCCTGCGTGGGAGCTGGTGCCCACCCGCCTGCCCAACAGCTATAGTGAGTGCAGATGCCGTGGCCAGGGGGTGCCACACAGCCTTCAGTTTCAATGCGCTTCTGAGCTGGGCAATCCTTGGCTAGCACTGTCTACACAAGGGCAGTTGACAGGCAACTTCCGGAAGCAGGTGAAAGAATGTGATCCCTGCCCAGGCCCAGGGAGATCCGGCCTGGGAACCTCTCTGTGTCTGGGCTGGCCTTGAGGTTGTCCCTGCTGACCTATGTCCTCCCAGTCTGGCTCAGAGGACTGGAAACCTGATTCCTGCTCTCTGCCCCTCATTAGCTTCCATGATGGGAAAAGCCTGGTTTGTCACAAAGGAGGATAAAGACGCCAGCCCCCAGCTCCTGTCACAGAGCTTCAGCAGGAAGGAACCCCTTGTCCTGAGAAGTTTCAGAGATGTCTATGCTGAACTCACTCATGCCACAACAGCCACTCCTTGCTCTTTCCCACTGAGAAGGAGAAGAGAAATCACTGGACTCAGGATGATGATGTGATAATTATCCCGAGATTAAAATCCTGGGATTCATCTTCCCCCGTCCTCATCCTTGCCTGGCCCAGGCAGTGTGTGACATCCATCTGCCACTCTATATTTTCTCCTCTAAAGGTCAAGCCTGGGGCCCTGAGTCCTGCTTTCTCCCGCAGAGCTCATTGGGTGACTGTCTCGGAGTTCTTGGAGCCCTTGGTCTTGGTGTCACTCATTTTAGCATTTGGTCTCTCACCTCAGGTTTTTTTTCTCAAGCACCGCTGGGAATCTGTGTTCTAGAGAAGAAAAATTTCTAGGAGAATCTTGATATGAGAAGCGTGTTTCTGTGGCAAAAAGTTACCCTTTTCAGCGGTCTCATCTTTTTGTTTTCTGGGGAAAAATACTAAGAGCTCAATTGTAGGGCAATGGAATTCTATGAAAATACAAAGCATTTCACATGGTGTTTGTGATCCCAAAGGTTCCTCAAGCCATAATTTGCCTCATTTTACCTTTGCTGAAGCCAGAATCCTGTGTCCTTGCAAAGGCCCTCAGAAGCCAGTAGGAACCTGTTTCACCCAGAAGGTTTGGCAGAAACTAGAGTAGGGATTCTTCTGTTGCACGGCCATGTTTATCTTTCCCCACCTTGCAGTGCACAACCTACCATGTCCTCCTCCTCAGGAAGGGAGCCATGTGCCCACCCTGATGCTCTATCCCTGAAGAAGCCCCTTGTCACTTTACATAGTGTGTGTTGCCCTGCCACACAGAAGCCATGGCTGCCATAGTGGATGGGAGGCAGATTTTCCACATGGGCATGCGATTTCATGTTCCTGGCAACATTTTCTTCAGTGAAACATTAGACCTCAACTGAGAAGCTAAAGGAAAATGTACCTGACTCTGCCTGGAGACCCCTCCTTTCTCAGATTCCTGCTGGAACTCGTGGTGGTGGATGACTGCACTAGGGGCTCCCTGAAAAAGGAAGGAGCCCTGGCTAGGACTCGTTGCTTTTAACATGGGGTGAAAATTGATTTTGAGGCTTCCCGTAATAATAATGCTTTGGGGAATACGGAGAGAGGTACAGGAGTGAAGCATCAATTTGGAAAATATCCCTTGAAATGCTAAAAGTTATCTGAGGGGACAGGGGCTCTGAGATTCCTCCAGTCTTTGCCCTGGAAAGTGCCCTAGGCCAGGAAACTCAGGAACAAGGATTAAAAATCCGAATGGATGCCAAACTCATAGTAGAAGTCTAGGATCTCTCCCAGGAAGTAAAGGTGGGAAGAAAGCACATGGGATTGGGAATCACAGGGTGAATCTAAAAGGGACTCCCTTTCCATTTGCTGGATGTGCAACTCTGCATAAGTTGTCCACATTCTCAAGCCTCTTTTTTCTCATAAGTCACCTAAGGAGTTACGGATTCTCTTCTACGATCAATCAAACTTCCACAAGAAACAGTCAGGGCCGGGCCTACTTGGAAGTGAAATTATTATGAATGGAAGTTGTCGAGCCAGTAATAGGAATCCTGGCACACAGCTTTTCTTCTAGAACGCTGTGAACATTTTCCTGGATGGTGACAGTATTTTTTCCCCTTGTTTATTGATGTATACTTGTGTCAACGACAAGAGTCTCACTCTGTAAAATATTCAAGGAAGTGTATTCTGAGCCAAATATGAGTGACCAAGGCCCATGACACAGCCCGAGGAGGTCCTGAGAACGTGTATCCAAGATGGTTGGGTTATAGCTTTATTTTATTCATTTTAGGAGGATAGAAGTTATAGGCAGATATCAAATCAATACCTGTAAGGTATACATTGATTTGGTCCAGAAAGGCCGGACAGCTCAAAGTAGGGGCTTCCAGGTTATAGATGGATTCAAAGATTTTCTCATTGGCAATTGGTTGAAAGAGCTATTATCTAAAGACCTGGAATCAATAGAAAGGAATGTCAGGGTTAACATAAGGGCTCATGGAGATCATGATTACTGTGCTGCTGAAGCCTCCAGATAGCAGGCTTCAGAGAGAATAGATGATAAATGTGTCTGATCAAACTTAAAAAGGTGCAACACTCTTAAACTCTTCTGGGTTAGGAAAAGACCTGGAAAGGGAAGGGGAATCTCTATAGGATGTAGATTTTCTCTGCAAGAGACAGCTTTGCCAGGGCCATTTTTAAATATGTCAGATAAAACATTTTGGAATACTTAGATTGCTTTCAGGACCTGCTGTCTGTCATGTGATGCTATAGTAGTGTCAGGTTGGAATTTAGTATCTTATTGCTACAAAGAGTCTGTTTTTCAGTCTTAAGATTTATGTTTTAATAGTAATGCTGGTCAGTTGTGCCTGATTCCAAAGGGAGGAGGGCAAAATGAGGCACCTCTGACCCCCATCCCCAATCCCATCATGTCTTGAATTAATTTTTCAGATTTACTGTTGAATGTCCTTGGCCAAGAAGGGGAATCTCTTCAGTCAGTTGAGAGGCTTAGAATTTTATTTTTGCTTTATACTTGACATACAATAAACTGCACATACTTAAAAGTGTACAATTTGATAAATTTTGTCATACATCCTGAAGTGTAATAATGAATATAGCCAGTCTGTGTCTTCAGTTCTTGTCACAAGATTTTGAAACCCCTTGAAATTTCCTGCATAAGATTGCCTTTGTTATGCCAATGAGGGGGCTCAGTGTGGGCCCTGGACAGCTTATGGATGACAGTGAAAGACCAACCACGTTATGAGAGGGTTGTTTAGGCCAACCAACCTTCAGAAAGGTGGGGGTGGGGACTAGAGACTGACTTCAGTCACATAGCCAAGTCTTTAATCGATCATGTCTGCTTACAATGAAACCCCAATAAAAACCCTGAACACCAAAGCTCAGTGGAACTTCCAGGTTTGTGAACAATTGATGGGCTGAAGGGGAGACACCCTGTGACTCCCAGGAGAAAGGGTGTGGAAGCTATGCTTCCAAGACCCTGCTCCCTGCCACCTTCCGCCCACACACCTTGCCCTGTGTGAGTCCTTTATAAGCAAATAGTAAAGGTAGTGCTTTCCTAAGTTCTGTGAGGTATTTCTAGTGAATTATTGAGTCTTAGGGTGGCAGTGTTGGTAATCTCTGAATTCATAGTGGCCTGCACATCCCTAAAGTGAAGCTGGTGTCTCAAGTAAGGGCAGTCAGGTGGAAGGTTTTGTTCTGGACTTGTGGGATCAGATACAGACTGTGTGGTGATCATCAGAACTGAATTGTAGTACACCCAGCTAGAAGACAGATATGCCCAAGGGAGCAATGGTGAAGGGATTATTAATGGAGGAAGCTGACCCTTGCAGGTTTGCTGTGTAAGGGAGATATAACTCTAGGGGAAACACAGACATACACACAATCACACCACTTAAATTCACATATAGACACACCCCACTGTCCATGTACACAAACATGGCATCGAGAGGGAACACAACTGCTTGTCAACACATGAACATAGTGCTGTGCCTAGAAAATATTTTTTTCCTGTCACACCACCAATCCTCGTTCCCCTCAGAAAACTAGAGTCAGGGTGGCTCTCTAGACTAAAGTCAGAAAGAAAGACCCCTCAGGCATATCATCTAGATTTTCCTCAGCAAAATCTGGTCCAGTGACTTTACCAGAATACGCATGATTTTAATGTTTTTTTTTTTTTTTTTTTTT
>NW_012102031.1:11464491-11502628 GCF_000951045.1 Mandrillus leucophaeus
CACACACTTTTTCTGGGGGATGTTTCTCTCACATCTATTTTGGTTGGCAAATGCAAAAATCTTAACCCAAGGGGGAAAAAATTGCAACTGAGGAAAAGGCCCCCTATCAATAGCTTAGAACCTGATACTCCCAGATGTGAGTGTCCTCTTGCATCAGGGATCAGTTTGTAAGAGACTCTCCTTCCAGCCCCAAGAGGAAACTGTCACTAACATCTGTAATGTACATGATCGAGTTTTCATATCTGAATTCAACTGATAAAGAAAAAAAAAGATAAAGCAACACTGCTGTCTCAGACAAAGAAAGGCAATCTTAACTTGGCATTAGATGAAAAATCATGCTGAACTTCAGTAAACCTTTCTGTTTAAGAAAGCCTTTGCAGGTTTGATGCTGAACATCAAACACTGTGACACAGGCTCACAGACTGTTGAAATGATGGAATCCTCGGAGGGACACAGGGCATTGGCTCAGCAGAGTGTCCACACCCCTGCCTGCCCTTCTCTGGCTGAGATGGGACAGTCGACCTCACACACGTAATGACAGGACATCTGGAAATGCAGAGGCCCAAGGAAGTTCGTGTCTGGATCAGATTTTCCCTTTGACTGTGGCCCAGGAATGGGAATGGGCTCCTGGGAGGGTGTTTGCTTCCCTAAGGAGGGAAGTGGCATGGAAAGGGACAGGGATTCTCTACATTACAGGGTTGTTGTAACCCTGATCTCTTGGTGTGACCACAAAGTAAGAGCAGGGAGGCATCCTCAGGTGTCCCCAATGCCCCAGAGAAGGGACAGCTTGGCCCAGAGTCTCAGCAGCCATGGGAAGGTCCAATCTGACCACAACACAGCTCCAGGGGTCTCCCTTCCATCCTCCCTTGGTGTTGTCTTAGTTTGGGATGGGTCTCGCCAGGTGTTAGTAAGAAATTCCAGCCTCAACCTCCAAGGAGAAGTTGGAAGCAAGCTCCTATCACCCTCTCCGGGTCTCGTGTCCTTTTTGGGTGTGTTCGGGGTGTCTGACTCAAAAGGGCTGTGTTAGTAGCACCCCGAGTGTGATCTCTAAATCCCGCTTGCCACTTCAAGGAACCGGTCCACTTGGGGTTAATGACCAACTTCAGGCATGAAGCAGGAGAAAGATGCGCCCAGGACAGAATGTGAACAGAGAGCAGAAAGCCAGGTCTACTGGGTTCTCTCAGGAGGATCCTGGGGCCACCAGAAAAGGCATGGTGGGTCATTGTCATCAGAATCGGGGGTGGGGTGGGGGGGAGATTGCAAGATCTGCCTGGCCTGAGCAAGATGCCATGCAGGGCTCCAGGCTACAGTGGAGTATGGAGGGAAGGGGTGACCAGGTGAGGAAGGGCCTCTTTGGATGATGCCTCAGATAGATGAGAGCCTCTCCTGGAGGTTGCAAATTGAACATGAGATAAAAAATAATGAGATGGAACAGGATTTCTAATTGACAATATTTATTGAGGGTTACTTGGATGCAGGGAGAGGGGCTGGATGCCTTGGGGTGAGAGAGGAGACCCCTGCCCTGGGATCCTGCAGCTCCAGGACCCTATGGACGGGGTGAGAGTCGGGGGCCTGAGCACATTTTGCAGGGGTCACTGTCAACTTCACAGTGCTCCTTTTATGCGTGACCTGGCAGCTGTAGCTTCTGTGGGACCTCCACTGGTCAGGCTCAGGTAGCTGCTGCCTGAGTACTTCTTGTTGTTCTATTTGGAGGGTTTTGTAGTTTCCATGTCCTGGGGGATGGGGGTGCCGTCTGCCTTCCAGGCCACCATCACAGCACCGGAGGAGAAGTCACTGATGAGACACGCCAGTGTGACCTTGTTGTCTTGGAACTCCCTAGAGGAGGGCAGAAAGAGAATGACTGTGTGGGTGGCCTTCGGCTATCCTGTGGGGCGTAGGAGGGACAGGACATCAGAGGCTGAGCTTCCATGGAGGGAGCCCTGACCTCAGTGTGTAGCAGGGGTCAGGCTCCCGGTTCCAGTGCAGGACACTTCAGATGTGGGCCACAATGTCCCCGAGGAGGGTGCCTCAGAGTGTTCCTGAACCAAATCTGCCAGTCCTGAGAACTCCAGAGCCTGGCCCCTGCCTGTTTTGAGACCCTCGTAGGCCTTGACCTGTCACACACACAGGGGACCTTCAGTCACCTGCCCCTGCCACCTCCTGACATCCTGACAGGGAATCTGGGATCTCTTTGCCCCCCAATCTCCTAGATCCTCTGCTGTGGTCTATGCTGGGCACATTTGTGACCTGACTCTCCTCTGTTCTGAGGGATTCAGGCCTTTGCCCTTCAGGTCTCTTTTACCCAAATGTGGGTCCTGGAGCCTCTCTATGGAGTAAAGGCCTTGGAGGACCAGAGAGTTTGTCCTGGACTTCTCTTACTCTACAGGGTCTTTTCTGCTGTCCTCTCCCTGCTGCCCTCCAGCTACCTGGTCATAGGACCAGGGGTCTACGCTATGTACCCTGCCCCTTGTCCCCTCTGGGATTCTCGTGTGGAAGGGAGTGTGTCCTGCAGACTCAGGAGCCCTGTCCTTAGATGACCCTTCCTGCAGCCCCCTGGAGTCCAGGACCTTCCCCCCCCCTCCCTTCTGCAGGGTTCCTGTGTCCCACACTGGCTCAAGGCCTTGTCACATGGGGGCGCTGAGCCACATGAGTGAGGGAAGGCGTAGGGCCTGCTGAGTTGGGGTCTAGGGTAGCTGAGTCCCATGAAAGCTTGTTCTTGCCTGTAGCCCTCAAGTCACATTCACCCTGCCTTGACCTAGTGTGCCCTGGCCCCGATTCCTAACGGAATAGGATTCTGACACAGCCTCCATCAGACCACCAATGGATGCCCATTCTGTGATGGGGATGGCGCCTTTCTCATTTGACCCAGTCCCCCTGAGTCCTAACTTCACACAGGCTGGCCATGATGGCTCCAGCCATAACCATACACTAACTGTACCCTGCACCCTGTCTTTAGAATTGGATACTCTTCAAGGTTGAGATCTCAGCCCCATGCTCTGTCCCTGGCCTGGCTGGTGTCAACACTGAGCCTGATCCTTTTAATCACAGTGGATCACCTGTGTGCCTCGTGTCCCAGCACTAGCGACATGAACACCAGTGTCTTGAAGGAGCATTCTAGGGCTTGCTAAGTTGGTTGGGACAGTGAATAGAATTATTGACTTTCAAGGTTATATAAAATTAACTGTTTTCTAACTGCAGGACTTGCCAGTAGCTTTTATAGCTAATGTGCATTTTAAAACTGAAAACTACACGGGAGCGTTCCCTTTTCCAGCCTTTTCATGCCCCTTGGTGATGGCACAACCATGGACCCCTCACCGAGTAAATGGTCCTCTAACCGAGTTCATGGATGGGACTGGGAGGTTCATCCCTGTTCCTGGTCAGGTTATGGCCTGGGCTCAAGGGTTTTCTGCCTCTAGCCCACAGCAGGGTTCCTGGAACCCTCCTCCTTTTTCCCTGATGCCCCTCTCAGGGCCACTATTGTATCCTCACTAGACTCCACATCCTTCCCAGGTGAGCAAGAACCGCACCCCAGGACCCACTGTCCAGGGAAAACTCCCTACTGCTCAGGCATCAGGCTCAGTTAGCTGTTGGCTGGGTACCTCTCTGACACGTCATCCCACTCCGAACCTTCCCTCCTCTCCTCAGCAGCCTCCACCCCCTCGGTGGCCTCTCCCGGGGCCAGCACCTCTGTGACTCCCCATACATCCGCTCCTCCACCTCGATTGCCTTTGCTGGGGCCACTGTGGGGCCCTGCTGTGCCTCCAGGCCACAGACCATATCTAAAATAGTCAAGGATAGAAGAAATAGGCAAAGGTCAGGGAACAGGCAGGCCATGGCACAGGAGGGAAGCCCTTGTAAGGGCTCACATCTCATGCTCCTTGAGTGCAGTATGAAGACCCACAGGCTCACTCCTAATATGAAAGGACAGTCCTCAGCGCCTGGCTAGGGAATGCCTCCAACCCTCCTCAGAAAAACAACAGAGAGTGGGGTGAGGGGCATGGGGAGCACCATGGGATCATTATGGAGCTGCTGAGCCCTCAAGTGGGTGATGGAGGTGGTGTCACAGCTGCACAGGCCTCCCTGGGGAGCTGCAGCAAGGCCACCTTCGCCTGTCTCCATAGGTCTAGGGCAGGTGGTCGCAGATCCTCTGAGCATGTCCCCTGCATCCCCTTGATCAGGAGGACAGAAGCAGCCCCTTCAGTCATGGAAATAAACACCACTCTTTTTGGTAACATCTTGGGGAATGTTTTCTCAAGGCAACTCCCAGTTTCACAGCCTGGTCCATAGTAAGGCTCGCCCTGGAACCTCACATGCACATTCCTGGTGAGGTCCAAGAGAAAAGCCCAGGAAGGCACAGGAAGGTCGCCATCGTTTCTCTAGGTCAAGCTAGAGAAAGCACCTAACTGTGGGGCTTGAACATTGCTGAGATGTCCCTGTAGCACATGCTGGCCTGCCCCTTGGGGCCTGCTCACCTTGGGTCAGCACTCTGGTCAGTTCCTGGAAATGGTTTCCCCTGGATGAGGAGGGGACAACCCCTTTGTTCAGCGTTTTTCAGTTCACCCACACCCTTGTCTCCATTCTCAAAAGCCCATTTTGTCACACCATTATCAGCTTCTGGGACCTAAGAGGCTGCTAGTGGGAGTGGGGCAACGGGGAGCCGGTCTGGAAAAGGCAACTGGTCGTTCAACTGCAGCCCAAAGGCACAACTGCCACCCCAGACAGCCAAGGCTGGACAAGGGCAGGGGGACAGCCAGTAGCTAGGAGCTCACACTGTGGAGGGAGCCTGCTTGTGTTGAGACCCCAGCTGTACCCTGACTGTTTATCTACGGAGCCTGGACAAGTTAACTGCTCAGTGTCTGTTTCCCTAGCTCTAAAATGGGGATAGCAATTGTAATTGTGCCTATCATAAATGGGTGTGAATTTGTCAGTGTTTAGTGCATTATACTGAGAGCAAGTGCCTTGCCCATTGTGGGTACCCAGCGAGCCAATTTATACCCCCTCAGAGGAGAGTCATCAACAGGCATCTGAGGGACCCTGGAGCCCTGCATCCTGCAGGTGCCTGAGGTCCTGTACCCAGGGGAAGCCACTCCCCAACCCCACAGCAGTCTACAGAGCACTGTCTGGCCAGACTACACTTCTTTGTGCAGGTGTCAGGAGGGAGCTCTGGGCCTCCCTGGGCTCTGTCCTTCCCAGGCTGGACTGTAGAGAGCCCAGGACCCTGCCTTCCTTTCAGCCAGGCCCTTTCTTCCCTCCCTACCCCAAACTCACAGCCTCCTCATCACTCTCTGCCTCAGATTCCGGACTAATCTCATATGTCCTTTATCCCTGTTTACATCAGGGGCTGCAAGAAGCTCAGGTCACCCACCCACTATGGCCCTGAACACTCCTTTTCTGACCCCATCTGCTGAAACCTTTCCTCTGAGCCCTCGGGAGACCCAGGGCAGCCTCTCTCTGGAACATTCTCTCCCTTGCTGTTTGGACTGAAACCTAGTCCTCCCTGAGACCTACTTCCCCACAATGGGTGTCCCCCTGTGCAGGGCTGCTTTCCTCGCTCTCTGTCCCTGAAACCCTCACTGGAGTCGGACAGGTCCTGACAGACCATCTCCTGCACCCATTCTGAGGAGCCCTCTGGTTCTAAATCCCTGCACAGGCTCTGTGACCCTGGCCCTCTCCCTTTTCTGGTACCACTCCACCTGATTGCTCTTGCGGGGCACAACGTGGTCCCCGTGTGGCTGAACCCAACCGCCAGTCATCAGGCCTCATCTTTCTTCAGCCATGAGCATTTCCCCTCAGTGGACCCTCACCACTTCCCCCACTGGAAACATTTCCAGGAAACGAGGCATTTCTTTGCAATCTTGGTTCTTCAGTCACGTGCTATTGTGCTCTTTAAAAGACTGATAAACATCTTGGTGCATGTAAGCCTTTAGGGAAGTGGAAGGACATCAGGGGCTGCTGCATATGTACCTCTCTGCTGTACCAAGTAAGACTGGCAAAGGAAACTGGACCACCAAGCCACATCCCATCACTGGAGACCTCCCCTGGCCTGCACTCATCTTGGGCCTCCCTGTCCTCTCCATGTGCTACTGGGGTGCTGATCAGGTAATTAGTGATGCTGTCACTGAACTGACTGCCCTTGGGAACTGGTGGTCCTTGGTGCATTCCAGGCCTGCCACTGTCTGAATCCAAAGGCAACTCTCTGTTGTCAAGTTTCCCTTCCATTTTTACTTATTGCCTAAATAACTTCATAAGAAATCCTGTATTTAAAAGCGGTTTCTCCCACAATCCCACATAGAACACAGGAACTATTTTCCTTTCTTTTTTCTATCATTGTCTAAAAACATTTTTTTTTTTAACAAATTAAGATCCAGCTTGGTTGACTGTATCTAATTTTTAATCTGTTAAATGGGAAAATATTTTTAAAGTCTTAAAACATCAAGTGTTGGCTGGGACAGTTAGGAAACATGTTCTCATACATGGCTGAGAATGTAAGCTGTCGTTGTCACTTTGGAGAATAATTTGTGGTGTCTCAACAAAGCTGGGCTTATTCCAAGGATGCAAGATTGAATTAGTGTTTAAAACCAAGGCAGTATAATTCAACATCAACAGAGAAAAGGAGAAATACAATGTAATCCTCTCAGTAGAGGTAGAAAAAGATACTTGATACAATTAAAAAAACCATTCGTGATAAACAATCTTAGCAAACCAAGACTAGAAGGAAACTTTGTTACTCTGACAAAGGGTAGCTACAAAAAACTGACATTAAATATTTAGTGCTGAAATACTCAGAGCTCTCCCACTAAGACTGGGGATGGGGGAAGAAGGCCTGATGCCTCCACTTCAACTCAAAGCTGCTCTGAAGATCCTGACCAGTGTAACAAGGCAAGAAAAAGAAACAAAGTTGAAAGTTGGGAAAGGAAGAAAACAATAGGTCCTTTCTTGACCTGGTACTGCTCACCAGCGTGTGTTCACTTTGTGATATTTCATCTGTCTTTGCACTGTGATTTGTGCACTTTTCAGTAAAACACTTATTACAAATACAAAGTGAAAAAGGATGTAATTGATCTCATTCATTGACATGGAAATCTATGATCCGGTACCAGTGGTTACAAAAAAAAAAAAAAAAAAAAAAAAGGCTGTAACGTGTTATGATTCTATTAAATCCATACATATTATACATTTTAAAAAGTTTATATATGGGAAGAATATCTTTGGAAGGATATACACAAAAATGTTTAATATTAGTTGTCTCTGGGGAGTGGAAGTGAGAAACCGAAGGTGACCAGTACTTCTTTGGGCCCCCTTTTGTTTACTGAAAATTAAAACTAAAAATTCTGTGTGCATGGGTTCCCACAGTGACTTATTTGAAGAACGACATTCACTTTGGTGTGTAAGATGTGGTATATTTCTAAAAGAAAAAACTATTTCCTTACTTTATAAGAGTTTACTTATCAAAAAGAACTAACCTGAATACCCAAATTTAAAATTAAATTTCTAAGTAAAGAATATACACTTATTTAGAGGTATAATTGCTAATATTAAATAGTATATTCCACCAGCTCCTGAAGTTTATTTTATTTGGATGCCATTATCAAGAATTAAGATGGACTTGGCCAGTCTTTTTTTAATGTTAATATTTATCACTAGTGCACAACTAAACACAATGGCTTACTGTGTTTTATACTTGATCGTTGGGACACTCATATTAGTCATTGCTTCCCAGTGCATTTTAAAATGGTCCATTTCCGGGGGGGCTGTGCCTGAGATGTATTTTATGTCCCAGCAACACAGCACTGAGCATGGCATGCCAATGCTTACCAAATGGTACAACCGAAGACTGGGTGATTCTGTTTATCTGTTCTTACTCCGAGAGGCTCAACAACACGCTCTATGGAAGCATAATCCTTCAGTTGCACTCATATATCCTTTCAGTAATTTTTCACTCCCTCAGCCAAGAGCTTCTCCATCTGGCTTTCTGCAAGACCAATTTCGAACCCATGGAGCAATGATTGGTAACACCAACCCCATTAAGCTCACACCCCCAGCTGCGGAAGCAAACTTCATCTTATGGCGAGTCTACTTCACCACTACCGGCAGTGTAGCATGTTAGGTTATAGGTTGGTCTTCGGTGTCAGAGAGATCCAGCTCTTGGTGTGTCTTGTGAATAATTTACTTAACTGAGACTCACATTCTTCATCTGTGTAATGAATATAAGTGAACTAATTATGCCTCAAAGCAATTGTGATGCTTCAAGGAGGCAACATGGAGAAGTGCCCATATAGTATCCAATTCTCCATTTATATCAATTATCCTTTTGATTCTTATAACTTAAGCAGCTGCTTATTAAGTGCAGTCATATGTGGCATAATGACATTTTTTGGTCAATGACAGACTGCATATATGACGGTGGTCCCATAAGATTATAAGAAAGCTGAAAATGTCCTTTTGCCTAGTAATTTCATGGCTGTAGTAATATCAGCGCAGTACATTACTTATGTGTCTGTGGTGAGGCTGGTGTAAACAAACTTACTGCGCTGCATCATTAGATTAAAACAGATTTTTTTTGGTTAAAATTTTAAAGTAAAATGTTATACAAATGAAAGACTAGCCACAGTGATGGAATTTTTAGAGAGAGATAAAACTAAGAGTCCACAAGGATTTGGAGAAATGTCTGCTCATATATGCTACTACATGAGCATGAATTGGCATGGTGAGTTTGAAAAACATTTGGCATTATTCATGACAATAAAAGATATGTTCCCTTCTAATAATCTACTTCAAAGAAATGAGTGTCAGTAGTATTCCAAAACCATTGACAAAAATACTCAAAGCACCATTACTTGTCATAGCCACAATTATTAAAAAAAAGAAATTATTTTTCTTTTTTCCTGCCTCAGGTTTATTTGTACAAATAGCACATGGTGACCCCAGTCCCATTGCAGATGGCAGCCCGAGGGTGGGGTCGCACCAGTCCTTCTGTCCTCAGGCACTTTTGAGAGCCCGAGCTGGAACTGAAGCTGGAGCTGCAGCCTGGGTCTTGGTTTGATCCTTGGCCTTGGCCTTCGGCCAGCACAGCCTGAGCCCCTTAGCAATGCGGGCATGAGCACACTTCCCAAGCTTGGGATGGGCAATGTAGGCAAGTCAGTCGAGCTTACGGCTGACACCCTTTGGGATCTTGGACTTAACCTCCTTGGGCTTTACAAAGGCCTCGATAGCCTCGGCACATGCACTCATGGCTTTGGGATTGTTGGTCTGCACCTTCTTTAGGTCCTTCTTCATGTGCTTCTTGGCAAAGCGCATGTCCCTCAGGACCTTGGCGTACACCCCCTTAAGAGATTCATATCTTTTGATCAGGGTCTCTTGATACCATTTCTGGGCCATTTTCGGGACTGGTTGTGGGTGGTGTGATCTGCACCTTAAGCTGTGCCACCTGAAGCGCCTAGAATCGGAAGGAGGAAAGAATTATGTCCATCAACAGTAGAGTGGTTACATTATAATATTTGACTACAGTGGAATACTATGCAACAAGGAAATGAAAGAACTATAGTTACACTTAAGAACCTGAATGAATTTCAAAATCATGACATGAGCAAAACAGCCAGACACAAAGAAATACATATTAACTTATTCTATGCATAATAGCCCAGATCTCTGCAGAAGCCTAAACAATTCATTAGCAATCAGAGTAGTGACCTTAAGAAAGAAGTAGACTTAACGGTGTCAGAGAAATTTCAGGGAGGAACCAGGTCTGTCTTCAGGGAACATGTCTTCACAGGGGAGCTCTATCTCACCCTCTCTGATGTTTTCTTCTGGACCTTGATGTTGATTGAGGGTCTCTAATAAAGAAGGTGCTGGAGATGCCTAGGTAGTCAGAGGGGGTCTCATGAGGAAAAGCAAATGATAGGCAGCATCAAACTCAGAGTTCTGGGTCTAATGAATTGCCCCAGACTGGATAGAGGGTGCCGTACCCACTTAGTTTTATATCTCATTATGTAAAATGAGGATCCTCCAAAGATCAAAGTCCTCAAAGTTCAGAGGGCGATTACCAGCTTCCCCTTGGCATGCAGCAGAAGAACTTTTTCTCTTAAGTTCAAGTAAATGCCTGTAAGAGAGCCGTGTCCCACAGAGTCCTTTCTTTACAGATGATACTCAGTGCCCAGCCCTACATCCCCTTGTGCATAACCCCAAGGAGTGCTGATTAATCCAAACCAAAGGTTTGGATGTTTCACTGGGCAGAGGAGAGCAGGCGGACTGCAAAGTAGCCTTATGAACACAGCACCCTTTTAGCCCCTAGAGACAGTTCTTACCATTGTGCCAAGAAACTTTGAAAAGAACAAACCAGACCTCACACATATTTTCATTTTGTTTCTGATTTCATATCCCCTCCTTTAGCCCCTCAAGCAGCAGGGAGAACCTGAAGGCCCTTGGGAACCCTTTCCCATCAGATGCTACCTGGAATCATTCCCTACCTGGAGGGTCGTCCTCTTTGCTGAGGCTCCCCAGAAACAAGTCTTTAGAAGCAAAAACATCAGTAGAAGTGATTAGAAAGAGTGACTCACCCACTCCTCCTCCTGCAGCTGAAGCCATGCTGCCTCTCACATGATCTCCTGGTCTTTGCTGTGCGTTAACAAATCTTCCTACAGCCTCTCTGGCCAGAGTCCTATACCGGCAAAATCATTTTCTCTCACGAGACCCCTAATCCTCCTTCCCAGAAGGATCCCAGAATCAGGTTTCTATACACTCAAGCAACACGTTTGTTCCTCGTGAAGTAGCTTCATGGTACTTACTGCATTTGTTGCCATGCGATGTTAGCTACAGTCATACAGAGGAAAACGTTGTGAGGAGCAGATTCTGCTGTGTACTTCACACAGATCTGTTATTCCCTTGACAATGTTAGAAAACCAGAAGCGGTAGGGTGGTTGAGCCATAGGTCAACATCCTCCAAAACTGTGAGGATGCTTGTGGAAAAATAAGATGTTTATTCACAGAATTTACCTTTAATGCTGATTTAATAGGCAAACACACAATGCTTAACCCAAGGAGGAAAACGTGTTGAAGAAAATGCCTCCGCATTACAGCCAATAATGGATGCTGTCCTTTAAAAACCTCCCAGTGTATCACGTATTAGTTGGGAAGACACTCCCACTGAATTTTACTCCCACAAAGAGAATTGTATATGTTGTACATAATGTGCATTGTCAGATTTTCATATCAAAATTAATTGAGAAGAAAAGAAATCAGGAAAGCAAAATATCTTTAAACCTGCACATCCTGTACATGTATCTCTGAACTTAAAGTAGAAATTAAATTTTAAAATAAATTGCCAGAGTAGGCGAATCTAGAAAAACATAAAGTAGATGAGTGGCTGCCTAGGGCCAGGGGTGTGGGGGTTGGGGAAAAGAAAGAACTGACTACTAACGGCTATTGGGTTTCTTTGAAGGGGGAATGAAAACATTCTAAAATTAGTTTGTAATAATGATTACACAATCCTGTAAATATTGTAAAAACACTAAATCACCCTTATTAAATAGGTGAATTGTTTTGCATGTCAACTATGTCTCAAGAAACCTGTTTTTTAAAAAAATATACTTATGGTGGGTTGGGCGCGGTGGCTCAAGCCTGTAATCCCAGCATTTTGGGAGGCTGAAGTGAATGGATCACCTGAGGTCAGGAGGTCGAGATGGAATATTTAGCAAGTCCATGTTGGCTGGCAAATACAACATTATTTTTCAAGAAGAAAGGGTTGCTACTGAGAAATATGCTCACTACCAGTTTGTAAGTGATGCTCTCATTTTTCACTACCATCATCCAACTGGCCTCAATTGGTCATAAACTCCAGTGACTGGTTGCTAGGGTCCATGATCCATTAAGACCTGATGGACGACGGCAGTCAAGTATGATATTCCCCCGAACAAAAAAATTGTATTTGTTTTCTATAATGTACATGGTCAGATTTTTATATCTTCATTTCATTAATAAGACAAGAGGACCCAGAAAAAACATTTCTCTTCCAGACACAGAAATGCATCTTACCATGTCGGATGACATCTTGTCCTCCAGACCACCAAATGGACCCTCATCAAGATCTTCTACAAAATCTAGGAGAACAGAGAGTGACAGTCAGTGCATTGGTGCTGCTGAGGAATCCCACTGGGAGTCTTGGGGGATGCAAAAAAATGCATCTTACAATGTCTGATGTCATCTCCTCCAGACTTTTAACTGAACCCTGCTCCAGGTCTTCATCAGAACCTAGGAGAACATAGAGTGACAGTCAGTGCATTGGTGCTGCTGAGGAATCCCGCAAGGAGCCTTGGGGGCTGTGGGTCAGGGCTGGAGTATATGGAGGGGGGAGGTTGACAAGCATGGACTGAGATGCTGCTGGACCATTTTCCTTGGTGCTGAAGGCAGGCAAAAGAGAGGGGAAGAAAGAAATGAAAGAGTCTTGGCTTTCTACCTAGGGCAACCTCATCAATGTGAAATAGTCACCTTAAGAACAGTTTAATACAGAAAGCCACTGTACTATAGAAACAGGAAGTAGATTCATGGCGGCCTAGACCCAGGGGTGTGGGAGTTGGGAAAAACGAGGAGTGACTACTGGTGGGGCTTCTTTGAGGGGGAATAAAGAGGTTCTAAGATTAGATTGTAACAATGGTTGCAAAACCCTGTAAATATAGTAAAAACGCTGAATCACTTACTTTAAATGGGTGAATTGTCTTGCATGTCAACTACTAAATAAAGCTGTTTTTTAAAAAAATGCGTATGTTGGTGGTACTGGACTGTAGATGTTTCCTGCAATAAGAAGAAAAAAAAAAAAGAAACACCATGAGGATCAGATGATGCTGGGTTCTGTTGGCAAAGGCCTTTTATTCACTTGGTGAAATAAAAAACCAGAGGTCACACACTGATCAAGTCACTGGCCCCCAAAATAAAGCATAGATGATGCTTGTGAAAAATGCATTGGGTTTTTTGGGAATATTTAGCAAGTGTCCATGTTGGCTGGCAAATACAAAATTATTTTTCAAGGAGAGAGGGTTGCTACTGAGACACATACTCACTACCAGACAGTTTGTAAGTGGTGCCATCCTTCGACTGCCATCGTAAATCAGGCCTCCATTGGTCATAACCTCCTGTGACCAGTCGCTAGAGTCCATGACCAACTGAGGCCTGATTCATGATGGCAGTCAAACATGATATTCACTTGATATTCTAGAATCACCAGGAAAAAAAAAATTCTCTTCCAGAGAAAGAACATGTTAACAAGTTCTGATATATTCTCCACACCGCCATGTGTAGACTCCTACAGATCTTCAACAGGACCTAGGAGAACATAGAGTGACGGTCAGTGCATTACTGCTGCTGAGGAATCCCACAAGGAGCCTTTGGGGATGTGCACCGGGGCTAGAGTGTTTGAAGGTGGACGGTTGACAAGCATGGGCTGAGATGCTGCTGGACCATTCTCCTTGGTGTCGAAGGCAGGCAAAGGAGAGGGGCAGAAAGAATTGAAAGAGCCTTGGCTTTCTAGCTAGGGCAACCTCATCAATGTGAAATAGTCACTTTAAGAACAGTTTAATACAGAAAGGCACTGTATGGTTCAGCGACAGCATCTCATCACACCTCCTCCCCATTTGAAGGTCCAGTCAAATCCCCAATTTTATGAAATGTTACAAGATCATTTAACTTCTGTGGATCTACATATCCTGCCACTACATTTATCATCTACCCTGTTGTATTTTTCAAATTGTAGTAAAGCATACATATTTATCATTTTAATTATTAAGTGTGCATTTTAATGAGATTACATTCAATGAGTTACATTCAGGATGCTGTGTCAATGTTGGGAAAAATCTTAATTCATAATCTAAGCTTCACCTTGGGCAATGAGAGAAAAACAGCAGTGTAACATAGAACAGATGAAAAATAATGATTGCAGAATACGGTGGAATAGAAAACAGGAAATCCAGAGAAAATCAACAAAACCAAAAGCCAGTTCTTTGAAAAGATCAGTAACATTGATAAACCTCTACCTTGGCTACCCACAAAGGAAAGAAAGAAGTCACAGTATGCTAATAATATTAGTTTAAGAGGAGTCAAATCAAAAACTAGTAAATAATAAAGGAATATTCTGAACACATCTGTGCTCCCAAAAGTCTTCTCAGGAAAAATAGATCATCTGAATAGGCCTATATTTATTTTAGAAATGGAATCAGTGATTAATATCTTTTCAAAAAACTAAAACACTATATTCAGATGATTTCACTGGTAAATTCTACTAAAATTCTTAAAAGAAAAATGTAATCTTACCATACAAGCAAGTAATCATAATCCTAAGTATTTCCTCAGTTACATTTTAAAAATTATGTTTCCAAACAAGACACAGGAAGGTTTCTAATAGCTGTATTCATAATTGACCAAACTGAAAGCAAATGTCTAAACATTTGAGATGTCCTTTACTATCAAAAGTGAACCAAGCCTGGGTAGAATGGTGAAATCCTGTCTCTACAAAATAATAATAATAATAATAATAATAATAATAAACTTGCTATAGTGGCATGTGCCTTATGGCCACCTACTTGGGAGGCTGAGGTGGAAGGATCACCTGAACCTGGGGAGGTCAAGATCGCAGTGAGCTGTGATTGCACCAGTGCACTCCTGGGTGACAAATGAGACCTTTTCACACACACACAAAAGAACTGAACTCTAAGTTGTCAATGTTACTTTACTTGTGTAGTTGTATCACCCGCCATTGATTTAATGCATAAATTGGCACAAGTGAAATAAATGAAGAACATGACACAGCAGTTACTGAGTTTCTCTAATATGGGGCACTGAATGAATAAAGTGGAATTATTTGCTTAAGTGAATTTAGTGATTTAATTTCCACACTACTTTTATTTTCTACAGGCCAAATTTTGTTCCGTCTCCATATTTTTGTTGCCTAGCACTTGGGACGGGCGGCCAAACTTGCAAGGTAGAGCAGACTTCTTATAGATTCTTGGAAATGTATTATAATAAAGACAGTGCTTGACATGTTGCTGGCAGAGGACAGCAGAGAAATTAGTAAAAACTTATTCCCAGATGAAACTTTTGATCCCAGTTTTTACCGTCTGCTTTTCAACTCTACCTGAATTAGATTTGGGTTCTAGGAGGATTTTGCAAGGTTCATTGCACTTAAAATGGACTGTTTGTGCAGGCAGATACCTTTAATTAGATGGGACAACAAAGAAAAGCAGCAGATCCAAGTCACCAAGAATGGCCTGGGTTCAAATCCTATTTGGCATCTGCACATATCAGGGAAAGTGAAATGAACCCCTCTGTGCCTCAGTTCCCTATTCTGAGGTGTGGGAATGTTAGTAGATCTATGCTATAGACCTACTAAGATCTATTGGGCTAAAAACGATGAGACACAGATAAAGGCTTAAGAAGACTCATGCTTTGTAAATGCCCAGAAGTGTTCAATCATTCAATGTCTGGAAGAATAGTCCAGATACTTGGTAGTGGTAGGATACAGAGAGGGAGCGTGTATGGCTCCCAGGCAGGGGAGGGTGGAAAGTGACTTCACTGTTTCCATGGGCATGATGGTTTCCGGCTCGTGAAAGAAATCTGTCATTTCCTTGATCCCCAAATTATCCCCGAGGGATGGGCAGAGCAGGGGCTACAACCTGTATTTTCCAAGTCAATGAATTAAACCTTAAGACGTTTTGAGTGACTTGCCCAGAGTTACCACAGTGAGGCATGAAGATCTGGGGCAAAAATGTAGTTGGTTCCTTGGGGACAGAGGTCCCTCAACACCTGAGTCCTCTAGATCAAGCCTTGGACCCTGAACTGAGAGCTCTTCTCACAAGCTTTGTCAAATCCTGCTGCCCCAATATTTCTTTGGGATGGTTGATGCCCTGGAGAAATGGCAGGTGGCTTACTGCATTTACTCACCTGCTCTATTATCCCTGTGTTGTCACTTTGATTAGCTTTATGACCCATCAGACAAACACATAAATTCTCTTAGTTGCGATGCACAGTCTGAGATTTTACCTAAATCCACTCTTTCCACCCATCAGGTGATTCTCATCTGCTGACCTGGAGGTGGCCTGCCATGTAAGAGGACACACAGCATACCATGGAGCTGCTGCGTGCCCCAGTCCTGTGCACACTCACGCCTTGCTTCTGCTTTCCCAGCTCTGACAATCCCAAGTCTGGCTTCCAAAGCAATCCTGTACTTCCCTCTCAGTTCTCAGACTTGCCTGAACTGTTCTACGTTTTAATCAATGTTGTAGTGACCATGACTGAGCTGTGACATTTGACATATCATACTATATTGTTATCCATTGATAGATTTAACAGCATAAAACTTCATTTTTCAGACTTTTAGGAACATTTCTGGGCTAGGTGTGCTGGCTCATGGCTATAATCCTGACATTTTTGGAGGCTAAGGCGGGAGGATTGCTTGAGGTCAGAAGTTTGAGACCAGCCTGGGCAACATTGTGAGGCATCTTCTCTACAAAACATATTTTAAAAATTAGCCAGGTGTGGTGGTGAGCTCTGGTATACCTAGCTCCGTGGAACACTGATGTGGGAGGATCGTTTGAGCCAAGGAGTTTGAGGCTGCGGTGAGCTATGATTGTGCTACTGCACTCTAGCCTGGGTGACAAAGCAACACCCTGTCTCTTAAAAATAAAAAGCATTACTGAGTTACAAGTATCTCCATCTTATTTCTCATTATCTAATGTTACTGTTTTAATCCTGAGGCTTAACTCCTTTAATAAACTAAAGGAAAGGTCTTTTTTAAAAAGGTAGTATCCAAAGCAGCCCATATGTACCTTTTAATAAATTCTAGTTTTATATGCCCTATGTCTAGAATTTACATCCTTGATCTGACTCTTACTTTTTCAAACTTTGAAAAACTCAGTTTATACTTCTTAGAATCAGCCTTCTCATATGTAACACAAGAAAAATTCCCATATAACACCTAACTGAAAACATAGGATCAAATAATATGTAAGAGCCATCTATATACTACATAATGCACAATCAATTACAAAGCAAAACTTTCTCAAATTAACTGAAAGGCGAAAAGTAAAACAGTTAACATCCTTTGCAAAACCTATAGCAAAATAACATTTTGAGAAAATACACACTTCAGCTACCCACTGAAGTTAAGGAGAGAAAACAGTCCCATCATCAAGAATTCCCCAGCGTTGTTTTTTGTTTGTTTTAATAATCACACATTATTCCCCCTGCTTTCTTTTGTGTATATTACTGCGTGTTCTCCCTTTTTCCTTTTCTGTATAACCTATCTTGGGAATCAGTCGGTAGCAGTAAAAAGACATCTTACCCTTGTTTACAGCTCCGTAGTTCTCCTTTAGGCGGAAGTACCAGTTAATTTTACTAGGCCCTTACTAGACATTTCAGTTATTTCCCATATTGAGCTACGGAAAACAATGCGACAAGGACTTTCTGCATAGGTTGTTTCATATTTATGGAGTATACCTTCAGGATAAAACGCCTCCAAGTAGCGTTTCCACTTTAACTGTATTTGCAAGGTTGTGAGATTGTGCCAAATTCCCCTTCGTGGAGTCCAGCCATTTTGCATTTTCACCAGCACTATATGAATGCAACTTCCCTTACAGCCAAACCAAAGAATGTATTGCTGTGTTCTTGGAATTTCCCTCAATAGCAGAGACACTGCAGTATAGTTGACATTTGCCTTTCTCTTATGTGTGAAGATGTGTTTAAGGATCATCTGCATTTCTTTTCCTGTGACTTGTCTACTTACCACTTTATTGTCTTTTAGATTCACTTGAATCTAAAGATTCTCAAGTCAGCCTATTTCAGGTCATTGTTTGTCTCTTCACTGTTGACTCTTACCTGAACTACCCAACCAGCCTCCTAGCTGGTCTCCCTGCTTCCACCCCTGCCTGCATTACAGTGTATTCTCACAGAGCCGCTGGTCTTTTTCTTGGAGAATTAACTGTGATCCCCAGGCTAGAATCCTCCAGTGGTTTCCCATCTCAACTAAAGTCCATATTCTTTGTCAGCGCTCACTGTGCGCACACGGCCTTAACCCATCACATTCATTGCACTCTGCTGCAGCCACCCTTGTGTCTTTCTGTTCTTTGCCCAAAACAAGTTTGTTCCCATTTCAGGAATTCCTTGGAAGATATTCCTCTCTGGAAGCCCCTCCCATCATCCTCACAAGACTTCCCCTCACATTTTTATTCATTTTTTTAAAACAAATAAGATGGGCTCTCTCTCTGTCTGTGAAGGTGGGGATCTTCTGTCTTATTGCAAAAAGAAAGGGACGCAGCAAGCTCCAAGAGGCACATAAACAGTCATGAGAATGAAGTCAGAGCTCCTCCTCCTTCCACTACCAGCTGCCGACTGAAGGCTGCTGGCCCTGGCTGATGCCTAGTACCCACAAAGCCTCCTATGTCACCTAGTTACCAGGAAGCAACCAAGTCCGGTTACTGGCTCGCGATGCCCCACTCCGCAGACCCACCCAATGGCTCACAATGCCCATCCCTGCTGCTGTCCACCTTGTGGCCACCCTGCCCGTCTGTGGTGACTGCACTCTTCATCCTGGACTGCCTGAGCTTTCCAGTCGCGAGAAAAGTGCAGGCGGTGGGGATTTTATTGGAAGTCACCCTGGGCCATGAACTCCATAGAAAACCCTGGTTACTGAAGTCAGTTCCATTAGCATCTATGTTTTCTTGAGTCTGGCAGCTTTCATTTGCTCACCAAATGTAGTTATAGATACATTTCTCACTGCTTTAGTAAGGACATGCTTCTCTCCTGTCTTACAAGTGTTAGTTTTTGTCTTTAACTTGACCACAGCCACTCTCAGAGCCCTGGTCTCATTGTCATTTAACAGTGATTGACTGTGACTTGAATGAAAGCCTAGGACACATGACACTTTCCGTTCCTTGTCTATAAAATAGGGACTACACTGTAGCAGGGCTGAAGAGACGTTCATGTCAAAGTGGGAATTTTCAAGGCATCAGAGCTCCATGGCTAAACTCCTTTGCGTAAAACCAAAACAAAAACAACTTCTTTACGGCTCGGGCAGTAGCATGTCATACCTTTCGCGGTCATTTTAAGCATGTCCCCCAATGTTTTTCCCTGTAGTTTCTGTCAATGTGACTTAAAACCATCTATTAAGAATACCATAGAATCTCTTCCGTGGCAAACTCTATTTTGAATTTAAGAATTCTCCACATATTGGAGTCTGAATTATCCCAGTTATTAGCTTACCTTAAGGAATGGGAGAAAAGAAACAATTGGGCCCTTAACTGGCTCGTTCACTTAGGGCCCAGACCAGCTGCATAGGTAAGGATAGAGAATGGGATGGAGACTCCAAAACTGGAATATTTGAAATTTTACTGAGAATAGGGAGGGAATAGGCCAAAAAGGCCTCAACGAAGAAGGCTCAACAACAAAGACAGAGGCAGAACCAGCCTTTGTCCCCCATGCCGTGCCCTGGGAAAGCCGGCTGCGGGCAGGAGGGAGCTGGAAGCTGAGGATGTCTCTGAGGGGGTGGGACGGCAAAGGGGTGGGGACGGTGGGGGTCAGAGAGATGCCAGAGAGCAAATGGCACCCATGGCTTCTTTACCTTTGGGGATCTTTGCGTTGCTCTGGTAGTGCACGGGATGGACCTCCGTGGCTCCCAAATCCAATTTGGCAGCCTCTGCAGCGGTGGATGCTGGTGCCGCGGCTGCCCCAGCCTCAGGAACCTCAGACTCATCACAGGGTCCCTCGTCCAGCCTGCAGCAGTCACAGCTGAGGCTAACTCTGGGGCCCATGCAAGAATTAAGTTCGTTCCCCATGGGGCACCTTCACTACTCTTCGCCTCTCGCCTGAGCCTTCAATTAAATCGACTGCACTGTCCTAGGAGCCACACTAGTCTGGGGTGGTCCCCAACTTGCAGAAGTGGTGTGACCCCAGGCAGGCCTGGAGCCTCAGCCCATACTCTGCCGCCACCTCTTGAACTGGCTGGTCTATGAAGGTGGTTAACTTCTGTGTTCTTTAAAGAAGAAAGACACACTCCCAAATCCAATTTGGCAGCCTCTGCAGCGGTGGATGCTGGTGCCGCGGCTGCCCCAGCCTCAGGAACCTCAGACTCATCACAGGGTCCCTCGTCCAGCCTGCAGCAGTCACAGCTGAGGCTAACTCTGGGGCCCATGCAAGAATTAAGTTCCTTCTCCATGGGGCACCTTCACTACTCTTCGCTCCTGCCTGAGCCTTCCATCAAACGGACTGCACTGCTCTAGCAGCCACACTAGTTTGGGTGGTCCCCCACTTGCAGAAGTGATGTGACCCCAGACATGCCTGGAGCCTCAGCCCATACTCTGCCGCCACCTCTGGAACTGGCTGGTCTATGAAGGTGGTTAACTTCTGTGTTGTTTAAAGAAGAAAGACACACACAAACGCCAAGAGGCACATAAACCGCCATGACAGAATGAGATCAGAGCTCCTCCTCGCCGTGGCTGCCACAGCCTCAGGAACCTCAGACTCATCACAGGGTCCCTCGTCCAGCCTGCAGCAGTCACAGCTGAGGCTAACTCTGGGGCCCATGCAAGAATTAAGTTCGTTCCCCATGGGGCACCTTCACTACTCTTTGCCTCCCGCCTGAGCCTTCAATCAAACGGACTGCACTGCTCTAGCAGCCACACTAGTCTGGGTGGTCCCCCACCTGCAGAAGTGATGTGACCCCAGACATGCCTGGAGCCTCAGCCCATACTCTGCCGCCACCTCTCGAACTGACTGGTCTATGAAAATGGTTAACTTCTGTGTTGTTTAAAGAAGAAAGACACACTCCCAAATCCAATTTGGCAGCCTCTGCAGCGGTGGATGCTGGTGCCGCGGCTGCCCCAGCCTCAGGAACCTCAGACTCATCACAGGGTCCCTCGTCCAGCCTGCAGCAGTCACAGCTGAGGCTAACTCTGGGGCCTATGCAAGAATTAAGTTCGTTCCCCATGGGACACCTTCACTACTCTTCGTCTCCCGCCTGAGCCTTCAATCAAACGGACTGCACTGTTCTAGCAGCCACACTACTTTGGGTGGTCCCCCACTTGCAGAAGTGGTGTGACCCCAGGCGGGCCTGGAGCCTCAGCCTATACTCTGCCGCCACCTCTGGAACTGGCTGGTCTATGAAGGTGGTTAACTTCTGTGTTGTTTAAAGAAGAAAGACACACTCCCAAATCCAATTTGGCAGCCTCTGCAGCGGTGGATGCTGGTGCCGCGGCTGCCACAGCCTCAACAGTCTCAGATTCATTGCAGGGTCCCACGTTCAGCCTGCAGCAGTCACACCTGAGGCCGCAGCAGAGGCCCACGGAAGTGAGTTTGTTCCCCATCCGGCACCTACACTACTGTTTCCTCTCTCCTTAGTCCAATGAAATCCACTGCACTGCCCTAGTCTTGCAGAAGTGCCCCACCTCGGAGACCTCAGCCAGCACCTCTCACAGTGGCTGCTCTATGCAGTTGGGAAATTTTCCTGCTATTTAAAGAAGTCAACCAAAAAACGCTAAGGGGCAAAAAAAAGTTCTGTGACACAATGTAGTCGGAGCTCCTCGTCCTCGCACTCCCAGCTACCGACAGAAGGCTGCTGGCCCTGGCTGATGCTTTGTACCCACAAAGCCTCCTATGTCACCTGGTTACCAGGAAGCAACCAAGTCAGGCTAGTGGCTCACAATGCCCCACCCCGCAGACCCACCCAATGGCTCACGATGCCCATCCCTGCTGCTGCCCACCTTGTGGCCACCCTGCCCGTCTGTGGTGACTGCACTCTTCGTCCTGGGCTGCCTGAGCTTTCCAGTCCCGAGAAAAGTGCAGGCGGTGGGGATTTTATTGGAAGTCACTTTGGGCCATGAACTCCATAGAAAACCCTGGTTACTGAAGTCAGTTCCATTAGCATCTTTGTTTTTCTGAGTCCGGCAGCTTTCATTTGCTCACCAAATGTAGTGATACACAAATTTCTGACTGCTTTGGTAAGTAAATGCTTCTCTCCTGTCTTACAAGTGTTAGTTTTTGCCTTCAACTTGACCATAGCCACTCCCAGAGCCCTGGTCCCACTGTTAAAAAAGAGTGATGACTGTGACTTGAATGAAAGCCTAGGGCACATCCCACTTTCCCTTCCTTGTCTACAAAATAGGGACTGAATTAATCCTTCCCAGTTTTGAAATGCTATGACCTACCAACTCTCTTTTCTCCCTCTGTTTCTTCCATGGCAGGGATATTCAGATATTTCTTTTACTAACAAGGCATAAGGCATGTTTTTCTTATACAAAATTGAGAACCACACAGTGGGAGACCACTGTCCTCATTTGATGAAGACAAATAGTCAGCGTCTGGCAAGCCTGACAGTGTTCCAACTGTGGCATACTAATTTAACCCCCAGAAACTATTCCATTTTATGGATTTTACAGAATCCATCTAAATGGAGAAGTTAAGTAGCTTCTCCAAGTTTCCATGACTGCTCAAGATGGGGCCACAATTTAATCCTGAGTAATCTGGATCCCCACAAGCCGATCACGATTATCAGAAAGTAAAGGCAGAAGTCCTGCTTGGAGGGGAAGTGACATAGTAGATTAGTGTTTTTTTTAAAAAGAATAACAGTTTTTTGATGTGGATTTTAAAATGCCTCCCCTTCATTCAACATTAAGTGTCTTGTAAGTTCCAATACTGCACGTGTGAAACAGTCCCAACCCTCACTGAGTTCAGGCAGATGAGCAAACAAAGGGTTTAATTGTCTGAGGCTACACTGCTGGACAGTGAATCAACCTGGAATAAAAACGCAGATCTGTCTGACCCAAAATTTGGTGCTGGGGTAGAGTTTGAATTTTATTCTGGAAACGAGAGTCACTGAACCACACAGGGGCGAGGAGTCTCTCTCAGATGTGTTTGCAGTGACGTCGCTCTGCACGATGGGGAGGACTTGATGAAAGCAGTAGGGCTGATTAAGAGACCCTATGTTCGTCTGGAGAACAGTAAGGCTGAAGGCAGTGGCAGTGACTGAAGTGGAAGGAAAAGTTTTGTGGTCATTTGGGAGATAGAACAGGAAGTGCTTGGTGATTAGACGAGGAAGAAGAGGGGGAGGAAAAACAGGCTGCTAAGGCCCTAGTTTGATGGACTGTGTAAATGGCAGTGATTCTCCCCTAGACAGAGAATGTAGGAAGAGGAATAGGTGTGCGGAATGAGACAGTTTTGAACTCTTTAAGTGTCACATTGAAATGGACCCCTCAGGTTGAAAATTGGATATAAACCTTTGTAGGCTAAGTCCATGCTGTGACATCTCAACTCATGTTTTCAAAAGTAACACACACACAGTAACTCAAACCATTAAGGAAATTTCCTACAATTTACATACTAAGAATATGACAATTTTTTAGTGATGACTTTCTTAGGGAAACTTTGAATTTATGGTTGTACAAATGAGGTGTCACGTAAAATAAAACTGTTATATAAGAACAACATTTAAATTCTATTGTCATAACAGCATATAGAAAACAATGGAAGTCATGGGTATGACCATGATTGCTTTAAAAAGCTGTGTCTAATAAGGGGAGGGGTTTGGAGAGAAAGGAGACTTGGGGAATGGGGAAATGTACGTGGCATGAAGTAAAGCCTGCAAATGTGGAAAGTGAGAGTCAAGACACCTGAGTGTTCATCAGAAATGGCTGATCTGGTGAGTCTCGTCAGAATGGAGGTGGTGTCTACTTCTCATTTCTGTGATGGCTGCACCTAGCACAGTGCCTGGTCAGTAGGTACTTTATACCTAATACCCCAATGAACAGAGTCATATTTTGCCAAGAAGGCAGAAAAGCCCAAATGCCATTGCCTGTGGCAACTCCATGATTGAGGATGTGTGTGAGTAAGCTGAGTGTTAGCAGTGGGGAGAGAGTGAACCAGAGGTGAGAAAGTAAAGACATCAAGTGAGGGCTTCTCCTCCTAAAAGTTTGGCTGAAAGGGAGATGGGGGAATAGTTAAAGGCAGATATATGGTTAAAAACTTTCATTTCCCCCCACCCCCCACCGAATAAAGGTGAGTATACTTTTATGTTAAATGGTAAGAACCAATGAAGAAAACATCTTTACAATTGGAAAAGTAGGGAAAATTCATAACACATGATGCCCAAGAAGGCACAAGTTGATGCAATCCAGAGTGAGGACAGATTAGCTTTGGACTGATACAAAATCAAAAAGGGAGGAAGCACCGTGTGACTAGAGACATTTCTTCTAGAGGAGAGGTTTAGAAAGAGCTCTTTTCATGACCAGTTTCTCTCTGTTTGAGTAGACTTCTCAGATAACTACTCTAGGAAAGAGGCAATTATGTATAGAGAAGTCTGCACTTTAGAAAAGCCAGATACACCTTACAAACCCCAAATAATGTCTTTCCTCAATAGTGAGTAAATTGAAAAGCAATTTGAGCAAAAACCAAGAGGCTCAAATATAAATAGTTGCATCACAAAAGTTGAAAAGGAGGCTAATTCACTCCCTCAAAGAATTAAAAGAAAAAGCAACAATTGGGGTAAGAGTGAAAAATAAGAATAAAAGTATATGTAGTTGGAAAAAGTACGAATGTTTACAAACCCTGTGACCACAAAGGAGACCACAAAAGGGGCCACAGGGAGTGTGATCGCAGGAAGAAAAGGGTTGCTTCAAAAAGCAGAGGAGCGAGGGTAAGAAAGATTCCACTTAGTTGAAAAGATTTAAGTAAAGTTTGAGGACAGTTAGGTGACATGTTGAAATGTGGAAAACCACAGTGGAAGGGGAAAAGACCCGATAAAGTTCAGTTTCAGCAACCAACATCAGATGAAATCCTCAGGATGCAGTGACTGCATTCTATGTAAATAATAATATTAGCTCAGGTCCCAGGAATGTCATTAGATAGCATTTTGAATGATTCTTATGGACTTGAGGTGAGGTCTATTTTGTTACAAATCAGTGCCTGCATTTAACAGCAGACATACACAAAAATACGCATGCATGACCATGAAAACTGAAGAATTTAAAACTTGCTAAGCAGGAATATACTGAGAAGCACTGTTATGAAAATAGATTTTAAAACATTTTTTTGAGGGAAATTTCGGAGCACATTTTAAAAAAAACACTATCCTTCTATGGCAGGTGCAAGTTTGGCAGAGTAAAGGAAGGCAAATAGAAGTAATGTGACTTAAATTAATCAAGAGTTATATTCTGTGAAGGAAGCTGAGACCTTATTTATTAGTGGGTCTGGAGTAAATTCATTTATTCATCCATTCAATACTCATTCAGTACCTGCATCCTTAGCACATGACACACACTTTGAAGTCTTGTGGAGGTTGCTTTGACCAAGATAAACAAGATTTCTGTTCTTGTGTAACTTGTCTAGTAAGGGAGTCAGCAGACAGTGTGCTGCTATCTTTGTGGCCTAGGGTGTCTGCTTTCGTATATTCATTCATTCCAGATACCAGGATGGAGGAAAGGAAGAAGAAGGAAGACTTTGTGGAAGTTCCATAAAGCACAATGCCTACAAATCATTGGCTTAAAGGTTAGTCATATGGCCATACCTGGCTATCGGGGAGACTCAAAGAAAAACCATAATCATATCTCTATGGTGACCAATGCAGCAATAACAATTTGTTATTGATAGGCAAGTAGCGGTCTATTCCAAATCTCTAAGGACAGATTAGGGATTTTCCGCTTAAGGGAAGAATAATCACAATGAAATTTCGTAACCCTTTGCAACTACATTTTTAAAAATACTAAATTTTTAATAAGAGCACAGAAATAAATGGAGAGGTTAAACTACAGAATAAAACTTTGAGTTGCATGCAAGAAAGATTTTATGGCAGTCGAGAGATCAAGGTTATACAGTATGTGTGTCATTGTGACTAATGAGTTCCATCCTGGGTATCATGATGACATTTTTAGGTGCCATTTTTGATGAGAATTTTCCAGGTGTTCTATAAATTCCTGTTCCATCAGAAGCTAATAATAATGCTCCACATTCTTCAGACACTTTAATGGCTTCTTTTAAAGTCTTCAGTTTTTTAGTTTAGATAAACCTAGTATTCATGTTTGGGTATTGTCTCCTTGAAGCTGCTGTAATCCATCCTCATAATGAATCAAAGAGGTTTTGGTGATAAATATAAGTTCGTTATTCATTTCTCACATGTACAACAGGAACAGGTTTTGTGAGCAAGAAAATTCTCACAGTAGCCGGAATGGATCCAAATACAGCAAAGTTCAGATAGTACACTCTACTTATTAAACCTCTACCCTGGCTTACCAAACAAAGCAAAGAAAGGAGTCACAATATACTAATAATATCTGTTGAAGAGGAGTCATTACTGCTGAACCTATTAACATTAAAATAATAATAAAGAAATAGTTTGTATAAATCTATGCTTACAGTTTGATACCTTAGATGAAATAGGCCAATTCCTTCAAAGGCAGAAACTACCAAAAGTCTTCTAAGGAGGAGCAGATAAAATGAATAAATCCATACCTATTTTAGAAGTTGAATCAATAAAAACTTTTCAAAAAACACCCACTGAGTCTAAATGGCTTCACTGGGAAATTCCATCAAATTCGTACAAAGGAAAACATAGTCTTATCACACTTAGCAAGTAATCATAAACCTAAGTGTTTGCTTAGTTACAGTAAGTAAATTTATATTCAAAAAAAACTGCACAGAAAGGTTTATAATAGCGATATTGATAATTTCCCAAACTGAAAGCAAATTCTAAACATTTGAGATGTACTTTACCATAGAAGTTAACCAAAATTTTAATTCTCAATGTGTAATCATACCACCATTTGTTGACTTAATATAGTTAAATTTGCACTCATGAAATAAAAGAGGAATATGACATACCATTTTTAGACTCTTGACTCTAGCATGGAACACAGAGTAAAGTGGAATCATTTGCTTAAATAAACTTAGTAATTGAATTTCCACATGACCATCAATGAATTGTCCACCATGGTGGATTTTCTCTTGTGTCCAGATGCAGTTTTTCTTCATCCACTGCTTGGGGCAGGCAGCAGATCTTCGGGAACACTGAGGACACAGCCTCATATTCTTGAGGAAAGATCCTAGGGAATGTATTATAATAAAGAGAGCTGTTGATATCTTGCTTGCAGAAGACCACAGAGAAATTAGCGATACTTTATTCACAGACATAGCTTTTGATCCCATTTTTCACCATCTGCATAGCAAAGCCACCTGAATCAGAGTTGGGCCATAGGAAGATCTCGAAAGTTTGGTTGGATTTAAAACCAAACTGACTGTGCAGGCAGATACCTCTATTTAGATGAGGCAATACAGAAAGGCAGCAGATCCAAGACACTAAGAATGGCTTGGGTTCAAATCCTACTTAGAATCTGCACATACCTGGGAGAGTGATGTGAACGCCTCTGTGCCTCAGTTCCCTATTCTGAGACATGGAAATGTTAATATGGTCTATGCTATAGTATGGGGTCAAAAATCAATACAGATAAAGCCTTAAGAAGATGCATGCTTCATGAATGTCTTACGACATTTAGGGCTCAATTATTAAGTGTCTGGAAGAATAAACCAGATACTTGGTAGTGGTTGAATACAAGAGGGAGCTTGCATAGCTCCAGGGCAGTGGAGGGTGGAAGGTTACTTCACTCATTTTGTGGGCATAATGCTTTCCAGCTCATGGACAATATCTGTGATTTCCTGTGATCCCCACAAAGGAATCTGTGGTAATTTTGCCCACTAGCCCCAAAGGATAGGCAAAGCAGGGACTACAACCCATATTTTTCAGATCAGTGAATTAAAATGTAGACATTTTGAGTGACTTGCCAAGAGTCACAACAGTTAGGAGTGATGGATATGGGATAAGAATGTAGCTGGTTAGGCCGGGCGCAGTGGGTCATACCTGTAATCCCAGCACTTTAGGAGGCCAGTGTGGGTGGATTACCTGAGGTCAGGAGTTCAAGACCAGCTTGGTCAACATGGTGAAACCCCATCTCTACTAAAAATACAAAGATTAGCCGGGTGTGGTGGTGCACGCCTGTAGTCCCAGCTACTTGGGAGGCTGAGCAGGACAATCACCTTAACCCAGGAGGCAGTGGTTCCAGTGATCCGAGATTGTGCCACTGCACTCCAGCCTGCGTGACAGAGCGAGACTCCATCTCAAAACAAAACAAAAAACAAAAAAGAATGTAGCTGGTTCCCTGGGAATGCTTCTGAAAGCTTTGTCAAATCTTCCTGCCCCAATATTTCTTCAGGAAGGTTGATGCCCTGGAGGAGGGGGCAGAGGCAAAATCTCAAATTATAACACAACCTTTTGCCTGCAGGTCTCTAACCCTACCCTAAAATCTGACAGTTTTCTTCAAACAAAGCCTCTCAAAACGGCAAGTTCAATTGTGTGACCTCCTTCCCCAGCATCTTTGCACCATCAGCTGCCTCGTGGGGAGCCTCCCCATGACCAGCTAGCTGATCACTCCAAGTGACCACTGTTTGGCTTAGGTCCCAAGCTGGCTCAGAACTGAGGATATTACAAACCAACTGCCACAGGATGACCGTGCCAAGAATTAACTTCCCTTCCACTGACCAAGCCTGGATGAGCAGTTAATAGAAATTAACTGGGATGTGGCCTGCTGAGCTGGTGCTATGTGGTTTAATGGGTTGAGTCTGTGACCCCCACTGTTTCACTGACTTCTGATCTCAGCAACTGTGTGAGCAGCCTGGACTAAGGCCTGGCTGAGAATGGGAGGCAGCTGCTCCAGCACAGATTGTGCACCGTCCTGCTCATGTCCTTTCTAAGACTCAGGCTGTACTATTTAAGGTCCTCATGCATCCCTAGGCCCTGCCCAGGTAGAGGGCGGAGCCCGTTTTCTTATTAGATGGACATCGTTACAGCCTGGAGAACCCATCCCAGGACCTTCCTGAGGCCCAATCAGGCCCTCCTTTCCTCTGTCACCAAATGTCCATTTCACTAACCCAATGGCATTGTCCCTTCTCACCACTTTCCCAGGCATCACTCAAAGAGCCAGTGATCCTGTTGTCATCAACCCCATGGTAATTCTGCCATGAAATTCCAGTTTCTTGCCTTTCTAAAACTCTCTAGACTCAGACTGCTGTAACATGTGGCTTCAGAGGTTGACATCTACATTCAGAAGAGTTTGGCCTCTAATTCTCTTTTCCTGGAAAGTCTACCTTGCATTTCGTATCAAGATTCTCCTGATCTGATGAAGGCAATGTGGGTGTGCTTCTTCCGTTTCCTGTTCTCCAGAAGAGCGTGTACAAAGTTGGCATTAGGAAATAGTACATTTTTCTAAATTGAAGGCAACTAACTTGATGGAAGATTTAAAAATACAAATGGATTAATCCAACAAAACTATAAAACACATTTATAAATCTATACACAAAATGTTGAAGGAAGAAGTAAAAAATTTGAAATATATTGAGTACATGGTAACTGGCCCATCTGAAGAAACAGCAGTCAGAAGATCAAAATGGCCATAGCCCCCGATCAGCAATTTAGATGGCCCATCTGGAAGAAATCGTGTTATAAAGCTGAGAGCACCGCAATTCCTATCAATAAAGTTGAGAGCTCTGCGATCGCTATGAATTTCAACCTCTCCACTCTCAAGAATGACAGTTGAAATGGAAGGCAAGAGGTATACCCCCCACATTACCATGGCAACAGGTCCTACAAAATATTAAAGTGAACAGAGGCCACACTAGAGGCCACACCACACCACACCACACTAGGGGGTCCAACTGCTGCTATCTAAACAGGTGTAGTAGTTTTACATTTACAATTATGTCACATAAGAGTACATGTTTGGTTTTAAAGCCTGAACCCCAAGCCCACACATTGTTATTTTCTGTTTTTGAAAATCAATTACAACAGAAAAAAAATGACCTGCTCCTCATATACAGTTGATAATGAAATTTTCAGGGTGAAAAGGGACAAAGATAGCATGTTGGAAAAAAAAGAGGTTCCGTTCTTGATTAGAAATACCATCCCCCTCATTTCTACTATTCCTGAGTTATCAAACTTTTCTACATCAAACAGTGTAAAATTTGTGCCAGACTAAATTTTTAAAAGTAATATAAACTAAATTTTTAAAACTTAGTGTCTTTCTGTAAGAATAGAATTATGAAATTATATAAATCCTACTCATCACCTATATATATAGTGCCTGTTTTATTTTTGTATGCAACTAAATCTGTGTACTCAATTCTTCCTCAATTCCTGTGACTTAATTTAGCAATCTCTGTTGCGTTGTATATGTGAAATATTGGCTATTCCTTGAGTAATTTAAAAGAATAGTCCCTCTGCATTCACCTGTGGGTTGACCGAAAACATATAACGGATGCTTTTTTAAATGGAGAGATTTAGATAACTTCAAACTCCAAAATTAAATTTGTGCTCTGGTTTATACTTCTCTGTGTAGTCACAGCCATTCTATTGATCTGATCATGGATATGAGCTATAAGGAAGTTGATTGACAAACCCTCAAAAACGTGTGTCAAGTAAAAATTTTAGGATAAAAGCAAGAGTGTTGTCATGAAAAGTTGGAACCCTTCAGGTGAACCACTTCAGTGCAAATCTCTATCACTGCTGATTCACCTCACATTTCCAGAACTAATGAATCAAACAGACCATTGATGAGGTATAAAAGTCCCTTAACATAGGTAGTGCCATATTTTCTAAAGGAATTGTCCAGTTGAGTGTCTCATTGAGAAGGTATGGGACAGAACAGGTGATACGACGCTGTGGTAAGTAGAGGATTTTAATAATGCCCAGTTGGTTAGTAAACTGTGTATGTCTTTGTGTGTGTGTTGTTCCAAGAGCCCCTTTGCATGCCAGTTTTTGTCAAGCCCCTTTTACCATACTTAAGTGAAACTGACCCAGCACATCACAAAATGCCTGAAATCAAGGGTCTGCAAACAATGGCCTCAGATAGGCTGCTTATTTTCCTTGCCCGTGGCGGCAATGGTGCAGGGTCTGATGTTAAGGATGCTGTCACACACCTCAAAGGTAGGTGGCCAGCTGTGTGCCCGACTGGGCCTTGCTGCCGTACACTTCAATCTCATCCACGTCGTCCTGTGACAGGGACTTGTCCCTGGCTGACCAGCTGACGGTGTGTCCACTCACTTCTTCTCTGAGGGAGGCTCTTCCTTGTCAGCAGCCTCACAGATAGCACTGACCGGGGGCTCCTGCAGCTTCTCCGTGTTCTTGAGGAGGAGGGAGTTGCCCAGGTAAGAACCCAGGAACAGGTACACAGGCTCCATGGTGACCATGCTGGTGGTGAGGACGCTGGTGACCGCCTTGTCAAAAGTGGAACGCTTGGATGCTGCACATGCTATCGGTGATGAGGGTCAGCACTTAGATCTCGCCGTGCTTGAAGGAGATGACCGTCTTGTCATAGAAGATGAAGGTGGCCTGGGCACAGTCTAGGATGATCTGCACAGCCATCTGGGTGTGCAGTGGGAAAGCCATGGCGCCTGTGGTGAGGCTGTTGAGAGCCACGCCCTATGGGGGAACTCTTTGGTTCAGAACAGCGAGCTGACGACAAAGACCACCACCCCACCTATGGACTTGGGCACGGCCAGAGCCTGCATGCAGTCAGTGGGTAGCTGGTGAGGGACCAGATGATGGGGTGCACCTTCTACGTGATGTCAGCAAGATGGCCACAAAGCAGCACTGTCTGCTGCAGTCATTGTCCACCATTGCAGTGTGGCTCACTGGCTCCACCTCCAGGGTTCACACCATTCTCCTGCCTCAGCCTCCTGAGTAGCTGGGACTTACAGGCGCCCGCCACGACTAATTTTTTGTATTTTTAGTAGAGACGGGGTTTCACCGTGTTGGCGAGGATGGTCTCGATCTCCTGACCTCGTGATCCACTACCCTCAGCCTCCTAAAGTGCTGGGATTACAGGCATGAGCCATCGCGCCCGGCCAGGACTGGATTCTTTCTTTAGGAAACTGATGTGGTAAAAGTGTCTACACTGGACTGTCCTGCCACATGTGGCTCTTGAGCACCTGAAATGGGGCATCTAGAATTGAGATGTGCTTTCAGCGTAAAATGCACAACGGATTTGGAAAATGTAATGAGAAATAGAGAATGTAAAGGATGTTATTAAGATCTTTTATTTTTGCTTTTTTTTTTTTTTTTTTGAGATGGAGTCTCACTCTGTTGCCCAGGCTGGAGGGCAGTGACGTAATCTTGGCTCACTGCAACCTCTGCCTCCCGGGTTCATGCCGTTCTCCTGCCTCAGCCTCCCGAGTAGCTGGGACTACAGGCGCCCGCCACCACGCCCGGCTAATTTTTTTGTATTTTTAGTAGAGACCGGGTTTCACCGTGTTAGCCAGGATGGTCTCGATCTCCTGACCTTGTGATCCACCCGCCTCGGCCTCCCAAAGTGCTGGGATTACAGGCATGAGCTACCACGCCCAGCCAAGAACTTTTAAAGGTTGGCTGGGTGCAGTGGCATGTGCCTATAGTCCTAGCTCCCTGGGAGGCTACATCGGGAGGATCACCTGAGCCCAAGAGGTTGAAGCTACAGTGAGCTGTAACCGTCCCACTGCACTCCAGCCTGGGTGATGGAGGGAGACCCTGTCTCTTAAAAACAATTTTAAAATGGATTTCATGCTGAAATAACATTTTCTGTGTTAAAATTTTAATTTTGTTCTTAATTTATTCTCACCTCTGCTCTGCTAGGTTGTCCCCTGGCCTCCAACTGCTTCCACTGACAACTCAGTTGGAGGGAGCTCCACTTACAAGGGGTTTTTGTGTAGAGTATCCCTCCTCCCACCTTATTCACATCCTGCTTATCATTCTTAATCCAATCAGATTTTGATTTAATTATGCCATATATTAGATTTTTACTGACGTCATAAGCAGATTGCCACAAAGGAGATCATCCTCACTGAAAGGTTTTCAAAGGTGATATGGACAAATATTGCCACATAATTCTAAATTAGGTCTTGTATATGGTGGGTGTTGATAAGATTTGGGATCGGGATTGAAACTATTCAAACAAAATATTTGGCATCAAAATTAATTGTTATGAATGGAGCTAATTTCAAATTGTTTTTGATCATGAAAATAAAAACTCATAGTTTGATTAAGAAAATTAGTCAAACTTACTCAGAGAAAACCACATTCATTAGACCAGTCGTTTATCAAAAAGGACTTACTCTTGTAAAGATACACGTTTAGAAGAGGTTGAATTCACTTCCACATAATACATTGTAAATATATTTTTTCTTCATTATGATTTTCTTAAGAACATTTTCTTTTGTCTAGCTTACTTTATTGTAAGGACACAGTATATAACACATATACGAAATATGTGTTAACTGACTTGATATTATGGTAAAGCTTCCAATTCATCCTTATTATTGGGAAGTCAAAAGTTATGCACAGATATTGGACTGCCGGGGGCTCAGAGACTCTAAAGCTCACGTTGTTTAAGGGTTAGCTGTATCTAAAGATCTCAAGGACATTACCTGTGGCCAATATTTATAATTTTTTCTTTGCTTTCAGACAAAATCATTCCTGTACATTTAATTTCATTAATATTACTCCCTATATTTGTAAATAGCTTGTGCTTAATCTCTGAAGTGTGAATAGGTTTTAGTTTTTGCATGACTCTTGCAGACATATTTAACCACATTTGATGAGTGAAGTGATAGTGAAACTACCTGGGGTTTTCTCTCAGCTGCCTCCCTCTTCTCTGTCTCCAGGTGACGCTGGGTGGAAGTTTACGAAGAGACCCGGTCCGGATTCAAGCTTTCTGTTCCCATTCTACTTTCTGAAATGCCCACCAAAAGCCACGGACCCCTGGCATCTCATGACCACTCGGTTAGTCATCATTTCTGTTTTTTAATAGCTGAGGATATCCTGACTACCTGCTCCCCACAAGATTATTACAAATTATACTAGTTTAAATTCAAAGGCAAAGTTTCCCCCTTCCTGCTCCCTGTAAACCTTTATCCCTGAATGACATGGCTAAATGGCTAAGCTCCCCTGCACCCAATGCGCTGATGAAGTGTTTCTTCCTGTAGGAGCCTTTCCTTTTGCCCCAAGGCGGATCCTTTCTCTTTTGTTCTCCCCTGACAATTTATAAACACTTGTAACAGAATCTGTTACTATTCTTATTTGTATTGATGTGGTCTTAAAAGAGACAGTTGAGAGCTGTATCTGTGGCCTACATTTTGTTCTGTTTTTGTTTTGTTTTTTCTTTTTTTTTTTTGAGACAGAGTCTCACTCGGTCACCCAGGCTAGAGTGCAGTGGCATGATTTCAGCTCACTGAACCCTCCACCTCCCAGGTTCAAGTGTTTCTCGTGCCTCTCCCTCCCGCAGAGCTGGAATTACAGGCGTGTGCCATCACACCTGGCTAATTTTTGTATTTTTAGTGGAGAGGGGGTTTCACCATGTTGGCTGGGCTGGTCTCGAACACCTGGCCTCAAGTGATCCACCCACCTCAGCCTCCCAAAGTGTGTGGCCTACATTTTGGATATGAAATATGAAAAATATTTACCAAAAAATAGACAACAAATAATTACTATTGGATCCATATATAATTTAATCAATCTGGTTTCCTTCATATTTCCTCTTGCTTTTCATCCTCCTTGCAGTTTCATGATTCTCTGGAGGTCATCTAAAACAAAAACATAATTTAAGGAAGCAAATTTTTTTTCTTGAGACGGGATCTTGCTCTGTTGCCCAGGCTGGAGTGCAGTGGTACAATTACGGCTCACTGTAACCTCAAACTCCTGGGCTGAAGCCATCCTCCTGCATCAGCCTCCCCAGTAGCTGGTACTACCAGTGTGTGCTACCAAGGCTGGTTAATTTTTAAACTATTTTGTAGAGATGAGGGTCTCACTATATTGCCAGAACTGGTCTTAAGCAATCTTTCCACCTTGGCCTCCCAAAGTGCTGGGATAACAGGTGTGAGCCACCAAACCTGGCAAGGAAGCAACTTGAACTCCTGACTTCAGATTATCCACCCACCTCAGCCTCCCAAAGTGTTGGGATTACAGGCGTGAGCCACCGTGCCCGGCCTCATGACTTCTTATTCCTGGTCCCATACCTGGATTTGTCTCCATCCGTTTTCAGATTTGTGATAGTTTGTTTTGTCTTTTAGGTTTTTCATCTAACGCCTCCCGTAGACCGCATTGCTGAGAGTGCACTGTTAGGGCATGGTTCTGCCACTGCCACCCTCTGTGAACAGATTTCTCCCTCCTGCCCTGGGGATATGGAGAGTGGCTTGTTTCTTTCCCTATCTATCCTAGAAAGATGATTTGTGGGTTGGTTTTTTTTTTTTTTTTCCCCACCAAAGTGGCAACTGGGTTGGTGTTGGGGGTTCAAGCTGGCCTTGGGTGGTAGCGCTCCTCCACCGTTTCTCCCTGGTTTCGACAGTGTTAGCATTTGTCCATGAAAAGACAATCTTTTCTCTAAAGCAATAAGGGGTAACAGCCGAGGGTAGTGACTGCTGCTGCCGCCCCCAGCTCCCCCTTTCCCCTAGCCAGGTGTGGGCGAGATTCCTGTTGTGACTGAATGTAAGCACCCCCAGCTCTGCTGCAGCCAATGTAGAGGAAGTGGGGCACTCTTCCTGTCTCTTTCTGCTCTTTACCTCCAGCTAAGAAACATCGGAGTTAGGGGGCCCAGGAACCTGGAGAGGCCTTAACCCTGTGAGGAAGTATAGGGGGAGCCCTCTCCCACCCTCATCCCCTTCTGAGAGTGGTCAGTGTTTACTAGCTCCTGAGTCCCCAGCCCAGGGACCCTGTTGCTTTCCTTCACCAGCCTCAATCTTCCTGGGCCTTCACTGCTCCCCTGCCCTTCCTGGGGTTGGGGTGGGAGCAGGCGTTGCTCTGTGCTCCCCTGTCTACCTTGTACCCACAATCATCCCACCGTTCCACCCTGTGTGACTTCCTTTCTTTTACCTACTCCTGTGAGTACTCCCTTCTCCCAATAAAACTTGGTGTGTATTCTCAAAAACATTCAAAAGAAAAGCCCTTCACCAAATGACTCCCTGGGTGAATCCTACCCAACAATGATGGAAGAATTAACACCAATCCACCTTAATCTCTTCCAAAAAACTGAAGAGGAAGGAACACTTCTTAAGTCATTACAGGAGGCTTGCATGACCCTGATAACAAAAAGAGACAAAGATAGTACAAGAACAGAAAAATACAGAGCAGTGTCCTTTATCAACACTAATGCAAAAATCATCTAAAAAATACTAACCTAATATAGCAGCATCTTAAATTATACACCAAGAACATGGGGAATTTTTTCTCAGAATGCAGGGATAGTTCAACATCAGAAAATCAGTCAACATATGAAAAGCAGCCACGTTAATAGAACAAAGGAGAAAAAAACACCTGGTGCAGAAAAATCATTGATAAAATTCAGCCCTTTTTGGATTAAAAACAACCAACATGGAATATAAGAAAACTCCTTCAACATGATAAAGCCACATATGAAAAGTCTATAGCTAATATCATACTCAATGCTGAAAGACTAAAAGCTTTTCCCCTGAGATTATGATCTAGACCGTATGGTCCACTTTCATGACTTTAATAAAAAATTATGCAATTAGAATACTTAACATGAGCTTTACCCCCTTAACAAATTTTTTCAGTGTACAAAACAGTACTTTTAATTATAAGTACAATGTTGTACAGCAGATCTCTGCCACTTATTCATCTTGTTTAACTGGAACTTTCTGCCTGTTAATTAGCAACTCTCCATTTACCTACCCCCACGCTCCCTGGCAACTGCCTTTCCACTCACTAATTCTATGTATTTGACCATTTGGAGTACCTCATGTAAGTGGAGTTACACAATAGTTGACTTCGTGTGACAGATGATTTCACTTAGCGTTAATGTCCTCAAGGTTCACGCACATTGTCGCATATTGTAGAATATTCTGCCTTTCAAAGGCTGAATAATATTCCATTGATGCATATACCACATAGTCTTTATCCATGCATCTACTGATGGACATTAGGTTGTTTCTGTATCTTTTGTGAATAGTACTTAAGAACATGGGTGTGCAGATACATCTTTTTGAGATGGCGATTTCAGTTTTTTTGGATACATGCCCAGAAATGGAATTGCTAGATCACTTGGTAGTTCTATTTTTAACTTTTTGAGGAAAGTTCCTACTGTTTTCCGTAGGAGCTGCACCATTTTACATCCTCACCAACAGTGTACAAGGGTTCCAGTTTCTCCACATCCTGGACACTTGTTGTCTTTTTTTCTTTTCTTTTTTTTTTTTTTATAATTAATAGCTATCCTGACAGGTATGAGATGATACTTCTTACTGGTTTTGATTTACATTTTCCCAATGATTAGTGATGTTGAACAATTTTTTATATACCTCTTGGCCATTGGTATGTGTTTTTTTGAGAAATGTCTATTTAAGTCTTTAGCCCATTTTAATTGGCTTATTAATTTTTTTTGTTTTTGCCATTGAGTTGTGGGTGATTCTTTTATATTTTGGAATCAACCATACTTCCTCTATTCAACAGAGTATTGGAAGTCCCAGCCAGAATAAGCGGGTAAGAAATAGAAATAATTAAAAGGCATTGTAATTGGAAAAGAAGTAAAATCATCTCTATTCACAAATGACATGAGATCAGGAGTTCAGGACCAGCCTGGCCAACATGACACAACCCCGTCTCCACTAAAAATACAAAAATTAGCTGGAAATGGTGGCGCATGCCTATAATACCAGCAACTCGGGAGGCTGAGGCAGGAGAAGAATCGCTTGAACCTACGAGGTGGGGGTTGCAGTGAGTGGAGATTGTACCACCACCCTCCAGCCTGGGCAACAGAGCAAGACTCTGTCTCACAAATAAAATAAAGAATACATAAAGAAAACCTTAGCTGGGCATGGTGGCTCACACCTGTAATCCCAGCACTTTGGGAGGCCGAGGCAAGAGAATCACCTGAGGTTAGGAGTTCGAGACCAGCCTGGTCAGTATGATGAAACCCCGTTTCTACTAAAAATACAAGAAATAGCCGGGCATGGTGGTGTGTTCCTGTAATCCCAGCTACTCAGGAGGCTGAGGCAGGAGATTTGCTTGAACCCAGGAGATGGAGGTTGCAGTGAGCCAAGATTGTGCCATTGCCCTCCAGTCTGGGCAACAAGAGTGGAACTCCATCTC
>NW_012102031.1:11502678-11508373 GCF_000951045.1 Mandrillus leucophaeus
GAACCCAGGAGATGGAGGTTGCAGTGAGCCAAGATTGTGCCATTGCCCTCCAGTCTGGGCAACAAGAGTGGAACTCCATCTCAAAAAAAAAAAAAAAAAGAAGAAAAAGAAAACTTTACTGGGTGCAGTGGCTCATGCCTGTAATCCCAGTACTCTGAGAGGCTGAGGCAAGAGGATTACTTGAGCCCAGGTGTTCAAGACCAACGTGGACAACGTAGTAAAAGATCCCCCCTTCTAAAAAAAAAATAATAAAGTTAGCCAGGCATGGGTGGCATGTGCCTGTGGTCCTAGCTACGGGGGAGGCTGAGATGGGAGGATCACTTGAGCCCAGGAGGTTGAGGCTGCAGTGAGCCATGCTTACCTCACTGCACTCCAGCCTGGGTGACAAAATGAGACCCTGTCTCTGAGAAATAAAAAGGAAATTTTACAATTCAACAACAACAAAAACACAACATAAGGCTATTCTGCGCAGGCTGCCTATGAGTTGGTCCTGCTCCACAAGAAGCGGTATAAAAAAGAATACAACATAGTTTTTAAATGGGCCAAGAAGTTGAATATATATCTCTCCAAGAAGATGCACAAAAGGCTATAAGCACATGAAAAATCATGAACATTACTAGCGATTGTGTTAGAAGTGTAAATCAAAACTATATTGTGATACCCACTTGATACCTACTAGCATGTCTATAATTAAAAGATAAATGACAAGTATTGAAGAGGATATGGAGAAATTAACTCTCCTATGCACTGTGGGAAGAATGTAAAATGGTGCAGCTGCTATGAACAACAGTTTGGCAGTTCTACAAAAAGTTAAACAGAATTGTCACATGCAATTCCACTTCTACATATATACTCAAAATAATTGAAAGTAGGGATTCAAACAGATCCTTACACACCAATGTTTACAGCAGCATTACTTATAATAGCCAAGTATAGAAAGAACCTAACTGCCCATCAACAGTTGAATGGATAAACAAAATGTGGCCTATGCATGTATTGGAATATTATTCAGCCTTAAAAAGAAAGGAAATTCTGATACGTGCTACAATATGGATGAATCTTGAAAATGTTTTACTAAGTGAAATAAACCAAAAAGGAAAATATTGTATGATGTCATTTGTATGAGGTACCTAGAATAGGCAAATTTATATAGTAAGAAAGAATAACAGAGGTTACCAGGGCATAGAGAGAGGGAGAGATGGGGAATTAGTTTTTAGTGGGC
The DNA here is from genome assembly GCF_000951045.1 of Mandrillus leucophaeus. Taxonomy (NCBI): domain Eukaryota; kingdom Metazoa; phylum Chordata; class Mammalia; order Primates; family Cercopithecidae; genus Mandrillus; species Mandrillus leucophaeus. The sequence goes on from NW_012102031.1 coordinate 11,503,901, forward strand.
ACATACTTCTGTTTGGAGATGATGAAAAAGTTCTGGAAATGGATAGTGGTAATGGTTGCACAACACTGTAAATGTACTTAATGCCGATGAGTTGTATACTTAAAAGGGATTAAAATGGTAAATTTTATGCTATGTATATTTTACCACAATAAAAAAATGAACTATAAAAGAAGAATTTCTGGGCTTTCCAGTTTTTTTGTTTGTTTTGTTTTGTTTTGTTTTGTTTTTTTGAGACAGGATCTTACTTGGTTGCCCAGGCTGGAGTGCAGTGGCATGATCATGGCTCACTATAGCTTTGACCTCCCAATCACAGGTGATCCTCCCTTCGGCCTCCCAAGTAGCTGGGACCACAGGCATGCATCACCACACTCAGCTAATTTTTGTGGAGACAGAGACTCCCTATGTTGCCCAAGCTGGTCTCGAACTCCTGGTCTCAAGTGATGCTCTCTCCTTGACCTACCAAAGTGCTGGGATTACAGGTGTCAGCCACCACATAGGCTTTACTTCTAACTTCTTCTTAGCTGTGGTCCAGGGGTCTTGTTTCCTGAGTCCTCGTGATCCCCATCACATGCTTCCAGGTTGATTCACTTCTTGTACAACCCTCTGACCCAGCGCTCTCCACAGCTCTGCCCTCAACTCTCCACATATGGTGCCTGAAGAGCCACTTCCTTTCCTATACAGGCCACCAATGTCTTTTTGTGGCATATGAAACTCACTTCAGAGAAATGTGGGACTTTGGAATCCATGAAAGGCATAATTTACTTCATTGTCAAGGGATATAGCTCATTGGTCAGAAATTGTATCTGTTCTCTGAGGGGCCATTGCATTCGGCCTCTCCTGGCTGGTTTCTGGTTCCTTCTCCTCTGTCCTTCTCCCCTCCTTGTCTGTCTTCATTTCTCTCAAATCCCCCCTCCACCTGGTCAGATCTCCTTAAAGACCCTGTCTTTGCACTCGAGAGAACGCCCCATGCTCCACCTCAGATTCTCCCCTCATTTCTGGCCCTGCATCCCTCATTCTCACACTCTACCTAGGCTAGCACTCACTGGTGGAGGGCTAGGGTGCCATAGCTTTGGAGGAGAGGTTTAAAGGTCTCCATACCCAGGAGCTGGCTCTGATATCTCGCCCCACCTGCCTGAGGCTGATCATTAACCCAGAACTTATATAAAGATGGCTCATGCTGTGGAATGGATATAGCACTGCCTGCAGCCATGGCCAGTACGGTTAGCCCCAGCACCATGACTGAGACCCCAGAGCCACCTCCGTTGTCTGATCGCATCCGAAATGCTGCTGACGTCTCAGTCATTGTCATCTATTTTCTGGTGGTGATGGCTGTTGGGCTGTGGGTAGGTGGAATCCTAGTGGCTTTTAGGGTGGGCACAAGGTTTAGGAGGGGGCATCTTAAGGGGGGGGAGGGGTGAGGTCGTGACAAAGCTTTTCACAAATGTCGTGTTAGTATCAGAATCATTTTCTTGTGTGTTGCATAAATAATGCTTACAACGAGCTAATGTGTTCTCCTAACGACCCCATCGTGTGCACAGAGCCAGCACCGGGACCTTCAGATTTACTTTGCATCCCCAACACCTGCCATAATGGACAAAGATGGTATTTTTTATTATTGCATTTCTTTCACTTTCTTTTGTTGTTTGCTCACTTTCTGATTTAGTGAGTTGGACTCTTCATTTACGTTGACTTTTTTTCTTTTTAATAAGTTTGAGACTGCAAATTTTCTTGCAAGCATGGCTCAGTGATACCTCACATGGTTTTTGTAAGTGAGAATAATCACAGCAGTTAAGACAGAAGTTGAGGATTATGATTTTTTTTTTAAGTTCTTCCGGCTCTGGGTTTTTACGGAGCAATTGTTTTTGAAGTCCTTTAAAACTTGATGCTGTAGAACACTTTCCAGCAAAACGCTTCTCTCTGTAGGAGTGCTGAAGTCACCCCTGTCAGCACCCTGGCCAGAGCCTCTGGGGTATCTGGGTGCACTTGCTGTGGCTTGACCCTCATCTCTCTTCCCTTCCACTCAGGCGATGCTGAGGACCAACCGAGGTACTATAGGAGGCTTCTTCCTCGCTGGTCGTGATGTGGCCTGGTGGCCGGTAAGTTTTCTGGACCGGTAAGCGGACCAAAGTTTTCTGGAGATAAATTTCCTGAGTGTGTGCTTAAAAGTGAATGTAGGCCGGGCGCAGTGGCTCACGCCTGTAATCTCAGCACTTTGGGAGGCCAAGGCTGGCAAATCATCTGAAGTCAGGAGTTCGAGACCAGCCTGACCAACATGGTGAAACCATCTCTGCTAAAAATATAAAAATTAGCCGGGCGTGGTGGTGCATGTGTGCAATCCCAGCTACTCAGGAGGCTGAGGCAGGAGAATCACTTGAACCTGGGAGGCGGAGGTTACAGTGAGCCTAGATCATGCCACTGCACTCCAGCCTGGACAACAAGAGTGAAACTCCATTTCAAAGAAAAAAAAAAAACAGTGAATGTAGAAAACATTGGGAATGTTGAACAGTTCTGATGTACATTAGTTGCCTCCTCGCTGGGGCTGCTTTCCTAAATCCCTGACCTCATGGCTCCTCTCTGTAATTCCAGGACATGACAATATGTCACCTATTATGACAGCAGGTTCAGTCTGGCACTGAAGGACCCCAGTCCAGCGCCACCTCATGTTCTTTTCTTCTGCTCCTTATCAAGAGTCTTCTCCTGGCTTATGAGCTCTGCACATTCCTGCTTTGTTGCCAGTCCTGAGCTGATGCTGGCCCTCTCGTTAGGACTGGCCCTCCCTTGTCTGCTGTCCTCCTTCAATCCCTCACCTCAGCCCTTCCTCATCTGAGGAGCCGCCCAGCTCTCCCCATGGGTCCCTATGTCCCATGCAGTTATTGATTGTGTTCCCTGTGATGGTGCTAATGCTGATGCCTCCTGATTCGTGCCCAGTGGGTGTTCTTGTGGGGTTTTGATGTGCGGCCCCCTCAGCCAGGGTCCCACTGCAGAAGAGGCTGCATCTTCCCCTCTGCACCTGGAGAGTGTCAGCCCGGCATCACATTATACAGTGGGTGCTTGGCAAATGCTTCCTTCACAGGTCTGACTCATTTTCTAAATGGTATAAGGGGAAGTGGAGATGGGCAACTGTCCTGGCTGGGGTGATGGAAGCAGAGCAACTGGAAGTTTGAAATGAATTTTATTTGGGGCATCCAATCAGACATTGCATTTTTAGGACTGTTTAGTGAAACACACAAGGAGGCTCAAGCGATCTTGAAACCAAAAAGCAGCTGAATCCCATCCTCTGGCCCCATGTAGCTGAGTAGAGAAAGTGATTTTACAGAGGCCTTAAAAAGTGGGAAGAGCCACACCCCAATTCTCTTCTGCCAGGACTGGTGCTCATCCACACCCACTCAAGAGACCTCTCTTGATCTTTGGGTCTTTAGAACAGCAGGCACTGTGATGGTGAGGGGATGAATGAAAAGAGGGTCCCGTGGCTGGGAGGATGGAGAGAAATTCCCTTCTAGACAGCTTGGGGTCTTTACATATGATTAAGGGGACAAGAGTTGATGGGAGATCTGGCAGTGCTTGGCCAAGGACAGGCTCAACTCAGAGCATTTTAGTAGATTGACCAACGCTCTCCCAAGACAGGGGCCAACAAGCTTTTCTGTAAAAGGCCAGATTGTAAATATTTTAGGGTTTTCTAGCCATATCGTCTATTGCAGCCACAGAACCTTGCTATTGTAGCACAAAAAGCAGCCCAAGTCCGTATGGAAAACCAATGAGCGTAGCTGTGTTCCAGACAATGAAATTTGAACCACATAATTTCACATTTTTACAATTTCACATTTCACAAAATATTTTGCTTATTTAGATTGTTAACTATTATTTAACAATGCAAAAATGTAAAAACACATTCTTGGCTCATGGGCCATTCAGAAACTGACCATGGGCTGGATTAGCCCGCGGCCGTCGTTTGCTTGACTCCTGCTCTGAGGAGTGGTGACTGAAACATCTCAGCATCTATTTTCAAGAAGTCTGATTTGGATCTTTTAACCCCAACCCTGGTCTGTTCTCTTGCATTCCAGATGGGCGCCTCTCTCTTTGCCAGTAACATAGGCAGCAACCACTATGTGGGGCTGGCTGGGACAGGAGCAGCTTCAGGAGTCGCCACTGTCACATTTGAATGGACTGTAAGTGACATCATAGGCTTTTTCCTTTAAATCAAAACCATATCCAGTGTCTTCGGATGTTTTATGCTGCTAAGACAGAATATCACAGGCTGGGTAATTTATAAAGAACAAAATGTGTCTCTCACACCTCCGAAAGCTGGGAAGTGCAAGAGCTGAGGGACCCACATCTGGCAAGGGCTTCTTACTTCGTCATCCCACGGTGGAAGGTGGAAGGTGGAAGGTGGAAGGGCAATAGGGCACGAGAGAGAGGGAGAGAGGGATGGAGAATGAGAGAGAAAGAAAGAAAGAGGAGAAGAGAAGAGAGGAG
>NW_012102031.1:11508423-11515284 GCF_000951045.1 Mandrillus leucophaeus
GAGAAGAGAAGAGAGGAGGAGAGGAGAGGAGAGGAGAGGAGAGGAGAGGAGAGGAGAGGAGAGAGTGAAACTCATTTTTTAAATTCAGGAACCCACTCCTACTATAACCAACCTACTATCTTGATAATGGCAAACATCTATTTATGAGAGAAGAGCTCTCATGACCTAATCACCACTTAATTGTCCAACCTCTCAATACTGTTGCATTGGGGGTTAAGTTTCTGACACATGAACTTGGTGGTACACCAAGTTGAAACCATAGCATCCAGGCATATTAATGAAAGTCATATCCCAGGTTTTTCTGGGTGTCTGTATAGAATGTTCGCTTCTTTAGTTTGATTTTTTTTTCGCTTATTTGTTTGTTGTTGTTTTCTTCGTCAATTTTAAGTTCTGGGATACGTGTGCAGAACCTGCAGGTTTGTTACATAGGTATACAATGTGGCATGGTGGTTTGCTGCACCTATGAACCCATCATCTAGGTTTTAAGCCCTGCATGCATTAGGTATTTGTCCTAATGCTCTCCCTCCCCTTGCCCCCCACCCCCTGACAGGCCCCAGTGTCTGATGTTCCCCTCCCTGTGTCCGTGTGTTCTCATTGTTCAACTTCTACTCATGAATGAGAACATGTGGTGTTTGATTTCCTGTTCCTGGGTTAGTTTGCTGAGAACGATGGCTTCCAGCTTCATCCATGTCCCTGCAAAGGACATGAACTCATCCTTTCTTATGGCTGTGTAGTATTCCATGGTAGATATGTGCCACATTTTCTTTATCCAGTCTATCATTGTTAAGCATTTGGGTTGATTCCAAGTATTTGCTATTGTAAATAGTGCTGCAGTAAACATGCATGTGCATGTGTGTTTATAGTAGAATGATTTATAATCCTTTGGGTACATACCCAGCAATGAGATTGATGGGTCAAATGGTATTTCTGGTTCTAGATCCTTGAGGAATTGCCACACTGTCTTCCACAATGGTTGAACTAATTTACACTCCCGCAGCCTTGCTCTGTAACCCAAGTTGGAGTGCAGTGGCAGGATCATGGCTCACTGACCTCTTGGACTCAAGCAATCCTCCCACCACAGCCTCCCATGTAGCTGGGACCACAGGTGTGCACCACCCTGCCCAGCTAGGTTTTTGTTTCTTTGTAGATATGGGAGTCTCCCTATGTTGCCCAGGCTGGTCTCTTAACTCCTGAGCTCTGTGATCCTCTCACCTCAGCCTCCCAAAATGCTAGGATTACAGGTGTGAGCCACTGCACCCAGCCTCCACCTCTTGTTTGACCTTCAGCACTTCTGTGGCCCCATTCTGCCTAGCCCATTCCATGCACATTATTGCTCACCTCTAAGATTTTTCTCAAGCAGTTATTCCCACCAGGAATGTCATTTCTATATGCCTCGATCTCTATGTTCACTTGATCATTTTAGCTCTCCTTTTCATCTCTCCTCCCTGAGTTCCCACTATGTGTCCAGCCCATCCTCTAGCACAGGGGTATCCAATCTTTTGACTGCCCTAGACCACACTGGAAGAAGAAGAATTGTCTTGAACCACACATAAAATACACTAACACTAATGATAGCTGATGAACTAAAAAAAAAAATCACCAAAAAAACCTTATTATTTTAAAAGAAAGTTTACACATTTGTGTTGGGCCACATTCAAACCAAGCTTGAGCCACATGTTGGACAAGTTTGCTCTAGCACATGGCTGGACACGTGATGGATGTGCTACCAGTAGCTCTTGAGCTGTCTGAGTTTTTCTATTCTTCTGTCTTACTCTTTCTGGTGTTTTCATTTACATGCATGTGCATATTAGGCAGAAGATGATGCCTGTGGAAACGATTTAAAGGAAAGTTGTATCATAGTGAAAGTTTAAACAGACCATCCCTGGCTGAACTCAGAAAGTGATCTTGAGTGATCATACATGCCTGTGCCCCTCCACTGTTGAAGATTTTGCCCCTACATTTACTTCAGTAGTATCCAGGAGTCCAGGATGGACCCAACCTCCAGATAGGCCCTTGCCTGGAGCTTTGTTTTAATAGTGCCATGGACACCAGAATGAAGCCAGTCTCCAGAGGCGTGACCAGAATGACCTATGGACCAAGTGGGTGTGACGAGCCAGCTGCAGAGAACTCAGCTGCTCCCCCTGTCACTGTGACCTTGGGCCCACTTAATCTCTGTAAGGTGTAAGGCTCAAGTTCCCCCTCTGTAAGATAAGAATAACTGTGCTTCTCATATCTGCCTCACTGAGGCTGAGAGCAGCGTAAGTGATATATGTGAAGACTCTGTAAAAGTTGCATATTAATGCTAGATTGTATTACTATCATCATTGTATGTGGGAAGACTTAGGGAGCACTGGTGATATTCTTCTATCTCCAGGTTCCTTTCTCATTGCTTTGTCACTCCATTTATCATTTATGCAACTCAAGAAAAATTCCCTTTGGCCAAGATTGTATGATCTTCCAGGGGTTCCACTGGGATCAGAACCCTTATCTTCTTTCCCTTTTTCACCACAACTTAATCCCCAGAAAATGGTGGCCCCTAAGTCATAGAAACAGAAAAAAAAGGAACTCACAATTATATCGGGATTGTAATTGTTTGAATGGGACAGGATTAAGCCAACTTTTTTTTTTTTTAAATATCCAAACTCAGAGGTCATATAAGGAGAAGGTCCACAAGCCAAGCCTCTTTAACGTCTCACTGTCTCTTATTTTGGTTCCTTGTAGTCCTCAGTAATGTTGCCGATTCTCGGGTGGATCTTTGTCCCCATCTACATCAAGTCGGGGGTGAGTATCTGTTACCAAAATGCCAGAGTTCAGTCCTAGGCACTGCTGCTTACTGCACAGAAGACCACTCACTGAGACAATGAGTATTGCCAGGAAAAAAGGCTTTATTTGGGTGCTGCAGCTGAGAAGATGGGAGTTCAGTCTCAAATCCATCTTCCTGAGGGACTAAAATTAGGGATTTATATTACAGGGAAGATATGTAACCATGTATAGGAAAACAGGAATTAGGGGTGGGGATAAGGAAGAGAAGTCAGTCAACAGGAAGCAGGTGGTGGGTTAGACAATTATAACGGGCGAGGGGTCTGGCTTCTCACTGTCCAGGTGTGGTGATCTAGTGAGTTTCAGCTCTTTGACCCTATCTGGGAGAACTGATGGTTGATTTCCTGAGAGAGGAACTCAGATAAGACAAAGATAACTTTCTCAATTTGTAACAGTGGGAGGATCAGTTTCTATGCTTATTCAAATAAACCACAGACATCAGTTCTGTGGGACAACCGGGCCAGTTCCATATCCTTAGTGTTCGGGTAAATCTGTCAGACATTCATTTATTTACTTATTTTTTTCTCTTCGATCATGAAACATGGGTCCCTGCCCTTCGCCTGGCCTATTGCTAGAAATATACAGAGAGACAAAAAAATCAGATTTCTTGACTAGAGAGGTTTCTGGTATAGAACGTGGTTGCAGCCAGCGGGGAAATCTGTGGTGCCCCTGCATAATGACCCTGGAGCAGAGATGACAGGTTTGATGGCAGAGTAAAGGTGAAGGCAGTGGAGGGGGAAGCATTATGATCAGCTCTAAGACTTGAAGCTCGAGGGTTGGAGTACACGAGGCCACCATTAGTGGAGCCAAAGATTCCAGATCAGAGGCAGATGATGGATGACAAGGAGAATGATGATTTCACTTTTCAACAGGATGAGTGTTTGGTGCATTCAGGACACTAAGGTGGAGATGCCCAGCCGGCAGTGGGAAAGTGAGACCTGCAGATGGGTCAGGAGAGAGACTTTGGCTGGAGTTATCCATGGGAGTGTCCATCTCTTCAGAAGCATGGTTTGAGCACCCACCCTCTGCCAGGCACACTCATTGTGCCTGGCATCAGGGGTGCCTCTATGAATAAGAAGCCATGGTTCCATCACCAGGAAGGGGCCATACACAGCACTTTCACTCACAGGTGCTTAGGAAATGCTGAGTAATCTGAACGCACAGGGCACTAAGGGTAAGTCCCTGTTAATGTCTGTCTCTGCAGGTGATGACCATGCCGGAATATCTCAAGAAGCGGTTTGGTGGGGAGCGACTCCAGGTCTACCTCTCCATCCTCTCCCTCTTCATCTGTGTGGTTTTGTTAATTGCTGTGAGTTCAGAGCCTCCTGGCATTTTAACTTCAAGAGGTTGTCAGATGGGGCCAGAGTGCTAATATCAGCAAGCTGGATGTGTAGACTGTCAACAGCCTTTAAAGGGTCAAGGTTATGGATGTCTTAAATTCGCAGGGGTGTCTCTTCAAAGCCTTAATGAGAAAAAAGGGAGCTTCCAAGATCCTGTGTTCACAGAGTGGTTGACTTTTAAGTCGTGAGCGGCTCTAGGGTATAAATCTCCCCTCTTATCAAGGATATGAAAAAATGGATGTAAAGAAAGAACAAAACGTCTCATTCAAGAACTTGTGTATATCTGGGGAGGCTGGCAGTGGAGGATGGCACTGGTATAAATGCCAAACACAGCTCTTTAGTAGTAAAGAGAAGGACTTGGTCTCCTGCCTTTTCCATTGCAAGATAACCTTTATATTCTTTCTCAGACCATGTCCAGATTTATATTTTCATTTTCAGTTTGATTATCTGACACGTGAACCACAAGGAAAGTACTTTGTATTATTATACTGATTTTTCTTAAGTTCACTCTATCTAAGACCACCATGGTAAGACATATGTCACAAATAAGTGTTAAAAAATTTTAAAGTACATTTTAAGTACTTTTTTAATAAAGTCACATTTTTGGGGGGCCTGGTGCAGTGGCGCACACTTGTAATCCCAGGACTTTGGGAGGCCTGAGGCAGGTGGATCACTTGAGGTCAGGAGTTTGAGACCAGCCTGGCCAACATGGTGAAACCCCGTCTCTACTAAAAATACAAAAATTAGCCAGACATGGTGATGCGCACCAGTAATCCCAGCTACTTGGGAGGCTTAGGCAGAATAACTTGAACCTGGGAGGCGGAGGTTGCAGTGAGCCAAGATCACACCACTGCACTCCAGTCTCGGAGACAGAGCGAGGCTCCATCTCAAAAACAAACAAATAAACAAACGTTACATTTTGGGGAGATAATCAGTGAGGAAAGAAGGAATCTGAAGATTCAGCAGCACATGTAAAAAACAAAGAGTAACTTATTTGCTCCTCATGTATCAGTGACTAACAAAATAATCTCAAGTTCACAGTCTAGGCAGGTGTCTGAGAGTTCATGAGAGAAAAGGCTGACCTTTCCTATTGCTTCTCTGTTGTGCTGAGTCGTTGTTGGAAGTGAACTAGATGCTTAGATTAGATGGCATGAGCCTTCCCAATGCAATGTGAGCATTGCCCAGCACTGACTGCATATTGTTGAGCTGTGTGTGAGTGTAGCAAAGATTCTTGAGCAATGGGAGTTTACCATCTGGCTAAGGAGATAAGAATTCAGCACATGAAATAATTAGTCTCGTATGACAATACATGCAAACGTACTAAAATACATGCTGAACTAGAGTGCACGGACAAGTACAGAAAATGTGCTGTGCACACCCAGAGAAGAGGATACTCCCTGATGGGTGGCATTGGGGGTCGTACTCTTGGAGAGGGCACTTAAGTATTCCCAGGATGGGAAGGTTAGGTGAGGCAGAGGGAAGCAGAGGAGCTCACAGGTGTCAGGGGCTTAGAGTTCACACGTTTCTTAAATCGTTGGACTTGCTAATCTCCCAGTTCTCCTCTGGTGCTGACATCTACAGCTTTATGATTCTAAAGCAGACCAGGGGCAGTGGCTCACACCTGTAATCCCAACACTTTGGGAGGCCGAGGCAGGCAGATCATGAGGTCAAGAGATGGAGACCATACTGGCCGACGTGGTGAAACCTCATCTCTACTAAAAATACAAAAATTAGCTGGGTATGGTGGAATGCACCTGTAGTCCTGGCTACTCAGGAGGCTGAGGCAGGAGAAATGCTTGAACCCGGGAGGCGGAGGTTGCAGTGTACCGAAGTCACACGTCTGCACTCCGGCCTGGCGACAAGAGCGAGGCTCTGTCTCAAAAAAGTAAATAGATAATTTTTTTTCAAAAAAAGAGCATGAGCAGGCATGAAGACAGAGAACAGAGGACAATGCACAGTGAAAGGGGCCCCCGAAGGATGCAACCTCCCAGGCTGGAGGGTTGCTGGTGGATAGGGAGGGACAGAATGTTGGTGATCTGAGTGTGGGTGCAGGGAAGCCATGTATGCGTCCGTGGCTGTGCAGAGTCCATGGTTGGCTGGAAAGACACCTTAGCAGGAGTCCATTCTTGCCTGCAAGTTTATGTCTTAAGTGACATTAATAATGATTAACCTTAGACATGACCTTTTGTGTACTCTTACACTGTGATAACGGATTGTGTCCTAGTTACTTATTAAACAGATCGTTATGAGACATTAGGACAGTACAGTTTTCATAACTCTCCTCTGCCCAGGTTGGAAAAGATCATCTTGTTCACTGGTTCTCAAACTGTAATAACATTTGTATTGAGATTTGATACAAACTATTACCTAATCTACAGTCTTTATTCAGATATTGACTATCGTTTTAATACAGTCCTTTATAGCAAAAGAAAATTCTGATCCTTGCAATTCCTCTTTATTATGAGAAATATTTTACAGTCATTGTTAGTGTAATTAATGCCACTGAATTATATACTTAAATGGTTAAATGGTAAATTTTATGTCATATATGTTTTACCACAATTTAAAAAAAAGTCATTGGTGGCTGAGCCCAGTGACTTCTGCCTGCAATCCCAGCACTTCGGGAGGCTGAGGCAGGAGGATCACTGGAGGCCAGGGGTTCCAGACTTGCCTGGGCTAAACAGTGAGACCCTTGTCTCTA
>NW_012102031.1:11517907-11520325 GCF_000951045.1 Mandrillus leucophaeus
GGCCTCCCAAAGTGCTGGGATTACAGGCTTGAGCCACCGCGCCCGGCCCCCGGCCAGTTATTTTGATACTTATACCACATTTGGCCAGTGAGAGTTCCTCAAACTGGATTCTGTGTAAAGGATGGAGCATGATCCCATCATTTTGTTGAGCAATTTCTTAAATTCTGGCCTAACAAAATGTTTCAGACTCGTCTTGTACCAGCCCTCCTCCAGCCCTGGAGTCACCTGTTTTTCTGGGACAGCCCTGGCTCCTTTAGTGGGGAATGGTATTAGAAACAAAAATCTGCCAAGTGTGCTTATTGGGTTGACTTTTTTTCTTGACTCTTTTAGCTGACAGAATTAGGAAATAAATGCATACAGACACACATGTAAATGCACACACAGAAATAGATATATTCATACACACACATACATATACTTTCTAGGCAGCTATACACATACATATATAGTTTAGAAATCATGAGTTCACATGAATACCTCCAATTCCAATCCAGCTTTATAGAGTATTTTATTGCCTTCTGCAATTCTATATTTATATGTTACTTCTTCCACAATTGAGAATCCTGGCCCTCCAAGTCATCAACATATATATATATACACACACACACACACACACACACAGAGATATATACACACACACATATACATATATATACACACACACACATATATATATAGTTTGTTTGCTCAATCCTATAATGCATCAAAAATGGTTTCAGAAATGCTTCAGGACATTGGCCTGAGCAAAGATTTTTTTTGGATAAGACCTCAAAACCACAGATAACAAAAGCATAAATTAAAAAAAAAATCTCCAGTGATCCACCCGCTTTGGCCTCCCAAAGTGCTGGGATTACAGGCATCAGCCACTGTGCCTGGCCGAAACAAAAATAAGTAAATATTTTTAACAAGAAAATTATTTCCGAATTGCCTCACCCATGCTGTTACAAACAAACAAACAAACTAAAAATGAATTCAGAACTTATTTGCAGTTCTCCTCCATCCCCACCAGAAGACTAGTGTATCATCAAACATGGTGTTCCTCACTTTGCCAGTTTTTTTTGCCTTTTCTAGAAGTTTCTCCTCGGTGTAGGTCCCTGTTCTGAAAGGCAGCTTTGGCTGTTGGTTTTGAGAGCTTGTTGACCCAGACTACTCTGAACCCTTTTGGAATTTACCAAGTAGCGTTTATAGTTGCCCACTGGTTATTAAAGCAAAACCTCTTTTATGCTCTGCTGTAGTTCTGAAATTGTCCCACTGTGCTTCTCAACAGTCACCTGGTGGCTCTGTGGGGATGTCTAAGTTTCTTTAGATAAGCTACTGTTTCTCTCTGCCTCCTCCCAGATCTTGCTGTCATGCAGGTCTTGTGGCTGAGGTTGATTTGCACCTGCCGTCTTACCTTTTGGGCCTCATGGAAATACCCGGTCATCTAATTTTGTTGGTTTTGCCATAAACTTGCTCTGTCTAATGTAGAGAGTCATGGAAGTTCACAAACCATGCTGCCACATTCACCATCTTCCTAGAATAATTTGTCTATACTTCTCTAAGTGTTCCCCACATAATTTCACTAAGTAAAATTCCAGATAGCAGTATAACAAAGTGCTTAACCATATAAGCTTCTGAGTCACACCACACAGGTTTAAATCCTGAACTTACCACTTTCTATCTGGGTGATCCAGGACAAATTCCCTAAGCCTCCGTTTTCTCCAATGCAAAATGATGACAATAATGCCTACCTGACAGGTAGTTTGGGGACATGGGGAAGAGTAGGGGTGGATTCTGTCAAGGTTTCAAGGAAGAGATGATCCATTGGCAGCTTAAGTTTTTCCAGAACAGAGAAAAAAATGTTACCCAATTCGTCTCTTAAAAACGGACTCAGTTCTGTTAATAATTTTAGGAAAAATAAAACGAACAGATAATTATAAAAATCCTCATTGGCAAACAAGAATACTAATTTTAAGAACATATATCTTATTAGATATATATATATACACACACACATATAATAACTAGCAGGAAATTGTCCTAAATTATTCATGTTAATTATGCTGAGCCAAATATTGTAGATAGGAAAATGTACTTCCCACTGAAATATGTTTGCCTTAGAGAGATTTCTAAGTTGATCATAATCTCCCTTTTTTATGGTTAGACCTAAGGGCCCTAGGAGGGTCAGAGACACATGTAATTAATTGAATTCCAGCCAGCATCATGCTTTTACAGCACAGTCTGCATAATCTAAATTAATTCTACATTTTCCCCTCAATTTCAAAAATAATCATAACTGACCCCCCAATTCAAACCAATTTTCAATCATTGTAGCACATATATATTTGGAATATATATGAAACAATGTTCTTTGGTTGTATTCTATTTTGGTACATACTCTCTTTCTTTCTTTCTTTCTTTTTTTTTTTTTTTTTTTTT
>NW_012102031.1:11521770-11523958 GCF_000951045.1 Mandrillus leucophaeus
AAAAAAAAAAAAAAAAGAAAAAAATTATTTAGCCAGGTGTGGTGGCACACATTTATTGTCCCAGCTACTTTGGCTGAGGCAGAAGGATCACTTGAACCCAGGAGCTAAGTTATAGTGAGCTAAGATCATGCCACTGCACCCCAGCCTGAGTGACCTGGAGTACTCCCTATTTCTTTAGAAAAAAAATCATTGATAATATGTCGACTACTTATATATAATTTCAAAACCATGGATTTAATTCCTTAATAGTGCTATGTAATAGAAACAAAGGTCAAGGAATCCATTATAAGATAGTGTGTTTTAATATGAAAATGATTAAGTAGAACTACACATCAAGTCAAAATGCTGTGGTGTAATACTCACCCCTCTGTGGATGAGGATAAAGCAGAATGAATGAAGACAGCTATAAATGCAGACAGAGGCAGATAGGCATGTGTGGCACCTCCACAAGTAACACTCTTTCTGAAATGCTGAACATTTTTTTAAAAGTGAAATGTTCCCTCAAGATTAGTTAGTATTCCTGGAAAACCCCAATGTGCAATAGAGTTACAGAAAGTACTTTGTATTTGTACAACTGAGTTGGGATCTAGGCTCAGAAAATCAAGAACAGGTTTTTGGCCAACATCAATATCAGGTGGGATGATAAAATGTCAGATTTTATTTCAAATCTTAGAGAAAAATACAACCGTCTCCTGCTACACCTAAAGTTCTGCAAAGAAACAGAGACAGAGTCTCACTGTATCTTCCAGGCTGGAGTGCCGTGGCACAGTCTCGGCTCACTGCAACCTGTGCCTCTCAAGTTCAAGCGATTCTCCTGCCTCAGCCTCCGTAGTAGCCAGGATTACAGGCACGCACCAACACGCTCGGTTAATTTTTTTTTTGTATTTTTAGTAGAGATGGGGTTTCACCATGTTGGCCAGGCTGGTCTCGAACTCCTGACCTCAAATGATCCACCCTGCTCAGCCTCCCAAAGTGTCTCTCATATGTTTTTAACTATTTGAGGTTGTTATATATATCATTGCCCTTTAACCCCAAAAATTTCAATGTAAATTTTCCCCCAGATTTAACACTCATTGATGATTCTACCTGATCCAGTGATTTTTACCTGATCCAGTCTTTACTGTGGCAGTTGTAAAATGATGGTTTTTTTAAACTAAGCCTTCTCTGTATATAGTTATTCCTAGGAGCAGGGATAATTTCTTGCAAAACCACAGTGGAATTATCAACTCGAGTAAACATAACATGGATACACTAATCTACCATTTATATTCCAACTTTGTCAATTGACCCAGTAATATCCTTTTTATCATCTTTTCTTCTCCAGTGCAGGATGCAGTCTAGGGTTAAGTGCCACATTCAGTTGCCAAAGGTCTTCAGCCTCCTTTCTTCTGGAATATTTCCATATCCCTTTTCTGTCTTTGATGACACTGACATTTTGAAGGATAGAGTCCCTACTCCACCCTTCTTAATATGACAATCTTTATTTTGGATTTGCCTGATGTTTCTTCGTGGTTGGATTCAGGTTATGCATTCTTCTTGGCTGGAATACTGCATAAGTGATATATCCTACTAAAAGTATCCTGTCTAGAAGTATTCAGTGCCCATCTGTTCCTCAATGGTGATGTTAATTTTAATCACCTGGTCAAGTATTGCCCAATTTCTCCACTATAGAATTACTGTTTTATTTTCCCCTGTAACCAATAAACGGTCTGTGATAGTTGCTCTAAACCATTGAAATATCCAGTTCCTCTTCAAATTTTTCCACTAGATTTAACATTCATAAATGATTCTTATCAGATCCAATCTTTACTATGATGGTTGCCAAATAATAATTTGCCAACTCTAGCACTCCTTCCGTAGTTCCCAGCCAGCATTCAGCAGGCTACTGAGGGCAGGAGTCTTCCCTTCTCTGTTTATCTATTACTGATATTGGACTGATTAATTCCTATTTATCATTGGTTTACCAATATTATTATATGCAGTTATTTGATACTTTTTTTTTTTTTGAGACAGAGTCTCACTCTGTCACCCACACTGGAGTGCAGTGGCACGACCTCAGCTCACTGCAACCTCTATGCCTGCTAGGTTCAAGCGATTCTCCTGCCTCAGCCTCCTGAGTAGCCGGAACTACAGGCGAGTGCCACCACGCCTGGCTAATTTTTTGTATTTTTAGTAGAGATGGGGTTTC
>NW_012102031.1:11526654-11529489 GCF_000951045.1 Mandrillus leucophaeus
GAGTCTCGCTCTGTCGCCCAGGCTGAAGTGCAGTGGTGCGATCTCGGCTCACTGCAAGCTCCGCCTCCCGGGTTCATGCCATTCTCCTGACTCAGCCTCCCGAGTAGCTGGGACTACAAGCCCCCGGCCACCATGCCCGGCCCATTTTTTGTAATTTTAGTAGAGACGGGGTTTCACCGTGTTAGCCAGGATGGTCTTGATCTCCTGATCTCGTGATCCGCCCGCCTCAGTCTCCCAAAGTGCTGGGATTACAGGCTTGAGCCACCGCGCCCGGCCGCTTGGTACATACTTTCTATCCAATTACCGCTCACTGCAGCCTCAAACTCCCGGGCTCAAGGAGAAGATATATTTCTAAATACTCCATCACAGTTGAGGAGCTTCCTATAAGCAATTACTCAGCCTCTCTAAGCCTCATGGCACAGAAAAAGTTCTCAGGACATGTCACCTCATGTAATAAGCACCTCAATTGAGCAAAGAACTAACTTCTATGAGAATATAGGAGAGAGTGAAGACAGTGAAAATCATTTTTGAGGCTTTATGGAAGGTATTACTCTGGGGCCATCCCAGTGGATTCTTGAAGGATAAGTAGGAGTCTATCAGAAAAAGAAGGGTTAAGAAGAGTGGACATTGGGGCAGAGAAACCAGTGGCCTCAAATGCATGTTTCTTTCTCATCCTGACTGTTCCCTTTTTAGTCAGACATGTTTGCTGGAGCTATATTCATCAAGCTAGCCTTGGGATTGGACCTTTACCTGGCAATCTTCATCCTCTTGGCTATGACTGCTGTTTACACCATCACTGGTGAGTATGTTGTATATTTTGCTCACTCGGACTGTCTTTTGCTGATCCCACCCCAACCTGCAATTAGCATTCTCAGTGTTAGCCTTGTCGCTGCCGAGGTAAAGGCACCATTTCATTCCCACTATGAGAGTCAAGCACAGCACCAGAAACACAACTAGAGCATAGAACACAGAATCCTTGATATTAGAAGTGAGCATCTTGATGGAAGGGAATTATGTGGGGGATGGGGTGGGAAATGGGTCATTTGGTTCAGCTATGTGTTTGGTACCCAGACTGGCACTTAGAATTTAGCATATCATCCACACAGACGGTTGGGAGGAAATAGCAGCTCAGATAGGAGACCAGCAAATGAAAGGTGAGGTTCAAATGAACACAGGATGCCAGGGCATGGCGTTGGCCGTGAATGGTGCAGTTGAGAGAGGAGAACTGGAGCAGTGGGTTGCTGGCAGGAGACGATGTGTGACAATAGTCCAAGCAGGCTCTCATGAACCAGGTATGTTGATATGCTTCTCATGCATACTAACATAAAAATTAAAGTATACCAGCTGAGTTGGAAGACGTAAGGAAAAATACCAGCTAGAACAGTCAAAACAGTTTTGGGGCCATTTCCGTGCATTTGAACTGTCAACCTAAAATAAGCAACAGAGAGACCAACTCTCCAAAATGAGGAGTTTCTTTGGGGAATAGTGAGGGATTGCAAACCAGGATACATGTCCTATGGCAGACCATAGGACTTCCAAGGGGGTTGGGGCAAAGGGGAGGCTTTTAAAGACAGAGAGGGAGAGCCCACGTAAGCTGTTCTGAAACAAAGATGATTGTTTCACCTGCTTCTTGCAGGCGCTGGTGTTTGTTCATTGGTGGTACTGGCTGTTGCTAGGAGACAGTCTTCATAATAATGTCTTCCAACAGTTCCTGTTACCGGCATAGGTGTATGAGGGCCCTACCTGCGTGACCTCCCAGCCCCATTTTGTTAGGGTTTGACATGAGTGTCTCTATTTTGGTACAGACAACTTCCACAGAGCATATGTTTCCAAATAAGGGAGCGATAAGGGCATGAGTATTCTGTGTTCAGGATTCATCTTATTTTCTCATGACACTCTCATAAAGGGAATATCTTGTTGCAGGTGCTGGTGACTAACTAGACTGACAGCTTAGTTAGTCTAGACTTGAAAAATAAGCTGGGTTTGGGATTTTTTGTTGTTCAACACTACAGGAAAACACAAAACACGGTAACTATATCTGGTACTGAATTAATGAAACAATAATACGTTCCAGCACTAGAGCAAAAGTGGTTTCGCTAGGTATTTTAGAGCAGGTGCACTGTGCTGAATGGCTGTAAATTGAGGGATTGTTAAGAGAAACTTTCATGGTATTAAAGTGCTGCCTTTTCCCCTGCTTAATATTCAAAAACTCACACAAAGATGAAACTTCACTGTAATTCATAGAAACTTCGAATCAGGGCAAAGCAAGGGAAGTAGGAGAACCAGTGCTGAGGAGATTATGATGTCAGGACAAGCTTGTGGCTCACCTAGGAGCTTTTGATGTCTTCTACTGGGTCATTTCCAGGGTTCTGGGTGGAGGAGAACCCAGTGGTGAAGGCAAATACATGGGGACACATGGATAAAATGCCCTGGTTCTTTTCTTTCTCTCACCAGGGGGGTTGGCCTCGGTGATTTACACAGACACCCTCCAGACCATCATCATGCTGATTGGCTCTTTTATTCTCATGGGGTTTGGTAAGTGATGACCCTGCGTGCAGTGCCCAGGGGCCGGAAGTGACGGGGCTTGTTTCTGTTCAGTCTGTCTGCTCCTTATTGGGATGCCTTCCAGTTTCATCTCGTCACACTTTTCCGTCATTTATATAATCCCCATCACTGAAATATCTGCCTGACTTCTTTCTTGCTTTATTATCTCAGCATAAGGAAATGGATGGTGGGGAAAAGAACATTACTTTCTTTTAAAAATTATTGCTGGCCGGGCACAGTGGCTCAAGCCTGTAATCCCAGCACTTTGGGATGCCGAGACAGGCGGATCAC
>NW_012102031.1:11529650-11551948 GCF_000951045.1 Mandrillus leucophaeus
GCTTGTATTCTGAGAAGTGTTCTTAAAATGTCATGACAGAGCGAGACTCCGTCTCAAAAAAAAAAAAAAATTATTGCTTAGGTAAGTTATCTCATTTAACCTTAATTTCTTTGTGTGAAGGACAGACAAAATCAGTAGCAGTGGGTTGATAATTTTACAGAAGTATTTGTACATTAGATTCAAAGCCTAGAAACCTTTCATTTACATAGAATTTTTATGAAATGAAGGATTAAATAGTAGGAAAAAATTTGAGAACTGAATATTAGTTCAACTGAATCATACACAGACATAGAATACACAACCTATGTTTGTGTACTCAAACAATGTATTGTAGTGGAGTTTCATCCAAAACATCCGTAACCTCATTATGACCATTTTGGATGGAAATCTATTGCATTGTGACAATACACAAATACAGGTTGGAGTTTTCTTAATAATGCTCACTTATTAGTATCATTCAGTTCATTGCCATCAAGCAATATTGACCTAATTTACAGCTTGCCAATATTTGTTTTCTCTTATTATGGTATTTATCTTTGCATAGGAAAACTAGCCATACTGGACGGCATGGATACAGGACAGTTCTATCACTGCAGAATGTTTCTGTTGCACAGTGCCACTCCAGAGGCTAGTCGTTAGCACCAATTCTTTGTGTACTTTCTATTCAGTTATCCAGAACTTCTGTGCTGTTCTTGTTCATGGTGCCTTGGTTTCTGGCCTCAGTGATGCACTCCCTGGCATTAGGTCTCTAAACCTCAATTCTGCCATCTTTAGGATGAAGAGGGGGACTCTCATCTCTTAGAGTCTCCTATGTATTTTTGTTACAATCCATACTTATCTAATCAAAGCAACTTCCTTGTATTGTCTGTATCCTCCACTCGGCTAAGTTCCTGCCTTGCACATTTGTTTTGTACATGATCCTAGCACAGTGTTTGGCACATAGTAGTCCTTCAGCTAAATAATGAAGTAGATTAATGTTAACTCAACCCTACAATTGTATAATACTCTGATGAATTTTTCATCATTTAAAGCTATACTAAGCTACCCCAGATGCCTGGGCTCAGCTTTTTAAGAGCAACCACAATTCTCTTCTGCACCTGACTAGCCTTTCCAGACCCGAACAGGCTGAGTCTCATCATTTTCCCTTGTCACGTCTAACCTGCCACCCCCAATTTCTTCTTATCTTTCCAATTTTTTTTATTGTAACAGGCAAAATATAGTGTTGCACCAGAAAACCAGATTGCAAGTAAGATCAAAAGAGCCAAGCTCTGGGTCAAGAAGAGAGGCCTTTGCCTCCTGATCTTTTCAGAGGAGCTGGGGCTTTCTGATGGATAATTTCATGGGGCTCACTTTGTTAGTTCACCTTCCAGTTTGCTTATGCTCTAAATGGTTCTGAGATATCAGTGCCGGCCTGTTGGATAGCAGCTTCGTTTTTACCTTAAAAGAGACACTAACTCAAAATTTCGAAGAGCAATATAGGAAGACAAGTCAGAGTTATTTGCTTTCTGTACTTCGTGAAAGTCAATCTGGTAGCATAGCCAGTGCCAGTGGAGGTACCAGAAAGACATGGACCTGGGAGAGGGTGACTGAGGATTGGACTGGGCTGATGGGAGGTGATTGTGTACCTCCACCAAAAAGTAGTCATCATAAACATTGGATGTCTTAGATTTCAGTAAGACATCTCATTTTACTCTGATGCCTTTTTAGCATTTAACGAAGTTGGAGGTTACGAGAGCTTTACGGAGAAGTACATGAATGCCATCCCGTCCGTAGTCGAGGGGGACAACTTGACAATCAGTGCCAGCTGCTACACACCTCGGGAGGACTCCTTCCACATCTTCCGAGATCCTGTGACTGGGGACATTCCATGGCCCGGAATTATATTTGGAATGCCCATTACAGCTTTGTGGTACTGGTGCACAAATCAGGTGAAGTGTGTGTGTGTGTGTCTGTGTGTGTGTCTGTGTGTGTACATGTGCTTGTTGTTCTTGTCTCATAGAAAAACATTTAGTTTCCATTTTGCACACACATTGTTTAAAGAGTCAAATACTTCTTCGTTTTTGTTTTTTGTGTTTTTTTAGATGGAGTCTCACTCTGTCACACAGGCTGGAGTGCAGTGGCATGATCTCAACTCACTGCAACCTCCACCTCCCGGGTTCAGGTGATTCTCCTGCCTCAGCCTCCCGAGTAGCTGGGATTACAGGTGCACACCACCATGCCCGGCTAACTTTTGTATTTTCAGTAGAGACGGGGTTTCACCATGTTGGCCAGGCTGGTCTCAAACACCTGACCTCAGGTGATCTGCCCACCTCGGCGTCTCAAAGTGCTGGGATTACAGGGATGAGCCACCACATCCAGCTTAAAGAGTCAAACACTTCTACAAAACTTGTTATTTAAAAACAGCTGCACGGTACCCTGCTTTCTACTCTATTTCTTGTCCTTCAGAGGCAAATGCTTTCAGCTCTTTTAAGTAAGTGTTTTGGCATTTATTTCTGTTCCCTAAATCCTTGTGCTCAGTGTGCAGTCTGTGAGCCATCAACATGGACATCACCTTGGAGCTCACTAGGAATAAATGCTCTCAGACCCTATAACCCTATCTAGACCCTTTGAATTGGAATCTGCTCATTAACTTGATCCCCAAGTGATTCAGATAAATGCTTGTGTTGCTCCCTGTTAGTTTTAGGATTTTATTGTTGGCTTCCCTATGATGAAGGATGAGAGTTTAGCTGTCTTTCAACTTTCCCTTCCCAGCCCCATGCAAGCACACCTGTTACCCCATCCTCCCAATAGCTGTCAATCACAATTTTGGAGAGATCAGCATTCGGTGCCACCATTTTTGTGACTACCCGAATGTAATTCACAGCTGAACCATGTGATTATACTGCCTGACTTTTCCTTAGCTTTTTTTTTTTTGTTCCTGGAATTAATAATTTTAAGTCTTGTTTTCTTTCTCTTTTAAAAAACATTATTTTTTGAATAGAGACAGGGTCTCACTATGTCTCAAACTCCTGGACTCCAGCAATCCTTCTGTCTCAGCCTCCCAAAGTGCTGCACTTACAGGCGTGAGCCACCGCACCTGGCCAATTCTTAATTTTTCATTTTGAATTTTCTTGCTAATTATTACTCATTGAATGAAAGGTTCTCCTAGAGTCTTTTGCCCTCTCACAGTCTGGCAGCACTCCCTCTGGTGCCCAACTAACTTATCCAATGACCCCTTCACTGTCATCTTTGGGAATTCATTTTTGCCCTACTCAGGTTATTTCTCCTTTTTCCAGTACCTCCAGTTGTCTTCTTTCTTCGTTTATTCCGTCTTTCGGGGCAAATCCAAGCCTTCAGTATCTTCCTGAGCTAGGCCTCAGGAAGTGAGAATGAGTGGGGAATGTGTGATATTTGTCTTTCTGTGCCTGGCTTATTTCACTTAGCGTAATGACCTCCAGTTCCATCCGTGTTGCTGCAAATGACAGGGCTTCATTGTTGTGTGCGGCTGAATGGTTTTGCATTGTGTATTATGCACATTTTCCTAATCCATTCATCCGCTGATGGACACTCAGGCTGATTCCACATGCTGGCTATTGTGAATAGTGCTGCAGTGAACATAGGAGTGCAGATAGCTCTTTGGTATACTGGTCCACATCATTTCTTATTGCAACATTAAACTCTGGAAAGAGACACTCGCTGCCTTGGAAACCATCCTCTGGTTGTTTCATGAGTGTGTCATGTTCTCCCGGCAGGTCATCGTGCAGCGCTGCCTGAGTGGCAAGGACATGTCTCACGTGAAGGCTGCTTGCATCATGTGTGCTTACCTGAAGCTGCTGCCCATGTTCCTCATGGTGATGCCGGGGATGATCAGCCGCATCCTGTACACAGGTAAGCCCTGAATCTGTATGTTCTCTCTTTTCTTTATGCTTGTATTCTGAGAAGTGTTCTTAAAATGTCATAAAGCCTTGAGAAAATCCATTCTGGATGGAAGTAAAAGCAGAATTCCAGGTGGAGAGCACAGCCTGCACAGCAGTCAAAGGCAGGAAAATGTGGCATATTGGATGCTCTGTTCCTTTATCCTCTTCATACCATCTGCCTGTCTCATAGACATTTGAGTCTGTGAGTTCTGTCTTCATGAGTTGCTTAGATTTAAGGAAGTCCAGAGAATATGGCAAAACGACACTGCAGGATGAGGTAGGATTGGGTTAATTTGAGTCGAGTGAGCTGTACCGTCTGAGTTTGGTGACATCTCTGACTGAGAACGTCTTGGTCCCTCTGAGAAAACTGGAGAACTGAATCAGTTTTCACTGCTTTGGAATCAGGCTGTTTGAGGATATGTAAATTTCTGAGTCAGCTGAGAGTAACTGCTAGTGTTGAATTCAACTTCCTTTATTATGAAAAGTGAAGAGAATATAACCAAATCTTTCTTGACTTATCGAGGAATCATTTTTATCGGGGTAATCCATCAGATAACACTAAATCCACGTCATGTTTTCTCAACTGGGCATCAGTTGATTTCACTGAAATATTGTTAAGTGAACATCAAGGGACCAGCATCCTTCTTATTGCAGCTTTGTAATATTCTTTATAAGGGTAAAGAATATTCATGCCTATAATCTCACCTACTTGGGAGGCTGAGGCAGGAGAATCGCTTGAGGCCCAGGACTTTGAGACCAGCCTGAGCAATACAGGAAGATCCCATCTCTAAATAATAAGATAAAGTAGCTAGGCATGATGGTGTGTTCCTATAGTCTCAGCTGCTTGGGAGGCTGAGGCGGGAGGATTGCTTGAGCCCAGGAGTTCAAGGCTACAGTGAACTATGATTGCACCACTGCACTACAGCTTGGGTGACAAAGTGAGATCCCATCTCTTAAAAAAAAAAAAAAAAAAAGCGTAGGTATCTAACTAGTGGGGAATGGCCAAAGAAATTACTGTGCACCTCCTTTATGGAAAAATGAAAACAGGAGACTGAAGACTATCTCAAAACTTGGGAAAATGCTGAGGTTAGGATGCTAAGTGTAAAAAGAAACTTGAAAAATAATGTCTCAACAACTACCGTAGTTTTACAAAAAAGACATTTCTGTATAGAAAAGGATTAGGAAGTAGTGAAAAGAAGCTAATGTGCTGAGGTGTTATTTTTCTGGGTGATTCTTTATCAAGCCTCCCTGTCTGTTGTCATAATGTCGTTTAAGCAAAAACAAAAAACCAACAAGGTATTGTGCAACTGCCACAGAGGTGAGGCATCATGACACATGGGACAGTCACCCAACTGACCATCACAAGTCTCACCTCTTCTTAGATGCAGGTGAAAGATACTAGGCTAAATGTGACTGCACTCAGGACCTAACTTCCCGTTGCTATTGTTGTCAATCTCTTGAGTTCTGTGTTCCTGGAAGAATGACTTCTTTTGCTGTTTTCCCAGAGGATGGGGTCCACTCCCTCTCTTTGCTCAAATGCTCTTGCTAGGCCACGTCCCAAGAGAGCCCCTGTCCCATTGGTCAGTGTAAGGGGGCTACAGGGATGAGATACTTAGGGTTGTGTTTTGGGAATAGAGGGGCCAGATCTGTGGTACGGAGTTCAAAGTTGAATCTTCAGTTTCCAGGCAAATATCTTTCCTTCCTTATGATCTTACAACTTTTCTCTTTGTTTAATGGTTGTTGGTTTTGCCTATTTTGGCCTCACTGGACTCACTTCTGAATTCTTCCTCAGATAAGGTAGCCTGTGTGGTACCTTCTGAATGCGTGAAACACTGTGGCGTTGATGTCGGCTGCACTAACTATGCATACCCAACGATGGTGCTGGAACTGATGCCCCAAGGTAGGAAAATGTCCCTGCTGGGACAGCCCCAGAGCCCTGTTTACAGATGGGTCTCGTGGAAGGGTTATGGTGCAATTCTTGTACCTTCCATTAATTCAATCCAACTCATCAGACATTTCTTGAGCACCTTCCACAGGCTACCAGCTCTGTGCTAGGCCTGAACATTTCAGAGATGAACCGGGTACAACTACTGTTAGAAGAATTCTTACTCCTTCAGATTCAAGACTGTTTTCTGAGGCAGCCAAGAACAAATTAAATGATCCATTTGTCAATAAAAGAGTTGCATAGTCATAAACTTGTAAACACGAGACCTAGAGGTAAACTATTTTTTCTGCTTTTTGGGGGCTAGTGATAACCAAATAAACCAAATAGAATAAACTATTTATCCTTCTTTTTGGAGGGCATTTTTGGGGTTAGTGATAACCAAATAATAGATCTCAATCTATTTAATCTGCAACTATTTATTGAGTGCCTACTGAGTGCCAGGCACTGCTTTGGTGCTAACAAAACATCAGTGAAATAGGCACAAAGTCCCCTACCTCTTGGAACTCCAAATCTAGTAGTGTGAGATAGAAAATAAACCACATAGGAAATACATAAATTATTAGGATGCCAGAAGGTGATCATTGCTGTGGTGAACAGAAATGGAGCAGGGTACAGAGCTCAGGACTTGACCAGGTGATCCCGTACCCCATCAAGAGTTGGCTACACTTCTTCCACCTTCCTCCACCCTGACACACAGGAGGGAGGAAGGGACCAGGGCCCACAATCATGACACCACATACTCCCCATCCACACACACTCTGTCCTAGGAGGCTTAGGGCCATTACTAATGGGCAGAGGGAACTGGAGGATGAAGTTCCCATCATGGCTCAAAACTCTTGGCTTTGCCCCTCCAAAGACTTGTTTAGCAGAACCGCCTACTGGACTTCTTCCTCTCCAGTTCTCTTAAGTCTTCAGGAAGCCAACAGCCCCTACCCAAAGAAAGATAGTGTGATGTTGTTTCCTCTCTTCTAAAACTAGGTTCCAGTAGATGATCTCTAAGTTCATGTTTAGGACTAAAATTCTTTTTGCTTTAATCTGTCCCCTCAAGCATTTATTTTTTGAGTTACAAACAATTCAATTACACTCTTTAAGTTATTGTAAAATGTACAATTAATTTATTACTGATTATGGTTACCCTGCTTTGCTATCAAACAGTAGGTCTTATTCATTCTTTCTCTCTTTTTTGTACCCATTAACCATCCCCGCCACCACCCCTAGTCCCCCACTACCCTTCCCAGCCTCTGGTAACCATCCTTCTGCTCTCTATATCCATGAGTTCAATTGTTTTTGATTTTTAGACGATACAAGTAAGTGAGAACATGTGATGTTTTGTCTTTCTGTGCCTGACTTATTTATACTGGACTATTCTCAGGTAACCAGGAAAATATGCAGGAAACTCCACATGCTGATGTGTATTGATAAGGACATCAGTTAACCAATGTTCCGGATGGTGCTTTTACCTTTCAACGCTCTCTGGTTTAGCAAGGCACTGTCCAGCCACTAACCAGTGCTTGTACCCTCTCCCGGCTCCAGGACTGCGAGGCTTGATGCTTTCGGTCATGCTGGCCTCTCTCATAAGCTCCCTGACCTCCATCTTCAACAGCGCCAGCACCCTCTTCGCTATTGACCTCTACACCAAGGTGCGAAAGCGAGCGTCGGAGAAAGAGATCCTGATAGCTGGACGGTGAGTTCCCACCTAGAATCCTCTGGAGAAGTGCAGACGTAGAAGTGAACTAGAGTTCCCTTGCCTTTGACTTTGGTGAAAGTAACCCTAGCATCTGGATACGGGGACGAGACATTGGAGTACATCGAATTCAAGTGATCACTTTCCAGATACAAAAATTTGAACCATACCTTTAAATGAAATAATCACTTTTTCGGTCTTTCAAATGCTTCTGAATGGCTCTTATTTCTTCCCCTCCTCACATCACCCCCCTATCCACATCTTCACAAAACTCCACCAGTATTTTAATGGGGTGTAAAATTCCCACCTACTCTGATAGGTGAATGCATTGTCTCTAGCAGTTTCTGTGTATATCACATGGAGGTAACAGATTACGTCTTCTACGCATGAACACAGAGGACTTTATCAGTCATATTCATGAATGATTGGGCTGTGTTACAAAGGAGCAGGGAAGAGACTAATTCCAAGAGGATGCTTGGAGAGTTAAGTCAACCCAGGGGACCCTGAGCAGCCTGGGGGCCTTGAAGATAGTGGGAGTGAGATGGAAGGAAATGAGGAAAAAATGGATACCAGAATGTCCTCCTTCCCCTTCACAATTTTCGAGAAGACCCTATATTATCATGGCTTTTTTTTTTTTTTTTTGACAGAGTTTCACTCTTTTTGCCCAGGCTGGAGTGCAATGGCACACTCCCAACTCACTGCAACTGCTGCCTCCCAGGTTCAAGCGATTCTCCTGCCTCAGCCTCCTGAGTAACTGGGATTACAGGTGCCCGCCACCATGCCCAGCTAATTTGTTGTATTTTTAGTAGAGATAGGGATTCACAGTGTTGGCCAGGCTGGTCCCAAATACTGACCTTGGGTGATCCATTCTCCTCGGCCTCCCAAAGTGCTGGGATTACAGGTGTGAGCCACTGCCCCTGGCCTGTCGTAGCATTTTGTAAAATGTTTTAAAAATCAAAGTACAGCACACATAAAGAAAACAGTTAAAACATGGATGCACAGCTCAGAGATGCGTCACAAAATGAGGACCCATGTAACCATCAATCAAGTCAAGACATGGAAATTGCCAGCACCCAGAAGTTCGTCTTGGTCTACATCATTCCAAAGCTAACCACTGTGACTTGTGACGCTATAGCTTAGTCTTTTCCAACTTCATGCTATTATAAGTAGAATAATTGCATTTGTATCCCTTGAAATACGATGTGTTTTTTTTAAGACAGAGTCTTGCTCTGTCACCAAACTGGAGTGCAGTGGCACGATCTTGGCTCACTGCAACTCTGCCTCACAAGTTCAAGCGATTCTCCTGCCTCGGCCTCCTGAGTAGCTGGGACTACAGGCACCCACCACCATGCCAGGCTAATTTTTGTACTTTTAGTAGAGACGGAGTTTCACCATGTTGGCCAGATGGTCTTGATCTCTTGACCTCGTGATCCGCCCACCTCGGCCTCCCAAAGTCCTGGGATTACAGGCGTGCGCCACTGCCACCTGCTGAAATATGGCTTATTTTGCTCATGTTATGTTTGCAACATTCAACCGTGTTGCTATGTGTAGTTATAGTATAATCATTTTCTTTCTCTGTGATGTTCCGCTGTAGTCGGATATTAGAATTTGTCTAGTCTTTTCAAAGAAATTGGTATCAAGAGAAACTGACCAACTATTTAAAAGACTGTCCTTTGTTGTTGACAGTAACAATAACTTTAGCAAATTAAACACTTGGGGAAAAACCCAAAGGTCTCACTTGGCCCAGAGCTTGACTCTGGACAAATGCTGTAGGAGAGGGAGTACAGGAAGGCAGGAGCATACCTGTAGTAGAGAAAGTACTGGTTGGTGTTCAGGAGGCCCAAGATGCAGTCGTCCCACTAATAGGTATATGATCTTGGACACACATCCTCCTTAAGTCTCAATGATAAAACAATGACTTGTTCTTTTCCCCTCTCTCTCTGTGTTATCAAATGCCTACTATCTCACAAAACACAAATAAGAAAAAAACACATATGCTTTTAAAATTCCTGCCTCATGGAATGTATGCCTTTGTCAGGAAGATAGATAATAAAGGTGTGCTACCTCAGGTGACCAGAGGCGCTAGAAAGACAAAGCAGGAAGAAAGGATGGAAGCAACCTCATCCAGGTGCTCAGGGAGTCCTCTCTGAGGGGGTGGTGTCTGAGCAGAGCCTGCAGGAAGTGTGGGAGTGAACCCCCTGGTGCTCTCGGGGAAGGAACAATGAGGGCTGCTTTCCTCCTACAGTCACGTATGTGGTATGTTTGAGAACAACCAGGAGTGAGGTTCGTCCATGAGAAGCCAGTGGGAGAGTGAAGAGCAAGGTCAGAAAGGTGCCTGGAGGCGAGGTCATGCAGGGCCATTGAAGTCATAACAAGACAGGATTTTATTCTACATGTGATAGGAAACTGTAACTGAATGAGTTGGGAAAGCACGTGATTTGCCTTCCGATGGTGATAAAAAATAAATACCAACAGTAAGTGTAATTTATTGAATCCTTACTGTGGTTTAGGCATTATGCTAAGACTTCCCATAGTTTATCACATTTAGTTGTTGCAAGGATGCAGTGATTTTGTAACATTTAAAGGAGACAAATGCCCAAATATTTGTTCCTTCCTCCACCCCGCAACTGCTTCTCTATTTCATGTGAGCAAAGAGAGATGAATGGCCTTTTATGCACATTCTGGTAAATTATGTTGGTTCATTTACTCATACAACAAGCACAGACAACGCTGGAGTTTGGAAAGGTGAAGAAGTCATGCTCCCTGGACAACAGGAGCCTTTAACACGCTTTTTATCTGCTGAAGTACTCAAGTAGTAAAATGCACAAGTTAGCATTTCTTGCCGATTTACTCAACATTCTGAGATGGAGACTGTTTCCATTCTAACCTATGCAAATCAACTTTGTTCCCTGCAAGCTAGGAAAAGAACAAAAAATGGAAGTCTGCTTTCTTTATTGTACAAATAATTGCTGGTTAATAGAAATAGTGTGGTACTTATTTCCAATTGATATACTACATATAGTGTGTTGGAGTTATTAATCGCTGATATTTTAACTTTATGAATAGATATTTAATCTCATAGATGAAGCTATTATGATTGATTATAGACAGGCAATTGTTTTATGGCATTTTACTAAAAGATCACCATTAAGCACAGCATGGGTTTATGTATGGTCAAGGAGCTTGATTTTGTTTGGAAAATCAATGAATG
Source organism: Mandrillus leucophaeus (assembly GCF_000951045.1). Taxonomy (NCBI): domain Eukaryota; kingdom Metazoa; phylum Chordata; class Mammalia; order Primates; family Cercopithecidae; genus Mandrillus; species Mandrillus leucophaeus. The sequence continues at coordinate 11,540,387 of NW_012102031.1, forward strand.
GCAACAAGAATGAACTCTAGAACTAAAGCACAGTGGAAGTACCTATAGTGCTTTTGTTTAATGTTTAAATTATGTTGTTTTCTTCTCAGGATATTTGTTCTTCTATTAACTGTTGTGAGCATTGTGTGGGTCCCATTGGTACAAGTGTCTCAAAATGGACAGCTAATCCATTACACAGAATCAATTTCTAGCTACCTTGGACCTCCAATTGCAGCTGTCTATGTGCTTGCCATCTTCTGTAAAAGAGTCAATGAACAGGTAAATGAAAACTGGAAAAACATTTCCCTGCTGGAGTGAGAAAAAATTGTTTATTTCACTGGGGTATCAAAATACATTCTTTCTACCCTATTTACGCAAGTCATGGCCCATCTTAATTTTAGTTGAGGTCAGCCACAATTCCTGATCCTTACTAAAGTATAAAAATATAGCGCACATTCATAGTACAGTCTTTATGTGTTTATTACAAAGTATTACATACATACACGGTGCAGAGTTGAGGAACATGTTTGGGAGGCAGACTGCCAGGGCCCAATCATGGCTATACCACCTAATCGTATTGTGATCCTAAGCAAATTACTTGAGTCTCTTTAAAATGAAGATAATGATAGCACCTATCCTATGGGATTGTTGTGAGGATTAAGTGAGATAAAATATGTGAAATTCTTAGAGGAAAACCTACCACACTAGTAAGAATTCAAAATGTGTTCATTGCTATTTTGATATATGTAAGTAATTGATTATTGGGCATCATGTACCCTTAATCTTTACATGTTTCCTTAGTACTAGCCTTACTATTATGATTTTCAGATGAGGAACAGGCGCAGAGGGGTTAGTATCTATGTGCTTTCCACGTGTTACTTAGTATTAGTAAGTGGGATCTTGGTATTCAGGCTTAGATCTTCTTCCATCCAAAGCTCATACCATTAGTCTCCATGCAATACTGTTTTTCTAAAGCATAACATCTTGAGCAGAGGAACAGACACATGTTTCCATCCCCATCAACTCCTCACAGAAATAAATTATCAAGAGCTTCACAGAACTGTCAAAACTACCTAATACCAGCTCTGGAAATTGTGTAACATAATTGATACTTCTGCTTATTTTATCAAATAAATCACAAGTGTTTTGATCGAACTGTGAAACAAAAGTCAAGGAAAACTTCAGCTTGGGTCAGTGTAGACAGTAGTGTCCTGATATTGCAGAATCAACAACGGTGCAGTGGTATATACAGTTCAGGACCATGGAAAGCAGCATCCAACTACCAAGCACGGGTATTTGCAATTTTCTCTACTTCGGTAACCTTGTGCCCAAGGTTAGCCATTTGTGGGTCCTTAACTGAGAAAGCAGGCAGGATTATAATTATGACTTACTTGAATAAGCTTCTCATATTTTCTAAACATTCTGATTTTCTTCTTGCTTCTTTTGCAGGGAGCATTCTGGGGTTTAATGGTCGGACTTGCGATGGGCCTCATTCGTATGATAACAGAGTTTGTTTATGGAACACCGAGTTGCTTGGCTCCCAGTAACTGTCCCAAGATTATCTGTGGAGTGCACTATCTCTACTTTTCCATCATTCTCTTTTTTGGGTCCATGCTGGTCGTCCTGGGAATTTCCCTCTTAACAAAACCCATTCCTGATGTACATGTGAGTGATGAGTAATGGATATATGCTAATTTTAAAATAAGAGTTATTTACCTTTTAGTGTATGAGTTCCAGGAAATATATTTACTGTACCTCTAGAGCTAGAAGAACCCTAAGATTTTCATTCAGTCATTGAAATAAAGAAAAGTTTGCACTTAGTTTATGCAAATCGCAGTGAATTAAAAAGTAAGGGATTAGAAAATGGACATTATATCTTGTAAATTTCACAGTGTAGTTGGTAAGTCAATCTACAGCATTGTCATAGGACACCAGGAAGAGAATAACTGGTGTTTCCAAAGACACTGGGAAAGATTTCACAGCAGGGCTGTCATCTGGGCTGTGCCTGTTTGGGCCAATAGGATTTCATATACAGCACGAACACTGACTGGCACAGAGATGAGGGGAAAGTACAAGGTACCAGGGGGCAGGAAAAGAAAGAATAGAATAATGAGATGCATTTTTGCCTTTCAATTTAGCAAAAATGTTTAATATGAGTAATATTTAATGTTAGTGGTTAATATTAGCATTGTGGGAAAATTCTCACAGTCCAAAACTGTTGGAAAGTACATAGATTTTATAATTGATAGTAGAGCAATTGGGTAGTATTTATGGATAAATACTTACGAATACTTATGAATCAGCAATCCCAGTTTTAGGAATTTATTGTGTATAAATACTTGTTCAAGTAGGAAAAATGTGCATAAGGATTTTCTCTGCAAAAGTTTTCAAATAGGAAGTAGCTGGGAGAAAATCCAGATTTCATCATAAAAGGAATGAGCACACAAACACAGTGCATTGAATGTTATACAGCTGTTTAGAAACACGAGGGAGCTCTATTATTTGCTTTGAAAAAAATGTTCATAATATGATTAAGTGGAAAAATATGTGCAGAATAATATAATGTATAATAGCACTTTCTGAAATAAAACACATGTAGGCATATAGATGTTTGTCTAAGTATACAAAAAAAATCTTAGAGCATATCCACCTAAGATTTTCAACAAGAGGCATTTCAGGGAGTGGGGAGACACTATAGGGGCCTGGCAAATATTAATTAATTGTTTTTAAAATATAAATACTGCTTATATACTAATATTGTTTGAATTGTTTGAATTTGTGACTAAATATGTGTAGCTCTTATATATTTTGAATGTATCACTCATAATTTTTGAAGCAATGCTTCTTTATGTATTTTCCTGAGAAGTGGCCAGTAGATTATGTGTGGATGGAAAACCTGAAATAAGCACAGTTCAAAATGTTTTACCAAGGACATGTCACTGAAATTCCTAACTAAATATTTATGCTGAATATTGAGTTAGATGAAAGAACACTAGAAAACACAGTTTTCCAATAAATATATATGTTAAATTCTTACTTGCTGATAGAAATAACCAATTTTTTTTTTTAGGAAAAATTTTTTTAGGAAAAAATTTTTAGGAAAAAAATATTGTCTGAAGGACCAAGTGAGATCATTTTTCTGATTTATGTTTCTGTTTCATTAATATGCTGCAAGGTTTAACTTTCAAAATAGACTTGATAAATATCATGGTTATTTCAGAGAAAGTCATGAAAACTGTTGTGAATCTAGCCTAACAGTGCAAAAATGAGATGTCCCAGGATGATAGTCTTTCAGCAAAACTAGTAATTATGCTATGCAAGTTAAAAAGAAGTTGAAGGACTCCCAAGAAGAGAGTTTTTAACAAAGAAAGTGGATCTAGTACAAGAAATCCTGTGAATAAGAGCTTATGAAGATATGATTAGGAATCTTATTGAGAAGGTGAAGGCATATGTCAAGAACAAATAAAACCAATTACAAATTCTAGTAAATTTGTACAAGAAAGTCATGAGCCAAATTAAAATGAGGCATAACTTAGAATATGATCGATTATAAAGGTTTAAAACCCATTGATAGGCCGGGCACAGTGGCTCACGCCTGTCATCCCAGCACTTTGGGAGGCCAAGGTGGTTGGATCATCTGAGGTCAGGAGTTGGAGACCAGCCTGGTCAAAAACATAGTGAAACCCCATCTCTACTAAAAATACAAAGATAAGCCAGGCATGCTGGCAGGCCACCTTTAGTAATCCCAGCTACTTGGGAGGCTGGGGCAGGAGAATTGCTTGAGCCCAGGAGGCGGAGGTTGCAGTGAGCCAAGATTGCACCATTGCACTCCAGTTGTGCAACAAGATAGAAACTCCATCTTATTAAAAAGAAACAAACAGAAAAAAGCCATTGATACTTAGAGCAATTTCCTTAGAATGACCCAGGGCTGATATTTACTTCTTGTGTCCAATCGGTACATATAGCATCAATCCTATTTATTTTCAAATGCTTAAATCAACATACAGACTAACTATGGAAATCTTAATATATTTACAGAAAATAATAAAAATTATATAAAGCATAATAGTTTAAAATGATGGTATAGCTGACAGCAGTTTGGAGGTGGGTTAGGAAAAGGGGTGTGTAAGCGTACTAATTGCAACTGGAATTCAAGAATAGCACATAAATACCAGCCAAATGTGATGAATCCAGAAATGAATTAAAGAAGATAGTTTGAAAGTTATAAAAGCAAAGACTAGATAAACTGAATGAAATAATGATGAAATAATGATGTGGCTAATAACTGTTGGATGTTAAGGACAATGAGTGAAACTGGCGTATAGTGTAGGTTAGCTAAATCTTCAACTTTGCTGAAATTACAAATTCAGAAGTAGGTATTTTTAAGTATATCATTTGAGGTTCTGAATAGCAACCAGAAGAATTAAAAACAGAAAAAAAATTTTTAAATGATTAGTGTGTTTTGGTGAGTGACCGTGGTAGGAGGCCTTTTCTTTGCAATCTATATTCTCCTGTGTGGTTTGACTTTTTAAAAAACCAGACAATAAACAAAGGTACCGTTGTACTATGTTATTGCAAACATTTGCCTATTACTAATGTATTTTCGTATGGTCCCTGTTCAGCTGTACCGCCTGTGCTGGGTTCTTCGGAACAGTACAGAGGAGCGAATCGATATAGATGCAGAAGAGAAAAGTCAGGAAGAAACAGACGATGGTGTTGAAGAAGGTAATATTTGATTTACATTTGGTTTTCATGTAGGAACTCTGTGCACAGGCTTTTTTAATGGTTTTCTTTTAATGTCATTAAATCCAGCTTCTGAAAAGGCTGTTAGATTTATGATAAACTGAAACTTTAAATTTTTACCTTTCCAAAAATCAAGGCAATATTATTAAATCCGTCTACTCATCTGCCTGTCCATTGGTTTGTCCACCCATCATCCATCCGTAGTTACTGAGATCTCAGACAATCAGTTACAGACTTGCCTGTTCCTAGTTACATAGTGAGTGTTCAATCTTGATTGACTGCAAATAAGCATCTAGCCCCACCTTCTCTCCAACTTTATTTCTCAGTATTTTCTCTAACATACCCTCTATTGCAGGTAGACAGCTTTTCTGACTTTTCCCCACAAGTGCCAAGCTCCCTAAAATATTTCTACCTCCTGTCCAAGAGAAAAAAATGCTTATTCTTTAAAACTAAGTTCTAATCTCACTTCCTTCATGAAAATGTCTCCATCAAGTCATCCCTGTGGCTCTTTGTTTACCTAATATTTTTTAAACCTCAGATAAGGTTTAGCACTTCACAATATGTTGTCTTAAACTGGACAATAATTGCTTTGTCTGTTTTGGTTTGGTTTCTTCAAAGTGAAGGAAGAGTCAATGCTTTCTGTTCCTTTTGATTTTTTATATCAGTGTTCCTGAGTATGACTGGCCTATCATTTTCTGGTTTTGTACTAAGTTTTTGGTTTTTGTATTAAGATCATAGAGTTATCATAGAATGAATCAGAAATTAGCCCATTTTTCCATTTTATTAAAATATTTCAATAAGATTGAAATAATGTTGCCATTGAATTTTGGTATTTTGCCAAGAATACCATAAGGGCTCTGTGTGTGTGTGTGTGTGTGTGTGTGTGTGTTGCACATCTTAATTACTGATCAAATTTATATAATGGCTATGGAACGATTTAGAGTTTCCATTTCATCATTAATCACTTTTGGAAAATTATGTATTTCTAGGATTGTGTCCATTTAGTGCACATTTTAAATATATTGGCATAAAGTTATTCATAGTGTCTACTTATCCATCTATGTTGCCTCTATAGTTGTGTTACCCTTTCAATCTCTAGTATATTTTGTGATTTATCTTTTTTCTTAATCTTACTAAAGATTTGTCTAGTTTACTTTTCTCAAAGAACTAACGTCTGGCTTTGTCATTTCTATTATTTTCCTTCTTTTCTATTTCATCCTTCCTGTTTTTATTTGTATTCCCTTCCATTTACATTATTTGGGTTTATTCTCTCTTTTTTTTTTTTTTTTACTAAGTTGGATATTAACTCATTCATTTCCTGTGGAAATTTGATTTTTCTTTTGATTTTTCTTTGATTGTTCTTTTCTATATAAATAACTAAGGCCATATAAAATTTCCTCAAAGCAATACTGTTTTAAATCTCACAGCTTTTAATTTGTATAATTTTCATTATCATTTATTTTTTAAGTATAATCTTACTTTATGATTTTTATAAACATTCGAGTTTAGAAGTATTAAATTTTCTAGTGCTGCAACAGATAGCCATATATATGAGTCTTTTTGTATTTTTGCCAGTATAAGTTGGGGATAGATTTTGTGGAGTTTAGTTGTTGGGTCAAAGGGTTCATGCCTATATGATTTTGCAATATGCTACTAATTCCCTTACTAATTTCCACGCAAACTCACCAGCATAGTATGTTGTGAAACTTTGGAATTTTTCCCACTGATAGATGAGAAAGTGGTATAGGTTTAGTTTAAATTTCTCTTTTTTGAGTGAGCTTGAGAACCATGTGTCTTTTTTCTTTCAACTGTTTATTCATCTCTCTAATATGCTGACATGAGCTGTTGATAGCCTTTTCTTACCGACTTTTAGAAACCCATTATATATTAAAGATATTAAACCCTTTGTAATAGAATATGCAAATGTTTCCCCCATTTTGTCATTTGTTTTTACTTTGTTTATTGAACTTTATGCCATGCAAAAGTTGCCTGTTTTTATATGATTAAATTTATCTACATTTTCTCAGGGATTCCTCTTAACAGTCCCAGGTGATTGTGATCATTTTTTACCGTCATAGGTACTACACTGACAAGGATTTCTAGTTCTTTTGTGATCTAGATCTTCTGCAACCATTTGCTTATCTTTGTTCCAGATTATCCTGAGCAATCACGTGGATGCCTCAAGAAAGCTTATGACTTGTTCTGCGGTTTGCAGAAGGGACCCAAGCTAACCAAGGAGGAAGAGGAAGCCTTGAGAAAGAAGCTCACAGACACATCTGAGAGGCCCTTGTGGAGGACAATAGTGAACATCAACGCCATCCTCCTCCTGGCTGTGGTGGTCTTTATTTATGGCTACTATGCCTGAACTGTATCTGAGCCATTAGAATAATGAATAATTCTTAATAATGAACCAAAGGATAATTTGAGTGATTTTCATTTTATAGTATGTTGGGTGGCAAAAAAAAATCAGCAGTTGGTAATTTTATCCAATGAGATGACTACAGACTTGATATTTTGCTTTTGTTGTTCCTTCGTGTCACTAAGAGTTGATATAAAACTGTGAAGTGACCTCTACGTGTGTAAACAAGACACACAGGTCTAAATTTTATTTTTCCGGCTTTATTGAGGTACAGTAAACAAATGAAAATAGTTTATATTTAGGATGTACGATGTGATGATTTGATATATGTATACCTTCTGAAACAATAACCACAATCAAGTTAACACATCTATCACCTCACATGTTTACTTTTTCTGTGTGTGTGGTAAGAACAACTGAGAGACTCTTAGTAAATTTCAAGCACACAATACAGTATTATTAGCTATAGTCACCATGCTGTCCTTTGCACCTCAGAATATATTCATCTTATGAGTGAAGGTTTGTACTCTTTGACTAATACCTCCCCAGTTACCTACCTCTTCACCCCAGGCAACCATCATCTACTCTCTGCTTCGATGAGTTCAACTTTTCACTGCAGCACTATTCACAATAGCTAAGATACAGAAACAACTTAAGTGTGCTGTGATGGATGAATGATGAGAATGTTGTATATATACATAATAGAATACTATTCAGCCATAAAAACGAAGGAAATCCTGCCACTTGTAACAATGTGGATGAACCTGCAGAACATTATGCTAAGTGAAATAAGCCAGACACAGAAAGACAAATGCTATAGGATCTCACTTATATGTGAAGCCTTAAAATGAAAATGACCAAGTGATATGGTTTGGCTGTGTCCCCATCCAACTCTCATCATGGACTGTAGTTCCCATAATCTCCACGCGTTGTGGGAAGGATCTGGTGGGAGGTAATTGAATTGTGAGGGCAGTTATCCCCATGCTGCTGCTGCTGTGATAGTGAGTTCTCATGAGATCTGATGGTTTTAGAAGGGGCTTCCCCCCACTTCACGTTGCACTTCTTTCTTTTGCCGTCTTGTGAAGAAGGATGTGTTGTTCCACCATGATTGTAAGTTTCCTGAGGCCTCCTCAGCCATGCTGAACTGTGGGTTCACTAAACCTCTTTCCTGTATAAATTACCCAGTCTTGGGTATGTCTTTATTAGCAGTGTGAGAATAGACTAATACACCAGGCAAATTGCCCTACCTCATACTTGCTTTCTGAAGTTTCCAGAGATTTCCATTTGAAAAGAATGCCTCTTCCAACTCTGCCTCACCTAGTAACCTCCTCATCTACACAACAGTGACTTCTCCTGTGGAGCGACCTTCACTCAGTTGCTTCAAGGATTTAAAAAATAAAAATATTTTCTAATAGTTGATGGGGGTGAACTAGAAATATCCATTGTAAATATCTTTTAAATATACTGGAAATTATTGCTTACATCTTAAAGTCATTTGTCACTAAATACTAAAACATCAAACCATTGATTTTTAACTGCTTCATTAAAATATAATTCATATAGTATAAAATGTATCTATTTAGAGCATATAATTCAGTGTATTTTAATATATTCACAGAGTTTTCCAATAATTATCAAAATCTAATTTTAGATATTAACATCCTATTGGCATCCTTGAATATACGTATTTCTCTGTCTTTATTTCTGTTTTAACACAGTGAATGACAATTATCTCTATGTAGAATTGTAGAGAGGTTTAAAACACCTTTTTGTAAGCAAGTCAACAAACTAAAATATGTTTTAATAAATTACGTAAGAAGCATGGAAGAAGGCCGGGCGCAGTGGCTCACACCTGTAATCGCAGCACTTTGGGAGGATGAGGTGGGCAGATGACAAGGTCAGGAGTTCAAGACAAGCCTGGCCAACATAGTGAAACCCTGTCTCTACTAAAAATACAAAAAAATTAGCTGGGCGTGGTGGCACGCGCCTGTAGTCCCAGCTACTCGGGAGACTGAGGCAGGAGAATAGTTTCAATCCAGGAGGCGGAGGTTGCAGTGAGCCGAGACTGTGCCACTGCACTCCAGCCTGGGTGACAGAGTGAGACTCCGCCCCAAAAAAAAAAAAAAAAAAAAAAAAAACATGGAAGAGAGAGCACTTTCAGCACATGCTGGAGACTGTCTCTTCCTGGGTAAAAATAATAAAAATTAAAGAAACACATCTATCATATTGTTATAAAAATCCAAACAATGCCCTTAGGTCTGTAGAATTAAATATAATACTCTTCACTGACAACCCAATCCTCTCATCTACTGTCACTAACTTCCCAAAGAAGTGTTGACAGGTTAAAACATACGTTCTAGTAAGTAATTTTTCTATTCATTTATATACATATGTAAACATACACATACATTTACAAAATGTAATCTTCCTTTATGTGTTATTTTGTGACTGGCTTTTTCACATAAAATATATCTTGGAGATCTTTGCCTATCTGTACAAATAGATCCCCCTCATTTTTCTTATAGTTGCACTATTGTTCCATAGGATAGTTCACCATAATTTGGCCACTTTTCTACTGAGGAACATTCATGTTGGTTTCAATTATTTGCTATTATCTACAATACTCAAAGAGACATACCTGTATATTCATCTTTTGACATACTTGCTAGTTTTATTTTCTTTAACTCTATTTTCCTAGAAATAGAATACTGGAGCAAAGGGTACAAGCATTAATATTTTGATTAAAAATTATGTTTCAAAAAAGATTTGCCAATTTATATTCTCATCAGTGTATGAGAGTTTTTATTTACTCACATGCTTGACTACAGGGTATATTATCAATCGTAGTCAATTTTTGTCAACTTGATTGAAAAATAATTTCATTTTTTAAATTGGTGTTTCTCCACTTACTACTGAGATTGTATATGTTTGCATGTATTTATTAGCTATTCATACTTTTTCTGTGAATTACTTGATATCCTTTACCAACTCTCTAAGTCGTTTACAGATATTCTTTACATATTCTGTATATTATTTGTATATGAATAGCAAATATTTTTTCTTAAAGTCTGTGTCTTGCCTTGTAACTTTATGTTGTCTTTTATTGTACAGAAGCTTTTATTTATATTTAGTCAAATTGTTTCATTTTCTTATGGCTTCTGGGTTTTGTGACTTACTTTCAATTGTCTTTTTAGGGTTTTGTTGTCTTTGTTTTGTTTGAAATGACATACATGAAATCCTACATTATATTGCAATTCACTTTTTTCTCTTTATACTGCAGTGTGGACATTACTAAGCCTAACTAATGTAGATCAAATGTATTTATTTTAATTTCTGCTTAATAATTTATAATATTGAGTGTATTTGATTTCCTTAGTAAATCCCCCTTTTTCTTTTCTTTTCTTTTTTTTTTTTAAGACAAGTTCTTGCTCTGTCACCCAAGCTGGAATGCAGTAGCACTATCACAGTTTGCTGCAGCCTCCAACTTCTGGGCTCAGTGATTCAGTAAGGCCAGAAATTAAAAGAAAAAGAAAAACTTCTGGGTCAAAGAAATCCTCCTGCCTCAGCCTTCCAAGTATCTGGGACTACAGGCACATGCCACCACACCCTATTTTTTTTAGACATGGGATCTTGCCATGTTGCCCAGGCTGATCTTGAACTCCTGGCTTCAAGTTACTCACCTCAGCCTCCCAAAGGGCTGCGAATACAGGCATGAGCTACTGCACCCAGCCAACAATTCCCCTTTATATGGACATTCAGGTTAAGTACCCTTTGCCACTACAAATAGTGTTGTAGCTATCATCTTTCACACTGGAGGATTTCATTTCTACAGGATAGAATCTTTGTAGTGGTATAACTCAGCCATAGCTATGTTTACTTACACTTTTAATAGATACTGATTAGTTACTTTCCAAAAAGTTGATGCAATTCACATTCCTATCAACAGGGAACAAGCAGGAGGACTGTTTCCCCTGTAGGCTCAGTAGCAACAAAAGTTGTTGCTTTTTCATATATATATATATATATATATAGTGCTATCTCACAGGAGTGCTAACTAATCAGTTATTTTAACTTCAGTGAGTTTCCTATTTATAACCTTTTCCTATTTTTCTATCAGGTGGTTTAAGGTGAGGAACATTCTTAAAACAGGAAACCTAAAAATAATAAACCATTGACATTTTGTATATCAAAAGGCAGCACAAATGAAATTGAAAATGTGGAGTCCAAAAGATATTACAAAACATGAAAAAAAAGAGCTCCCATAAATAAATGAGAAAAAGACAAACCCAATTGTTGAAGTGCATTTGGATTTGGATAGGAAGAAACAGACTTGGGCTTCCCTGCACTCTCTCTCTCTATATATATGTATGTATAATGTATATATATGTATGTATATGTATATAGTGTGTGTGTGTATATACACACACATTGTATATATTCACATTGTTGCCCAGGCTGGTCTCAAGCTCCTGGGCTCAAGC
>NW_012102031.1:11552703-11554814 GCF_000951045.1 Mandrillus leucophaeus
GTGAGTCCCGGGCTACGCAGGGTAGGCGTTTTCCTGGATATGGGTATGAGAATGATTTCCTTTTATAACATTAATGATGGGACCCATATCTTTACATTTGCTAAGATTTCTGCTGCAGAGCCACTGTGCCCATTTTTTGCTCTTGCAGATTCAATTATCGATGACCAAGGCTTCGTGAGTATCTGTCCTGTGATTAATCTTGGCACTGACAAATCTACAGTTTCTCCTGAGCAGGGCAAATAAACTTTTAGCCACAAAACCATTTAGACACTCACTTTATGCTCAATGCTAGCAACTTTTCTGCTTGGTACAAGATAATGGAACAAAGTTACAGCAGAAAAATATGGAACATCTCAAACTATGAACGTCAATGAAGTAGATTAATAAGAAATTGCATTTTAAATACTAAAAAGTATTGTTACAGTTGTCCTTTGGGTTTTATGGGCCGTGGCTCCGTGTCCCTCCCACACCTGTCCGAGTGGCTTTTGCTGCCTCTCTGTGCTCTGGCTGCCTCACCCTGCACTGTGCCGCTGGCTCACTGACATCATAACTCTTCTGCAAATTTATCTTGCTGTCTGTCTGTTCCTTCTTCCCTGGAGCAGCTGAAAGGATCATCTTGTGAATCTGACTCATTTCATAAGTCATTCTCACACTCTTTATGTTGTATCCAGCCTGGTTTTGGCAGAAAGTTTTTCTCACATACAGGATATGCCAGGGCTGGACTCTGTCTTTATATGTGTATGTGGAGTGACCCAGAATCCAGCCAAGAGCAAACCCCAAACGGTTACTTTATGACCGGAATCCAATTCATTCCCATCACGTAAAGTTCACCGGGCTCCCTACACACTGTCTCCCAAGCTTTGTCTTCTTGCTCAGACACTGAATCCCGAGGAGTGATCTCGTCCCATTGTACATCATTATTAATAGAACTAAATGCAGGTCTTTTAAAAATATATATACAAAGAAAAACTCTTCATTTAATATGTGATACACTTTAGGAGGGGGAAATAGATTATATTCAAGTTATTTGAAATTTGAAAACAAAGCTATTATTTTATGAATTAAGTACAAATTAAGTTCTAACCTGGCCATTTCCATGATACCTGCAGATTCATCACTTCTCTCGGTCAAGACCTGAGTCTCAGCCTGGAGGACATGATGTTAAGCAAAATAAATCAGCTCCGGAAAGATAAATACCGCATGTTCTCACTCCTATATGGGAGCTAAAAGAAAAACGCTGAGCAGAGAATAGAATCATGGGTGTAGAGGCTGGGAGGGTAAGGGGGAGGGGAGCTTGGGGAGAGGTTGGTTATTGGATACAGAATTACAACTAGATAGGAGAAATGGGCTCTGGTGGAGGCTGGGAAGGGTAAGGGGGAGGGGAGCTTGGGGAGAGGTTGGTAATTGGATATAAAATTACAGCTAATTGGGAGAAATGGGCTCTAACACAACTGCAGTTTAGGTAAATATGGTTACTTGTATATGCTTGCATATTTTCGAAAAGCTAAGAGGATTCTGAAGGCTCCCATCACAAAGAAATAATAAATGTTGGCCAGGCACGGTGACTCGCTCCTGTAATCCCAGCACTTTGGGAGGCCGAGGCAGGCGGGTTACCTGAGGTCAGGAGTTCGAGACCAGCCTAGCCAAAATGGTGAAACCCCATTTCTACTAAAAATACAAAAAAAAAAAAAAAATTAGCCAGGCGTGGTGGCACATGCCTGTAATCCCAGCTACTCAGGAGGCTGAGGCAGGAGAATTCCTTGAGCCCAGGAGCCAGATGTTGCAGTGAGCCAAGTTCATGCCACTGCACTCCAGCCTGACCGACAGAGCGAGACTCTGTCTCAAAAAAAAAAAAAATTGTTTATAGTGTGCTAATTATCCTGACTTGATTGTTACACACTTTATGCATGTATCAAAATATTACTGTGTGCCATAAAAATGTACGATTATCACATGTCAACTGAAAGTAAAGAGAAAAAAAAGTAAACCAAAACAAGACCTGAGTGTCTCAGAGTCCTCTAATCCCATGAGGGATCATCTTTAAAGCTGACCAAAATTAGGTCTTTATATTTAATTACGCAAAAAGAGAAAATTCCTTTAATATGTGCCAA
>NW_012102031.1:11556085-11561377 GCF_000951045.1 Mandrillus leucophaeus
ATTCTCCTGCCTCAGCCTCCCAAGTAGCTGGGATTACAGGCGTCTGCCACCGCGCCTGGCTAATTCTTTTGTATTTTCAGTAGAGATGGGGTTTCACCATGTTGATCAGGCTGATCTCAAACTTTTGATGGCCTCAGATGATCTACCCACCTCGGCCCCCCAAAGTGCTGGGATTACAGGCACGCCTGGCCTCCCAACCGCTAATTCTTATGTTCATCAATCAGTCTCTCACTCGGGCTGCCCTAGGAGGAGGTGAAGTGACCCCAGCTCTCTGCTCCTCACATGGGTGCTGCCGTGTCACTGGCTCAGGCTCAGCTGCTGGGTCTCCTGGCTCAGGAGAATGAACCCTTCCTCCACCTCAGCTCAGAGCACAGTGATGATTTGTGACTTCCTTCCCAGTAGAACTTCAGATCTCTGAAGACGGGGGTGGGGGGATGTACTTGAGTGTTTGTACTCACGGCCTTGTTCTAGGAGTGACAAAGCTGGAACACAATACCTGTATGCATGAAAAGGTTGTCACTTGTCACAACTGACAGGCTTTCATCTCATGGAAATTTTCTTCCCTTGTGCACTTTTCCCCTGGCAGTGGACATGGCTGAACTCTTCCAAGAAGCGAGCAGCTGTCCCGTCTGCTCAGACTATCTAGAAAAACCAATGTCCCTGGAGTGTGGATGCAGCGTCTGCCTCAAGTGCATCAACTCACTGCAGAAGGAGCCCCGTGGGGAGGACCTACTTTGCTGTTGCTGTTCTGCGGTCTCTCAGAAGAACAAAGTCAGGCCCAATCGGCAGCTAGAGAGGCTGGTTTCCCACATCAAGGAACTGGAGCCCAAGCTGAAGAAGATTCTGCAGATGAACCCAAGGATGCGCAAGTTCCAAGGTAAGGAATCTGTATACCCTGCCCCCTTCCCACGACCAGACCAGGAAAAATCATTTGTGCAATTGGCCCCCCATTCCATGTGGGGATTAGCTGCTGTCTGGCATCTAAAATTGAGATGCTTCTTCATCATCAGATTCGCAGCCCTGACAACACACAGAATCACCTGGTGATCTCCAAAACAAAAACAAACAAAAACGCGATGTCTATGTCATGGGTTAGACAAGGGATTCCCTAAACTTAGTGTGCTTAAATTACCTGGAAATCTTGTTAAAAGGCAGATTCTGAACTAGGAGGTCTCAGGATTGTTCCCACTGGCTTAGGGACTTTGCTGAGTAGCAAAAACATAGAGCAACTGAATTTGAATTTCTCTTTAGCAAAGGTTCCCAGGACTCTGACATTAAAATGGGCCTGGTAATTCTAATGCACAGTGAATATTGGCATCCATTGCACCAAACAACCTCACCCTAGGGTTGGGAAGAGTTTGGAATGGAGCACCTGTGGTTTCTGTGACTGTGGGGAGAGCTGCAGACGCTGGTCTCCTCATCCACGCACCATGGGCTTCAACAGGGGTCCTGGCTACAGAAAATACTATCACTCTCCATAACTCCGGAGAAAAGGGACATTTAAATGAACAGATTATGGTCAGCCTGGGCAAAGAATTACACCTATAAATGGTGGTGGGCCTCTATGATGTCCCTGACACTAGTAGCTTCTGCCCTGACACAATCTCTACTCATCCACCTACCAGTACCTGTCTCTCTGCTGAAATATGGAGGACACATTCACCCTGGCCAAGTCATGTTTGGAACCGTCTTCCTCCTTCCTTGCCCATGTTCATTCATTTCATTCCCTAACTCACCATCAAACAGCAATCAATCCCCTCAAGTTTTACTGTAATCTATAAAATCTATATTGGTGATCATATCAGTTTTTTGACTTGAAGGATTATACGTTCTGTAGATTTCTTTTTCTGAATGTTCTGGACAATTAATTTTCTCTAGGCCAGATCTCACCGCCTCCTTCCTCTGTCATCACATTGTCAGCTGCAGAGATGTCCCATCTGCTGTCAGAACTGTGCACAATTAATTTGTTTACAAACATGGAAAACAAAGGCCTGGAATCATGCTCTAGATACTATTTAAATTGAAGCAATAAAACGTGGAAACAAATATCATTTCATATCGACCACTTGCATTGTCTTATTATTTATTTGTTCCTGCATCAAGGTGGTAGAAAGGGGGTCATGGTGTCTGCCTTCAGAGACCCTCCACTCTAAATGAAGAGATGTCCAATGAAGCAAACATGTGACATAAAGTAAAATAAGAATTGCTACCGTGAATAAGAGTCGGGTATTGCTACAAAGCATACCTGTGAGAATTTGAACTAGTCAAGGAAGTTGCCTCATGAAGTTTTGATTTTGGGGGAGAATTAAAGAAACTAAAGTCAAGAGACATTTGGGCCTTTGAAGTAGAGGAGAAGCATGGGGTGGGCTTCGGTCCATTTGCTGAGCAACCTTTTTTCCTTTTCACAGTGGATATGACCTTGGATGCCAACACAGCCAACAACTTCCTCCTCATTTCTGATGACCTCAGGAGCGTCCGAAGTGGGCGCATCAGACAGAATCGGCAAGACCTTGCCGAGAGATTTGACTTGTCCATTTGTGTCCTGGGCTCCTCTCGCTTTACCTGTGGCCGCCACTACTGGGAGGTAGACGTGGGAACAAGCACAGAATGGGACCTGGGAATCTGCAGAGAATCTGTTCACCGCAAAGGGAGGATCCAGCTGACCACAGAGCACGGATTCTGGACTGTGAGTTTGAGGGCTGGAAGCTGCCTCTCTGCCAGCACGGTGCCGCTGACTTTCCTCTTTGTAGATGGCAAGCTACAGCGAGTGGGGATTTTTCTGGATATGGGCATGCAGAACGTTTCCTTTTTTGATGCTGAAGGTGGTTCCCATGTCTATACATTCAGGAGAGTCTCTGCTGAGGAGCCACTGCGCCCGTTTTTGGCTCCTTCAATTCCACCTAATGGTGATCAGGGTGTCTTGAGTATCTGTCCTGTGATGAACCCAGGCACTACTGATGCTCCAGTCCATCCTGGGGAGGCCAAACAAACCCCCACTGCAAAAAAACAAAAAACAGGGTAAGAAAATTACTTGGGTGGGTAGACTTGGAAACTTTCTACTTGGTAAAAGCGTTATACAAAGTCATAGGAGAAAAAAACGGGACATGTCATGATTGTATTTAATCTAATTTGATTAGATTATAAATTGAGTCCTAAGTATTAATTATTGCCACTATCCAACTCATTGAGTCTTATGTTCACATCTTGTTTCCTATAGAAATGTCCTGTATTCTGGGATCAATTTCCAAATGCTTTACTTTTTTATTTCTGTAAGTTCAAATTAATGTATTATAGAAGTTATGAGTTAAATAAACATTGGAATATCACCTAATGGATTATGTGATTTTCCTCCCTCAGCCTCCTGAGTAGCTAGGATTACAGGCACTCACCATCAACCCCAGCTAATTTTTTGTATTTTTAGTAGACAGAGGGTTTCACCATGTTGGCCGGGCTGGTCTCGAACTCTTGACCTCATGATTCACCTGCATCGGCCTCCCAAAGTGCTGGGATTGCAGGCGTGAGCCACCACACCCAGCCGGATTATGTGATTTTATAAATGATAAGAGTGCAATAGATTTTATTCATAGTAAAAGTGTGAGAGTGTGTGTATACGTGTGTGGTGCATGTGTGTGTATTTGAACAGAGAGCTGGATAAATGCCTATGTCCTATCCAGAACTGAAAAGACAAGTTGTCGCCATCATTGCTCAGTGTAGGTAGCATTTTCCTGGATGTGCGTTCATCTACATTAACAATGATAATTCCCCCAATTAATTATTGTAATTATTAATTGTAATTGTTACAATTAATAAATATGCAGGCTAACAAAGCAAAAAAAGATGACACACATTGTTAATATCAGAAATAAAAGAGGGGCCATGTCTACCAAACTGTTGAGCATTAAAAGGATAATCTGGGACTGTTATGAATGACTCTATTCCCACAGTTTGATAACCTAGGTGAAATGTATCAATTCCTTGAGAGACATAATCTTCCCAAGGTCGCACTAGAAACAGATCATCTGAACAGCCTCTGCCTATTAATTGAATTAACATTAAGAACTTTCCAAAAAAGACAACGCCAGAACCAAATGATTTCTCATATGAAATCCACCAAATTCTTACGAATCCCAACATATTTTCACAATACAATCCAAAAATTGTGCTCTTGGGTATGTACTCAGTTGAGATGAAAAGTTACGTCCACACGAAGCCTGCACAGGAATGTTTACAGCAGCTTCATCTATAACCACCCAAACTAGAAGCGAGATGTTCAAAAGGTGAATGAAAAAAATAATCATCCATAAAACACAACATTATTCTGTGATTTAAAGGAGTTCTCCATCAAGGCATAGAGAAGACAAAGACATGTATCAGAAAGACTGTGAGGGCATGGCTTCAAGTGGATGAGACCACACAGAAAGGCAGCAGAGCAGGGTGACTTTAAGTATATTGATTAGTGAAGTAAGTTCATCTGAAAAAGCTACATAATACTGGGTTGGTGCAAAAGTAATTGTGCTTTTTGGCATTAAAAGAATGGGGAAACCACAGTTACTTTTGCACCACCCTAATATATGACTCCAACTATATGACATTCTGGAAAAGGCAAAACCAAGGGGATGGTAAAAATATCAGTAGTTGGCAAGATTTCTGGAGAAAGAGGACAGAGATTCATAAGTAAAGAAGAGGGAAGTTTTGGAGATCAAAATGGTAAACATAACATGGCAAATATTTCAAAATTCATAGAACTGTGTAACAGGAAGAAAGAACACGATGTGAATGGTAGACTTTAGATACGAATGTATCAATATTTGCACATTAATTTTAGCAAATACAACACGGTAATGTAAGATGGGAAAGTTAGGTGGAATTATAAGGTAGGGTGACAGAATAGAATAATACGGGAACTTTGTATATCACATGCTCAATCTTTATGTCAGTCTAAAACTCTTGGTTAAAGAAACATATCCATTTTTTAAATTGTAATATAGCATGACTGTTTCAGGGAGATCTCTTCACAATAATGTACAACAATTGAGTCATGTCTAGACATTAGCTGGAAAGATTGTCTTACTATTAAATGTGAACCAAAATTGACTTTTAAATGTGTATTTAATTTTGTGATTTCAGCAATACTTCTTGACTAGGCAAATAAAAACTCTGGCACATTTGAACATATAGCTTAACTTATTCATAGCTTCCTCTTACATATGGGACACTGAATATAATCCACAATTGTTATTCTTAAATCAACGTAATAAATTTCCACGGTACCTTCATATGGGTGCACCCGGT
>NW_012102031.1:11562422-11564195 GCF_000951045.1 Mandrillus leucophaeus
CAGCAGATGGCTCTGGGGCCAGGTGTAAGGCTCCCCCCAGCGCAGGGTTCTCCCAAAGCCTGCAACTCCCCTTTTCTGCATCCCTCCCCACACCCCTCCTAACCACCCACCCACCCACGCTCAGCTATGCTTTCTCTTGCTTTCCAAATAGCCAAGCTAGAGGAATACAGACAACTGGGCACTGCAAAGAGTTTCTCGGGAAAACCAAACCAAAAGGAACAAGAAACACGATTCACAATGGCCAAAAGGGGGGAACTAAGTGTCCATCCGCCAACAAACAGATAAATGAAATTCGGTTGTTCCATACTGTGGAATATTGTTCACCCATAAAAAGAAGTAAAAATAATTAGTTTTCAAAAATAAAAATAAACAAAATAAACAATGATAGCGTTTGACTATAAAGACAACAGAAAGAAAAGGAATGAAGTCCTGATGCATGCTACACACGGATGCACCTAGAAAGCATGATGCCAAGTGAAAGGAGCCAGGCACAAAAGGCCGCATGTTGTGTGATTCCACTTCCATGAAATGCACAGAACAGGCAAATCCACAGGCAGAATGGTGATAAGTGGTTGCCAGGGAGGGGCTGCAGGGAGAGGGGAATGGGTCGCAATTGCTAATCAACGCTCCTGCTAATCAACACTCCAGCACCACTCCTGATTCGCTACGTGGTCAGGTTATCTCACCTCTCTGTGCGTCAGTTTCCTCATCTGTAAAACGGTGTGACTACTACCTACCTCATGGGGTGTTAAGAATAACACCCAGAAAGCACTTAGCACAGTGCCTGGTACATGGCAAAAACACAATGGCTGGTCACCTTGTGGGGGCGGTGGTTGCTGCCAAGGCTCAAGTCAACTGGAAGAATGGACAAGGAAGAGGACAAGCCAAGGCAGAAAGCTGATCAGAAGGCAGAGGTGGACAGGGGCAGGGATGTCTTCAGATCTGGGCACTTGCTGCCCCACATACCATGGATGCTAAGCTGAGAGGCAGGGACATGCGAGCCCAGCTGCAGTGTGGGAACCACCAGGCCCCGAGTGTATGCACATGGCTCAATTCCAAGCTCCAAGGGGACAGACATGGAGATGAGGGTCCTGATGACCCTCATGCCTGTGCTGGGGCCAATGTGGAAGGGAGAAAGGTCATGAGCCCAGCAGACCTGGCAGAGTGCTGGGGAGGGAAGAGGGCACTGGATCCAGGAACGAAGACTCCAACAGGTGGAGTGAATGGGTGGCCTGAGAAGGAGCAGGTGTTGCTCACCTGTTCGCACCTGGCAGGGCTGACCTTGGGGTCACAGCCCATCCCAGCACACGCTCTAAGAGGATTCCGGAGATTTGGGGCACCAACTCTAGACCTTTGATGATTCAAAACTCCCCAGATGGCCAGGCGAGGTGGCTCACGCCTGTAATCCCAGCACTTTGGGAGGCCAAGGTAGGAGGATTGCTTGAGCCGATAAGTTCGAGACCAGCCTGGGCAACATGGTGAAACCCCATCTCTATAAAAAAATGAAAAATTGGCCAGGTGCGTGCCTGTAGTCCCAGCTATGCAGGAGGCTGACGTGGGAGGAGGTCAACGCTACAGTGAGCCTAGGAGGTCAACGCTACAGTGAGCCATGATCACGTCACTGTACTCCAGCCTGGGTGACAGAGCAGGACTCTGTCTCAAAAAAAAAAAAAGGACTCCTTAGAAATTGCAAAATGGCAATCCCCACCCCTAATTCAATCCCAGAGTTCACAGAAGAAGAGAGCACCAGCCATGGGAGAAAGCATCAGATGC
>NW_012102031.1:11565333-11566455 GCF_000951045.1 Mandrillus leucophaeus
GAGATTTTTTTTAAAATGAACTGAATTTATCATCCTTTGCACAAACTTCAGAAAAGGAAAAGAAAAAAAGGAGAAAAACGGAAACAAAAGCAATAAAAAAAAAAGGCAAAGTGATACAAGAACCTTTAAAAAAAAAAAAAGAAATATATGCTATGGTAAAAGACAATTCAAACAGTATAGAAGGGTATGAAGTGAAAAATAAATCTGTTTTTGCCCCCCCCCACCCCAGTTATTCCTTATCCTTAGACCTATTAGCCAGAGTTTGCTACTCTTGGCAGAAGGAAACTTTTTATTGTGTTTTTCACATTGCAAGCGATGGTATCCATTTTCTGAAGGAGAAGATGGAATTTAGAAAATTCCCAGAGGCGTCTCATTTGCTAAAAGATAATGAACACCATATGAAAGAATTAAGTGCTTTCCTGGATCCTGACAAAATAAAGATATCTATCAAAGAAACTCCTCAGAGGAAGTCCAGATGACCACGCAATTGAACTTTATCATGCTCATAGGTCTGGCAATCCCCATGCCCTTGAAATACCCAGGAAAACCACCCAACAGAAAGCAATACCTGATAAATATAGTGATTCTTTATAAAGCCAACCTGAAACTGGAGGAAACCTTGTAAAACTGTTACCTTGTTCAGTAATCCTAATGAACACAGGAGCAAACTTTCTCCTCAACCAATCCTTGAAACACAGCCACAGATTCTTCTGAATTCACGGGGTCTTGTGCAGGCAGGATAGTGCAGTATCTTGCACAACATATGAGAGTATCATTCATCAGATAAAGTGAATCATCCCAAAGCATTTGACTATGTTGTAATTCCAAATTTCAGAAGCATGTGAAAAATCTATAGGACGCTGCTACGGTCCCAGTGTTTATGTCCCTCTAAAATTTGTATTAAAACCAGCTGGGCACAATGGTTCATGCCTGTAATCCCAGTACTTTGGAAGGCCAAGGTGGTGGATCACTTGAGGTCAGGAGTTCGAGACCAGCCTGACCAACATGGTGAAACCCTGTCTCTACCAAAAATATGAAAAATTAGCCCGGTGTGGTGGTGTGTGCCTGTAATCCCAGCTACCCAGGAGGCTGAGGCAGGAGAATCACTTGATCCCAGGAGGC
>NW_012102031.1:11567645-11576107 GCF_000951045.1 Mandrillus leucophaeus
AAAAAAAAAAAAAAAGACTCACTGTTGTTACTCAAAAAGAGAGGCTTGGGATAAGATTGGCACAACAGCATGCTACTGCTTTCTGTCACAGCATGCTTCAGAAAACCAGGCCATAAATCAGATCCCGGAGAAGCAAATCCTATTTACCCAGTAGGAATGATGTTATAATTGAATGAAGCTTGCTTTGCTGATCAAGGATTGGGCATTAAACTAATCCTATGTAACTTCTCATCCCCTGCCCTGATGCAAGCTGACATGACAGCCAGCCACAAGGAAGAGAGACTTCTGTGGCTCTCTCCAGCCCTCCACCACTGTCTCCTGGGCCTCAGCACCTCAGGAGGAAAGGGTAACTCTTTCAACCTTGTGAGGAACCTCATGAAAAACCACACTCAGAGGTCTTCCCTGCCACGCCGCCTCCCATGACCTAGTAAATGTTCAGGTACTAGTGCGTGGTACACATCTCTTTCATTCAACAGATTGCTGGCTTTGTGTGTGTCTATGGTCTCACACATGAAAAGGAACACAGAATTGTAGACAACTAACTGTACAATGCAGTGTGACAAGCTTTCCTAGAATATGCTGAGATAAAAATGAAATATTATGTTTCACTGAATCTTAAACACCATTATTTTATGTATCAACAAGAAAGAAAATAAAATACTTCCGGCCAGGTGTGGTGGCTCACGCCTGTAATTCCAGCACTTTGGGAGGCCGAGGCAGGTGGATAACGAGGCGGGTGGATCGCGAGGTCAGGAGATCAAGACTATCCTGGCTAACACAGTGAAACCTCGTCTCTACTTAAAAAAAAAAAATAGAAAAAATTAACTGGGCATGGTGGCGGGCTCCTGTAGTCCCAGCTACCGGGGAGGCTGAGGCAGGAGAATGGCGTGAACCTGGGAGGCGGAGCTTGCAGTGAACCAAGATCCCACCACTGCACTCCAGCTTGGTCTACAGAGAGAGACTCCGTCTCAAAAAAAACAAAAACAAAAAACAAAAAAAAAAAACAACTTCCAACTGCAAGATACCGAATGGCAAAGTGCATCCTGATTCCAGAGGTGAATAAGAATGTCTCTGTTAGAATGGTGAAATGTGGTAATTAACTTTTAAAGAAGTAATTAGTATTAAGTCTCAGCATGAACCAAGCCTTACTATGGATGCTGAGAAAAGGTAGCAATTATTTCTGCTGGAGTGACTGGAGGAGGTATCACAAAGGAGGTGACATTTGACCTGAGTTTCAAAGGATTTTGTCAGTCGAAGAAAGAGTGGGAAGAGCGTTCCAAGCTGAAGGAATAGCATGAGCAAAGGTATGGAGGCAAAAAAGGGGTCCATGTTTATGGGCCAGCTAATACATTCTAAGTAGTTAGAATATAAATAAGGTGCGGGGAGAGAGAGTTGGTTGCTAAAGCTGGAAACATTGCAGCCACATTGTAAATGGCTTATAATACCAAGCATGGGAGTTTGTACCCCAGAGGTAATAGGGAGCCATTGAATGCATTGAGCTGGAGGGGGCGGTGACATGATTTGGAAAGGTCAGTTTGGCAGGGTAAATGAAGGATAGCATGGAGAAGTGTAAGAATAGATAGACAGGAATAAATACAGGTAGACCACAACCAGCCAGGTTGGGGGTAGGTGGAGAGAAAACCATACACTCGGATCTTTGTAATGACATCAGATTTTTGAAAGGTTAAGGCAACCATACGGTAATGAGAATAAAAGATCTACAATCATATAACAATATGGGTGAATTTCACAATGTTTAGTGAAAGAAGCCAGACACGAAGAGGACAGACAGAGATTCCGTTTATATCAAGCCCAAGAAGAGGCAAAACCCAATCTACAGTGTTAGCGGCCAGCATGGTGGTTACCCTTGGGAAGGTGAGTGACCGGACAGCAACATGACTTTTAGGTGGTGGTAATGTTCTGGTTCTTAATGCTGATTACATGAGTGTGTTCACTTTGGGAAAATTCACTGAACTGTCTGTTACATTTCAATACAATATACGAAACATATTTAGGACCATGGAGAGAAACTGGAAGTCAGGATCTGGAATGGAGGTAGCAGGAAGCTGTTGGACCCTGCAGACGCTCAATCCCAGAATAAGCTGAAGCGTTGGGATAATGCCATGGACCACAAAAGGGACTTCGTGTGGTGCATTAGGAGAAAGCATGGATGGATGTTGAAAAGAATGCAAACCTTCCTCATCTCCAGGTCTGTCACAGAGACACACAGGATGTACTGGTAGAGAATGACCAGCAAACAGTATAGTGGAACAAGCATGAAATGAAAGACGAGGAGACTGTTAGAGGGCACATAGATGCTTTCAATAAGCCTGTGTCTCCAGGGCCAGAGTAAGTACCTGTCAAGACAGCAAGACACTGTAGCTGGGATCCAGAAAGAGCACCTGAAGGATCTTTGGGAGGTAAGTGAAGGGAAGGGTTAGGTGGCAGGGGATGCAGCAGACTTCAGGTTTCCTGAGAGCCTAAAACGGTGACTTCAGCAATAGGGGATTCGGGTATTTATCATCAGCAGCGTTTGAGAAGAGCTGATTGTACAAACGACGTGTGATCACACAAAGAAGAGCAGAGCTCCCTAGGAGTGGGTGTGTTCACCAAGAGGCAGCCCAGTTACAATCACCCTTATTCATGGAATTATTCATCTGACAGCTCAGAGAAATTAGGACATAGCATGTATCAAGGTTTCAGCACGGGTTTAGCAAGACTTTTCTTGATTTTGGGGGGTGCAAGACACAGAAATGAGGACTGCAGAATGTGGAAGCTGGGAGCAATTTTCAGTAGGTTTCATTGTAGGACCAGAGGGGGCAGATGATCCCTAGTGTGGGCAGTCACAGGGCTGTACCTTTGGCATTCTCCTATTTAACATTTTGAATAATGCTTTAGGACGAGAAAGAAAATCTGATTGTGCAATGGCAATGGCATTAACTGAGAGAGATGGTGAATATGAGTGACAACAGACTCACTATGCAGGATGCCTTCAACAGGCTGCAACATCAGGACATGGTCAAAGGTGAAATGTTTCAATCCTATTCAGAGGCCCCCAAATTAAACAGCTTATAAGTAACGTTAGAGAGATGTGGCTTGCTGTTCGTTTGAAGCGTCAGCAACAATATCCCCATAGAAAACAAACCTAGGGCTCTTGGAGAACCACGAGCTTCCTATAAGCCAAAGGGGTGATGTGCCTGCTAGCAAAATGTGGGTAAATCTGGACTGTAAGAACAGTGGGGACAGCAGTCCAGAGGTCTGAGCACAGAGGGGCGGCCATACTCTACATGCTTCCTGGCCCAGGTGGAGAGTTTCGTGGTTGGTTCTGGGTAATGTTTTTGAGGAGAGCCATGAGCAGACTCTAGACTCATGGCCAGGGGAAGTATGGGGGCATTTGTCCCACATAGGAAGACTTGGCTAGAGGTGGAGAGTGAGGAGGGTGCCTAGGAACTGTCTCTGGGAAAGAACTGCCATGGGTGAGAGGGAGCACTGTGGACTCCTGCTACAGGTTAAAACCGGGTAAAAGCTATAGGAAGACTGACTGGTGGAGCCTAAGAAAAAAAATGTGTGAAAACCTCATGAATCAAGTCATGAAGTGGGAACCTCAGCAGGCACTGATCTTGTCATCTTTAGCAGTAATATAATTATCTATCACATGCCTAATAAGTACCCAGTACTGTGTTAGGAACTTTATATGCATTATCTTACTTAGCGAGGGAGATAATTACATGTAAAATGTTTAAAACAGTGTCTGGCACAGGTGAATGTGCACTATGTGTTAGCTGTTGTCATTATCGAATCTTCATAATAACCCTATGAAAGAGGAGCCATTATTGTCCCCATTTTACAGATGGAGAAAGTGAAGCTCAGGAAGTTAAGAGACTTGCTCAAAGTTGCACCACTAATACTTAGTAAGCCAGAACTTGAGGCCAGGGCTGCCCGACTCCAAAGCGTACCACTGTCCCTAAAGGGTAAAGAGGGACTCATATGTTTGGAGAGGGTAGGAACAGAGGCTTCCTAAGCCTGTTCTTCATCTAAGGCTCTGTTCTAAAACTGTGCCTCTTGTCCATCCTGGTCCCCTTTGTTAATAATCTGATTGTTTTTGAAGCCTGTAAATGAGAGGGGATTTTATCCCTGTTGCCAGTCTGTGCTTTTCTGGAGACCACCCAGTTACAAGCGAAATGTCCGCTCTGTGATCTTTCAGGACCTGTCCCACTGACCTGAATCAGTCTTCCACAGTTCTCAAACCACATGAGGAGTATGGAGAGAGGAGGCTCCAGGTTCTGCTGGACTGCCCTAGGCTTGCCGTTGACTCTTGAAGGATTTAGTCACAGACTCTCCAGGTCAGACACTCTCCTCCCTGAAAAACCAAAAGATCCAGATTCTCTTTAATCCAGTGGAGTGCCCTGGCCAGCTCATTTCACTTCTTGCTGGTCTGAACCTTCAGCAATGTTCTTTGCCTCACTAAGGCTGTCTATTCAGTTCTATAAAGGCATCATCAAGGAAAGGCAAGTGGAGCAGAGACAAATGCAGGAATTTGGGGTCAGACAGGACTGGGTTTGGGCCACCTCACTGCCTCTGCCAAGTATCATTAGGTACACCATTTCATCAAGCTGGACCTTAGTCTCTTAATTTGCAAAACTGGGATCCTAACACCAATTTTTCAGGCAGATGTGAAGATTAAGATGATGCATATCAAGGCGTCTGGCCCAGAGTAGGTAAGTGTTTAATAAATGGTAGCTATTGTTATTACTCAAGTTGTGTCACTAGAACACATCTGATGTTGAAACATACCTTTATGGTTTAAAAAACATGCCTTATGAAAAGGGATATGTAACTTAGATTCAATCAGCTAGTCTTTTTTAGAGCCATCATTCATAACTTACCATTTTTAAAAAAGCAAAGAAATGAAAACAAATAATGTACTTCAAGAAAAAAATAGGCTACCAACTACTTGGTTGAAAGAAGCATTTCCATATATGCACGAATGAGAAATCATATGGAAGATGTCTGCAAAGATGGCGTGTATGAAAATATGTGTGAAACCATGGCACATAATTGCAGCTCCACCCTGCCAGTTTCAAGACTATATATTAGTTTGGTGCAAAAGTAATTGCGGTTTTGGCCACTACTTTCAGCGGCAAAAACTGCAATTACTTTTTCACCAACCATATATATACACACACACACACACACACACATATATATATATATATATGTTTGCGTGTGTATGTGTAGTTTGTTTTGTTTTAAAGAAGAAAGTAAGGTAAGACCTTGCTGCTGTTAGGAGTTAGAGTAGAGGCAGGCATGGATAACAATCAAATTGGGAAAAGGATGTTAAAAACTGGACCCAGTTCCTGGGAGGAGGTAGCTCTGGAGGGCAGATCTGAGCAGCTCTGGGTGGCAGGGTGTGTCAGCCCAATAAGGAAGGACAGCAGACAGCAGAGAGAGGCCTGGTTAGCTTCCCAGGGTCAGGATCCTGTTCCAAGGGATGGAGTGTCCTGTTGACAGGCAGCCAGATGGACCACGGAGCCCCAAAATCCCCAGAAAGGAAGCGAGCACCAACTCTCAACCTCTGAGCTGGGTTTTGGAGACTGACTTCTGTGTGTAGGCAGAGGATTTGGGGGAAAAGACTGCTAAGGACCCAGGATTATGGAAACAAGATAATAATTTGAACCATACAGACCTGGGATAACATGGATCTTTCATCACTTCCTGGAGATGCAACTTGAGCACATTGCTTTCTAGGTCTCTATTATATCTCTTAGAAGGTAGATGTGTTCATGGGAATCAAGTGTTTTCCACATCCTGGGACTTGGCCAATGCACTTTATTCCAATTGATAAAAAGCACAATGATTACTCTAGCCAATTCTCATCCTCTCTTCTGCTTATAACCTGGCCTGGCCACCAAATGTGCTTATTGTGGTAGAGTCTCCTAACTGGTATTCCTGCTCATACTCTGTCCTCCACTAAGGATTCTCCACTCTGCAGCCAGAGTGATCCTGTTAAAATACATCAGATCATGGCACTGCTCTACCCGGTAGCCTCCCATTGTTCCTGTTTCGTGTGTCCTCCCAGTGCTGAGGCCCCACATGGTCCCACCTACCTTTGACCTTGGGTCCGATTCCTTTTCCCCTTGCCCACTGTGCCCCACCACATTGGCTTCCACATGTTCCTTGAAAATGCCAGGCACACTCCTGTCTCGGAGCCTCTGCTCTTGCTGATCCTCTGCATGGAACACTATTCGCCTGTCTTTCTTACTTACCTTCTTTGTGTCTTTGCTGAGAAGTCACCTTAGTGTGTCTTTCCCTGACCTCCCTATTTCCGATTGCAGCCCCACACTGCCAGTCTCAATCCTCTTTCCTGCGTTTTTGTTCACCGTGGCACTTTTCATAAACAGATATACTAACATATCTTCTTCCTTATTGTCTTATCTTATTGTCTCTCTTTCTCCACTAGAATGTCAGTTCTACAAAGGCAGGGATTTTGGTCTGGTTTTTTCCTTCCTATATCTTCGGCTCCTAGGACACTGCCCAGCAGGTAATATTCCCTTCAAAACACTTGTCGAAGGAATGAATGATTATTATAAAGCAAGAGGCTGGACCCCAGCTCTGGAGGAACGTGCATTCTAGGCTGGTGACTGAGGCAGGAGCTCAGACTCAGGAAGCACATCAAGGACCCAGTTACTCAAACTGTAACACCAGGCCAGAGTAAGATCTTGAAACCAGAGGGATGCCCAGGCATCAGGAGTGGGCTGTGAGATCAGAGACTGGCCTGGAGCCATGCCGATGGAGAGTGAGATTGGTGCCCTCCAGGTCAGGGCAGATGCCAGGTCATGCATCTTGGGGCCAGGTCACCCCACCATAAGTGGAGACAGAGGGGCTGTAGGGCAGGATGTCAGGCAGAGCCTTTATCCCCTTAGTAAATGTCAGGCAAAGTTACCAGCTTTCAACTTATTCCCAGGTGTAAGTGTCAGTGGACACTCTATATTGGCACAGCTTGCAAGGA
This sequence comes from Mandrillus leucophaeus, assembly GCF_000951045.1. NCBI lineage: Eukaryota > Metazoa > Chordata > Mammalia > Primates > Cercopithecidae > Mandrillus > Mandrillus leucophaeus. The sequence continues at coordinate 11,574,655 of NW_012102031.1, forward strand.
GAACACAAATGACTAAAGGAAAGAATGAAAAAACAAGTGAAAATGTTCATTCAGAAACCTGAGCTGAGGTTTGAGGAATGGCAGGTGCCAGAAGCCTATGACTAGAGAATATTTGTGATGTCAAGTGAGACAGCAGTTGAGCAAATATCTGGGGATTACAATTGTCCTTTGGACCATTTCTTTCCCTCCCTCCCTCCCTTCCTCCCTTCCTTCCTCCCTTCCTGGGGGAGACGCTCAGGTGAGGAAACGCCAAGTGGAGCCGGGAGAGGTGGTGTCTACAGGAACCTAGAAAGAGAAGTTAGGGCAGAGGAGAATTCCGCCTGGTTTCCCTGGCGCTGTCCAAGGTACTTTCTAGTAGTTCTGCTCAACCTCCAATCTTAATCTTCATGCTTCCTAGTAACTCCGCCTGGATTCAGGGCTGCCCTTGCCTCACTCCAGTAGAGCTAGTGTGTGGCCATCATCCACTCCAAATCCCTCACCATATGCAGGAGGGAACTATTGTCCAGAGCAACTGAGTCAGGGCAGTGCTCCTCCTGCAGAGGAGACTTGCAGTCCCACATGCCTGGCTCTCACTGCACTGTGCACCGAGTTCCTGCTGGCTCTGGGTTCTGGTCCTCTAGTAGCTCTGTGTGCTTCCACTAGCTACAGAACCTCTGCGCATCAGTGTATCCACCTCTAAAGTAAGGGTGAGTAACACAGTATGCTTACAGGGCCGTCGTGGGGATTACATTATAACGCACATAGTAAGTACTCAGCAAAGGTCAAACTCCCATTCTTGTTACAAGGTCGTCGATATCTCCCACAGTCCCTGGTTCAGGCTCAAGTATGTTTTGTGATTTGATGTCCTACTGCATTCCTCGCATTAATCAGCCCCTGGGACTTTATAGATTGATAACCACGATTCCCGTTCTTTAAGTATGCAGAGGCACAAGGAACCCAAGGTCTTAGGTCAGTTCACTCGGGTACATCTGGCTAGGGATTGCTTTGGCTAAGATTGGCCAGTGAGACCTGGCAGAGAGAGAGCCAAGTCCAGGGGCGCCCACAGCCCCGCCCTGGCCTGAGGATAGTGCTCCCACCCCGCAAGACTTCTAGGGCGGGGCTCCTCAAGAATGGGGACGTGGGGAGGTCAAATGCCTGGAGGGGGCAGTAGCGCACTTAAGGTTGGGACCCCAGCTTTGCCTGGGTTTGGCAAAGGGCGGTCGCTCCTTCCGGTGGGAAGAAAGAGGTGTCCTCAGGCAAGGCTCTAAGGGCCGGGCAGCCTGGCACCAACGGGCATTCGAGCACTGGTGGGCAGTCTTTGGTGACCCTCTGGACTCTGTCAGGGGCTGGTGGGTGCCAGAGCAGAATGGGAGAGCGCAGGCTGCAGATGCCTCTGGGACGCCTTCGTGGAACGTTCACCTGCCCAGACCTTCCTGGCCAGACCTCCGAGAAGCGGTTCCAAACCACCGTGCAA
>NW_012102031.1:11581527-11583795 GCF_000951045.1 Mandrillus leucophaeus
GGGATTACAGGTACACACCACCACACCCGGCTAATTTTTGTATTTTTAGTAGAGACGGGATTTCACCATGTTGGTCAGGCTGGTCTCAAACTCCTTGAGCTCATGATCCACCTGCCTGGGCCTCCCAAAGTGCTGGGATTACAGACGTGAGCCATTGCACCTGGCCTTGAAGGAAATAGTATTAACCCCTTTTACAGACAGGGAAAATGAGGCCCAGAGAGGTTAAGTTGCCCAAGGTCATGTTGCTGGAAAGTAGCGGAGTGAGGCTTGGACACTGGCCTTGCTCCAGGGTCCGTGGTCTGAACCACGGTGCTACACTGAGGAAGAGAAGGAGCCCGCTGCAGAGGAGCTCCTACAGCCCATGGCTTCCCAGAGTGGATGCATGCATCCCTGCTGGCCCCCAAGGGCACCTGGGGTGGTCTTCACTGTAGTAGTCACTTACTGAGCTTTGACAGAGACCCTCTTTGTGGCAGGCCACCCTGATTTTCCTTTTATGGTAGTGACGTAAAGGTGCCTTCTGAAATAAGTTCATTGAAGTTTTAAAACCTGAACCAGTTAAAGGAAATCGTTACGTCCCTGAGACAGGTGACGCACACACAGGACAAACAGTGACCGTGCTGTGTGGACAGTGACACTGGAAAAAGGTGCCACACACTGAACTCTCTCTCAGGGGCAAAGGGAGGAAGCCAAGGGGCCCAAGGCGGGGTGCCCGTAACCTGCAGGGCTTTGCTGGAGGACTGTGTGAGCAGCAGAGAGAGAACGGAGCAGCTGGAAGGGAGGCGCCAGGTGAAGAATGAAATGGGGCGGAGGGGCCCTGCGCTCCACTGTGCTCACAGCCACAGAAATGAAAGGGTCAGAGTCATGAGGCATTTCAGAAGCAAAATTAAGAGGACTTGGTGAGGGAAGTAAAGGAGGGGCCGAGAGCTAAACACACCAAGAGACCTGGGTTTCAGAAAACGGAATGACTGATGTGTCAGCCGCGACACAGACGGAGGAGGAGAGTCGGCTTTGCGAGAGGCACATGATAAGGCGCTCTTTCTGGACACGCGGGGAGTCAGGGGCCCCTGGGACACCGAAACGGGATCAGAACAGAAACCTAAGCAGAAAGACAAGTGTAACAAGAACAGAGGTGGAAGCTGAGGCCGTTCGAGGAGTGGAGGCCCTCAGGGACAGCATGTAGGGCTTTCGGGGTTTTGTTGTTGTTTGAGATGGAGTCTTGCTCTGTCTCCCAGGCTGGAGTGCAGTGGCACAATCTTGGCTCACTGCAACCTCTGCCTCCTGAGTTCAAGTAATTCTCCTGTCTCAGCCTCCCAAGTAGCTGGGATTACAGGCACCTACCACCACGCCTGGCTAATTTTTCATATTTTTTGTAGAGACGGAGTTTCACATTGTTGCCCAGGCTGGTCTCAAGCTCCTGGGCTCAAGCAGTACTCTTCCCTCGGCCTCCCAAAGTGCTGGGATTACAGTCCTGAGCCACATCGCCCGGCCAATCGCAAAGTTTCTAAAGTAAGAAATGGGATTCTATTCCATCCCCAACTAATTGTCCCCAACCACTTGTAGCAGCCTGGTTGTCTCTGTTTCGACAAACACAGAGGTCTAAGCTCACACTCCCACAGTTACACTCACATAGCTATAGTTTGACTTTTTCTCTTTTACTTTTTAAAAATTTATTTTCTATTTTTTTTCCCACAACATAGCTCCAGGAGATCCTGAGAACATGTGCCCTACAGTTTGACTTTTAATCTTGTGATTGCAAAGCTGGCATCACGCTGCATACACCACTCTGCAACGTATCCTTCCCACCAACCCAGCACCCACCCAAGCCTCTCAGCGTGGGCCATCTTTCCCATTCGGGACACACAGCACAGTCTCTTTCTAATCCCATCACCTCACAGGCCTGAACAGAGGGCCAGAGAGGTGGAGTCCTGCAATTTACCTGCTCAGTCTCCCATCACAGGAGCCTGGACAAGTCACTCCTCTCCCAAAGCCTCAGTTTTCCTGCAGGAAAGAGGAGGTGCTCAGAGACAAGATGGATGAAACAATTTCTGGGCTTCTTTTATCTCAGAAGAAATCCTCTTCCTGTGGCCGGGCACGGTGGCGCATGCCTGTAATCCCAGCACTTTGAGAGGCTGAGGCAGGCGGATCACCTGAGGTCAGAAGTTCGAGACCAGCCTGACCGTCATAGAGAAACCCTCTCTCTACTAAAAATACAAAATTAGCCAAGCGTGGTGGTGCATGCCTGTAATCCCAGCTACTTGGGAGGCTGAG
>NW_012102031.1:11585322-11586674 GCF_000951045.1 Mandrillus leucophaeus
CCCCTCCCCGAGTCGGGCGCGCAGGGCTAGTCCCCGTCGCTGGAGACAGCCCGAGCCGCCGCTGAGCAGCCTCACCTTAGCCTCCCGCGTTTCCTGCCGTCCGCCCTCCCCGAGTCGGGCTCCAGGGGACCGAAGAAAAAGGGGGTCAAGGGGGCTACAGGTCCCCTGCATGGAGCAGAGGGAGAGTAGGAGGCCCAGGATGTGCAGAAGATATGCCAGAAGACCATGAGGCTGCATGTGGGCACAAGGGGAGGCCTGGGCCAGACTCTGTGGCTGCAGCTTCAGGAGACACTCCAGTTGCCCTCCGGGTCCATTGGATGAGGACAGCACTGTCCTTGCCTAGAAGACTTGAAGTCCTAACTGGACCAGGGCTAGGAGAAAGGGCAGGAGCCAGGAGGAACAGGATCATATGGGCAGACCACCCCAGAGAACCTCTGCAGCCCCTCTGCAGGCCTCTGGTTGGGGGTCTGGGCCTCCTCTGCACATATCTCAGAGAGATGGACCAAATCTACCCACATAGGTAAATCCTCACACTGGGAAAATTAAGCCTTTACTGGACAAACATCTTTTAGAACTGACGCATGCTTTATGATTTATGCCCAAACCAGCAGAGATTCCGAGTTCAGTGTGAACCTGGGGTCACAGAGTCAGAAAATAGGAGAGCTGGACCTCCGCCCTGAGATCTCTGACTCCCATTGGGAGGCGGCGTCTGTGCGATTCACAAGCACTTGAGAAAATGATCCGGGCAGGAGATGAAAATGCAAGAAAGCATCCTGCCAGCATGGCACACCCACGTGAAAGATCCGTGTGCCACACATGAATTGTGGGGTTATGGGGTAAAACAAGAGATGCAGAATCAGTGCCCAGAGGTCACAGGGAGGAGAGGGCTGGCTCTCCTTGGGAGACCAGCTATGAGATCGCACAGGTGGCAACAGCTGATCTAGGCCTCGAGAAGAGGCCAGCAGTGACCTGCGAGAGAAATGGTGAAGGGGAGGCACAGAGGCAGAACAAGGAGGAAGGTGACCAGCACGACCGAGAGACCACCGGTGTCGCTGATGCCCAGGAGAGACATCACACCATTCGAGGATGTGGAGCAGGCTCACAAAAGGGGAGGGCAGGCCAGGCACAGTGGCTTACACCTATAATCCCAGCACTGTGGGAGGCCAAGGTGGGTGGATCACTAGAGGTCAGGAATTTGAGACCAGCTTGGCCAACATGGCGAAACCCCATCTCAACCAAAAATACAAAACATTGGCCAGGCATGGTAGTGGGTGCCTATAGTTCCAGCTACTTGGGAGGCTGAGGCAGGAGAATCGCTTGAACCCAGGAGGCAGAGGTTGTAGTGAGCCAAG
>NW_012102031.1:11589119-11596697 GCF_000951045.1 Mandrillus leucophaeus
CCTGGACAAGTCACTCCTCTCCCAAAGCCTCAGTTTTCCTGCAGGAAAGAGGAGGTGCTCAGAGACAAGATGGATGAAACAATTTCTGGGCTTCTTTTATCTCAGAAGAAATCCTCTTCCTGTGGCCGGGCACAGTGGCGCATGCCTGTAATCCCAGCACTTTGAGAGGCTGAGGCAGGCGGATCACCTGAGGTCAGAAGTTCGAGACCAGCCTGACCGTCATAGAGAAACCCTCTCTCTACTAAAAATACAAAATTAGCCAAGCGTGGTGGTGCATGCCTGTAATCCCAGCTACTTGGGAGGCTGAGGCAGGAAAATTGCTTGAACTCGGGAGGTGGAGGTTGCAGTGAGCCGAGATCACGCCACTGCACTCCAACCTGGGCAACAAGAGTGCAACTCTGTCTCAAAAAAAAAAATCCTTTTCCCCTGTCTGGCCTTAGTAACAGCACCCTAGGGGCAGCCTAGAGAGGGGGCAGGTTCCTGGGGGCGGTTCTAACCCGTGTCACATTAATGATGTCACCCAAGTCCATTCCCATGGGACCAGACCACTGGGATAAAGGGCCAGGTGTCCGGTCTTCCATGTCCTACCTCTACCTCCTTTGCTTCCTCCAAAGTGCCCAGAGAAATGCACATGGCCCACGGCTGCTGCCTTCTAAGATCACCTGATCATGCCCCAAGTAGTCTGGGAACCCATGCCGAGCCTGGAGAATCCTCACTCCCCCACGTCCCCCTCCATTCTTCAGGGGAACAAGGACTCCAAAAGAGCTGTCGAATAAACCTGGGTTTGGCTGCAGGCTTTCTACCTCAGACGAGTTACCTGAAACTCCTATGTCTCGGTTTCTTCTTTGTCAAATGGGGACAATACTTCTTTCTTTAAAGGCTTTACTTTAGTGTGAGAGGGAAGCCATCCTCCTCTCTATCCCCCAAGGATCACTGGCCAGTGAGATCCAGCTATTATCACCTCTGGTGATGCTGGTCGCTGACAACCCAAGGACCCCTGTTACTGAGCTGTAACCAGACCCTCCCTCTAGTATCCAACACCCACTTTCAAGGGAAACAGAAATCACACAGAGGAGGCCAAGCGGGTGCAGTGGCTCGTACCTGTAATCCCAGCACTTTGGGAGGGCGAGGTGGGTGGATCACCTGAAGTCAGGAGTTCAAGACCAGCCTGGCCAACATGGTGAAATCCTGTCTCTACTAAAAATCCAAAAATTAGGTGGGCATGGTGGTGCACACTTGTAATCCCAGCTACTTGGGAGGCTGAGGCGGGAGAATCACTTGAACCCAGGAGGTGGAGGTTGTAGTGAGCAGAGATTGTGCCACTGCACTCCAGCCTGGGCAACAAGAGCGAAACTCTGTCTCAAAAAAACAACAAACAAACAAACAAAGGCTGGGCGCTATGGCTTATGCCTATAATCCCAGCGCTTTGGGAGGCCGAAACAAAGAAGAAAGAAATCACACAGAGGAAATAAATTGGCTGGCTCTATTCTCAACCTCAGTTCCATCCCTCCACTGGCTAACTCAGAGGACAGCCCAAGTCCAGCCATAACCCACTGTCCAGCCTCCTTTCCTGTGGGGAAACAGCTGAGGTCTCCAGGATGACACGCAGGCCCAAAGCCTTACTCCCAGTCCTGGAACTAACTTGCTATGTAGCTTCAGTTACTTCTCCAGTCTGAGCTCATCTGTGGCTCCTCCTGCACTCCAACCCCAAACCCCAGGGCATCTCCAGCTCTGAGCAGGAGGTCTGGAATATAATAGGTGCTAAGTGAATGCAGCACAAATAGTTGCCTTTTTGTTTTTTTGAGTCAGGGTCTCGTTCTGTCACTCAGGTTGGAGTGCAGTGGCAAGATAATAGCTCACTACAGCCTCAACCTCTCGGGCTGAACCAATTCTCCCACCTCAGCCTGCCGAGTAGCTGGAATTACAGATGTGGATCACCACATCTGGGTAATTTTAAATTATTTTTTGTAGAGATGGGTTCTTGCTATGTTGCCTAGGCTAGTGCCCAGGCTCTTAATTTTAAAGACTTGGCAAAGTTGACAGTCTACAGGACCATGGGACCACCTTTCTCCTCCTAACACTCCACAGTCCTGAGTAGCTCCCATCTGCCCCCTTCTCTGTAAGTTGTGACTGGTTTAGCACCTCCAAGAGCCTCTGAGCTTCTATGATGGTCAACTCTTTGGTGAAACCGTGAGTGCAGATGAGGAGAATGTGAAGACATTTCTTGCTGTATTAAAATAGTGGGTTCATGAAGAAGGCTACATCCTGGATCTGATTTTAATTGTGATGAAAACAGTCTTTATTAAAAGCAAAAGCTCTCCAGGACCTACATCTCAAAGGAAGAATCAGGACTTGGGGCTTAAAGCCGCAAACATTGCCGCGTTGTGAGGCCAGGTACAAATGCTGGTGGAGGTTTAACTGGGGAGGAAGTTTTTATCATGATCATTGTTTGGTTAGTGGTCTAGTTTTGATGTTCCATGTATCTTTTTTTTTTTTTTTTTTTTTTGATGGAGTTTTGCTGTTGTCGCCCAGGCTGGAGTGCAATGGCTTGATCTCAGCTCACTGCAACCTCCGCCTCCTAGGTTCAAGTGATTCTCCTGCTTCAGCCTCCCAAGTAGCTGGGATTACAGGCACACACCACCATGCCTGGCTAATTTTTGTATTTTTAGTAGACACAGCGTTTCACCTTGTTGGCCAGGCTGGTCTTGAACTCCTGACCTCAGGTGATCCACCCACCTCAGCCTCCCAAAGTGCTGGGATTACAGGCATGATCCACCACACCCAGCCAGTTCCATAGATATTGAGGGGTCTTTCCCAGCCTCACTTTCTCATAAGCCCTGTTAGCTGTGGTGCATGCTTTTGTAGAGCAGAGAGCATCAGGAACATGAATATGATGTCAGATCAGAAACTGTAGTGATTGTTGTACTGACTATTGTTAATGAATGCATCCAGGTGTTTGTGCCATTCGCGCTTCCAGGAACACCTGATTCCATCACCTGGAAAAATCTAGGTGATATGGTTTGGCTGTATGTCCCCGCCCAAATCTCGTCTTGATTTGTAATCCCTACATGTCAAGGGAGGGAGGTGACTGGATCATGGGGACAGTTTCCTTCATGCTGTTCTCGTGATAGTGAGTGAGTTCTCAGAGATTTGATGGTTTATAAGTGTTTGTAAGTTCCTCTGTCACTCTTCTCTCTCCTGCCGCCTTGTGAAGAAGATTCCTGCTTCCCTTTCCACCATGATTGTAAGTTTCCTGAGGCCTCCCCAGCCATGTGGAAACTGAGTCAATTAAACCTCTTTATTTTATTTTATTTTGAGACGGAGTTTCACTCTTGTTGCCCAGGCTGGAGTGCGGTGGTGCGATCTCGGCTCACTGCAGCCTCCACTTCCTGGGTTCAAGCAATTCTCCTGCCTCAGCCTCCCAAGTAGCTGGGACTACAGGGGCGTGCCACCACGCCCAGCTAATTTTTTGTATTTTTAGTTGAGACAGGGTTTCATCATGTGGTCAGGCTGGTCTCGAACTCCTGACCTAAGGTGATCCACCTGCCTCAGCCTCCCAAAGTGCAGGGATTATAGGTGTGAGCCACTGTGCCTGGCCAAACCTCTTTCTTTTATAAATTACCCAGTCTCAGGGAAGTTCTTTATAGCAGGGTCAAAATGGACTAATCTACTAGGTCATCCAAAGTCCAAATCAGGCAATCTCTGAGAAACCCACCAGATCCTTCCTGTAGCGCTGTCACCAGCGCGGGGATTCATAGCACCCTGGGGTGCTTAAATCTAGACTCATACCCTCTTTGCTTGTCTACTTTCTTTATGAGACTGTGGTGACTGGACTGTGGGTTTCTCAAGCACATCATATTCCCAGTGCCCGGTGCAAGGCCTGGACTCCAATAAGCCTAGGCTTGTTAAATACAATTTATGGGAGGCCACTGACTTGGACTGAGCTCCTGTACTGGGCTCCCAACAGACCAAACCCAAAGGGAGTCAGTTATGCTTAAGTTCTGCATCTCAACAGTGACATGGGGCTGGTTCCATTCCTTTTGAACAGCACGGAGAACATTTCCGTCATCTCCGAATTTAGATTGGACACCCTGTCAGAGATCTTTGATACTATGTAAAAAGTGAGAAGACCTGACTGCCTCACCCTCATCCCAGTAAAAGAACTCTGTGGGGACCTTCATCTCAGAGCCAGGGCTGGAATTGCACTGGGTTAGGGGCATTTTTCTGACTTCAGCTCCTCTGGAGAAAGGTGCCCACTTCTGGCCGGGTGCACTGGCTCACGCCTGTAATCCTAGCACTTTGGGAGGTCAAGTCAGGTGGATTGCTTGAGCTCAGAAATCCAAGACCAACCTGGGAAACATGGTGAAACCCTGTCTCTACAGAAAATACAAAATTTAGTCAGGTGTGGTGGCACACCTGTGGTCCTGGCTCCTCAGGAGGCTGAGGTGGGAGGATACTGGAGACTGGGAAGTCGAGGCGGCAGTGAGCTGTGATCGCACCTCTGCACTCCAGCCTGGGCAACAGAATGAGACCTCATCAGAAAGGCAGAGCTCTGGAGAGGTTTTCTTTTTTCTTTCCTTTTAAAAACCTTTTTATTTTGAAACAATTATAGACTCAGAGGAAGCTGCAACAATAGTAAGTAGAATCCCCATAACTCTAGGCAGCTCCCCCAGTATGACACTTTGTATAACTATAGCACATTAGCAGAGTCAGGAAATTGACTCTGGTGCAATCTGTTCACTAAACATCCCTGTTTGGTTCTCACCAGTTGTTTTTTTTTTTTTTTTTTTTTTTTTTTGGTTCTCACCAGTTTTTACAGGCACACATTTGTTCGCTGTGTGTGTGCGCCGGCATCTGTAGTGCTATGCAGTTTTCTTCCATGTATATAGATTTGTGCAACAATCAACACAGTCATGATACAAAACTATTCCATCACCACAAAATAACTGTCATGTGATACCCCTTTATCACGGCTCCCTACCCTCTATCTGATAGGGAGCACCTTGAGAGCAGAACCCCAAACACCTGTCCCCTCCCCATCCACGCTGTCTCATGGTAAGGGCTGCACAGAAGCCAGGCCCTCTCTGGGCTGTTGCCCCAAGTCCCTCCCAGGCCTGTCTGAGTGACCCTGGCTGTATTTCTGTGCTCAGGGTGCCTCATCCTGACCTGCACCACTGTCTTATTGACATCACATCCTCTTCTACACATTTATCTTGCTGTCTGTTCTGTCCCCCTTGCCTGGAATAGCTCATAGAATCATCTTGTGAAGTCATCCTTGCTCTGTTTCACATTGTGTCCAGTGCAAAACAAGTTTCTGTTAACGGCAGAGATTTTTTCACTTGGTGAATATACCAGGGATCGACTCTGTCTTTACGTCAGGATATAGTTTCTGTTTGTGGAAGAGATTTTCTCACTTAGAGAATACATCAGGGCTGGACTCTGTGTTTACATTCTGAATCTAGCAAAAAGTAAGCCCTAAATGATTCCTTTATAATCGGAATGCAACTTATTCCAGTCACATACAATACCGTCTCCCAAGCCTTGTTTCCTGCTCAGACATTGAATCCCAAGGAGTCATTTTACCCCAATATGCATCGTATTTTAAATAGGACCAAATTTAGGTCTTAAAAAATATACATGTGTTTATAGATATATGAATTAAAAATGTATTTCTTCTCTGTATATATGGGATATGTATTTAATATGTTATGTATCTGTAGGAAGGGGGAATAGTAAGATTATATTCAAGTTATTTAAAATTTGAAACAAAGCTGTTATTCTATAAATTAAGTACAAATCAATCATTTAGCCTTTGGTATCTGCAGATTTATTTATTTCTCTTGGTCAAGACCTGAGTCTCTGTCTAGTAAAATAAATTAGGTAAAGCTAGATAAATAACACATGTTCTCACTCATATGTGGGAGCTAAAAAAAACACCATTATGAGCTCTCAGAAGCAGAGATTAAAATTATGGGTATAGAGGCTTGGAAGGGCATGGAGGGAGGTTGGTTACTTAATACAGTAACAACTATATCTAGATGGGAGAAATGCCTTCTGGTGTTCCGTGGCACTGTGAAATAAATTGGGTTCACTCTAATCTATTGTATATTTTAAATAGGTAAAAGAGGATTCTGAATGTTCCCAACAAAGAAATAATAAACGTTTGAAGTGATGGATGTTCATTTCCTTGATTTATTACACATTGTATACACATATCAAAATATCACTTTGTATGCCATAACTATGTACAGTTACTACATGTCAACATAACAGTAATGAGAAAAAGAATAAATGAACCAAAAACAAGACCCATGTCTGAGTCATCCAGTGCCATTAAGGAACCATGTTTGTTTATTTTGAGACAGTCTCTCTCAGGTCTCCACATGAGCTGAGACTACAAGTGCACACCACCACACTGCCCAGAATTGGTTGGCTCTTGCTCTCACTTCAAGAATGAAGTCATGGACCCCCACAGTGAGTGTTACAGTTCTTAAAAACGGTGGGTCCAGAGTTTGTTCCTTCAGATGTATCTGGAGTTTCTTCCTTTTGGTGGGTTTGTGGTCTCGCTGTCAGGAGTGAAGCTGCAGACCTTTGTGGCATTACAGCTCACAAAGGCAGCACGAACCAAAACAGTGACCAGTAGCAAAACTTATTGCCAACAGCAAAACAACAAAGCTCCCACATCACGGAAGGCGACCTAACTTCGTTGCCGCGACTGGCTCTGACAGCCTGCTTTTATTCCCTTATCTGGCCCTACCCACATCCTGCTGATTGGTCCACTTTACAGAGAGCTGATTGGTTCACTTTACAGAGAGCTGATTGGACCATTTTGACAGGGTGCTGATTGGTGCATTTACAATCCTTGAGCTAGATACAGAGTGCTAGACAGAAAAGTTCTCCAAGTCCCCACTAGGTTAGCTAGACACAGAGTTAGCTAGATACAGAGTACCACTTGGTGTATTTACAAACCTTGAGCTAGACGCAGAGTACTGATTGGTGTATTTACAAACCCTGAGCTAGACACAGAAAGCTGATTGGTGCGTTTACAATCCTCGAGCTAGACACAGAGTGCTAGAAGAAAAGTTCTCCAAGTCCCCACTACGTTAGCTAGACACAGAGTTAGCTAGATACAAAGTACCAATTCGTGTATTTACAAACCTTGAGCTAGACACAGAGTACTGATTGGTGTATTTACAAACCCTGAGCTAGACACAGAGTGCTGATTGGTGCGTTTACAGTTCTTGAGCTAGACAGAGAGTACTGATTGGTGTATTTACAAACCCTGAGCTAGACACAGAGTGCTGATTGGTGTATTTAGGATCCTCTAGCTAGACATAAAAGGTCTCCAAGTCCCCACCAGATTAGCTAGATACAGAGTGCTGATTGGTGCACATACAATCCTCCCGCTAGATATAAAAGTTCTCCAAGTCCCCATCGGGCTCAGGAGCCCAGCTGGCTTCACCTAGTGGATCCTGCACCACGGCTGCAGGCGGAGCTGCCCGCCAGTCCTGAGCCGCGCTTGCACTCCTCAGCCCTTGGGCTGTCGTTGGGATCGGGCGCCACGGAGCAGGGGGCGGC
>NW_012102031.1:11596795-11600360 GCF_000951045.1 Mandrillus leucophaeus
GAGAATTCGAGCATAGCGCCGGTGCACCCGCACTGCTGTCGGACTCGGTGCACCCTCTGCCACTGTTGGCCCAGGTGCTAAGCCTCTCCCCGCCCTGGGCCGGCGGAGCCGGCCGGCCGCTCAGTGCGCGGGGTCCGCCGAGCCCGCGCCCACGCCTGCCGGAACTCACACTGGCCCGCGAGCGCCGCGCGCAGCCCGGGTTTCCGCCCGCGCCTCTCCCTCCACACCTGCCGGCAAGCAGAGAGAGGCGGCTCCGGCCTCAGCCAGTCCAGAGAGGGGTTCCCATGTTGCCGTGGCGGGCTGAAGGGCTCCTTAAGCGCCGCCAGAGTGGACGCCGAGGCCGAGGAGGCGCTGAGAGTGAGGGCTGCTAGCACATTGTCACCTCTCAACACCAGCACAATTTTTGTATTTTTTGTAAAGACAGGGTTTCACCATGTTTCCCAGGCTAGTCTCAAACTCCTGGGTTCAAGCGATCTGCCCGCCTCGGCCTCCCAAAACGCTGGGAATACAGGCAGGATCCACCACACACAACCAAGGAATCATATTAAAACGGACCAAAATTAGGCCTCTTTTTTTTAAAGAAGAAATTCATTATTATGTGATAATGTGTGAGCTAGGGAAAATAGTAAGATTTTCATGGTCATGGGTAAGTATTTTTGTGTATGTCTGCTGTTAAATGCAGGTACTGATTTGTAACAAAATAGACCTCCCCTCGAGTCCGTAAGAATCATCCAAAATGGTATCTAATGACATTCCTGGGACCTGAGCTAATATTATTATTTACATAGAATGCAGTCACTGGGTCCTGAGGATTTCATTGGATGTTGGTTGTTGAAACTGAACTTTATCGGGTCTTTTCCCCTTCCACTGTGGTTTTCCACATTTCAACATGTCACCTAACTGTCCTCAGACTTTACTTAAATCTTTTCAACTAAGTGGAATCTTTCTTACCCCTGCTCCTCTGCTTTTTGAAGCAACCCTTTTCTTCCTGCGATCACACTCCCTGTGGCCCCTTTTGTGGTCTCTTTTGTGGTCACAGGGTTTGTAAACATTCGTACTTTTTCCAACTACATATACTTTTATTCTTATTTTTCACTCTTCCCCCAGTTGTTGCTTTTTCTTTTAACTGTGAGGGAGTTAATTAGACCCCTCTTCAACTTCTGTGATGCAACTATTTATATATGAGCCGCTTGGTTTTGCTCAAATTGCTTTTCAGTTTACTCACTCTTGAGGAAAGACACTGTTTGGGGTTTGTACCGTGTATCAAGCTTTTCTAAAGTGCAGACTTCTCTATACGTAATTGCCTCTTTCCTAGAGTAGTTATCTGAAATATCTATTGAAACAGAGAGAAACTGGTCATGAAAAGAGCTCTTTCTAAACCTCTCCTCTAGAAGAAATGTCTCTAGTCACACGGTGCTTCCTCCCTTCTTGATTTTGTATCAGTCCAAAGCTAATCTGTCCTCATTGTGGATTGCATGAACTTGTGCGTTCTTGGGCATGATGTGTTATTAATTCTCCCTTCTCTTCCAATTGTAAACATGTTTTCTTTATTGGTTCTTACCACTTAACATAAAAGTATACTCACCTTTATTCGGTGGGGGGTGGGAGGAAATGAAAGCTTTTTTAACCATATATCTGCCTTTAACTATTCCCCCATCTCCCTTTCAGCCAAACTTTTAGGAGGAGAAGCCCTCAGTTGATATCTTTACTTTCTCACCTCTGGTTCACTCTCTCCCCACTGCTAACACTCAGCTTACTCACACACATCCACAATCACTGAGTTGCCACAGGCAATGGCATTTGGGGCTTTTCTGCCTTCTTGGCAAAATATGACTCTGTTCATTGGGGTATTAGGTATAAAGTACCTACTGACCAGGCACTGTGCTAGGTGCAGCCATCACAGAAATGAGAAGTAGACACCACCTCCATTCTGACGAGACTCACCAGATCAGCCATTTCTGATGAACACTCAGGTGTCTTGACTCTCACTTTCCACATTTGCAGGCTTTACTTCATGCCACGTACATTTCCCCATTCCCCAAGTCTCCTTTCTCTCCAAACCCCTCCCCTTATTAGACACAGCTTTTTAAAGCAATCATGGTCATACCCATGGCTTCCATTGTTTTCTATATGCTGTTATGACAATAGAATTTAAATGTTGTTCTTATATAACAGTTTTATTTTACGCGACACCTCATTTGTACAACCATAAATTCAAAGTTTCCCTAAGAAAGTCATCACTAAAAAATTGTCATATTCTCAGTATGTAAATTGTAGGAAATTTCCTTAATGGTTTGAGTTACTGTGTGTGTGTTACTTTTGAAAACATGAGTTGAGATGTCACAGCATGGACTTAGCCTACAGAGGTTTATATCCAATTTTCAACCTGAGGGGTCCATTTCAATGTGACACTTAAAGAGTTCAAAACTGTCTCATTCCGCATACCTATTCCTCTTCCTACATTCTCTGTCTAGGGGAGAATCACTGCCATTTACACAGTCCATCAAACTAGGGCCTTAGCAGCCTGTTTTTCCTTCCCCTCTTCTTCCTCGTCTAATCACCAAGCACTTCCTGTTCTATCTCCCAAATAACCACAAAACTTTTCCTTCCACTTCAGTCACTGCCACTGCCTTCAGCCTTACTGTTCTCCAGACGAACATAGGGTCTCTTAATCAGCCCTACTGCTTTCATCAAGTACCCTCCACTGTGCAGAGCGACGTCACTGCAAACACATCTGAGAGAGACTCCTCGCCCCTGTGTGGTTCAGTGACTCTCGTTTCCAGAATAAAATTCAAACTCTACCCCAGCACCAAATTTTGGGTCAGACAGATCTGCGTTTTTATTCCAGGTTGATTCACTGTCCAGCAGTGTAGCCTCAGACAATTAAACCCTTTGTTTGCTCATCTGCCTGAACTCACTGAGGGTTGGGACTGTTTCACACGTGCAGTATTGGAACTTACAGGACACTTAATGTTGAATGAAGGGGAGGCATTTTAAAATCCACATCAAAAAACTGTTATTCTTTTTAAAAAAAACACTAATCTACTATGTCACTTCCCCTCCAAGCAGGACTTCTGCCCTTACTTTCTGATAATCGTGATCGGCTTGTGGGGATCCAGATTACTCAGGATTAAATTGTGGCCCCATCTTGAGCAGTCATGGAAACTTGGAGAAGCTACTTAACTTCTCCATTTAGATGGATTCTGTAAAATCCATAAAATGGAATGGTTTCTGGGGGTTAAATTAGTATGCCACAGTTGGAACACTGTCAGGCTTGCCAGACGCTGACTATTCGTCTTCATCAAATGAGGACAGTGGTATCCCACTGTGTGGTTCTCAATTTTGTATAAGAAAAACATGCCTTATGCCTTGTTAGTCAAAGAAATATCTGAATATCCCTGCCATGGAAGAAACAGAGGGAGAAAAGAGAGTTGGTAGGTCATAGCATTTCAAAACTGGGAAGGATTAATTCAGTCCCTATTTTGTAGACAAGGAAGGGAAAGTGTGATGTGCCCTAGGCTTTCATTCAAGTCACAGTCATCACTCTTTATTGAGAGTGGGACCA
>NW_012102031.1:11600410-11602305 GCF_000951045.1 Mandrillus leucophaeus
TTACTTTCTGATAATCGTGATCGGCTTGTGGGGATCCAGATTACTCAGGATTAAATTGTGGCCCCATCTTGAGCAGTCATGGAAACTTGGAGAAGCTACTTAACTTCTCCATTTAGATGGATTCTGTAAAATCCATAAAATGGAATGGTTTCTGGGGGTGAAATTAGTATGCCACAGTTGGAACACTGTCAGGCTTGCCAGACGCTGACTATTCGTCTTCATCAAATGAGGACAGTGGTATCCCACTGTGTGGTTCTCAATTTTGTATAAGAAAAACATGCCTTATGCCTTGTTAGTCAAAGAAATATCTGAATATCCCTGCCATGGAAGAAACAGAGGGAGAAAAGAGAGTTGGTAGGTCATAGCATTTCAAAACTGGGAAGGATTAATTCAGTCCCTATTTTGTAGACAAGGAAGGGAAAGTGTGATGTGCCCTAGGCTTTCATTCAAGTCACAGTCATCACTCTTTATTGAGAGTGGGACCAGGGCTCTAGGAGTTGCTATGGTCAAGTTGAAGACAAAAACTAACACTTGTAAGACAGGAGAGAAGCATTTACTTACCAAAGCAGTCAGAAATTCGTGTATAACTACATTTGGTGAGCAAATGAAAGCTGCCGGACTCAGAAAAACAGAGATGCTAATGGACTGACTTCAGTAACCAGGGTTTTCTATGGAGTTCATGGCCCAGGGTGACTTCCGATAAAATCCCCACCACCTGCACTTTTCTCGGGACTGGAAAGCTCAGGCAGCCCAGGACGAATAGTGCAGTCACCACAGATGGGCAGGGTGGCCACAGGGTGGGCAGCAGCAGGGATGGGCATTGTGAGCCATTGGGTGGGTCTGCGGGATGGGGCATTGTGAGCCACTAGCCTGACTTGGTTGCTTCCTGGTAACCAGGTGACATAGGAGGCTTTGTGGGTACAAAGCATCAGCCAGGGTCAGCAGCCTTCAGTCGGTAGCTGGGAGGGTAAGGAGGAGGAGCTCCGACTACATTCTGTGACAACACTTTTTGTATCCCTGAGCATTTTTTGTTTGAAATTCCCCGACTGCATAGAGCAGCCACCGTGCGAGGTGGTGGCTGAGGCTCCAGGCTCGCCTGGGGTCACACCACTTGGGCAAGACAGTGCATTGGACTAAGGAGAGAGGAAGCAGCAGTATAGGTGCCCCATAGGGAACAAACTGAGTTCTCCCATGGGCCCCTGCTGTGACCTCAGCTGTGACTGCTGCAGGCTGAACGTGGGACCCTGCAATGAATCTGAGACTGTTGAGGCTGTGGCAGCCGCGGCACCAGCATCCACCGCTGCAGAGCCTGCCAGATTGAATTTGGGAGCCACGGAGGTCCATCCCGTGCAGGACCAGAGCAACCCCGAGATCCCCAAAGGTAAAGAAGCCATGGGTGCCATTTGCTTTCTGGCGTCTCTCTGGCCCCCACGGCCCCCACCCCTTTGCCGTCCCTCCCCCTCAGAGACATCCTCAGCTTCCAGCTCCCTCCTGCCCGCAGCCGGCTTTCCCAGGGCTCGGCATGGGGGACAAAGGCTGGTTCTGCCTCTCTCTTTGTTGTTGAGCCTTGTTAGTTGAGGCCTTTTTGGCCTAGTCCCTCCCTTTTCTCAGTAAAATTTCAAATACTCCAGTTTTGAAGTCCCCATCCCATTCTCTGTCCTTACCTATGCAGCTGGTCTGGGCCCTAAGTGAACGAGCCAGTTAAGGGCCCAGTTGTTTCTTTTCTCCCATTCCTCAAGGTAAGCTAATAACTGGGATAATTCAGACTCCAATATGTGGAGAATTCTTAAATTCAAAACAGAGTTTGCCATGGAAGAGATTATATGGTATTCCTTTTTTTTTTTTTTTTTTTTGAGATGGATCTCGCTCTGTCGCCCAGGCTGGAGTGCAGTGGC
>NW_012102031.1:11602789-11605151 GCF_000951045.1 Mandrillus leucophaeus
TACTGCCCGAGCCGTAAAGAAGTTGTTTTTGTTTTGGTTTTACCCAAAGGAGTTTAGCCATGGAGCTCTGATGCCTTGAAAATTCCCACTTTGACATGAATGTCTCTTCAGCCCTGCTACAGTGTAGTCCCTATTTTATAGACAAGGAACGGAAAGTGTCATGTGTCCTAGGCTTTCATTCAAGTCACAGTCATCACTGTTTACTGACAGTGAGACCAGGGCTCTGGGAGTGAGTGGCTATGGTCAAGTTAAAGACAAAAACTAACACTTGTAAGACAGGAGAGAAGCATGTCCTTACAAAAGCAGTGAGAAATGTATCTATAACTACATTTGGTGAGCAAATGAAAGCTGCCAGACTCCGAAAAACAGAGATGCTAACGGAACTGACTTCAGTAACCAGGGTTTTCTGTTGCGTTCATTGCCCAGGGTGACTTCTAATAACAACCCCCCTACTCTGCACTTTTCTCAGGACTGGAAAGCTCAGGCAGCCCAGGACGAATAGTGCAGTCACCACAGACGGGCAGGGTGGCCACAAGGTGGACAGCAGGAGGGATGGGCATTGTGAGCCATTGGGTGGGTCTGCGGGGTGGGGCATTGTGAGCCACTAGCCTGACTTGGTTGCTTCCTGGTAACCAGGTGACATAGGAGGCTTTGTGGGTACTAGGCATCAGCCAGGGCCAGCAGCCTTCAGTCGGTAGCTGGCAGTGGAATGAGAAGCTCTGACTACACTCTAATGACTGTTTTTGTGCCTCTTGAAGCTTGTTGCCTCCCTTTCTTTTTGAAATAAGACAGAAGATCCTCACCTTCACAGACAGAGAGAGAGCCCATCTTATTTGTTTTAAAAAAATGAATAAAAATGTGAGGGGGAGTCTTGTGAGGATGATGGGAGGGGCTTCCAGAGAGGAATATCTTCCATGGAATTCCTGAAATGGGAACAAACTTGTTTTGGGCAAAGAACAGAAAGACACAAGGGTGGCTGCAGCAGAGTGCAATGAATGTGATGGGTTAAGGCCGTGTGCGCACAGTGAGCGCTGACAAAGAGTATGGACTTTAGTTGAGATGGGAAACCACTGGAGGATTCTAGCCTGGGGATCACAGTTAATTCTCCAAGAAAAAGACCAGCGGCTCCGTGAGAATACACTGTAATGCAGGCAAGGGTGGAAGCAGGGAGACCAGCTAGGAGGCTGGTTGGGTAGTTCAGGTGAGAGTCAACAGTGAAGAGACAAACAATGACCTGAAATAGGCTGACTTGAGAATCTTTAGATTCAAGTGAATCTAAAAGATAATAAAGTGGTAAGTAGACAAGTCACAGGAAAAGAAATGCAGATGATCCTTAAACACGTCTTCACACATAAGAGAAAGGCAAATGTCAACTATACTGCAGTGTCTCTGCTATTGAGGGAAATTCCAAGAACACGGCAATACATTCTTTGGTTTGGCTGTAAGGGAAGTTGCATTCATATAGTGCTGGTGAAAATGCAAAATGGCTGGACTCCACGAAGGGGAATTTGGCACAATCTCACAACCTTGCAAATACAGTTAAAGTGGAAACGCTACTTGGAGGCGTTTTATCCTGAAGGTATACTCCATAAATATGAAACAACCTATGCAGAAAGTCCTTGTCGCATTGTTTTCCGTAGCTCAATATGGGAAATAACTGAAATGTCTAGTAAGGGCCTAGTAAAATTAACTGGTACTTCCGCCTAAAGGAGAACTACGGAGCTGTAAACAAGGGTAAGATGTCTTTTTACTGCTACCGACTGATTCCCAAGATAGGTTATACAGAAAAGGAAAAAGGGAGAACACGCAGTAATATACACAAAAGAAAGCAGGGGGAATAATGTGTGATTATTAAAACAAACAAAAAACAACGCTGGGGAATTCTTGATGATGGGACTGTTTTCTCTCCTTAACTTCAGTGGGTAGCTGAAGTGTGTATTTTCTCAAAATGTTATTTTGCTATAGGTTTTGCAAAGGATGTTAACTGTTTTACTTTTCGCCTTTCAGTTAATTTGAGAAAGTTTTGCTTTGTAATTGATTGTGCATTATGTAGTATATAGATGGCTCTTACATATTATTTGATCCTATGTTTTCAGTTAGGTGTTATATGGGAATTTTTCTTGTGTTACATATGAGAA
Organism: Mandrillus leucophaeus; assembly: GCF_000951045.1. Taxonomy (NCBI): domain Eukaryota; kingdom Metazoa; phylum Chordata; class Mammalia; order Primates; family Cercopithecidae; genus Mandrillus; species Mandrillus leucophaeus. Next base: position 11,604,928 of record NW_012102031.1, read on the forward strand.
GGCTGATTCTAAGAAGTATAAACTGAGTTTTTCAAAGTTTGAAAAAGTAAGAGTCAGATCAAGGATGTAAATTCTAGACATAGGGCATATAAAACTAGAATTTATTAAAAGGTACATATGGGCTGCTTTGGATACTACCTTTTTAAAAAAGACCTTTCCTTTAGTTTATTAAAGGAGTTAAGCCTCAGGATTAAAACAGTAACATTAGATAATGAGAAATAAGA
>NW_012102031.1:11606950-11608016 GCF_000951045.1 Mandrillus leucophaeus
AAAGTTTCATCTGGGAATAAGTTTTTACTAATTTCTCTGCTGTCCTCTGCCAGCAACATGTCAAGCACTGTCTTTATTATAATACATTTCCTAGAATCTAAGAAGTCTGCTCTACCTTGCAGGTTTGGCCGCCCGTCCCAAGCGCTGGACAACAAAAATAGGGAGACGGAACAAAATTTGGCCTGTAGGAAATAAAGGTAGTGTGGAAATTAAATCATTAAATTCACTTAAGCAAATCTTTCGACACCAAGGAGAATGGTCCAGTAGCAGCTCAGTCCATGCTTCAACCGCCCCCCTCCGTACACTCCAGCCCCGGACCACATTCCCCAAGGTTCCTTGTGGGATACCTCAGCAACACCAATGCACTGACCGTCACTCTATGTTTTTCTAGGCTCTGATGAAGATCTGCAGGTGCCTGCACGTGGTGGGGTGGAGAATATGAAATCAGAACTTGTAAGACGTATTTCTTTCTCTGGAAGAGAATTTTTTTTTTAATTTGTTTTGGTTTTTTCTGGGGCTTCTAGACTATCAAGTGAATATCATGTTTGACTGCCATCATGGATCAGGCTTCAGTTGGTCGTGGACTCTAGCGACTGGTCAGTAGAGGTTATGACCAACTGAGGCCTGATTGACGATGGCAGTCAAAGGACGGCATCACTTACAAACTGTTTGGTAGTGAGTGTATTTCTCAGTAGCTACCTTTTCTCCCGGAAGAATAGTTTTCTATTTGCCAGCCAACAAGGACACTTGCTAAATATTCCCCAAATAAAACTCACTGCATTTTCCACAAGCATCCTCTATGCTTTCTTTCGGGGCCAGTTACCTGATACTGTTTTGTTTTTTTCTCTTATTGCAGAGAAAGTCGAACGCCCAGGCTAACCTCTGTACGTATTCTTTTTTTTTTTTTTTTTAACAGCTTTATTTAAATGTAGTTGACATGCAAAACAATGTACCCATTTAAAGTAGGTGATTCAGCGTTTTTAGATCTACTAACATTCCCACATCTCAGAATAGGGAACTGAGGCACAGAGGGGTTCATTTCACTCTCCCAGGTATGTGCAGATTC
>NW_012102031.1:11612351-11616538 GCF_000951045.1 Mandrillus leucophaeus
TCCGCCTAAAGGAGAACTACGGAGCTGTAAACAAGGGTAAGATGTCTTTTTACTGCTACCGACTGATTCCCAAGATAGGTTATACAGAAAAGGAAAAAGGGAGAACACGCAGTAATATACACAAAAGAAAGCAGGGGGAATAATGTGTGATTATTAAAACAAACAAAAAAACAACGCTGGGGAATTCTTGATGATGGGACTGTTTTCTCTCCTTAACTTCAGTGGGTAGCCGAAGTGCGTATTTTCTCAAAATGTTATTTTGTTGTGGTTTTCTAAAGGATGTTAACTGTTTACTTTTGACCTTTGAGTTAATCTGAGAAAGTTTTGCTTTGTAATTGATTGTACATTATGTAGTATATAGACGGCTCTTACATATTATTTGATCCTCTCAATGTTTTAAGTTAGGTGTTATATGGGAATTTTACTTGTGTCACATGAGAAGTCTGGTTCTAAGTATAAATTGAGTTTTTTGAAGTTTGAAAAAATAAGAGTCAGATCAAGGATGTAAATTCTAGACATAGGGCATATAAAACTAGAATTTATTAAAAGGTACATATGGGCTGCTTTGGATACTACCTTTTTAAAAAAATCTTTCCTTTAGTTTATTAAAGGAGTTAAGCCTCAGGATTAAAACAGTAACATTAGATAATGAGAAATAAAATGGAGATACTTGTAACTCAGTAATGCTTTTTATTTTTAAGAGACAGGGTGTTGCTTTGTCACCCAGGCTAGAGTGCAGTAGCACAATCATAGCTCACCGCAGCCTCAAACTCCTTGGCTCAAACGATCCTCCCACATCAGTCTTCCACGGAGCTAGGTATACCAGAGCTCACCACCACACCTGGCTAATTTTTAAAATATGTCTTGTAGAGAAGAAGCCTCACGATGTTGCCCAGGCTGGTCTCAAACTTCTGACCTCAAGCAATCCTCCCGCCTTAGCCTCCAAAAATGTCAGGATTATAGCCATGAGCCAGCACACCTAGCCCAGAAATGTTCCTAAAAGTCTGAAAAATGAAGTTTTATGCTGTTAAATCTATCAATGGATAACAATATAGTATGATATGTCAAATGTCACAGCTCAGTCATGGTCACTACAACATTGATTAAAATGTAGAACAGTTCAGGCAAGTCTGAGAACTGAGAGGGAAGTACAGGATTGCTTTGGAAGCCAGACTTGGGATTGTCAGAGCTGGGAAAGCAGAAGCAAGGCGTGAGTGTGCACAGGACTGGGGCACGCAGCAGCTCCATGGTATGCTGTGTGTCCTCTTACATGGCAGGCCACCTCCAGGTCAGCAGATGAGAATCACCTGATGGGTGGAAAGAGTGGATTTAGGTAAAATTTCAGACTGTGCGTCGCAACTGAGAGAATTTGTGTGTTTGTCTGATGGGTCATAACGCTAATCAAAGTGACAACACAGGGATAATAGAGCAGGTGAGTAAATGCAGTAAGCCACCTGCCATCTCTCCAGGGCATCAATCATCCCATAGAAATATTGGGGCAGCAAGATTTGACAAAGCTTGTGAGAAGAGCTCTCAGTTCAGGGTCCAAGGCATGATCTAGAGGACTCAGGTGTTGAGGGACCTCTGTCCCCAGGGAACTAACTACATTTTTGCCCCAGATCTTCATGCCTCACTGTGGTAACTCTGGGCAAGTCACTCAAAACGTCTTAAGGTTTAATTCATTGACTTGGAAAATACGGGTTGTAGCCCCTGCTCTGCCCATCCCTCGGGGATAATTTGGGGATCAAGGAAATGGTAGATTTCTTTCATGAGCTGGAAAGCATCATGCCCATGGAAACAGTGAAGTCACTTTCCACCCTCCCCTGCCTGGGAGCCATACACGCTCCCTCTCTGTATCCTACCACTACCAAGTATCTGGACTATTCTTCCAGACATTGAATGATTGAACACTTCTGGGCATTTACAGAGCATGAGTCTTCTTAAGCCTTTATCTGTGTCTCATCGTTTTTAGCCCAATAGATCTTAGTAGGTCTATAGCATAGATCTACCAACATTCCCACATCTCAGAATAGGGAACTGAGGCACAGAGGGGTTCATTTCACTTTCCCTGGTATGTGCAGATTCTAAGTAGGATTTGAACCCAGGCCATTCTTGGTGACTTGGATCTGCTGCTTTTCTTTGTTGTCTTATCTAATTAAAGGTATCTGCCTGCACAAACAGTCCGTTTTAAGTGCAATGAACCTTGCAAAATCCTCCTAGAACCCAAATCTAATTCAGGTAGAGTTGAAAAGCAGACGGTAAAAACTGGGATCAAAAGTTTCATCTGGGAATAAGTTTTTACTAATTTCTCTGCTGTCCTCTGCCAGCAACATGTCAAGCACTGTCTTTATTATAATACATTTCCTAGAATCTATAAGAAGTCTGCTCTACCTTGCAGGTTTGGCCACCCGTCCCAAGCGCTGGACACCAAAAATATGGAGATGGAACAAAATTTGGCGTTTCGGAAATAAAGGTAGTGTGGAAATTAAATCATTAAGTTCCCTTAAGCAAATAATTTCAGTTTATTCATTCAGTGCCCCATATTAGAGAAACTCAGTAAATGCTGTGTCATGTTCTTCATTTATATCTTCATTTATATGTTCTTCATTTGTGCCAATTTATGCATTAAATCAATAGTGGGTGATACAAATACACAAGTAAAGTAACACTGACGACTTAGAGTTCAGTTCTTTTTTTTTAGTATTTTATTTTTTGGTGAAAAGGTCTCCTTTGTTGCCCAGGAGTGCACTGGTGCGATCACAGCTCACTGCGATCTTGACCTCCCCAGGTTCAGGTGATCCTTCCACTCAGCCTCCCAAATAGCTGGCCATAAGTCACATGCCACTATAACAAGTTAATTATTATTATTATTATTATTATTATTACTGTAGAGAAGGGATTTCACCATTCTGCCCAGGCTGGGTTCACTTTTGACAGTAAAGGACATCTCAAATATTTAGACATTTGTTTTCAGTTTGGTCAATTATGAATACAGCTATTAGAAACCTTCCTGTGTCTTGTTTGGAAACATAATTTTTAAAATGTAACTGAGGAAATACTTCGGATTATGATTACTTGCTTGTATGGTAAGACTATAATTTTCTTTGTTTTTGGTAGAATTTACCAGTGAAATCATCTGAATATAGTGTTTTAGTTTTTTGAAAAGATATTAATCATTGATTGAATATCTAAAATTCTAAAATAAATATAGGCCTATTCAGGTGATCTATTTCTCCTGAGAAGACTTTTGGTCTTCTAAAATAGATTTTATAAATTTGCTCATTTCATCTACTGTATGCAATTGTGAGCACAGATGTGTTCAGAATATTCTTTTATTATTTACTAGTTTTTGATTTGACTCCTCTTAAACTAATATTATTAGTATACTGTGACTTCTTTCTTTCCTTTGTGGGTAGCCAAGGTAGAGGTTTATCAATGTTACGGATCTTTTCAAAGAACCGGCTTTCGATTTTGTTGATATTTTCTGGATTTCCTGTTTTCTATTCTATTGTATTCTGCCATCATTATTTATTTATCATCTGTTCTATGTTACACTGCTGTTTTTCTCTCTTTGCCCAAGGTGAAGCTTCGATTATGAATTAAGATTTTTCTCATTATTGACACAGCATCCTGAATGTAACTCATTGAATGTAATCTCATTAAAATGCACACTTAATAATTAAAATGGTAAAGATGTGTGCTTTACTACAATTTGAAAATACAACAGGGTAGATGATAAACGTAGTGGCAGGGTATGTAGATCCACAGAAGTTAAAAGATCTTGTAACATTTCATAAAACTGGGGATTTGCCTGGACCTTCAAATGGGGCGGAGGTGTGATGAGATGCTGTCGCTGAACCATACAGTACCTTTCTGTATTTCACATTGATGAGGTTGCCCTAGCTAGAAAGCCAAGGCTCTTTCAATCTTTCTGCCCCTCTCCTTTGCCTGCCTTCGACACCAAGGAGAACGGTCCAGCAGCATCTCAGCCCATGCTTGTCAAGCATACACCCACTCCATACACCCCAGGGTTCCTTGTGGGATTCCTCAGCAACACCAATGCACTGACCGTCACTCTGTGTTCTCCTAGATTCCGATGAAGATCTGCAGGAATCTGCACAGAGCGGTGTGGAGGAGAACATGAGATCAGAACTTGTAAGACGCATTTCTTTCTCTGGAAGAGAAAT
>NW_012102031.1:11616588-11619877 GCF_000951045.1 Mandrillus leucophaeus
TCTTTCTGCCCCTCTCCTTTGCCTGCCTTCGACACCAAGGAGAACGGTCCAGCAGCATCTCAGCCCATGCTTGTCAACCGCCCACTTGCATACACTCCATACACCCCAGGGTTCCTTGTGGGATTCCTCAGCAACACCAATGCACTGACCGTCACTCTGTGTTCTCCTAGATTCCGATGAAGATCTGCAGGAATCTGCACAGAGCGGTGTGGAGGAGAACATGAGATCAGAACTTGTAAGACGCATTTCTTTCTCTGGAAGAGAAATTTTATTTTGTTTTTTCTGGGGTCACTAGAGGTTATGACCAACTGAGGCCTGATTGACAATGGCAGTCAAAGGATGGCATCAGTTACAAACTGTTTGGTAGTGAGTGTATTTCTCAGTAGCTACCTTTTCTCCCTGAAAAATAGTTTTGTATTTGCCAGCCAACATGGACACTTGCTAAATATCCCCAAAAAAAAAACCCACTGCATTTTCCACAAGCATCCTCTATGTTTTCTTTCGGGGCCAGTTACCTGATCACTGTTTTGTTGTTGTTTTTTTCTCTTATTGCAGAGAAAGTCGAACGCCCAGGCTAACCTCTGTACGTATTCTTTTTTTTTAAACAGCTTTATTTAAACGTAGTTGACATGCAAAACAATGTACCCATTTAAAGTAGGTGATTCAGCGTTTTTCGATCTACTAACATTCCCACATCTCAGAATAGGGAACTGAGGCACAGAGGGGTTCATTTCACTCTCCCAGGTATGTGCAGATTCTAAGTAGCATTTGATCCCAGGCCATTCTTGGTGACTTGGATCTGTTGTTTTTCTATATTGTCTCATCTAAATAAAGGTATCTGCCTGCACATACAGTCCGTTTTAAGTGCAATGAACCTTGCAAAATCCTCCCAGAACCCAAATCTAATTCAGGTAGGGTTGAAAAGTCGACAGTAAAAACTGGGATCGAAAGTTTCATCTGGGAATAAGTTTTTACTAATTTCTCTGCTGTCCTCTGCCAGCAACAATGTCAAGCACTGTCTTTATTATAATACATTTCCTAGAATCTATAAGAAGTCTGCTCTACCTTGCAGGTTTGGCCACCCGTCCCAAGCGCTGGACACCAAAAATATGGAGATGGAACAAAATTTGGCGTTTCGGAAATAAAGGTAGTGTGGAAATTAAATCATTAAGTTCCCTTAAGCAAATAATTTCAGTTTATTCATTCAGTGCCCCATATTAGAGAAACTCAGTAAATGCTGTGTCATGTTCTTCATTTATATCTTCATTTATATGTTCTTCATTTGTGCCAATTTATGCATTAAATCAATAGTGGGTGATACAAATACACAAGTAAAGTAACACTGACGACTTAGAGTTCAGTTCTTTTTTTTTAGTATTTTATTTTTTGGTGAAAAGGTCTCCTTTGTTGCCCAGGAGTGCACTGGTGCGATCACAGCTCACTGCGATCTTGACCTCCCCAGGTTCAGGTGATCCTTCCACTCAGCCTCCCAAATAGCTGGCCATAAGTCACATGCCACTATAACAAGTTAATTATTATTATTATTATTATTATTATTACTGTAGAGAAGGGATTTCACCATTCTGCCCAGGCTGGGTTCACTTTTGATAGTAAAGGACATCTCAAATGTTTAGACATTTGCTTTCAGTTTGGTCAATTATGAATACAGCTATTAGAAACCTTCCTGTGTCTTGTTTGGAAACATAATTTTTAAAATGTAACTGAGGAAATACTTCGGATTATGATTACTTGCTTGTATGGTAAGACTATATTTTTCTTTTTAAGGATTCGGCAGAATTTACCAGTGAAATCATCTGAATATAGTGTTTTAGTTTTTTGAAAAGATATTAATCATTGATTGAATATCTAAAATTCTAAAATAAATATAGGCCTATTCAGATGATCTATTTCTCCTGAGAAGACTTTTGGTCTTCTAAAATAGATTTTAAAAAGTAGCTCATTTCATCTACTGTATCCAATTGTGAGCACAGGTGTGTTCAGAATATTCCTTTATTATTTACTAGTTTTTGATTTGACTCCTCTTAAACTAATATTATTAGTATACTGTGACTTCTTTCTTTCCTTTGTGGGTAGCCAAGGTAGAGGTTTATCAATGTTACTGATCTTTTCAAAGAACCGGCTTTCGGTTTTGTTGATTTTCTCTGGATTTCCTGTTTTCTATTCCGTTGTATTCTGCAATCATTATTTATTTATCATCTGTTCTATGTTACACTGTTGTTTTTCTCTCATTGCCTAAGGTGAAGCTTAGATTATAAATTATGAATTGATTTTTCTGATTATTGACACAGTATCCTGAATGTAACTCATTAAATGTAATCTCATTAAAATGCACACTTAATAATTAAAATGATAAAGATGTGTGCTTTAGTACAACTTGAAAAATACAACAGGGTAGATGATAAACATAGTGGCAGGGTATGTAGATCCACAGAAGTTAAATGATCTTGTAACATTTCATAAAACTGGGGATTTGACTGGACCTTCAAATGGGGCGGAGGTGTGATGAGATGCTGTCGCTGAACCATACAGTACCTTTCTGTATTAAACTGTTCTGAAGGTGACTATTTCACATTGATGAGGTTGCCCTAGCTAGAAAGCCAAGGCTCTTTCAATCTTTCTGCCCCTCTCCTTTGCCTGCCTTCGACACCAAGGAGAATGGTCCAGCAGCATCTCAGCCCATGCTTGTCAACCGCCCACTTGCATACACTCCATACACCCTAGGGTTCCTTGTGGGATTCCTCAGCAACACCAATGCACTGACCGTCACTCTGTGTTCTCCTAGATTCTGATGAACATCCGCAGGCGTTCCCACATGGCGGTGTGGAGGATAATACGGGATCAGAACTTGTAAGACGTATTTCTTTCTCTGGAAGAGAAATTGTTTTTGTTTTTTTCTGGGGCTTCTAGACTATCAAGTGAATATCATGTTTGACTGCCATCATGAATCAGGCCTCAGTTGGTCGTGGACTTTAGCGACCAGTCACTGGAGGTTATGACCAACTGAGGCCTGATTGATGATGGCAGTCGAAGGATGGCACCACTTACAAACTGTCTGGTAGTGAGTATGTTTCTCAGTAGCAACCTTTTCCCCTTGAAAGATAATTTTGTATTTGTCAGCCAACATGGACACTTGCTAAATATAACCAAAAAAACCCCACGGCATTTTCCACAATCATTCTCTATGCTTTATTTGGGGGCCAGTGACTTGATCACTGCTTGACGTCCGGTTTTTTATTTCACCAAGTGAATAAAAGGCCTTTGCCAACAG
>NW_012102031.1:11625167-11628652 GCF_000951045.1 Mandrillus leucophaeus
TAGCCAGGATGGTCTCGATCTCCTGACCTCATGATCCACCCGCCTCGGCCTCCCAAAGTGCTGGGATTACAGGCTTGAGCCACCGCGCCCGGCCAGATCTTTCATTTCTTACTGCCCCTCTCCTTTGCCTGCCTTCGACACCAAGGAGAATGGTCCAGCAACAGCTCAGTCCATGCTTGTCAACCACCCTCCTCCATACACTGCAGCCCTGGTCCACATCCCCCAAGGCTCCTTGTGGGATTCCTCAGCAACACCAATGCACTGACCGTCACTCTGTGTTCTCCTAGGTCCTGTTGAAGATCTGCAGGAGCCTGCCCATGGCAGTGTGGAGGATATGAAATCAGAACTTGTAAGACGTATTTCTTTCTCTGGAAGAGAAATTGTTTTTGTTTTGGTTTTTGTTTTTAATGCGGCTTCTAGACTATCAAGTGAATATCATGTTTGACTGCCATCATAGATCAGGCCTCAGTTGGTCATAGACTCTAGCGACCAGTCACTGGAGGTTATGACCAACTGAGGCCTAACTGACCATGGCAGTCGAAGGATGGCACCACTTACAAACTGTCTGGTAGTGAGTATGTTTCTCAGTAGCAACCTTTTCTCCTTGAAAGATAATTTTGTATTTGTCAGCCAACATGGACACTTGCTATATATTCCCAAAAAAACCCCACGGCATTTTCCACAAGCATTCTCTATGCTTTATTTGGGGGCCAGTGACTTGATCACTGCTTGACGTCCGGTTTTTTATTTCACCAAGTGAATAAAAGGCCTTTGCCAACAGAACCCAGCATCATCTGATCCTCATGGTGTTTCTTTTTCTTTTCTCTTTTTGCAGGAATTATCTACAGCTGAGTATGACGACCGTACGTATTTAAAAAAAAAACAAAAAACAAACCAGCTTTGTTTAGATGTAGTTGACATGCAAAATAATTCACCCATTTAAAGTAGGTGATTCAGCGTTTTTACTATATTAGCACAGTTGTGCAACCATTGTTATAGTCTCACCTTAGAATCTCTTTATTACCCCTCAAAGAAACCCCACTAGTAGTCACTCCTCTGTCTTTCCCAACTCTTAAGATGACTATTTCACATTGATGAGGTTGCCCTCGCTAGAAAGCCTCTTTCATTTCTTACTGCCCCTCTCCTTTGCCTTCCTTCAACACCAAGGAGAATGGTCCAACAACAGCTCAGTCCATGCTTGTCAACCACCCCCCTCCATACACTGCAGCCCTGGTCCACATCCCCCAAGGCTCCTTGTGGGATTCCTCAGCAACACCAATGCACTGACCGTCACTCTATGTTCTCCTAGTTTCTGATGAAGATCTGCAGGAGCCTGCATATGGCGGCGTGGAGGATATGAAATCAGTACTTGTAAGACGTATTTCTTTCTCTGGAAGAGAAATTTTTTTTGGTTTTGTTTTTTGTTTTTTCTGGGGCTTCTAGACTATCAAGTGAATATCATTTTTGACTGCCATCATAGATCAGGCTTCAGTTGGTCGTGGACTCTAGTGACTGGTCACTAGAGGTTATGACCAACTGAGGCCTGATTGACGATGGCAGTCAAAGGACCGCATCGCTTACAAACTGTTTGGTAGTGAGTGTATTTCTCAGTAGCAACTTTTCTCCCTGAAAAATAGTTTTGTATTTGCCAGCCAACATGGACACTTGCTAAATATTTCAAAAAAAAAAAACCCACTGCATTTTCCACAAGCATCCTCTATGCTTTCTTTCGGGGCCAGTGATCTGATTACTGTTTTTTTTTTTTTTTTTTTTCTCTCTCTTATTGCAGAGCACTTCGAAAACCCAGTCTCAACTCTGTACGTATTCTTTTTTTTTTTTAACAGCTTTATTTAAACGTAGTTGACGTGCAAAACAATTTACTCATTTAAATTAGGTGATTCAGCGTTTCTACTATATTTACACGGTTGTGCAACCATTGTTACAATCTCATCTGAGAACCTCTTTATTCCCCCTCAAAGAAACCCCACTGGTAGTCACTCCTCTGTCTTTCCCAATTCCCACACCCCTGGATCTAGGCAGCCTCGAATCTACTTCCTGTTTCTATAGTACAGTGGCTTTCTGTATTAACCGGTTCTTAAAGTGACTATTTCACATTGATGAGGTTGCCCTAGGTAGAAAGCCAAGGCTCTTTCATTTCTTTCTGCCCCTCTCCTTTGCCTGCCTTCAACACCAAGGAGAATGGTCCAGCAGCAGCTCAGTCCATGTTAGTCAATGGCCCACCTCCATACACTCCAGCCCCGGTCCACAGCCCCCAAGGCTCCTTGTGAGATTCCTCAGCAGCACCAATGCACTGACTGTCACTCTATCTTCTCCTAGATTTGGTCGAAGATCCCAGTGAGGGTCCATCTGGTGGTCTTGAAGATCTCATGACATCGGAGATGGTAAGATGCATTTCTTTATCTGAAGAAATGTTTCTCCTGGTTCCTCTTGCCTTATTAATGAAATGAAGATACAAAAATCTGACCAAGTACATTGTAGAGGACAAATGCAATTTTTTTGTTGGCTGGAATATCAACGGAATACCATATTTGATGGCTGTTGTCCATCAGGTCTTAGTTGATCATGGACTCTAGTGACTGGTCACTGGAGTTTATGACCAACTGAGTCCTGTTGGATGATGGTGGTCAAAAATGAGAGCATCACTTACAAACTATCTTGTAGTGAGCATATTTCTCAGTAGCAACTTTTGCTTCTTGAAAAATATTTTGTATTTGCCAGCCAACATGGACTTGCTAAATATTCCATGAAAACCCATTGCCTTTTCCACAAGCATCGTCTATGCTTCCTTCACGGGGCCAGTGACTTGATCACTGTTTGACATGTTGTTTTGTAATGTCACCAAGTGAATAAAAGATCTGTGCTGGCCGGGTGTGGTGGCTCACGCCTGCAATCCTAGCACTTTGGGAGGCTGAGGCAGGCGGATCACGAGATCAGGAGATTGAGACCATCCTGGCTAACACGGTGAAACCCCGTCTCTACTAAAAATACAAAAAATTAGCTAGGCGTGGTGGCAGGCACCTGTAGTCCCAGCTACTCGGGAGGCTGAGGTGGCAGGCACCTGTAGTCCCAGCTACTCGGGAGGCTGAGGCAGGAGAATGGCATGAACCCGGGACGTGGAGCTTGCAGTGAGCCAAGAGTGCGCCACTGCACTCCAGCCTGGGCGACAGAGCGAGACTCCATCAAAAAAAATAAAAGATCTGTGCCAACAGGACTCCATGTGATCTGATCCTCATAGTGTTTTCCTTTCTCCTATTGCAGGCAAAGGAGAGACGCCAAGCTTGCCTCTGTAAGTGTGTGTGTGTGTGTGTGTGTGTGTGTGTGTATTTTGTTTGTTTTTTATTTGAGACGAAGCCTTGTTCTTTTCCCCTAGGCTGGGCTGAGATGGCAGAATCTCGGCTCAAGGAACCCCCCAGCTCCCGGGTTCGAGGACTTCTTCGGCTTCCGCGTCCCAAGTAACTGGGATC
>NW_012102031.1:11628702-11631304 GCF_000951045.1 Mandrillus leucophaeus
TGTATTAACCGGTTCTTAAAGTGACTATTTCACATTGATGAGGTTGCCCTAGGTAGAAAGCCAAGGCTCTTTCATTTCTTTCTGCCCCTCTCCTTTGCCTGCCTTCAACACCAAGGAGAATGGTCCAGCAGCAGCTCAGTCCATGTTAGTCAATGGCCCACCTCCATACACTCCAGCCCCGGTCCACAGCCCCCAAGGCTCCTTGTGAGATTCCTCAGCAGCACCAATGCACTGACTGTCACTCTATCTTCTCCTAGATTTGGTCGAAGATCCCAGTGAGGGTCCATCTGGTGGTCTTGAAGATCTCATGACATCGGAGATGGTAAGATGCATTTCTTTATCTGAAGAAATGTTTCTCCTGGTTCCTCTTGCCTTATTAATGAAATGAAGATACAAAAATCTGACCAAGTACATTGTAGAGGACAAATGCAATTTTTTTGTTGGCTGGAATATCAACGGAATACCATATTTGATGGCTGTTGTCCATCAGGTCTTAGTTGATCATGGACTCTAGTGACTGGTCACTGGAGTTTATGACCAACTGAGTCCTGTTGGATGATGGTGGTCAAAAATGAGAGCATCACTTACAAACTATCTTGTAGTGAGCATATTTCTCAGTAGCAACTTTTGCTTCTTGAAAAATATTTTGTATTTGCCAGCCAACATGGACTTGCTAAATATTCCATGAAAACCCATTGCCTTTTCCACAAGCATCGTCTATGCTTCCTTCACGGGGCCAGTGACTTGATCACTGTTTGACATGTTGTTTTGTAATGTCACCAAGTGAATAAAAGATCTGTGCTGGCCGGGTGTGGTGGCTCACGCCTGCAATCCTAGCACTTTGGGAGGCTGAGGCAGGCGGATCACGAGATCAGGAGATTGAGACCATCCTGGCTAACACGGTGAAACCCCGTCTCTACTAAAAATACAAAAAATTAGCTAGGCGTGGTGGCAGGCACCTGTAGTCCCAGCTACTCGGGAGGCTGAGGTGGCAGGCACCTGTAGTCCCAGCTACTCGGGAGGCTGAGGCAGGAGAATGGCATGAACCCGGGACGTGGAGCTTGCAGTGAGCCAAGAGTGCGCCACTGCACTCCAGCCTGGGCGACAGAGCGAGACTCCATCAAAAAAAATAAAAGATCTGTGCCAACAGGACTCCATGTGATCTGATCCTCATAGTGTTTTCCTTTCTCCTATTGCAGGCAAAGGAGAGACGCCAAGCTTGCCTCTGTAAGTGTGTGTGTGTGTGTGTGTGTGTGTGTGTGTATTTTGTTTGTTTTTTATTTGAGACGAAGCCTTGTTCTTTTCCCCTAGGCTGGGCTGAGATGGCAGAATCTCGGCTCAAGGAACCCCCCAGCTCCCGGGTTCGAGGACTTCTTCGGCTTCCGCGTCCCAAGTAACTGGGATCAGGGACGCCTGCCACCACCCCCAGCTACCATCATTTTATGAATGCATATTTCCATCTGGGTGAAAAAAAATATCGCAAACCCCTTTCTCTTCCTACTGAGCACCTGTGAACAGTGACCTGCAGTTTGTGGCTGTAGCCAGTCCTCAGGGAGCCTGGTGTTCTTACATTTCATTCTGAGGCTCACATTCTCAGTCACCCTGCAGGAGAACACCCGCCCCATCCTGGGTCATTACAGGGTGTGCCCATCCATCTGCTGCATCTGAGGAGCTGGGTCCAGCTTCTACGGTGAATCCATATATTTCTGTGTTTCCTGGATAAGGAAGAGGAAAGGAGCTGAGCTGGGGGAGGAAGAAGAGGTAATATTAACTGACTCCTTATTTTGTACCAGGCACTGTACTAGTTACATATCCTTTTATCTCATGTAATTCTTACCAAACAGTAAGGGGGTTGGGAGTGATAGGGACAATACTGTTACCTCCATTTTAGGGTGAGAAAATGAAGGCTCAGAAAGGTTAAATAACTTGCCCAAGGTCACTCAGTTGCTAAGAGCCAGGTTATGAAACAGAAGCTTTATATTAGATGGGTTCAAATTTATTTTCAATTTCCCTGCTCCATTCTGAATATGCATTGGCATTTACCCTTGGGCTATGTAGGACAAGTGCTTTGTCACCAAAACACCTATTGTGAACTCTTTCTGCCCTAGTATGATTCATGCATTTTATCTTCTTCAAACTAAAAACCTTTAAGAGTCAGGAATCTGCCATACAGACTCTCAACTTAAACCTCAGCCACTTTTACCCTAAAATTCAGACTTGTGTAGACATCTCTAGAAGACTTGGTGGACTAATGTTTAAGAGTTCGTTTGCATGAGGGAGGAAGGGGAGCCCAAATTTGGACAAAGTTCATTTCTTAGAGTTCCTCCAGCCCAGTCTGAGTGGTAGAAATCAGGAACTGAAAATAAATCTGAAAGTTGTTTGAAATCATGGCCAGACATGGGGAACATAATATACTGGGGGCTTGTGTTATAAATGAGGCTATTTTTCTATTTTTAGTATTTTGTATTTTTAGTAGAGACGGAGTTTCACCATGTTGGCCAGGCTGGTCTCGAGCTCCTGATCTCAAGTGATCCCCCCCACCTCAGCCTCCAAAAGTGCTGGGATTACAGGCGTGAGCTACCGCGCCCAGCCCACTCTAAGT
>NW_012102031.1:11631720-11634941 GCF_000951045.1 Mandrillus leucophaeus
TAATACAAATATATAATATATATTGTATTATATATAAGATAAACACATTTCTGGCCCAGAAATGTGTTTCAACTAGACGTAGCCCCCCAGTTCTTGGCCAGGGCAGTGACAGCGCTCCCGAGTAGCAGGGGAGGTGGGGAGAGACATGAGATCCAGCACAGGGTGAGCTCAGCAAAGGGGTGGGGACTGACCCTAGAGTTCAGGTCATCCTCGCAACTCTTCTGTGGAATCCGCAACACCTCAGTTTCCACTTACTTTGGAGGTGGTTTAACATCGTCAGTATCACACTCGGAGTCTTCCCGCAGATGGAAGAGGAACCCTGGCCATGGGTGTTTACTGCCAGGGCAGTGACTGTCTCTTCCTCGTTTGTCCTTATCCCAGAGCTCAGTCCTGGGGGAGACATGTTAGGCCCCATGGATGTTTTAATGAACACACCCCTAGAATGAGCTCTAGGTCGCCCCCAGGCTGGGATCTAGTGCAGGTGTGGAAGGGTTTTCTTCTCAGCCTGTTGAGCCCCACACTCATCCTGGAGCCTGCCCAGCTTCTGAGTCAGGGTCCCTGGAGATGAGGGTGAGCTCCTGAGGACAGCGAGATGCCCCTACCCCTCTGCTCCTGCTGCTCTGATCTGGTCTAAACAGGGCGTGCAGAGCCATGCTCGTCCACTGGGTGCAAGAGCGCCCCCTGCTGGAATCCCTCTGGACCTGGATATTGTCCTCATGATCATATCCCCAGCCCCACAGAGTGACTGACCCTTGTGCAGATGCCCAGGAAGTAACCTTAAATGTAGGCTAGAATCAGAGCAGCAAATGATTCTGCAAACAAACAAACAAACAAACAAAAAACTCCAGGATAAGGGAGTCATATCTTCCTCATTTCTGGATCTCTGGAACTGTCCCGTCTAGTGTGGTTCTCAGTCATATATGTGCCTCTTCATGGTTAAATAAATTTAAATATATACAATTAAAAATTCAGAACCTCATCACAACAGCCACCATGCAATGGCCCAGCAGCCACATGTTTATACAGCTCGACTTTTCCTTCTTTCTACCCTTTGATGAGAACATGATCTTCAGGCTGGCGCTGGTTTACCGGAAATTCTAGGGGTGGTACATGTGCTAAAAGATTTTTAGTTTTGAGGGAAAGGAAAGTGAAAGATCAAATCAAGTATATAATTTTTAAGAAATGGACCTTTTGTTTTAAATGTGGGGACATCAGCAGTGAACTTTATAGTCCTTGGTGCCTTCTTACCGAGAAATTTCCTTTAGCATCTATTTTTATTAGTTTTTAAGACCAAAGAAATCCAAACACCATTTTATATTTGACAATGCTTCCTGTATGTTTATACCAGATAAGCTAGATTTCACCTTTATATTAGTGTTATTAATGTTCAACTTAGTTTTAATAAAACTTTGTAAACATATTTATTCAATTTTTAATGTCTGACCATAAGATAAGATTTTTATAGACTTTTTTAACCTTTTATAATTTTTGTCAAAGAGCAGGCTAGTGCTTTCAGAAAAACCCGTTGTATTTTTCTTTTAATGTCCAGTTCACAGAAAAACTGGATGATACCCCTTTAACTGTAGCCAATATGTTTACACACAGAATTTTCCTTACAATTAATGTTTCAAAACTTGCTTAAACCTTCAAAACAATTTTTAACCTTTTAATGTAAGTAAAAATAAACATTCTTATGCCTCCTTATAATCCTTTTACCAAAGGCATATTTTACTTTCCTTATACACTTTGCACATAAACTGTTTCTTCAGTAGTTTTACATTCAGGAGGATTAATTAATTTAAATTATACATCATTTCTTTCATAAATTTTTCTGACACTTTTTTTATGACTTTCACAGACAATTCTTTGACATGCCTCAAGTTTCTGACTTATTGCAAACATCCCTTTCTTTAAACAACTAGTTAATTTATTTCAGGACAAGAATTTTCCATATAACATTCCTTTTTATATAAATTCTGCCCCCCCTTTTTGTTGTTGTTGTTGTTGTTTTCAAAGATGATAACCATTCTTTTCCAAAGCAGACTTCCTTCATATCTGTGGACTAGACTGTCTAAGGCCACAGATTAGAAGTTACTATAATACATGTTACATTGTTAACTTTTAGCAAACTTTACTTTTGTTGAAAACTTTGTAAGTGTGGGATTTCAATTATCCTTTGTATTAACAAGACTTTGTTTAGTCCAAATTAACTTAGAATTAGTGTAGATGGCTTTATTCTGTAAGTACTTTAAGGCTTGGCTAAGTGCAAACAGCTCGCAGATTTGAGCAGACCAATTATTGGGCAATTTTTCTAACTCTGCTTCTACAAGAGTTTCACTGAATTACAGAATACCCATTGTGGGTTTTTTCCTCAGCCACCTGGGAGAAACTATCAATCATCCTGTCCTGAAGGGAGTTCCTCCTAGGTGTGGTCGGACCTTTGTATGGCAATTAAGATTTAAATCCCCCGTTAGGAAATCTGCTGGGTTAAGAGCATGTTCAGGGGTTTATGTTAAATCATCTTTTTCCAACAGAATAGCCCCATACTTGAAGATTTTTGAGTTAGTAAGCTACCTTTTCTCTTTTTTTATCTTTTCTTTTTTTTTCTTTTTAACTTAGGATACTTCTTAACTGGTGAGGTGTGCTCACAATTAGGTTTCCTCTAAATTTATTTTTCTACTTTCTCCTGTTAGCAAAGCAGTTGCCGCTACAGACTGAATGCATTTGAACCATCTGTGGGATACTGGGTTCAAGGAATTCACACCAAATCAGAATCAAAACCAAAACCAAAGTGCCGATAAAGGCACGCCATGGGTGATCAGGCCACACGTCAACCGAAATGGAGTGGGCAAGTTCCCAAGACTGGTCCTGTCAAGCAATTCAAACCAAGTCAAAATCAAAACCCAAATCAGGCCGGGCGTGGTGGCTCAAGCCTGTAATCCCAGCACTTTGGGAGGCCGAGGTGGGTGGATCACGAGGTCAGGAGATTGAGACCATCCTAGCTAACACAGTGAAACTCCGTTTCTACTAAAAATACAAAAAATTAGCCGGGCGTGGTGGCGGGCGCCTGTGGTCCCAGCTACTCTGGAGGCTTATGCAGGAGAAAAGTGTGAACCCAGGAGGCAGAGCTTGCAGTGAGCCAAGATCACGCCACTGCACTCCAGCCTGGGCGACAGAGCGAGATTCTGTCTCAAAAAATATACATATATAAAAATATATCA
>NW_012102031.1:11638586-11676129 GCF_000951045.1 Mandrillus leucophaeus
CCAAAAGTGCCGATAAAGGCATGCTATGGGTGATTGGGCCACGCTTCCACTCAAATGGAGTGGGCAAGTTCCCAAGACCGGTCCTACTGTATTCCAGATATCTGGACTCCAAGAGCGGGTTCCTTCCCGGTGTTCAACCAGTGTGTTGATTCTCCGCGGGGGCCTGCAGTGCACTGCTCTGACGAGGCATTCCACCAGGGCAAATGCCTGCCCAGGAGCATGCTCAGGATCCACGTAGCTCAAGCTGGCCGGAGTCCCCTGCAGGGATGCTAAGGGGCAGGCCTAAGCCGCCTAAGGGGCTGCCTCGCTTCCTGGTCAGGGAACCAAGAAATGTAGCAGGATGAGCCACAGACAAAAGTCTTCAGACACCAGGTTAAAGAAGGAAGAGGTTTTATTCAGCCAGGAGGTCGACAGTCTTGCGTCTCAAGAACAGAACTGAGCTCTGCAAAGACTTCATTCAGCCAGGAGCATCGATAGACTTGCATCTCAAGAACAGAACCGAGCTCTCCAAAGACTTCATTTGGCCAGAAGTGTCGATAGACTTGCGTCTCAAGAACAGAACCGAGCTCCCTGAAGAAAGAGTTCCTGGCCCTTTTAAGGGTTTACAACTCTAAGGCGTCCACGTGACAGGGTCGTGATAGGCTGAGCAAGCTTGGGGTACATGACCAGGTGGGTACGTGATCTACAGATAGCACAAGTGATTAGGGTGGGGGTTAATCTTTAGCCCACAGGCCTGACCAATGGCCCCGATCAGTCTGTTATTTTTCAGTTTTTACTTCCTCCTTTTCTTTGGAGAGAGGAGACAGTAAGAGGAATGGCCTCTGTCCTCATTCTGGGCCATCTCTCTCCTGCTTCATGCCTGAAGTTGCCCATTAACCCCGAGTGGACCGGTTCCTTGAAGTGGGAAGCGGCATTTAGAGATCACACTCGGGCTGCTACTCGCACAGCCCTTTTGAGTCAGACACCCCAAACACACCCAAAATGGACACAAGACCCGGAGAGGGTGTTAGGAGCTTGCTTCCAACTTCTCCCTGGAGGTTGAGGCTGGACTTTCTTACACCTGGCGAGACCCATCCCAAACTAAGACAACACCAGGGAGGATGGAAGGGAGACCCCTGGAGCTGTGTTGTGGTCAGATTGGACCTTCCCATGGCTGCTGAGACTCTGGGACAAGCTGTCCCTTCTCTGGGGCACTGGGGACACCTGAGGATGCCTTCCTGCTCTTACTTTGTGGTCACAGCAAGAGATCAGGGTTACAACAACCCTGTAATGTAGAGAATCCCTGTCCCTTTCCATGCCACTTCCCTCCTTAGGGAAGCAAACGCCCTCCCAGGAGCCCATTCCCATTCCTGGGCCACAGTCAAAGGGAAAACCTGATCCAGACACGAACTTCCCTGGGCCTCTGCATTTCCAGATGTCCCGTCATTGCGTGTGTGGGGCTGACTGTCTCATCTCAGCTTGAGAAGGGCAGGCAGGGGTGTGGACACTCTGCTGAGCAAATGCCCGCCGGAGTCAGTGGTTCCGATTTCCTGAATCACAGTGGCAGGTGGGGGCTGGGGAGGGGGGCACAGGGAGTTCTAGGGAGTCGTTTTTGTATGAGCCTATGTCACAGTGTTTGATATTTAGCAGAGACCCATCTGACCATCCTAAAGAAAGGTGCAACAGAAACTCACTTCACAGGGCCTTCATGATAACTGAATGAGACAACATACTTAAGTATCTGGTCCTTGATATCTGAGAGCTACTGAGTAATGAAAATGATCCTTTCTCCCTCTCTGATACTTAACGTGGCCGCTTACCTTGGGCTGCTGGTTCTGGAGGGTCGCAGGGAAGCAGGATGGTTCACGCTGCTTTCACCACAAGCTCTGGCACCCAGTAAGAACCAGCATGGCATGCATGGAGCACACACCATACACCCGGCTTGGTGCTAAGAACTTTACATACTTGATCTCATTTAACTGCCCTTAGAAGTCAGGGGATGCTCCCCATTTCACAGAATACTGAGGTTCATAAATGTCAAATAACCTGCCTGGAGGAGCCAGGTCCGAGAACAAGGTCCATGCTCATAACCACGTGGTACCCGTGGTCCCAGAGTCACAGGCCTTCTGAAGACGTGAAATTTGGTTAGAGATCAATTTTTTGTCTCTGGAATCATCATATCCCCTCTCAATTCTTATGTGTTTACAGGCAAGGACATGTCAACGTAGAGACCTAGGAGGACAAAGTGAACTTCCTGAGCCCCAACAGGCAGGAGTCCTGCCAAAGCCAAAATGTATCACCTTGGAAGATGATGCCCCAGGAAGAATGGGGAGGAGGGAGGAGGAAAAACCGCTGATGAGGCTGACTCGCTCTTTGCGGCCCGTCGTATCAGCAAAGCCAGCTCTTTTGAGATGGAAGAACAAAGATGTTTCTCCTCTGTGAGGAGGTGATAATGGTGTTCTGGGTGAAGGACAGCAGCTTTGTCCTGGAAGGAATCTGACTTGGAAGGAGGCCCAGTTGTCCAGCAGGCGCCTGCTCCCTTTCTGCTCTGGTTTCCAAAGGGCTCTCTGCAGAGCTCCTTCCCAGAGCTGCTGGCAGGAGGTCCTTGCTGGGGGGCAATCCATGGGGATGTCTGGAGCAGTGGGAGCCTATCTTGGGACCCGGATGGCAGCTGCTCCACCTCAGCACCCGGACTATGAGGCACAGGGCTGGGCACCACGAGGGCATGAGTGAAAGCAGCCTGGATTTGGATTTCAGAAGAACTGGGCTTGAGTCCTAGTTCTGCCACAAACCATGTGACTCTTAGGCAGTCACTTTATGTTTTTATTTCCTTGGCAGTAAAACTGTCATTACCTACAATATGGGAATTGTAAGGAACTACTAAGAAAACAAATCTCAAAATGTTCTGCGCAGACTCTCAAATACTGTGCAAATATTAAACTGTTGTAAAATCCAGTCTCTGCCTTTGAGATTTTACAATCTGGTGAGCAGGTAAACACAAGCACACATAACAAGAAAACAGTCTCCATTTAGTGCTGGGTGATGGGAACAGAAAGCAAATGCTTTGAGTTTGGGATAGTGGGCTGGGGTGATGAGGGAAGGCAGGAACGTGGGGAAGGCAGACCGTGATTTTTTTTTTTTTTTTTTTTTTTTGAGAGGGAGTCTCGCTCTGTTGCCCAGGTTGGAGTGCGGTGGCGTGATCTCGCCTCACTGCAACCTCTGCCTCCCGGGTTCCAGCAATTCTCTGTGTCAGCCTCCTGAGCAGCTGAAATTACATGTGCCTGCCACCACACCCGGCTTATTTTTGTATTTTTAGTAGAGATGGGGTTTCACCATCTTGGCCAGGTGGTCTTGAACTCCTGACCTCATGATCCACCCGCCTCGGCCTCCCAAAGTGCTAGGATTACACGTGTGAGCTACCGTGCCTGGCCTTGAATGGGTTTTTAAAGATTTGGGCAGACAAGCTGGGTCACTGGGCGCTCCCACAGAGGAAGCATGAGCCAAGGTGCAGCAGCCATTCTACCCACAACCTGCTTTAGCCATCAGGTGCAACAGAGGCTGCACACCGGTGACACATTAGGAGAAATCCTATCTGCACGTGTGTTTTATTCACACCGCACAGTGTTTATTATCATTTGGCCACTTAAAACAGGGATATTTAAAATGAAAAATTCAGATTTTCCTTTTTTTTTGAGACAGAGTCTCGCTCTGTCACCCAGGCTGGAGTGCAGAGGTGCAATCTCGGCTCACTGCAACATCTGACTCCCAGGTTCAAGCAATTCTCCTGCCTCAGTTTCCCGAGTAGCTGAGATTACAGGCGTACGCCACCACGCCTGGCTAATTTTTGTATTTTCAGTAGAGACAGGATTTTACCACATTGGCCAGGCTGGTGTCCAACTCCTGACCTCATGATCTGCCCCCCTGGGCCTCCCAAAGTGCTAGGATTACAGGCATGAGCCACCGCGCCTGGCCCAGATTTCCCATTCTTTTTAAAAACCAGAAGAACTGGCCACACTGGGTCCTCTTCCCCAGCCAGTAATGATCCTCTGGAGTTTCTGAAAGGGTTCATGCCACACCCACTCCATCCCCTGCTGCCTTTCCCACCTACTCCAGTTAACTCACTCCATCACCACCTGACTGTCAGCATCTGGGCTCCTGATTCCCGGGTAAACAAAACCTTCGATGGGGAAGAAAGTTTTACGAAGGGAGCTGTATGAGGGGAGACATGGGTCCCTAGACACCCGAAGCGAGAGACTGAACTGGACCCAAGCTATAAACCCTCCCCTGTCAGCCGCCTCCAGCTGCCATCAGGCCTGCTCCTGCACACCTGACATCTTTGCCCACGGTCATCGATGCAATCACTTTCTTCACTGCCTCCTTCTTCTTCTCCTTCTTGTCACTGTTGAGCTCTGCCTTCAGCTCGAAGATCTCCCCTAAGGAAAGGAGGCATGAGCGATCCCTCCCTACCCTGGCAGGGGATGATTCCCGCTATCTAACTTCCAGAAGAACCAGAGGGAGGCACGTAAGACATCCTATGCTGTTGGTGAGGGCAGCTTCAGGTGCCTGGCCTCGGTGGGCCAGGCAACAGTGAGGGACGACTGTTAGGGCAGGAATTAACAAGATGGAAGCTTGGAGGCCGGGTGCAGTACCTCATACCTGTAATCCCAGCACTTTAAGAGGCTGAGGATCGGCCAGGCATGGTGGCTCATGCCTGTAATCCCAGCACTTTGGGAGGCCGAGGCAGGCGGATCACAAGGTCAGGAAATCAAGACCATCCTGGCCAACATAGTGAAACCTCATCTGTAATAAAATACACAAAATTAGCCCAATATGGTGGTGCGTGCCTGTAATCCCAGCTACTCGGGGGGCTGACAGCAGGGGAATCACTTGAATCAGGGAGTTTGAGGCCGCAGTAAGCTGTGATTGTGCCACTGCACACCAGCCTGGGTGACAGAGCGAGACCCTGTCTCAAACAAACAAAAACCAAACAAGTGTTTTGTAGGAGAAAGATCTAAATCCTGGTTCTGCTGCCTGCTAACTAACCCCCAGCAGGTTCAAATCACTCTGAGCCTCAGTTTCCTCATCTATAGAATCAAATGGTGATGCCTAGTTCGCAGGGTTGCTAGGAGCTTAACTGACATAACGCATGTAAAAAACAAGGCCGGGTGAGGGTGAGGTGGGTGGACTGCTTGAGCTCAGGCATTTGAGACCAGTCTGAGCAACACAGTGAAAACCTGCCTCTACAAAAAATATAAAAATTAGCTGGGCATATTGGCATGCATCTGTAGTCCCAGCTACCTGGAAGAATCAATTGAGCCCTGGAGGTTGAGACTGCAGCTTCAACCTGGGGGACAGAAACCCTGCCTCAAACAAACATAAAAAGAACAAGCACAGTACTGGCATGTAGTACATACTGTATAGATGCCAACTCCCCACTTCCTCCGACTTGGAGGGTATCTTGTGGTTAAGACCATGAGTCAGGTGAGCCCCAGCCGGGGGACCTGCACAATTCCCTCCACCTCTCTAAGTTGGAGCTCCCTCATCTAGAAATCGAGGGATGATGATGAAAGTTGCATTAAAGACTCTAGTGTGTGGAAGCACCCGGCAGAGCCCCAGACACCCAGTGAGAATTCAATGAGCAGTGGCTCTGGCGCTACCCATCTACTGAACTCAACAGAGGTGCCCTGGGCTTCTGCGAGCTCCCAGGCCAGGCCAGGCCTATGCCCATAGCAGGCACTGAGCTGACTGCCCAAGGCAGCTCTCCTGCCTACCTGGCTCTGGAGAGGTGGGAAGCAGGCAGGCCTCCCTTTAGGTGTGTCTGAGGGTAGGTTGTGGGGCAAGGCACTAGAAAGGGGCTCACTAAGGCCCAAAGCCCAGTGCCTCATTGGAGCCCCTGAGGACCAGGGTCCTCAGGCTGGGTTGGCAAGCAAGGGGCAGCCCGCTCACCTCTGGGCCTCATGGTCGTCCTTGGGTGTATAGTTGGCCAAGCAGTCCAGGATGAAGATCTGGCCCCACTCGGTGCACTCGTTCAGGGCTGTCAGCAGCTTGTTGATGGACTGTGGGTTCAGATCGAGCAGGTTGCTGCTGGGGTGAGACTCGGCGATTTCTGAGAGCGCTGCCACCGCGTTGGCCACCACCTGGTTGAGAGGGAAGAAGGGGCAGAGGCTGGGGGTGCTGCTCACAGGCCACGGGGCAGTGGGCTAATGATGCTGGCTGGTCAGAGGTCAAATATCCTGAAAGGAATATGACCCAATGGGCAGGGTCTGGAGCTGCAACGAGACCCACTCCAAGCACTCACCCTGCTGACTCCTCTGCAAACTGGAACAAAACCAAGTGTGCCTGCCATTTAGAAAAACAAGAAAGACCTGGCTCCAAGTGCCTAGCCATAGAAAGCATTCCCAGCTTCTTAACACAGCAGCCCCTGTCTACCAGCAACAGCAGCTCACTTCAATGCTTGTCAGCTGTGCTTCTCAGAGCTAGGGGATTCCTGCCGATCTCCTTGAGGCTACTGGGAGTGGATGGGGGTTGGAAAAGAGGAGCTTGCCAGGTGAAGCTCCAGGCCCTCAATCCATTTCCACTACAGCAGGTGTTTTGGTTTTTTGCTTGTTTGTTTGTTTTTGAGACAGAGTCGTGCTCTGTCACCCAGGTTGGAGTGCAGTGGTGTGATCTCAGCTCACTGCAACCTCCACCTCTTGGGTTCAAGTGTTTCTCATGCCTCAGCCTCCCGAGTAGCTGGGATTGATTACAGGCATGCACTCCCACGTGTAATTTTTGTATTTTCAGTACAGATGGGGTTTCCTCATGTTGGGCAGGCTGATTTCAGACTCCTGACCACAGGTGATACTCCCGCCTCGGCCTCCCAAAGTTCTAGGATTACAGGTGTGAGCCAATGCACTCAGCCTGTTTTTTTGTTGTTGTTGTTTTTGAGATGTAGTTTCGCTGTATTGCCCAGTCTGGAGTGCAGTGGCTCAATCTTGGCTTACGCAACCTCCGCCTCCTGGACTCAAGCAATCCTCCTGCCTCAGCCTCCTGAGTAGCTGGGATTACGGGCATGCGCCACCACGCCCAGCTAATATTTGTATTTTTAGTAGAGATGGGGTTTCACCATGTTGGCCAGACTGGTCTCGAATTCCTAACCTCAAGTGATCCACCCACCTCAGCCTCTCAAAGTGCTGGAATTACAGGCATGAGCCACCGCACTCGGCCTCAGGCAGCTGTTTGTTTTTTTTTTGTTTGTTTCTTTTTTGTTTTTGTTTTTTGAGACGGAGTCTAGCTCTGTTGCCAGGCTGGAGTGCTAGTGGCGCGATCTTGGCTCACCGAAACCTCTGACACCCAGGTTCAAGTGATTCTCCTGCCTCAGCCTCCCGAGTAGCTGGGACTACAGAAGCACGCCACCACGCCCAGCTAATTTCTGTATTTTGAGTAGAGACGGGGTTTCACCATGTTGGCCAGGATGGTCTCAACCTCCTGACCTCGTGATCCACCCACCTCGGCCTACCAAGTGCTGGGATTACAAGCGTGAGCCCGTTCTTCCTTTCTTTGTGGCTTCATACTTGAGCTGGGAGACTCTCTAGCCACAGCCCTGTTCATTTTGTGTCTTCTCTAATCTTCAAGGCTGAGACAATCCTGGACCTCCAGAAGTCTTGGCAACAGGGTTTCTGCATCATCTCAGTTCCTGCAAGCACAGTCATGTGGCCCTCTGGTGTTATGGTTGTGGCTGCTCAGCCTCTTGGTCAGGCCCAGTAGATGCCGTGATCAAGCGAGTGCGTGTGTTACCATGTGCACAGTGTTATGTGTGAGACAGCAAGAATTGTTTCCCCACTGCCACGAGCACAGGGGGTGGCCCCAGGCACATTATTGCCCATGGGAAGCCTCGCCATCCTGACCTGACCTTGGTCTCCTTCTCCATGGAGCTCCACATCCACTGTGCTCTTCTTATCTTCTCACCAATGTGGATATACTTATTGCGTCACAAACTGGCTTAGCCTGAGCACCTCTGTTCGCCTCTCAGGAGGTATCAGGTCTTCTCAGTAGGCAAACAGATCTTCTCTTGCACCTGTGGGAGTGGGGACATAACTGCAGGTAATAACAGCATCCAGCAGCTTGGCCGGGCACGGTGGCTCACGCCTGTAATCCCAGCACTTTGGGAGGCGGAGGTGGGTGGATCATGAGGTCAAGAGATCAAGACTATCCTGGCCCACATGGTGAAACCCCGTCTTTACTAAAAATACAAAAATTAGCTGAGCGTAGTGGTGTGCACCTGATGTCCCAGCAACTCGGGAGGCTGAGGAAGGAGAATTGCTTGAACCTCAGAGGCGGAGGGTGCAGTCAGCCGAGATCACACCACTGCACTCCAGCCTGGCGACAGAGCAAGACTCCGTCAAAGAAAAAAAAAAAAAAAGCAGCCAATATCATAGTTATAAATGTACAACCTTACCAACTTCAAAGGAAGCATCCAGGTCAGCTCCAAGACCTCTGTGGACTTGTGGCCAATGGTGTTTCAGTCATGTCTTGTGCTCTCTGCCAGCAGCCTGACATCAGCCATTGCTATCCCATAGTCGCCATTTGCATGCTGCTGTGTATATCGATCACTTCTCTTTTGCTGATCTGGATCAAATCGCTCTCACCAAACACTGGCGTGTCTTTGTGTGTACTGTACTCTCCACTGTCAGCCTCTGCTGCATGGTCCCCTTACAGATGCTGAATGTCCCATGCGTGGCTGCTCTGAGCCATGGAATATGATCATGTCGAGTCCCTCCGACTCCATGAACTCCTCCATACTGTCTTCTTCGCTCCTCACAAAGCACCCAGTCCTCGTCCACATGAGTAGATGGGCAAGCGCTGTCCCCATAGGCTCTTTTCACTGGACTTCCATAGACGGCACTGAGGACTGGTTGGGGGCACCTAGGACTACTGACTGTTTTGCCTTTGGATAGACATGGTCTATCCTGGAATAAATCCATTTTCCAAGGGAGTAGATGAAGGGGCCACTGTATTCATGATGCCCCAGGGACCTGCTCACATCTGCTCATCCTTTCTGTAACCTCTGCCTTGGCTGGACCTGCCTGTGGGCCGCCTTTAAACCTCTGCAGCCCACTGTGACCCTTCACCGTCACACAACACTGTGTCTGCGTCTCCATCTACACAAAGACACCCTGGCAGGAAAGGACACCCCCCTCCTCTCAAAGACTGACACTTTTCAGCAAAAGGTGACCCAGAAAAGATGCAGACAGAACTAGGCAAGTGCACCTAAACAATACCTACCCAAGGAATGCCCAACTTTCCATAGTACAAGAAACTCATACTTAATTTCTGTGGACTTCACAGAAGAGTTTAGAAATGAAGATTGGATAAACTATAGAAGACACACGTCAGTATAAATACACAGAGATGTTGGGCAGATATGCCAGGCAATCACTCGTGAAACAGAAAGATGATGTAGCTGTGGTGATCAACAGCAAACTCAATATGCTTGAAGACAACATGGTTTATTTTGTCTCTAGAAGATCAATGCCCAGGCCTGATGCGGTGGCTCACACCTGTAATCTCAGCATTTTGGGAGGCTGTGGTCGGCAGATCACTTGATATTGGAGGTTTGAGACCAGACTGACCAACATGGAGAAATCCCATCTCTACTAAAAATACAAAATGAGCCAGGCATGGTGGCACATGCCTGTAATCCTAGCTGCTTGGGAGGCTGAGGTGGGAGAATCACTTGAACCAGGGAGGCAGAGGTTGTGGTGAGCCAAGATCACACCATTGCACTCCAGTCTGGGCAACAAGAGCGAAACTCTGTCTCAAAACAAACAAACAAACAAACAAACAAAAAAGAACATCAATGCCTATTAATAAATGGTTCAATTCAGAGGATTTGTTATCAGCTCCAACACTGATGAGCTGTGTGAACCTGGACAAATCCCTTCCCCTCTCTGGACCTTGTTTTTTGGGTACTTCACATGGGGATAATAACAGCACTGATGACTGGGTTGTGGTAAGAATTACAGTCTGCATAGTAAATCCTCCATAAAAATGGGCTTCTGTGACTTAGGGTGAGCTCTTGGAGGACAGGGCCCCACCCCCAGGACCTCGCTCTGTGCCAGACGCACAGTAGGAACACACATTGCTGAAGGAACCGAGTCTCCATCTCTGTGGCTACTGACCACAGACCCAGAGAGCCAAGTGCTGAGTCTGGTGGGGGCCAGCGGCAGCTGCTCCTCCAGGGGAGCGCCTCCCAGTGGAGGCCAGGAAGGAGGCGAGGGCTGGGGGTGGCGGTGTTACTGGAAAGGGGTCCTAATCCAGACCCCAAGAAAGAGTTCTTGGATTTCTCAAAAGAAAGAATTCAACACAAAACTAAATTTTATTTTTGCATTAATGCATCTTTAATGCTAAAGTTACTTTTTAATAAAATTTATAAATGTATCCAGTTTTAATTAATTTGACTATAAGGTAGGATTTTCGTAACTATAACTCTTTACAATTTTTTTTCTTGTTAAAGACAGATCAATGTTCCAAAAAACCTTATTATTTTGACATATGGGCCCAGATTCTGGACTTTGTTATCATGTTCTGATTGGTCATCCTAAGACTTCCTCTCATCCAGTCAGAACATGAAAATAAAGCCCAATCATAGTAGACCTAAAGAGTTTTCTCTCATCCAATCAGAACATGTAGTCCAGAAACCTAATTTGCATAACCTGGTAAGAGAGAGTCTTGCCAGTCCGGGTTTTTCTCCTTCTGCTCGCCCGTCTGCTCCGACCCCAGCTTAGAGGAGGAGTCATCCCCGGTTGCACGCTGGAGGCTTGAGCCCGCAACAGCATGGCTCTCCTCGCTGCAGTTGGTGGCAGTGAGGGAGAGTACAGTGCAGCCACAGTGGTAGAAAGGTGGTGGAGTAGGTGAGCTATCCAGGGCGCACTGCCTGCAGCAGGGGGCGAGGGGCGAGGGGTGAGGGGCGGCGGGGGCAGGGGGCACGGGTTGGATGCACTATCGCAAACTACACTGCCCGAGGCAAGGAGAGTATTGGGGGCGCCATCTTGTGTGGGGAGTGTGTTAGGGGCAGTAGTGGGTGTTGCTCTGCCCACGGCGTGGGAAGCTTGGGTGCGTTATCCCGGGTGTCATTTCCCGCAGTGGCGGGGGGAGCTTGTTGAGGGTGCCATCCGTGGCTACGCTGGTGGCGGCGGGGCACAGGTTGGGGTGCTACCTGGGACATCAGTGCCCATGGCGGGAAACTGGTTGGGTGTGATATGCGAGGTGTCACTGCCCGTGGCTGGAGGCTGGTTGGGGGCGCTGTCTATGGGCTGCACTGCCCACAGCCAGGAATGTGTTGGGGGCATTATTAGGGGCGGACTGCCAGTGGCGGGGGTTGGGGGGCGAGTTGGGTGCTATTAGGGAGCTGCACTGCCCGGCAGGGAGTATGTTGGGTTCGCTATTCGGGGTTTCACTGCCGGGTGGGTGGCAGATTGGGTGCACTATCAGGGGCTACACTGCTGCGTCGAGTAGGGGGTTGGCGGCGCTATCCTGGGCTACACCTCCGGTGGCGGGGGGCGTGTTAGGGGCGCTATCTGGTGCTGCACTCTCTGCGACAGGGGCTGGGTTGGGTGACCTACTCCGGGTGTCACTGCCCGAGGCGGGGGTCTGTTTGGGGGCGCTATCCAGGAAGTCACTTCCAGTGGGAGGAGGCTGGTTGGGGGCGCTATCTGTGGCTGCACTGCCAACACCAGGGAGCGGGTTGGGGGCGTCATCCTGGGCTGCACTGCCAGTGGCAGGGGGCAGGTTGCAGGCGCCATCGGGTGCTGCAGTGTTCTAGGCGGGGACGAGTTATGGGGCGCTATCAGGGGCTGCACTGCCAGTGGTGGGCGATGGAGGCATTAGTGATAGTGGTGGTCTCCAAGAGAGGCGCGGTCCTCCTCTCCCTGAGGACGCCCTCCTCCTGCTGGGGCCTGAGACAGGTGTCAGTGGCAGCATTGCGTCATTATTAAAGTTTGGGGGGTGAGTATTTGTGTATCTTTTTGCTTATTTTCTGTTGGGATAGTCTTGGACTTTTTCAAATTTCATGAATCAGGGAGGGGACAAAATGTAGAATAGGCCTCCTGATTTCCTTGCCTGTTCTTTTTCCTTTTTTTCCAGTCTGATTTTTCTTCTGCTTGTCATTATTTTCTTGTTTCTTTTCATTTTCCTATGCTACTGCTTCTATTTCTTGTATCTGTTCTTGTTTCTCCTCCTCCCTTTGTTTTTTTTTTTATCCCAAGCAATAGCCTTAACAGACAACAATCCAGAACTGAGTTTAAAATAGACCACTTGTCAGTGTGTTGTATTCCCCCCCTCCCCTGAGACAGAGTCTTGCCCTGTCGCCCAGGCTGGAGTGCAGTGGTGCCATATCGGTTCACCACAACCTTTGCCTCCCGGGTTCAAGCGGTTCTCCTGCCTCAGCCTCCTGAGAAGCTGAGATTACAAGCGCACACCACCATTCCTGGCTAATTTTTGTATTTTTAGTAGAGAGGGGGTTTCACCGTGTTGGCCAGGCTTGTCTCGAACTCCTGACCTCGTGATCTGCCCGTCTCAGCCTCCCAAAGTGCTGGGATTACAGGCGTGTGCCACCTCGCCCTGCCCAGTGTGTTGTATTTTAAAAATAATCAGCCCATCATTGTTTTAAAGATGAGGAAAAAAAATCGTTGTATAAATATTTAGATACTTGAGTAGCTGTGCTCTGAGCACTACCTAAGCTGCATCCCTTTAGTTCTGGTATGTTACATTTTCATTTTAATTCATCTCTAAGTATTTTCTAATTTCCCTTGTGATTTCTTTGACACATTGGTCATTTAAGAGCATGTTATTTAATTTCCATATATTTGTGAATTTTTGAGTTTTTTCTTCTATTATTAATTTGTAATTTCATTCCATGTTGGTTGGAAAAGATAATTTGATGACTTCAATCTTTTAAAATTTATTGAGACTTGTTTTATGCCCTAACATACAGTCAATCCTGGAGAATATTCATGTGCACTTGGGCAGAATGTGCATTTTGCTGTTAGACTGAATATATGTTAGGCTTGGTTTATAATGTTGTTCAAGTCCTTTATTTCCTTCTTGATCTTTCTAGATGTTCTGTGCATTATTGAAAGTGGTATATTGAAGTCTCCAACTATTATTGTAGAATTATCTAACTCTTCTATCATCTTCAATTCTATCAATATTTGCTTCATGTGTGCTGAAGCTCTGTGGTTTGGTGCACATTGTGTAAGAAAAAATGTTATTCTGGCACTTGTTCAAACAGTAAGGCAGACCTTATTTAGCACTATTGCAATAGGTGTAGTGACTACTGCAATGGGTTTTTGCAGTAGGGGAGAGATTGGGTTCAACTTTAAATACAACAAGGAAAAATGGAACAGAGGGTTAGAGAGTTAGTAGATGGAAAATTACTAAGCACATAAGGTGATGCTTGCTAAACTAACCGAACAGGATTTTTGCTGAAGACAGGCCAAAGTAGTCAGATATCACCTGAAGAACGGTGGGAGATGAGGAGGATGATCAGATATCAAAGGTGATCTGATATTGAGGATGGGGGAGTCTGGCTAAATCGACTTGAGAGGATTCTTGCTAAAACTGGGTGATGCCAAGATGAACATGGAAGCCCAAATCTTGGGCCTAGTCAAGCAGAGGGCTCAGAGGAGCCTGACTAAAGTTTGTTTGAGAGGATCTTTATCAATATGTTTATAATGGTTATATCTTCTTAATGAACTGACCCTTTTATCAATATATATAATGTTGTTGTTTCCTTTAGCAGTTTTTGTTTTGTTTTGCTTTTTTGAGATGGAGTCTCACTTTGTCACCCAGGCTGGAGTGGATCTTGTCTCACTGCAACCTCCACATCCCAGGTTCAAGTGATTCTCCTGCCTCAGCCTCCCGATAGCTAGGACTACAGGTGCCCACCACCATGCTTGCCTACTTTTTGTATTTTTAGCAGAGATGGGGTTTCACCATGTTGGCCGTACTGGTCACGAACTCCTAACCTCAAGTGATCCACCTGCCTCCAGCTCCCAAAGTGCTGGGATTACAGGCATGAGCCACCATGCCCAGCCCTCTTTTAACCGTTTTTAAGGTCTTGTTTTCTGATTTTTCTTTTTTCTTTTTTTTTTTTTTTTTTTGAGATGGAGTCTCGCTCTGTCGCCCAGGCTGGAGTGCAGTGGCCGGATCTCAGCTCACTGCAAGCTCCACCTCCTGGGTTCACGCCATTCTCCTGCCTCAGCCTCCTGAGTAGCTGGGACTACAGGCGCCCGCCACTTGCCCAGCTAGTTTTTTTAGTAGAGACGGGGTTTCACCGTGTTAGCCAGGATGGTCTCGATCTCCTGACCTTATGATCCGCCCGTCTCGGCCTCCCAAAGTGCTGGGATTACAGGCTTGAGGCACCGTGCCCGGCCCTAATTTTTCTGATATAGCTCAACTCTCTTGGTTACCATTGGCATGGAAGCTCTTTTTCCATCCCTGCACTTTCAGTCTATTTCTGTCTTTGGATCTAAAGTGGATGCTTCATGAATAACACACAGTTTAATCGTGTTTTTATTACCCATTCTGATGATCTCTACCTTTTGATGTAATTCATTTACATACAAACAAATTACTGATAAGAAAGAACTTATTTCTGCCATTTTGCTATTTGTTTTCTATATGTTATACCTTTTTAGTCTATTTCCCTCATTACTGTCGCCTTTTGTGTTTAGATTTTTTATAGTAAACTTTTTATTTTCTCATTTCATTTTATGTATAATCTTAGATATATCCTTTGTGATGACCATGGGGATTCGATTTAACATCCTAAAGTTACCACAATCTCTTTTAAATTGATATCAACTTCAAAAGCATAGAGAACTTCATTTCTTTTTTTAATGTAGTTTTTGCTATTATTGAGGTATGGTGAGGCCAACAGATCAGAAGACAATTGCCATTGGAAAGATAGTTTGTAATTTATAGTTCCTAAGGTGAAGGGGCACACCACACCACAAAAGTCCACATGGGGAAGACCCAGGGTTGCTCAGGAGGCAGGGGAATGGGAGAAAAACATGGACAAGGGCATTTATTATGGTTTTGTGCGAAGAAATGCATAAAGCAAGGTAAGCAGGATTGGCTAGTTTGAATAATTTCAGAGGGCTTCGCAGCATATGGGAGGAAAGGGATGAAAAGTGAAGGTAGAGACTGGTGATGTATGTTCACTGAGGTCCATAAAGTAACTGGACCAGGAAATAAGGAATGAGTGGAGAAGAATGGGCACAAAGAGAGAATAAGAGAAGGTAAAGGGGCCAGAAGAAAGGTTGAGAAAGAGATGGATGGCCTTTTAAGGAAATGATGGTGCAATTCCTGATCAACACGCTGACGGTGTCCTGCAGCCCTTTGAGCTAACTATAGGAAGTGGAAGGGATTTTGTTCTAAGCATGTAGGTGTTGGGTAAGATATGGTCAAGTTGGTATGGCCCCAGGAGGAGAGAACAAGGTCTGAAAGGATGAAGTTTATTATACTCTCAGATCTCAGAGAGGGGATAGTCATATGACACACAGGGCCATAGGGAAAGCACTGGTGTCATTAGGAGGCAGAAAGGAATAAAGGAATGGGCCAGCACCTTAGTTGGAGTTTCCTTGGGAAAGGCAGAACAGGGCAGAGTAAATAGTTTAGGATTGACTAGTTTGAACAGTTCCAGTGGGCTTTGGACTATTGAATTGGTCTCCAGTTGCCTCGTGCCTGGTCCCAGGGTTATTCAGTGCAGAGGAAACACTAGCTTGGTGTGTGGAAGTTGGATATGGAGCTGATTTGGGGCGATAGACTTGGGACTGGTTGGTTTGTATACGAAAGACACGCTCCCAGGCAAGCTCTTTCCTATCTGTAAGATAGAAAAGCAGACCTTAACATCTGTAAGGTAGAAAAGCAGAAGCTGCTGGGAAAAGCAGTCTTTCCCTGAGTCTGCATGATCACCAAAATACCAGAGCATCAAGAATCAAGAAGATAATAAATACAGTTCATTGGCCGTGTGATAAATTGATACCAACTGGACAAATACAGAATCTTAAGAAAACACAGAACAGAATCTAATCAGTTTGACAAAGATTAGGGTAGGTGATCTCTGTTCCAAGTGTTAGCACCTAACACTTCTAGCTGACAGATGTGTACTTTTTGTTGAACCATTTTCTTAGGAGGAAATTCTTTCATTTAAATTTAATTCATTCTTTTAATTACACTTGTGAAATCTCAATTATGTTGTAATATAATCCCATTGAAAAAATCATGATGTTAGTATTGGCTGGTTTCAGGAGAACTTAGAAAAGAACTGAGAGTGGTTCCTGCGTATAAATATGGTTCACGAGGTAAAGGGATGGCTTGTTCTCATGGAAGGAAGGAAACCACAGAGCGCTATTTGTAGTGCCTTCTCAGTCTCCTGAAGTGAGGCAGAGGAGAGGGAAAAGAGAAGAATTTCACATGGCTGGCATTCCCTGGAGGACTGGATCTGACATGAAGCTTGTGTTATGTTTTGAGTTTTGAAAGGGAGAGGAAGGAAAGCCACTGGAAGGGGTGGATAGTGGAAAATATCTAGACTGTCCTGGATTCGGTTTCTGGTTTTGCCAATGATTTGCTGTGTATATTTTGGCAAATTATTTTGTCTCAACTGTGTAGTTTGGTTTTTTGAAAAATGAGGACCTTGGTGCTTGTAGCATCTACCTACCTCGTGGCTGTGATGAGGACTCTTTGAAAACGGGATGGGAGCTACATACACGAAAGATGCCATGCAGATGCTA
The DNA here is from genome assembly GCF_000951045.1 of Mandrillus leucophaeus. Taxonomy (NCBI): domain Eukaryota; kingdom Metazoa; phylum Chordata; class Mammalia; order Primates; family Cercopithecidae; genus Mandrillus; species Mandrillus leucophaeus. Next base: position 11,655,341 of record NW_012102031.1, read on the forward strand.
TATTAACCTGCATTATAGTCCCATAAATTAAAATGTATTCCTTTGATAAAAATAAAAACATTAAAACCCCATAACATCCTGATTCCCTGTTCTCCAGAGATTTTAGACAAATACTAAATATATCTATGGTGAGCTTAGTTAGCACAAGATACGGGTCAGGAAGCAGGAGGCCAGGATAGTTGATAATTGGATCTAGCAACTTGAACAATTTTTTAAAATATAGGTAAGTTTAGGGATTATTTCAACTGCAGAGCCACCAGTAAACATGAGGTGAGTAACTGCCTGTACAATGCCCCATTAGAATATACTGAGTTACTTATGGTGAGCAAATGATTAATTATGCTACAATAATTTCAGGGGCACTATTCATTTCCTCAAATTGAAGATGGTATTCTAGGCTGAGAGCAGTGGCTCACGCCTGTAATCCCAGCACTTTGGGAGTCCGAGGTGGGTGGATCATGACATGGGGAGATCGAGACCATCCTGGCTAACACAGTGAAACACTGTCTCTACTAAAAATACAAAGAATTAGCCAGGCGTGGTGGCACATGCCTGTAATCCCAGCTACTTGGAAGGCTGAGGCAGGAGAATCACCCCTGCTGACCCCAGGAGGCGGAGGTTGCAGTGAACCGAGATCATACCGCTGCACTCCAGCCTGGGCAACAGAGCAAGACTCTTGTCTCAAAAAAAAAAAGAAGATGATGGTATTCTATATGGGGTTGAATGACTGCTTATCAATCCTCAGTTTATAGAACTGAAAAATCATGCCTTATCAGGCAAAATCTTTATAGATGCCTATTTCAAAAGGAATCTCTCAAAATGCAAAGCCAGGCCTCTGTCGCTACAGAGTGAAGTTGGTCCTGGGGCCTTTGACCTACCTGAGACCACTGCTTTGCTTGTGTGTAGCTGTGCCAGGCATTGCTGTTCCCTCAGTGACATTCCTACTCTGGAACTCACTGGAACACTCTTTCCTAGTGCTGAAGTCACCATCTCCTAAAAGAGGTGCTGCAGCTTGTTTTCTCTTGTCCTCCTTCACAAAAGTGAACCTCAAGAGAAAAGTGTAAGTGTGCTTGCCTAGAAGAGAGGGGCTTCTTAACATCCGTCCTATCCTGTCCAAAGAAAATCTCACCTGACCTCCAAATTATAATTTGACGGATGAAGTTGTTTCAGTGAGGTGGCATTGTCTTGGTAGTTTGGTGGGGATGGGATTAGGGAGGTGTGGATGAGGTCGGTGGGGCCAGTGTTGTGTGACTGGCTCCAAGGGACTCAGATAAGTACCATTCAGCCCTAGAGCCCCAAGTTGCATCCTTAAACCAGCCAGCTTTTGAAGTCCTGAGAGCCACTCAGTGAAAAAACAGGCAATTTAATACCATTTATCCCATGCCTGGAAAACTGGTAGCAAAAACCCATCTGATAAAGGGGCCTTCTTCACACAAGAGTGCTGGCAGCACACACACATGCAGTTCAGAACCAGACCAAGGGCTGCTTAGAGTAGTGATTCTCAAACTATAGCTTGCATCAGAACCCCTGGAGGGCTTGTTGAAACACAGATTTGGGGGACGCACCCCCTCCCCTGACGTTTTTTACTTTGTAGGTCTGGAATAGGGCCTGAGAATGTGCGTTTCTAACAAGTTCCCAGATGATTTTGCAGCTGCTGGTCTGAAGATCACATTTTGAAAACCACTATATAGAGTTAACTTCTAAAGGGGCTACATTTCCTCACCAACACTGGAAGAATGGAGAAACCTTTTCCCCAGTTCCTCCTTTGAGATTTGTAGAGCTGTGTTAGGACCAAAAGTCTTTTCTGAAGCCAAAGGTGTGTAGGTATGGCTGAGGCACGTTATAGCACCAAGGGAAAGAAAAATCTGACTCCACTGACTTTTAGGGCCCATCTGCTTAATTCTGGCCTCTCCTCTACATGTCCAATGCCTGTCACATTTTTTGGAAATTATTTTTATTTTTTAAATTCACAAATAATAATTACATATACTTATGGCATACAACATGTTTTTATATATGTACATATTGTGGAATGACTAAATTAAGGTAATTAACATCTATTACCGCACATTTTTTTTGTGGTAGAACACTTACACTACTCTCAGCAATTTTGAAGTATGTGGTATATTGCTGTTAACTATAACTGATATATTGTACAATTGATGTTCTGAACTTATTCCACCCAACTAAACCTTTGTATCATTTGACCAGCATCTCCCCAGTCCCTCCCTCCCCCAGCCCTTGATAACCATCATTCTACTCTCTGCTTCTGAGTTTGACTTTTTAAGATTGTACATATCAGTGAGATCATGTGGTATTTCTCTTTCTGGGGCAAGGCCTGATATTTTACCAGCTTGATTTTTGTGCTTGGTACTCATAAAATATTTTATATGTGCAACCCCCTGCCCACACTGGTCCTCAAAGTCAGTCTCATGGGTATATTTTTTCAGGCAATAGGGTGAGGGGGAAAGCAGTAATGTTTATTGGGCATCTTCTATGGACCAGGCCTTTTAAGCAGTATCAGTTGACCTCATCTAATCTTTACAACAGCTCTGTGAAGTCTGCATTGTGCTTGGAGGAACCTGAGGTTCAGAGGGATTTAGGGACTCAGCCAAGGTGAGGAACTTGGCGGTCATGGTGTAGGGGCTGAGAATCACTCCTCCCTGCTGCAGAATTTCCCAAGGCAGCCTTCTAACAGTGATACAACATCTCTCTTTCAATTCTGAAGACCCTGGAATGGGGATGGAAAGTTAGAAGACCAACATCTATTGAGCACCTACTTATTTAAATAAATGTTATATTGATAAATGCTATCAATGTATAACATTTAAATCTGTGAGTCAGGCATTTATATCTCTGTTTTCAGATGAAAAATGAAGGTTCAGGGACATTGATCACATTGCTCAGAGTATATCTGTACTCTGAGCCTTCTCCTCAGGTTGGTCTAGGTGGATATTTTCTGACCAAAAACTGACAGGAATCAAATATTTTCACAGTCAAAGCAGCTTCTGCTTTTCTACTAAGGCTCTTCCAAGACTTCTGGGAATGGATAATAATGTTTTCTGGTTCTACTTCACCCTGAGCACAAGGGAAGGCTGGTCCTTGAATGAACCTGCACTCAAAAAATCAAACTAAACACCAGATATTTCAGATTGGCATAAGTGCAAATCAGAGTGCTGGGCTTTACTTGTATTTGCTGACGTGCTATAGTCCCGGAGTCAAGGTGCCAGGGTCCTGGGAGCAACAAACGCATTCCCAGTGATTTATTGTTGAAAAACCCTGTGATCAGCCTACCCAAAGGCCTTGGCCCCCCACCCCCCGCCTTGCCTCACCCATGTATGTTCAGTTTGTAATTCTGTTTCCTTTTGCTGCAAAATATCTGCCTCAGTTTACCTTTTTAACGGGAGCCTCTGGCTTGGAAATCCCCAAAATGCATACTTTATCTGTGTTGTGGGTTTGTTTAATATCTATCTCCTCAAGACTCACTTGCTGAATTCCTAACCCTCAGTTTCTCACAGTGTGACTGTATTGGAGGTAGGGGCTTTAAAGAGGTGATTAAAATGAAGGATGGGTCCTAATCCAATATGACTGATGTCCTTATAAGAGAGTAGATTTAGGACACAAAAGGAAGGCTGTGGAAGACAGTGAGATATGACCACCTGCAAGCCAAGGAGAGAGGCCTCAGTAAACACCAACCCTGCTGACACCTTGGGCTCCAACTTCTAGTGGCTAGAACTGTGAAAACATAAATGTGTGCTGCCTGAGCCATCTGGTCTGTGCTACTTTGTTATGACACCCCTAGAAAACTGATATAATCAGTTTGACAAATGCATCCCAAGTCATTAGTCATTAGTAACCAGTGGGCGTATTTTGTGTAGCCACAAAAAGGTTAACTAAGGGCCAGACTTATGTAAAAAGAAAGCAAAGATTTATAAATAAATGCCTGTGTCATTCATTTATTCAACAAGCATTGCTGAAAATCTAAGACATTCCAGGCACTGTGAATGCCAAAATGAGTGGAATCCCAAACACAGGGAACTCACAATGGACATTTTAAGAAGCCCAGAAAATTCCCTGGACTAGGCTATCTGCCTCCCCAACTAGCTTGAGGCTGGGACCCAAGTCCCTCCCTTTTGTGGAAGTACTAACTTCCTCAGGCCTCCACTTCAAAGAGCAAACACCCAGGACAGGGAGCCCATCAAGCTCCATCCTCAGCTTCCATGCATTCCTCAGTTTATCCGATTGACACACTTGAGAGGGAAAGTCCAGGCAAAACTCGAGAGGGATATGATGGGGGAAAATAGTTTTCTTTTTAAAAAAAATGGGGAGGAGGATGGACAGAAAAAGTGGCAGGAACCAGGGAGACCAAAGTTCTTAAAACAATATTCAAGGATTATAAACCACACTGACACCCGGAATCTACCTGAGACAGACTCACATCAGACATCATATGGCTTCTGATTCTTAGTCTGCCTTTTTCTGGATGTGACTGAGTGGACTGTCCTTCTGCAGCTCCAGTGGGTACAGATGGCTGCATCACACTGGCTTCAAATGCATAAGTTAACAGCAAACTAATGATTTTCTTCTAGCTAGCCTATAATTACACATGTACACAGTTATCCACCTGGGCAAAATTTACAACTGGCTGGTTTCCCTTCAACACCACAGGATGAGACTAAAGGGAGGTGAGGAAGAGTCCAGCCATGGTGAATCTACAGGACTCAGGCAAAATATGCATGGCAAAAGACAGCCACGGTCACCAGGATGATGCCATTGACGTTCGCCACTGTCCTCCACAAAGGCTTCTCAGAGGTGTCCGTCATCTTCATCTTCATGGCTTTCTCCTCTTCCTCAGTCATCTTGGGTGCATTCTGCTGCTCCAGCCCACAAAATAGGTCATAGGCTCTCCTGAAGAATCCTTTTTTCTTCTCAGGAACTTCTGTGTCTGGTCAAAGGCATAGAAGAATTATTGGACACAGAAGCAGGACGGACTAGAAAAGTTTCCAGAGGAGATGCCATACCATGAAGTATCTGCTATTCTGCAGAAATTTCCCAAAAATGAAAAATTTCCCAAAATTTCCCCCATATTTTCTTGTTTTAAGGAATGAAAATGGTAGAAAATGTTCCGATAAACTTAATGACAAAACGATCTTCCTGTCTACATCCTTAGGATCAGCCAGCCTAAGTTTTATCTCTGTCAGGCCCAGTGCAAATTCATTTTGATTTGGAACAGTCAGATCAAATAATAGTTTATAATAAAGGTATATTAATAATAGACTGAGGAATTGTGCCATAGGAAGGAAAACTCAACTCTGAAACACAAAATCTCGTATCTGTTCACTACATCACCAGAAAGCAATCTGGCTGGCTGGCATGACTCAGGAATGCTTTAGTTATATCTGTCAGTTCTAAGGCTTCACAACAGACCCAGCCAGGTGATAAGAATTGGTCTGAACAGCTCCTGATGCAGTGCAGCAATGAGCAATACTTCCCGGGCTTAGGATCTAATGTCACATATCAACACTGCTTAGTCAAACTGTCCACACCTGGCCCTGATGCTCAAAGTGAATACCCACCAAGGGAACTGATTCCCTCCTCTGAGCCCAGGTGTGGCCCTGGAGGTAGACAAACCTGGTTTTAAATGCCCACTCTGCCACTCACTAGATAAGAGATCAAGCCCACTGTGTTTTCAGCACCACAGTCACAGACCCTGCAAAGCACTTTCCCATTTTTACAAGTCACTGAATTTTATCTTTATTTTTTAAGAGACAGAGTCTTGCCCTGTTGCCCAGGCTGGAGTGCAGTGGAGTAATCATAGCTCACTACAGCCATGAACTCCTGGGTTCAAATGATCCCCCCTACTCAGTCTCCTTAGTAGCTAAGCTGGGACTACAGGTGCGTGCCACCATGCCCAGTTAAAATTTTCTTTTTGTAGAGTGTCTCAGTATGTTGTCCAGGCTGGTCTTGAACTCCTGGACTCAAGCAATCCTCTCACCTCAGCATCCCAAAGTGTTGGGATTACAGATATAAGTCATGCCCAGCCTCACAGAATTTTAGCTTTAAAACATCACAGAATTTTAGCTTTGAAACGTCACAGAATTTTAGAACTGGAAAGAATCCCAGTGACCAAATTCACACATGAGTCAGAACTGGGGCCAAAACCTAGCTTTATGGTCTTGTTAATTTACCTCCCTTATCTTCAGGTATCAGAAGAATTGGATAAATAATACCTTCTTCATTGTACTAACGAAGAATTTAATGATTTAATGAGAGAGCCTCTAGCTCTTATTGTGGTAGAGCCTCTACCACAGTGAGACCTTCTGACACTCAAAATACTCCTAATCTGTGTCCCTTGACACAGTAGATGTCAAAAAGTGTAAGTCTCTTTCCATTCTCTCTTTTGTCTCACACACTCACACCTCTCCCCTTTGACTCACTCCACCAAAATAGCAGAGTGGGGAAGAAGGAGTTAAGAGGCTAGGATCACTGACCACCTCAAGTGAGAAATACATGGCTTTGTGGGTCAATAAAAAGTTGAATGGCCAACCGGGTGCAGTGGCTTATGCCTGTAATCCCAATACTTTGGGAGGCCGAGGTGGGTGGATCACGAGTCAGGAGATTGAGACCATCCTGGCTAACATGGTGAAACCCCGTTTCTACTAAAAAAAAATAACAAAAAATTAGCCGGGCGTGGTGGTGGGCGCCTGTAGTCCCAGCTACTCGGGAGGCTGAGGTAGGAGAATGGTGTGAACCCAGGAGGTAGAGCTTGAAGTGAGCCGAGATTGCACCACTGCACTCCAGCCTGGGTTGACAGAGTAAGACTCTGTCTCAAAAAAAAAAAAAAAAGTTGAATGATCTTAGGAAATTCTCTGTGTCACATTTTCCTGTTCTGGAGAGGCAGGAAAATTGGAAGAATTGTACTTGCATTATCTGCCTTAAGAGGATGACGCAGTGCTGAAATGAATCACTAAAGTGTCTGCAATTAAAATATGTTATGATCATACTGTTATCAATGATGATGACGGTGGTGGTGGTGGTGAGGATGATGATAAAGGGACAATGATGCACCTGCAAAGCTTCCTTGTGTTGCTGTCACATTCACATGGTGAATGTGACACTTATGGTCTGTAAAAGCCCTCAAGAGAGCTTAGTTTATTGTGCTTTAATAGGGTAGGGTGTTCAGTCTGATTTCACCCTAGGTTCTTGAAGACACAACAGAATTTGAGTGCTGCCGTGAACTTCAGAAGTCACTAAGTCAAATCTCTAGCCAGTATGGAAGTCCCCTCTACAGAATCCTTGACAGATGTACATGTACTGCTCATCCCTGTCCAGACCAACTCAATTAGAAAACTCTTCCTTCAAAGCAATCATGATGGTGGTAATTAGAGCCAATTCTTATAGCAGAGCATAAGAGGCATGGGTTTTCATTTAGAGTACTTTAATATGACAAATCTGAGCTTTAGAACAATGTAATCACTTTCCCAGAGTAGTAGGAAGAGAATTCATGATTCAATCCCAGTTCTTCCTGATGCCAAATCTCACAGTCTGTCTCTGCACTACCTTGCCTCCTTACTCTGAGTTAAAATTGGATGAATTCTTTTCACCCACCAGTGTTAAGTCTGCCCTCTGGCATAAAAATAATCTCTTCTTCCATAATAAGACCTTTTGACACTCAAAATACTCCTAATCCATGTCCCTTTAAAATCTATGATATTCTCACACAGTGTGGAGACATTTTTGGAGGTAGGAGAAGTAGAGGGCATGTTCCTGCCTGCTTGCTCCAGGGAAGCAGGAAGGGGCTGTTTTCAGCACCATGGCCAGCTCCCGAGGCTCCAGGCTCCCTCCAGTATTTGCAGCATCACAAGTTTGAGAATTGAAAGGTCCTCGAAGATCAAGAGCAGACTGTAACAAAGCTGAGACCTTAGGCACATCTTCTCCCTCCCTAAGCCTCAATTTACATGTCTATAAAATGAGGTGATAAGACCAAATGATCTCTAGGTCTCTTTCCCGAGTTAGGATTCTATGGTATTCCTGATGGCCAGATTCAGAACTTGTTCTGAGCTACACACACCTGTGCTCTCCTTCAGATGGAGTGATGAGGCCTCCAGTCCAGCACCAGGTAAAGCACATATGACCTTGAGCCCCCATAGCCCTGCACACCACACACCTCCACAACCATCCTCCACGTGTGCACGTTTCCCACATAGAGGAAAAGTTGCAATACTGAAGTAGAAGAAAGTGTTAACTTACAGGATAAGTCTCTAGGCACTGACTAAGCATTATTTCATTGGTCTTCCAGAGAAATTTGATTTTCTACATTTGATATTGTAAGCCAGTATGACATAAGATCCCAAGGGCCTCTATCCCCTCATCTTGATGTCACTAGAACTGACCATAGCTTTGGTTCCATCTGCCCTTAGGTTCACAGGCTATGTCAGAAGAGCTCCAACTCTTCTCTTGTCCCCTGCCATTCCTCAAATCAAGGCAGGGTGGCAAGTTCCTCACCCACACTTACTCACTGAGTGCTGTCAAATATGAGGGGTGAGAATCCAATCAAAAATGGCCAAAAGATTTGAATAGACATTTCTCAAAAGATGATATATAAATGGCAAACAGGTACTTTAAAAGGTGCTCAACATCATTAATCAATCATAGAAATGCAAATCAAAACTACAATGATATATCATCTCATCACAGTTAAAACAGCTTATATCCAAAAGACAGGCAATAACAAATGCTGGTGAGGACGTACACTATTGGTGGGAATGAAACTTAGTATGACCAGTATGGAGAACAGTTTGGAGGTTCCTCAAGAAACTAAAAATACAGCTACCATATGATTCATCAGTCCCACTGCTGGGTATATACCCAAAAGAAAGGAGATTAGTATATTGAAGAGATATCTGCACTCCCATGTTTGTTGCAGCACTGTTTACAATGGCTAAGATTTGGAAGCAACCTAAGTGTCCATCGACAGATGAATGGATAAAGAAAATGGGTACATATACACAATGGAATACTACTCAGCCATAAAGAAAGAATGAGACCCTGTCATTTGCAACAACATAGATGGAACTGAAGATCATTATGTTAAGTGAAATAAGCCAGTCACAGTAAGACAAACATCTCATGTTCTGTTCTCACTTATTTGTGATATCTAAAAATCAAAACAATTGAACTCATGGACATAGAGATGTTTTCCAGAGGCTGGGAAGGGTAGTGGGGATCTGGGGATGGGGTAGGGATGGTTAATGGGTACAACAAAAAAATAGGAAGAATGACTAACCTACTATTTGATAGCACAACAGGGTGACTATCGTCAATGAAAATTTAATTGTGCATTTTAAAATTAAGAGTGCAAGGCCGGGTGCGGTGGCTCATGCCTGTAATCCCAGTACTTTGGGAGGCCAAGGCGGGCAGATCACCTCAGGTCAGGAGTTCGAGACCAGCCTGACCAACATGGAGAAACTCTGTCTCTACTAAAAACATACAAAATTAGCCAGGCATGGTGGTGCAAGCCTGTATTTCCAGCTACTCAGGAGGTTGAGGCAGGAGAATCGCTTGAACCCAGGAGGCGGAGATTGCAGTGAGTCGAGATTATGCCATTGCACTCCAGCCTGGGCAACAAGAGTGAAAATCAGTCTCTCAAAAAAAAAAGTTAAGAGTGCAACTGAATTGCTTGCAACTCAAAGGATAAATTCTTGAGGGGGTGGATACCCCATTCTCCATGATGTGCTTGTCATGCCTGCATCAAAATACCCCATGTAACTCATAAATATATACACCTACTATGTACCCACAAAATTTTTTTTAAATATGAGGGGTCAGGGAGCTTGAATGATTCTGTACCCTTTCCTCCCCTTGAACTCAAGAGTTAACTTCCCCAAACCCACTTATCCATCTCATCCCCACCCTGCTCCTCACTGCCCTGGAGCGGGGACATCTGAGCTCTGTTAAAGTCATTTAGGGAAGGGCTTCAGTAAAGTTGTCTTGTTGTTGTAGGAGTAACTTTTATGGTTTAGGATCTGCTCTGGGTCATAAATCACCTATTTCAATGGTCTCCTTAGGGACTTCTTGGATGTTCTCTCCTGCATCCAGGTCAATACGCTCCTCTTTGCTGTTGCGCAGGCTCCAACACAGACGGTAGAGCTGCAGAGAAGGCAGAACAGGTCAACAGAAAGATCCAAATAGCATCTTGGGACAAGAAGTTGGGGGGTGGCAAAGAGATATGCATCAAGGAAGGGAAGGGAATGTGGCCTCTCAGTACTAAGAAGAACATACACAACATTCCCATCCATAACATTATCTCTAAAAACATTGGTAACTTAGATGAAAGTAATATACATGTATACACTACCCTCTATGATATTTGCATATTCAGAGCCAAAAAACTGCCTCATATAGAAATGCTTGTTGAATGAACTCTTTTATGTGTGTGATAAATAATTTGTTCCTTTTAGCACTGGCAGTAAGAAGCCATTTCTCCAGGTTAGGAGTGTAAGTTTAGATTTTTGCACTATGTCACATTATGTGGACGAGAATCTAGAATCATGAGCCCTAATAGAATACAGTAGAGCTGAAGGCACAGTTTCTATTGACATAGTTAAGAGCATGAACCAGAAACTTCATCTAGAGCATGAACTTGGTCTAGGGCATGAACTAGAAATGTGTTTGGGGTATAATACTTTCAAAGACTGGAGACATGAGGAAGCAGTTGATACCACACAAAGAAAGCGTGTGACAGGTCCAGCCAACAGATGTGATGCAGTTCTGCTGCTATAAAAGCAGCCTTTGTTTGACATTAGGTTTGTAACAGCTCTTAAAAATTTGGCAATGAAGTTGAAGGTCTCTTAGGGATTCCACAGGCACTTGTATGGACATGCATGAGTAAAGTAAAGGATTAACAAAATCCTTCTGATTTCTCTAGGAATAAATATGACCTTGGGCTAACTTTCTGGCTCTGTTCCCTTGGAAACCTGGAAATCTGTGTTGGGTTAGCAGACTACTAATAAAAATGGCTCATAATTGGTCATCTTTATCTAAATTGGGAGAGCTATGAATGAATTCTAAACCAATGGGGGCATCTAGAGTTAAAGAAGAGTAATTGCAACTTTTGAAGTCTTGAATCAGTTAGGCTTTGATGTTGTTAGAAATGTTTTACATCCTATGGTCAATTTTTGGTGGATTAATTTGGAAAAAAATCAAGAGGCAAACTATATTATGGATATCCCTGAGTAGACTGATTTTTGTAACTAGGTATGTGCTTTGCTGGGACCTTTGACAGCTTTGACCACACGACTGTCAAGAGAAATACCAGTTTCTATTTAAAATATAGGCTTCTAAGCCAGGTAGCCTTGTACCACCCATGTGATCTTGTGCACCTGAGCCTGCACTTGGGGAGCAGGTTTCAGAGAATAAGCCCTGGAATAAAGGGTGTACAACTGTGAGGATTCCAACTAAAGACATGGGCTTGATATCAGCCTGCTGGCACACCATGTTTCCTGGCATGTATCCTTCCACATGAAACCAATAGCAAGTCATGTGAATGTGAATGTAAGATGTATAATTTTGCTGAGGCCAACCAAGCATGTTGTGGCATGTCAACATCACTAATCATCAGAGAAATGCAAATCAAACTATAATGAGGTATCATCTCACCCATTTAAAATGGCTTTTATCAAAAAGGCAATAATGAATGCTGGTGAGGTTGGGGAAAAAGCAGAGCCCTCAAACACTGTTGGTGAGAACGTAAATTAGTGCAGCCACAATGAAGAACACTATGGAAGTTCCTCAAAAACCTAAAAATAGAGCCACCATATGATCCAGCAATTCTACTACTGGATATATATCCAAAAGAAAGTAAACCAGTATATCAAAGAGATACTTGGACTTCTATATTTACTACAGCACTATTCACAATAGCCAAGATATGGAATCAATCCAAGTGTCCACTGACAAATTAATGGATAAAGAAAATGTTGTACAAATATACAATAGAGTTTTATTGCACCATAAAAAGAATGAGATCCCGTATTTGCAACAATATGGATGGAACTGGAGGCCATTATGTTAAGTAAAATAAGCCAGGCATAGAAAGACAAATTTATCATGTTCTCACTCATATATGGGAGCTAAAAGTTTTAAAAACCGAACTCATGGAGATAGAGAGTAGATTGATGGTTACCAGAGACCAGGAAGGGTAGCAGTGGATGGAGGACAGAATAGAGATGGTTAATGGGTGCAGAAATTGTTAGAATGAATGAAGATCTAGTAGTTGGTAGCACAATAGGTTAGCTATACTTAATTTATTATATGTGTACAATTTAAAGGCAGAGTCTCACTATGTTGTCAGGGTGGTCCCAAACTGCTGGACTCAAGCGATCCTCCCACCTTGGCCTCCCAAAGTGCTGGGATTACTGGCATGAGCCACCACATTCTACATTTTAAAATAACTAAGAGTGGAATTGGAATGTTCCTAACACAAAGAAATGATAAATGCTTGAGGCAATGGACACCCCAATTACCCAGATTTGATGAAATCTGGGTATCTGTATCAAAACATTACATGTACCCCATAATTATATTCAACTATTATGTACCCATAATAATGAAAAGATTTTTAAAAATTAAAGAACATTGCAGTATGAACATGAAACAAGGACAGATCCCCTAAATAGATACTCACATGCACATCTGGAATGGGTTTGGTGAGGAGGGAGATGACCACGATAGTGATGACAGAAATGGCGAAGAGGATAATGGCAAAGTACAAGTAGTGCACCCCACAGATAATCGTGGGACAGTTGCTGGGCTCCATGCAGCTCCCGGTTCCATAAGCAAACTCAGTAATCATACGTGAAATCCCAATCAGAAATCCTAGTATCAGTCCCCAGAAGGCTCCCTGTGAAAGAAAACCCTGAGTTAACTCATGGTGAACACAAAACACAGATAGCCTTTCTAACATTCTTCAGGGAGGTATAGGCAGAGGCAAAGGGATAGAGGTAGAAGTGGTAGCTCCAGGCTGTCTGAACCCAGAACACTGAAGTTCAGAATATGGCTAGGAGTGCTATGCAAGACCTTCAGTGTGTCTGTCTATCATGTTTCAGCAACATGATTTCACCTCGATCATTAAACAAGGAGCCATAACATAATGGGGTAAAGTGTCTAATAACCGGAATAGAATGTCAACCTACAGGCTTGATTCCAAAAATTCCCTTTAATTTGAAAAATAATTTGAGCCCTTCCACCTGCAGCTACTATCAATACCAATCTCCAGATTTAGGCATATTCAGATGAAAAGTAATTACTTGTGAGGTAATTTGTGTTTCACAAAGACGTGGGAAAAGAATTTGGGTCTTTGGAAGATGAAGGAGAAAGAAACTTCCATCAAAATATAAATAACATTTACTTTTTTAGCCCTCTTTATAGTTTATTTTATGAACTATTTTTAGTTTGAGAACATAAAATTATACGGTGTTTTTACATTAAATTTTGGGTTTGTATATTAGAATATGGAAGACTTTAAGAAACCAGAAACATGAGGGGATGATTTTTCAGGGTTTTTTTTTTTTTTTTACTCTTTCCTTCCTTCCCTCTTTCCTTTTTTCCTTTCTATATTTCCGTTAGGTAAGTCCTCACCTAAAGGACTAGGTTTGACTCTGGCAGGCCAGTGGCAAAGTAGAATGTGCTCTTAGAAGGGTGGCCCAAAAGAGCTTTCACAGTTTTATTAGGTGCTGGTCAGCCCCTTTGCTAGCCATTGGTATCCCTACACTTTCTATTCCAAGTGTATGAAATTATCAGCTATCCTCCACACATGGCATGACATGTGCTTTTGTCTCCAGGTCTTTGTACAGCTCATTCTGCCTGGGAGAATATGGGCTCTTCTATTCCTGGTAACCTTGTTCTAGCTTAAATAGAAAAAGCTGCACAGGGTGGGTGGACCCTGTACACCCTGTGGCCACAGCACTGTGGACACAGATCCAGGCCAGCACCAACCCCACTGCCATGGAATCACAATAGTTCTCTGTCTCCCAGTGTGGACTGGGGGGTTGCCCAGGGAAGGAAGCAGGTTTCATTCACTTTGTGTTGCTAGTGCCTCACCCTATGCTGGCATCTGGAAGTGACTTCTAGATGAAGAAATAAATAAGGAAAAAGAAAAAATATGTTCCTTATTCATCCCCCATACGCTATTTCACTCAAAAAAATTATTTCTTAGCTGGGCACGGGGTGTGCCTGTAGTCCTAGCTACTTTGGAGGCTGAGTCAGAAGAATCACTTGAGCTCAGGAGTTTGAGACTAGCCTTGGCAACACAGTGAGATTCCTGTCTCAAAAAAAGTCAATAAATCTGCCATGAAATAAATGTTTAAAAATTCAAAATTTTTTCATATACCCTTTCACCACTTTTATTCAACATAGTACTGCAAGTCCTAGACAGAACAAGTAGGCAAGAGAAAAAGAGCATCCAAATTGGAAAAGAAGAAGTCAAATTGGCCTCATTTACATATGATATGATCTCATATTTACAAAAACCTAAAGATTCCACCAAAGGGGTCACTGTTAATGAAACCCTGACCTACCTTTCCAGCCACACTTTCATCTTTCACATTCACAAACTCCCCTTGAGCCAGGCGAGATTCCATACAAGTCCTTCACCCTCACTCTTATCCTACTTCTGCCTGAAAGGTCTGGACGGTACTATTCTCTGACTTGAATGTTATGTCTTCCCTCTCCAACTTCAAATTCTTCCAGCTCCCGCTGCTCCAAGGAGCCTTCCCTGACAGTTTCAGCCCCTGCTGATAAAGTCTTTCCTAAATCCCTTCCTGCTCATATTATGTGCTCTATTGTATCCCTTACTTGTTACGCACCTTGTTGTATGTATAAACTGCTTGTGCGCCAGGACTTTGTCTTCACTGAGCCCTGAGAGGTGCTGGCTGGAAAGCCAAGTTCACAGTAGAGTGCTGGAGGTACGTTGTGCTAGGACTTTCTCTCGCTCACCTAGGGGCTACAGAATTCCTAGGGAGTGCCATGCAGTCAGGTCAAAATCACCAAGATCAGATAGAAAATCTAATCTTGGCTTGTAATCCTAGTATTTCGGGAGGCCGAGGTGGGAGGATCACTTGAGCTCAGGAGTTCAAGACCAGCCTGGGCAACACAGTGAGTCCTCACCTCTATTTAAAAAAAAAATTAAGAAAATCTAATCTTGGACGAAGGAGACAGATAGAATGTGGACCCCCATACCAACTCCCGAGGAGCTCACTCCAACAGAGAGCCCCATGATCCCTGGAGGCTTTCCCTATAAACCCTCAGTAGCACATCTGTGTCTGTTCAAGATCTCTGGGAAATAGACTCCCTCCCACAGAGAATATGCAAACCCACATGGAAACTTCTTTGCCAGCATGACTTTTCTGGACATGCCCAGATGATACCTACTGGCTCATTGACTCTCTTCCAGAAAATAGCAAGCACGAAGACAGCTGCAATGGGTGGTCCCAAGTAACTGGTGATGGACTGGATGTAATCGAAGAGTTGCCCACTTTGTGCTGACTGCACAATGGGCACCCAGGCGATGCTGATGCCAATCAGCACCAGGATAAACAACCTGAAATTAAAGCCCCCACAACAAAGTGTCAATAAGTAGCTCTACATGAGTAGATATTGCCATGTATTATATGTATACATACATACATACACACACTGCCACCACCACCACCACCACCACCACCACCAGCAAATATGACCACAGCAAGAAAAAAATAATTAGAAAATGTATGCTTGAAGATTTTTTTGCCTATAGGAAAATCATTCATACCTATGAATTAGTGAAACACACTTGACTTTCAATAGTAGCCTAGGCCCACTCACCACCATAAGACAATCTCATTTTGAGAGGCAAGAGTATGGGAACAAGGTATGAATTTTGGAGCCTGATAGTCCTAGATTCAAATTCTTATTATTTCTGTGTGACATAGGAGACATTTCTTAACCTCTCTGAGTCTCAAGTTCTTCATCTGTAAACTGGGAATAGGACTGACCTTGCAAGGTGGGAATAAGAATTAGTGACAGTAGTAGTGATACAAACACACATGCACTGAATATTCTGTGGGAGTCACAAGACATACACACCAATGACCTCAAAACAAGGCCATACATGATCATGTGTACAGTACAAACTAAGATCTACAGCAGTACACTTAAGCAAGAATATTCATGTGTTTTTTACAAACATATTTTTTCATTCTTTTGTGTAAATATCAAGGACAGATACTGCTGGATTATAGGGTAGATGGACATCCAACTTTATGAGAAACTGCCTGACTGATTTTCAAAGTGCCAGTACTGTTTTGCATTGCTAGCAGCTATGTATAAGAATTCTGTTTGACTTACACCCTCACCAACATTTGATATCAATCTTTTAAATTTTAGTCACTCTAGTGTGTATGGTTTTGATCTCCATTTCCCTGATGCCTAGTGATGGCACTGAATACTTTTTAATGTGCTTTGTTAGTCTTTTGGCTGTTTCTTAATTTGGTTATTTTATTATTGAGCTGCTTACGTATTCTGGATATAAATCCTTTGTTAGATATATGTTTAACAAACATTTTCTCCCTTTTCATTTGATTAATGGTGTCTTTGATAAACAGAAGTTTTAAATTCTGATAAAAAAAGAATTAGTGATAGCAAAACTAATCTAAGTGATAGTTAACTAAGTGAGAGTAAAACCTTGCAAATAGCAGGCACTCAACAAATAGTAAAAACTATTATTATTATCTTATTCTTCTCCTCCTTCTCCTTCCCTTTTGTCTTCTTCTTCACAATAATGAAGTTATTAATAAAAACACTAGGCAAGATGATTTTATAAAGGAATGGTCTAGATAGGAAGAAACGCTACCCGGTATTTCCACCTCTCCTCCTGCTGAGTTTCACTTCAAGTCCTGAAAAGATCGGAGATGTCCTTGCAAGCTCTTCTTACTTGTGCTCTTGATAGAATGAGAAAGATGACTGTGATTCCCTCTCTCACTTACCTGCAACTTAAACTGACCTCCACAAGGCAATGCTTTCACTCACACATTTCTCCCTCTGAAATGCCTTTCAACTGTCCCCCTTTTCCATATCCCACCGACTATTATGGACTCAGCTCAGGTTCTCCCTTCCCCAGGAGCCTTTCCCAACCACGCATGCCACACTCATCACTCCCTTATCTGAGCCCCTGGGTGATCTTACAGTCCCCACAGCAGAGTTTGGAATGGTTTCACATCACTGTGAGCTCATCCAGGACTGGGACAAGCCCCAGGGCAGTAGTTATAGGATACACAAAAATGTGAGCCCCAACATAGTCTCAGTGCCATGGGATTCATCCCTACACAAGGCAACAAAATATTTTCTTTAGCATCTTGCATTTGATCCACATAAATAACTGGAAAAGTCAGTAAGTGCCTTTCTAAGGAAAAATCAATCAAGGTAACAGTGCTACTTTCTATGGCTCAGAGTAAAGATCCTCTGGCACAGTCAGATCTCCTTTGGGTGCCAGGTATCTTGTCAATTGAAAGTAGCCCACCATGTTTGCTTTCCTTCCTTCATTCCAATCTTGAAAATGAGACCTAAGAGGTAGCAGCCCATATCCCTCCTGCACTCACTGGCAAACTTTCCCTTGGCTGACATCCCAGGGACTTGGTCCACCTGCCCTAAGGAGGTTGACCTGCCTTAGCCCCATAGAAGAACAAGCAAGGGTCCTGTTGATCCTCTGTCCAGAGCATTTGCTCCATGGATAATCATGATAATGAGCACACCTGACCCAGGTGTTGATACTTTAATGCTTTCAGGACCCTATTGCATCTATTAGCCCATCTGACAACAAGAAATGTGCACAGCACTTGGTGTTTTAGGCTCTACAGAGTATATTCACAAGCACAATTGAGCCTTCACAATGGTTCTGCAAAATGTTGCGTCAAGGGGTCGAAGAATCAGAGGCATGTGGGCCTCAAAGACAGCCAGTGTGGAGAGCTGCAGTGTGAGGGGCTGAGGAAGACAGTGTGTAGCAGTATAAAGAGCTTTGGACAAGGGCTCAGTGGCTGCAGATTCCAGTCCTGTCTCTGCCACTGTCTGGACAGTTTGGATTTAGGTAGGATGAGCCTCAACCCAAATGACAGCCTGAGGGGTAAATTAAGTGTCTCTTATGTCCCAACTCCAGTGGGGCATTGTTCAATGATCTCCAATTTAAAGTTAAATTGCCACTGGAGGATCTAGAAAAACTGGCAGATAGGCAGGACTAAATTGTAGCTCCCACTCAGATGGACAGAGCATCATGCAGAGACTCACATCATGAATTTTTGCTCCAAGAACTACTGCAGGAATATACCAGAAAAGCGCAAGAGGATCCACAGACCCTCTGAAGGTAGCAGATTATTCCTGCAGGACTCGGGAGACAGCCCAAATACTGTGAGAGCCCAAACTGTGAACGTGGGATAGGGGGATCATCGCCCCAAAACACAGACCCTCACTGGGGAACCTGAAGGTCCAGATCACTGGAGAAGTATTTCAACAGATAGCATGATGAATGGAATAATATCTCACATCTCAATACTAATGTTAAAGATACGGAATTGCAGAATGGATAAGAATTTATCAAGCAAGTATCTGCTGCCTTCAAGAAACTTATCTAACACATAAGGACTCGCATAAACTTAAGGCAAAAGGGTGGAAAAAGACAACTTTTGTTGTCTTTGTTAAAGAAACTTTAAAGCAACAGCAGTTAAAAGACAAACAGAGGAACATTATATAATGATAAAAGGCCTTGTCCAACAGGAAAATGTCACAATCCTAAATATATGTCCACCTAACACTGAACCTCCCAAATGTATAAAACAATTACTACTAGGCCTAAGAAATAAGATAGAAAGCAATATAATAATAGTAGAGGACTTCAATACTCCACTGACAGCACGAGACAGGTCATCAAGACAGAACATCAACAAAGAAACAATAGATTTAAACTATACCCTGGAACAAATGGACTTAACAGATATTTACAGAACATTCTAGCCATCGACCACAGAATATACATTCTATTCATCAGTGCATGGAACATTCTCCAAGATAGACCATATGATAGGCCACAAAACAAGTCTAAACAAATTTAAGAAAACTGAAATTATATCAAGTACTCTCTCAGACCACAGTGGAATAAAACTGGAAATCAACTTCAAAGGGAACCTTCAAAACCATGCAAATACATGGAAATTAAAGTAACCTGCTCCTGAATGATCACTGGGTCAACAATGAAATCAAGATGGAAATTTTAGAATTTTTTTAACTGAATGGTAATAGTGATACAACCTGTCAAACCCTCTGGGATACAGCAAAGGTGGTGCTAAGAGGAAAGTTCATAGCCCTAAATGCCTACATCAAAAAGTCTAAAAGAGCACAATAGACAATCTAAGGTCACACCTCAAGGAACTAGAGGAATAAGAACAAACCAAACCCAAGCCCAGCAGAAGAAAGGAAATAACCAAGATCAGGGCAGAACTAAAAGAAAGTGAAACAAACAAAAAAAAATACAAAAGATAAATGAAACAAAAAGTTGGTTCTTTGAAAAGATAAGTAAAATTGATAGACCATTAGCAAGATTAACCAAGAAAAGAAGAGAGAAAATCCAAATAAGCGCAATTAGAAATGAAACAGAAGATATTACAACTGACACCACAGAAATACAAAACATAATTCAAGGCTACTATGAATACCTTTATGTGCATAAAGCAGAAAACCTAGAGGAGGTGGATAAATTCCTGGAGAGATACAACCCTCCTAGCTTAAATCAGGAAGAATTAGATACCCTGAACAGACCATTAGCAAGCAGCAAAGTTGAAATGGTAATTTAAAAATTACCAACAAAAAGTCCAGAACCAGACAGATTCACTGCTGAATTCTACTAGACATTCAAAGAAAAATTGGTACCAATCCTATTGACAACATTCCACAAGATAGAGAAAGAGGGAATCCTCCCTAAATCATTCTATGAAGCCAGTATCATCCTAATACCAAAACCAGGAAAGGACATAACAAAAAAAGACAACTACAGACCAATATTCCTGATGAACATAGATGCAAAAATCCTTAACAAAATACTAGCTAACTGAATCTCACAACATATCAAAAAGACAATCCACCATGATCAAGTGTGTTTCATACCAGGGATGCAGGGATGGTTTAACATACGCAAGTCAATAAATGTGATACATCACATAAACAGAAGTAAAAACAAAAATCACATAATCGTCTCAACACACAGAAAAAGCATTTGACAAAATCCAGCATCCCTTTATGATTAAAATCCTCAGCAAAATCAGCATACAGGCGACATACCTCAATGTAATAAAAGCCAACTATGACAGACCCACAGCCAACATAATACCAAAAAGGGAAAAGTTGAAAACATTCCCTCTGAGAACTGGAACAAGACAAGGACGCCCACTCTTACCCACTTGTATTCAACATAGTACTGGAAGTCCTAGCCAGAGCAATCAGACAAAAGAAAGAAATGAACAGTATCCAAATCAGTAAAGGGGAAGTCAAACTGTCAATGTTTGCTGATGAACAATCATATACTTAGAAAACCCTAAAGACTCCTCCAAAATGCTTGTAGAACTGATAAATGAATTCAGCAAAGTTTCAGGACACAAAATTAATGTACACAAATCAGTAGCTCTGCTATACGTCAACAGTGACCAAGCCGAGAATCAAATCAAGAACTCAACCCCTTTTACAATAGCTGCAAAAAAAAAAAAAAAAAAAAA
>NW_012102031.1:11676179-11722066 GCF_000951045.1 Mandrillus leucophaeus
AGACCGTGTCTCTGAAAAGAAAGAAAAAGAAAAAAAGACTTACGAATATACCTAACCAAGGAGGTGAAAGACATCTACAAGGAAAACTACAAAACACTGCTGAAAGAAATCACAGATGACACAAATAAATGGAAACACATCCCATGCTCATGGATGGGTAGAACCAATACTGTGAAAATGACCATACTGCCAAAAGCAGTCTACAAATTCAATGTAATTCGCATCAAAATACCACCATCATTCTTCACAGAACTAGAAAAAACAATACATTCTTATGGGACCAAAAAAGAGCCCTCATAGCCAAAGCAAAACTAAGTAAAAAGAACAAATCTGGAGGCATCACATTACCTGACTTCAAACTACACTATAAGGCCAGAGCCACCAAAACAGCATGGTACTGATATAAAAATAGGCACAGAGACCAATGAAACAGAATAGAGAACCCAGAAATAAACCCAAATACTTAGAGCCAACTAATCTTTGACAAACCGAACAAAAATATAAAGTGGGGAAAGGACACCCTATTCAACAAATAGTGCTGGGATAATTGGCAAGCCACATGCAGGAGAATAAAACTGTATATTCATCTCTCACCTTATACAGAAATCAACTCGAGATAATTCAAGGACTTAAGTCTAAGACCTGAAACTATAAAAATTCTAGAAGATAATGTCAGAAAAAACCCTCCTAGGCATTGGTTTAGGCAAAGACTTCATGACCAAGAACCCAAAGACAAATGCAACAAAAACAAAGATAAATAGGTGGGACTTAACTAAAGAGCTTCTGCACAGCAAAAGGAACAGTCAGCAAAGTAAACAGACAACCCACAGAGTGGAAGAAAATCTTCACAATCTATACTTCCAACAGAGGACTAATATCTAGAATCTACAAAAGAATTCACACAAATTAGCAAGGAAAAAATAATCACCTTACTCCTTCAAGAATGACTGTAATTTAAAAATCAAAAAATAATAGATGTTGGTGTGGATGTGGTGAAAAGACCACTTTTACACTGTTGGTGGGAATGTAAACTAATACAACCACTATGGAAAACAGTACGGACATTCCTTAAAGAACTGAAAGTAGAACTACTATTTGATCCAGCAATCCCACTACTGGGTATCTACCCAGAGGAAAAGAAGGTATTATAGACAAAAGATGCTTGCACATGCATGTTTATAGCAGCACAATTCACAATTGCAAAAATATGGAACCAGCCCAAATGCCCATCAATCAACAAGTGGATAAAGAAATTATGGTGTATATATACATATGATGGAATACTACTCAGTCATAAAAAGGAGCGAATTAATGGCATTCACAGCAACCTGGATGAAACTGAAGACTTATTCTAAGTGAGGCAACTCAGGAATGGAAAACCAAGCATCATATGTTCTCACTTATAAGTGGGAGCTAAGCTATGAGATGCAAAGGCATAAGAATGATATAATGGACTTTGGGGACTCAGGAAAAGGGTGGGAAGGGGGTGAGGGATAAAAGATTACAAATTGGGTTCAGTGTATAATGCTCGAGTAATGGGTGCACCAAAATCTCACAAATCACCACTGAAGAACTTATTACTCCTGTAACCAAATACCAGCTGTTTCCCAAACATGAATGGAAATAAAAAAATTAAAAAGAATAAAAGAATAAATAAAGTTAAATGCCACCAAACGGCAAATATAACCAGCCACAGAAATTATTCCCATTCTACCCAGGTATCTGCCAACCTTCCCTAGCTTGAGGTGTAACACAGATGGAATCTCTCCGATCATCAAGCTTTTGTGGCATGGGGGAAGCCACACTTACCTTCCGGCAATCATGAGCTCTTTCTCAGATGCTCCCTTGCGGACCTTGGTGTAGATGTCCATGGTGAAGAGGGTGCTGGCGCTGTTGAAGATGGAGGTCAGGGAGCTCATGAGGGAGGCCAGCATGACTGACAGCATCAGGCCTCGCAGTCCTGGAAGAGAAAGAGTTTTGAGTGGCACATACAGCACCTTCAGCTCTTTCGTACTTGGAAAACATATGAGGACTCAAGGTTTGCTTGCCTTCTGAAACCATGCCATGTTATCCAATTTATCTCCCCAAAAAGACTAGAAGCTTTAAAAAGTGGTCTATGGCTTTAAATTTATTAGCCCATTATAAGCCCACAGCAGCCACAGAGAGCCGGAGACACAACATACTTGAGGTAAATACTTTGCAACTGGACGATGATGATGATGGTGGTGATGGTGAAGGTGATGGGGTGTGTGTGTGTGAGAGTGAGTGTATGTGTGTTTCCATCTGAGGGGATTTTTATAAAGTCTCTCACCCGAAATATTTATGATATAATAGAGATTTAAACTATGATTCAAAAGATCAGGCTCTCAAGAAAGTAAGACATCCACAGATTGGGAGAAAAGACGTGCAAATCATATATCTGATAAGAGTCTAGTATATAGAACATATAAAATTCAATAATAAAATTACAAATAACCCAATTTAAAATGCCAAAGGATCTGAATACACACTTCTCCAAAGCTATACAAATAGCTAATAATGACATGAAAATATGCTTAACATCAGGGGAATTCAAATCAAAGCCATAGTGGGTTAATACTTTGTACCCACTAGTATACCTATAATAATAAATTTTATAAAACAGAAATAACAAGTGTGAGTGGAGATGTAGAGAAATGGGGACCTTCATATATTGCTGGCAGGAATGTAAAATGGTACAGCCATGGCAGAAAATAGTCTGGGTCAGTCAGTTCTTCAAATGGTTAAGCATTCAGCTACCATATTACCCACCAATTCCATTCCTAGATGGAATTTCATTTCTCTCTACCCAAGAGAAATGAAAACATATGTCCACTTACAAACTCATACATTAATGTTTGTAATATTATTACTTATAATACCCAAAAAGGAGGAGCAACACAGATGTCCACCAAATGATAAGTGGATAAACAAAATACATGAACAGTTGACAAATGGGTAAACGTGATGGAATAGTATTCATCAATAAAAAGGAATGACATAAAAATACATGCTATGACACAGATGAACTTTGCCAACATTATGTTAAATAAAAGAAGCAAGTCACCAAAAAACACATATTATATTATTCTATTTGTATGAAATATCCAGAATAGGCAAATCTAGGAATACAGAAAGTGTATTAGTAGTTGCCAAGGACTGGGAGGTTGGGGTGAAATAGGGAGAGACTGCTCATTTCATTAACAGGTATAGGATTTCTTTATGGCGTGACAAAAATTTTCTAAAATTTATTTCAGCAATGCTTGCACAACTCTGTGAATATACTTAAAAAGCCACTGAATTGTACATCTTAAATGAGGGAATTGTAGGGTAGGTGAATTTAAGCTCAATTAAGTGTTTTTGTTTTTGTTTTTGTTTTAAGACAAGGCTGTATTTCTAACTCTGATCCTAAGCAAGTTACATCAAGCTCTAGGCCTCATTTCTGACGTGTTAAACAGGGATACCTTCCCAAATCAGAATACGGAATTCTTGTTATTAAAGTTTTCCCAATTATGGCAAGCCTGGTTGGCTATAATCTCTACTATTCTTCCCATACCAAGGAGTGCAAAGGGGGCACCTGCTGGGGCTAGAAGGCCAGGCCAAGCTGAGGACCCACTAACAAGAGTTTTACAGTCTCAGGAGTAAAAGTAACCTTAGGATCACCTAGACCTATCATCCATCTGATACATGAATCCCTTCCACAACACTTCCGCTGCCCAACTCTACAGCAACAGGAAATCTCCTACCCTACAGGGAACCTGCCCTCAGACAGTTCTGAGTAGGCTGAAATCTACCTCTCTGTAGCATCAAATGTAGTCCTCATGGTACCCAACAGAACAGGACTTACCCCTTATCCATTTTGCCATCTTTCACATATTCAAAGACAACTCATGTTCCCTTCAACTCTCTCTTCTCTATATTCATATCTAACTGCATTTAGGAGACTCACATGTTTAGAACTTCACTTACACCTCTGTTAAACTTCAGCTTGTTAGATCTGAGTCAGCATTCGTGCCTCTTGAGATCTTTTTGGAATATGATTCTGTCATTCCTCTAGGTTTTATATCTTTTAATAATTTATGGTCTCACTTACAGCCTTGCAAGATGAAGTATAAATGCTGCCTATTCTAATTATTTGGTCATTTGTTTGGAGGTTTTTTTAAATGGCTCTTTCTGAGTTTGTGTAGTGTAGATCACAAACTATCAGAGATACAGAAGTTATAAAGATCATCAAGTCCAATTATCTCATTTTTCAGTTGATAAAGGTCTATTTCAAGGAGTTAGTAGGAAGGGCTTTCAGCCCTAGCTCGGCCATTTGTTCAGGGTTACTTTGCATTGAAATTGGTAAGCTGGGATAGAACTTTCCACTCTGTATGACACTCTTATCAGACTCCATTCATTTATTTACTTAACAAATATTTGCTGAACATAATTTTACAGTGGTCCAGGCAAAAGATAATGGTCTACCAGACTAGGGTTACAGAAGAAAAAATAGAGAGATGTATATTAGGAGACAAAATAGACACAAGCTGATGTGGATTGGTGGGAGGATCACCTACTTGCTGAGTGGAGGAGGCTCAATCTGCAAATGGAATGAAAAGGAGCAGCCAGAGAGGATAGGGAAAATTTAAAAAGACAAACAGGGGAATACAGTATGATGGAATTCAAGAGAAAAGAACAGCTCAAGAAGGATGAGTGATCGATAATGCTGAATGCCACTGAGGGGTCCAATAAGGTGAGAAATGGAAAATATCTATTTAGTCTAGCACAGGGAGGTCATTAAAGAATACAGTAGGCTGGGTGTGGTGACTCACACCTGTAAATCCGAGCACTTTGGGAGGCTGAGGCAAGTAGATCACCTGAGGTCAGGAGTTTGAGACCAGCCTGGCCAACATGGTGAAACCCCTTCTCTACTAAAAATACAAAAAAAATTAGCTGGGCGTGGTGGCAGGTGCCTGTAATCCCAGCTACTCCAGAGGCCAAGGCAGGAGAATTGCTTGAACCCGGGAGGCGGAAGTTGTAGTGAACCGAGATCACGCCATTGCACTCCAGCATGGGTGATAAGAGCAAGACTCCATCTCAAAAAAAAAAGGAATGCAGTATTTACTGAAGCCAGATTACAGCCACGAGGAAGGACTGGCAACGGCACAGGGAAGTACAGCATTTTGTTCTGCATGCCACACATCTTTCTGTTGTGCACAGTACACTCCCGCATAATGTTTAGAGCTCCAGTCCTCACTAGGAGGGTCTGCCCACCTAAAGGAATAATATAAACACTCCACAGAGGCCAGTGCAATCCATGCCAGAGCTTTAGAAGAGTCACTATGACTCCTGCTAATTGTAACCTTAATGAATAAGCAGCCCAGCTCAGTAGACTAGTTAACTACTACTCCCATTTTTATATAATTGAAATGCAAGTGGTTTGCCCAAAGTCATGCATGAAGTTTGTAGTTTTTTAATTTTTTAAAAGACTCTCCCGAATTCCTCTATTCCAGCCTTGAGCAGCGTTAAGCAGGCCAAATGCCAGACACCACGTTCCTGCCTGGCCCTGGAAAACTCACGTCCCCTCTGTTGGCTTCCGTTTCCCCCACTGTAAAATGAAGGGATTTGACTAGTCTCTAAGTTTCTTTTCAGTAATACAATTTTATAGGTTTATCTTAAATTTTTCTGAGTAATAACTTTGAAGTTTTGTGCTCCTGAAACCCCCTAACCTAACCCCCTAGCCAGATTTGTATCCCTTGAGCCAGAATTAGGAGATTTTTCTGAAACATGACTATAATCCCACAGGTCAACTACAAAACTCTAGCTATTTGGGAGTCACAGCTAAGTACTCACTCAATCTCCTAGGGAAACAGATTCTCTATGGTGACAAGCCGCCTTGAATCCCATCCATCTACTGCCTCAGACCCCCTCATCCTAGAGCTGAAATCTTGCCTCTTTCCCCATGTGTTTCCTTGGAAGAGCATAAAAGTCAATTCATTCTCCAGGTAAAACCCCTTGGACCTAGTTCAAGCCTTCATGTTAACATCTGTTGGAGGGCTTTTTAAAAATATTTTTTAATTGGCAAGTAAAAGTTGTATATATTGAGGGTGTACAATATGATGTCTTGAAATATCTGTACATTAGCTCAATTGAGCTAATCAGCATATATATGCATTACCTTACATATTTATCATTTTTTGTGGTGAGAACAGTTAAAATCTACTCTTGGCAATTTTCAAGTGTATAATACATTGTTATTAACTGTAGTCACTATGTTGTACAATAAATCTCTTGAACTTATTCCTCTTAACTGAAATTTTGTAACCATTGACCAACATCTTCCCAGATCCCCACCCTAACCCCTAGTAACCACCATTCTACTCTCTGCTTCTACAAATTTGACTTTTTAAGGCTCTACATATAAGTGAGAATATGTGGCATTTGTTTGAGTCTAAATTATTTCACTAAACATAATGTTCTCCAGGTTCATTTACGTTGTCATAAATGACATAATTTTCTTCTTTTTGAGGCTGAATAGTATCTCATTGTGTATATATACTGTATGTTACATCTTTATCCATTCATCCATTCATTCATTGATAGGCACTTATGTTGATTCCCCATCTTGACTATTGTGAACAATGCTACAGTGAACACGGGAGAGCAGATATTTCTTCAAAACACTGATTTCATTTCCTTTGGCTATATGCCCAGTCATGGGATTGCTAGATCATATGGTAGTTCTATTTTTAATTTTTTGAGGGACTACCATCCAGTTTTCCATAAAGAGTGTGCTAATTTACATCCACTGTTGGAGAGCTTTGAAAGACCTTCTATATGAGTATGGAAAAGTCATGTTTTTCTCTAACAAGTGTTCAGATCATCTCCTTTCCAAGCCTGACTGATGGGCAAGTCCCAGAACTCATAGAACCCAACCAAGTCATATGTCTCCTTCCCACTGAGAAAGGACATGTCCAAAAACTGAGGACACCCACAATGGTGCTTTCCTTCGTAATCCCCCGACTAAGAAATGTCTTTGCCCAGAAGGTCCACAGAAATCTAGGTGGTGCCTAA
Source organism: Mandrillus leucophaeus (assembly GCF_000951045.1). Classification (NCBI taxonomy): domain Eukaryota; kingdom Metazoa; phylum Chordata; class Mammalia; order Primates; family Cercopithecidae; genus Mandrillus; species Mandrillus leucophaeus. The sequence goes on from NW_012102031.1 coordinate 11,683,254, forward strand.
ATCCAACCAGCCTCCCAAGAAAGACTCTCACCATTGGGCATGAGCTCCACCACTAAGGTTGGATAGGCGATGTTGGTACAGCCAACCTTGGTACCGCAATATTTCTCACATTCTGAGGGGACGACACAGGCAATTTTGTCTGGGAAGAGATGAAGAGCCATGTCAGCAAGCAGACATTGGGGAAATATTTCCAAAATTCACCTTCTTAAAACAAGGTTTCAAACAGGATATTCCTTTCCAAGGCCCTGAAGTGGTTCCGTGGGAGTGCAGCTCTCCACAGAGCCCTTTGGTGCCTGCCCCGCCCTGCTGGCCCTGACACATTGATGAGCTCTGACTAAGGAAGAAAGACAATTTCTAGGAAAAGGAGGAAAGGAATCAAAGAACCGTTCAGGGTGGGAGGGAGGGAGCAAGAGACTGAGCAACAGTTGAGCAAATATTATTAGGGAGAAGTGACCTGGAGGCATGTCATAACTTTAGGAGATTTGAAACAAAAAAAAAGGAGAAAATAGTTGTCAATGTAAGAGACCAGGAAAGACAATTCCAAAAGTTCCCTCAAGTTGCTCACTGTCTAGCACAGAAACAATAATGCTTGGATATGACCATAACATATTAGAGGGCCAGGCATGGTGGCTCATGCCTATCATCCCAGCACTTTGGAAGGCCAAGGCAGGAGAATCACTTGAGGCCAGGAGTTCGAGACCAGCCTGAGCAACATAACAAATTCCCATCGCTACAAAAAAAAAAAAAAAAAATTAAAAATGAGGCAGGCATGGTGGTACATACCTGTAGTCACAGCTGCTCAGGAGGCTGAAGCAGGAATGTCACTTGAGCCCAGGAGTTACAGTTGGAGACTGCAGTGAGCTATGATCACACCACTGCACTCCAGCCTGGGTGACAGAGTGAAACCTGGCCTCAAAAAAAAAAAAGAAAAAAAAAAGGAAGCTGGAAGCTATAGAGCTTTAGAAGTGACTTGGAGACAGAAAAAGGGAGAGTGGCCTGTGGGTCCAGCAGAAGTTATTACCTGTGTACAGAATGCGGCTGATCATTCCTGGCATCACCATAATGAACATGGGCAGCAGCTTTAGGTACCCACACAGGGTGCAGCCGGCCTTCACGTGAGACATATTCTTGGCTGAGAGGCAGCGCTGCACAATGACCTGCCAGAAAAAGCCCAGTAAGGGAGGTATGCAGACCAGAGACCCTGTGACACCCTTGTACTTCCCAGCTTCGCCATCCTGGGTCCTTGACTTGGCACTCCTGTATCACTGGGGCATGGCAACTCACAAACCACCTGAGCTCTCCCCTCTCTGTCCCAACCCTACAAACCACAGACAGACAGAAGTTCCTGTAGCGCCCTGGGGAAGACTCTGTCCGTCCCGCACATCCAGCTTGGGTACCTGATCTGTGCACCAGTACCACAGGGCAAGGATGGACATCCCAAAGATGAGCCCAGGCCATGGGAGGTCTCCCGTGAGGGGATCTCGGAAGATGTGGAATGAGTCGGCCCTTGGAGTGTAGCATTTTTCCTCAAAGGTGCTGTTGCCATCAGAAACCATGGCTGGAATGGCTTTCATGTACTTTTCCATGAAGGCATCATAGCCTCCCACTTCATGAAAAGCTGGAAAATATTGGTACAGAAATGAACATTCTGAAACCTTCAGCTCTTCATAGCAGCTTCTTTCCATAGATGCCTGAGAAACTGAGAGGACCCAATCCACGGACAGAGCCCTTACTGAGTGGCCTTGGGCAAGTCACCTTCCCATTCTGGGCCTCAGCTTTCTCATCCATAGAATGAGATTAGTAGCCCTGCCTAGCCCCCTCGGGGGCTATTATGGGGACCAAAGCAATAACTTGTAAAAGTGCTCCAACTGTAAACCTCTTTATAAAAGGGAAGGGACTTTCATTAATCAAAGAAAGACCTTGGTTTGGGACCACATACAAAGACTCTGTTTTTTTCCCTCACCCTCTGCTGTCAGTCATGGCCTTTGGAGCCCTGGACTCAGACACAGAGACACACAGACCGAGACACACAGTGGCCTTTGGGACCTCGGACCCACACCTACCACCCCTGGACCCAGCAGTGTGGTGGGATGGACAGGGAATGGGTGAGAAATCAGGAACCTGCCACCTCTCAATTGTGTGTCTTTGAATAAGTCATTCCACTGCCTGCCTTGCTAACACCCAGGGCCTGTTGGGGAAAACCAAATGAAAGTCCTTAGAAAACAGAAGAGAGAAGAGCAAATACGAGTCTTTGCAGGATACAAAGTTGGCCTTGAGCACCTAGAAATAAAATGTACTTTCTATCCTCCCATAATAAGTACCCTTACCTAGGTTCTCTAGTCTTGTCTTTAAGATTTCATAGACGAGTTAAAAAAAAAAAAAAAAAAGAAAGAAAAAATTAATTGGAGGGCCAACACTGAGGAGCCAAGTTTTTAATTTTGCCAAATAAGGGCATTAAAAGGAACATTATCACCCACTATCAACAATTCATAAAAGGACATTTGACATCAAAATGTAGATAAGATACAGCCTAAGATTGAAGACACAACATTTGAATAGATTTAGCTTGATGGATATTTAGCCTTATCCTTTTTTTGTCCAGTTTCTCTGAAAACAGAACACCATGTTATCACAGGCTCATAGCACAGCCACTAGCCCAGACTGGTGAAAGAGGGCAGCAGAAAACCCAGGACCAGACCCAACCTCAGTCTTCCAGAGATGAGGAAACTGACCCTGCATACTCACTATGACAGCCCATCTGGGCTGGACCCTCCCTTTGGAAGGGCAGAGCACTCCTCAGCTCACTCTGCCTAGTCTGGCAACAGGTAGAGAAGCTGGACTTGCCTTTCAATTCCTGAGGCCCTCTACCTCTGCTCCCACCTCCTCAGCCTGCCCTGGCCCCACTTACCAAACCCAGTCAGGATTAAAGACCCCACCAGCATGATCACCGTCTGCAAGGTGTCCGTGTAAATCACTGCCGCCAGGCCCCCTAAGCAGGCAAGAAGACAACACATCTGACCTCGTGTGGAGGGCAACCTGTCTACCTGCTTCCTTCCCCACTTTCCACCCTCTACTTCCTGCTGGCATTCTGAGAACACCCCTGCAGTCGTCCGTCTGCCTTTCCTTCCTTCACCCTCTCATCCTGTTACAGTATTCTGCTACTCAGCATGTTCCCACAACTCCACCTGTCATAGAAGTAGCGAATGCTTCTCCCTACTTAAGAGGAAAGAGTCTGGTGTGACCCTTTTGAGCCAGAAGATGGCTCAAAGGAGATGGCTCCTCTGTGGTAAGAGGAAGCATCTTCCACACACAAGGCAAGGAGGAGCAAAGAGCTAGCTGTGGAGATGGTGGGACATCACCAAATTGGCACACTTCAAAGGGCCACTTCTATGTCTACTTTTTTATTAGTCCCCAAAGCTGTGGGGCTCCAGTCAAGCAGCAAGTCTAAAGCTGATCCTTCCCACCCCCGCCAAGGAGGCAGAGTGACCCCCCTGCAAAGGAGCCCGATTGCTATTCAAGCACCAGCTTCTTGGGTCACCACTTGAGTCTTCCTCTAAAACCTCTGTATGTGAGTCACTTCCTTTCTCCCACCATACAGGGGTTCCCAGTCCCTGACACATCAAATCCAAGGCCTCTGTCTGGCTTTCAGAGCCCCTATACTGTGACCTCATTTGAACTATCAAGCTGTATGGTCCCCCCAAACCCACACAGGATCCTTCAGTGGCCACCCTCCTCCAGCCAAGAGCATCTGCCTGCCCAACCTGCCTCCATTCCCCTTGTACTCACTTATTTTTGCACCTGCCACTGCCCTGATTCTCCCACCTTAGCTAAGTCATCTCTGCAACCCACAGGGCCCAGCTCTGCATGCACTCCTGTGAGAAGCTGCCCTGACTATCCCAGCCAACACCACAGCTTTCTGAGACCACTCGTATAACTTGTAGGGTCTGTGAGTGGGGACTAAGCAAATACCGCAATCCCAAACTGTTACCTGAGTGTATGTCTCCTCCTCAGGAGGAAAAAACACCTCTCCTACTTCCCTTTATCCTTCACTAGTGCCTAATCCTGAACTGGGTTTGAGGTGCTGGTTTATTTGAATGAACTCACCTGTAATTGTGTAAAGGGCAGTAATTGCCAATAAGAGAAAGATGGCCAAATACAGATTCAGGCCTAAGGCCAGATTGATGAATATGGCCCCCGAGAAGATGTCTGCCTGGAAAGAGAGGAGAAGCAGAGTTAGGAGGGAGAGAGGTCAGCTGCCTACAGGGCCTATGGTCTCTCTACTCCTGATTTTCCAAGCAAGCTTTATTCAAGATGATAATAGGTGTTCTATGAGAAAAAGAATTCCATGGTCAAAAAGGTCTGTAAAATGCTAAACAGAGTTAAGGCAGTTTCTTCGCCACACAACTTTTCTGAGCCCTTAATATATGCCATGTATGGTCATCCCCAGGGAGGGAACATGGTACATGACATCTCACAAACTCATTGAACTATGGAACTATTTTTGCCAAGAAACAACTATTAACACTTAGACGTTCCTTGCAAGTCACCTGTAGACTGTTGTTCTGAGCTATTGTCCATCTTTTGCACCTCAGTGTACACAGGTTTATCAGAACTCATTCCCAAAAGCAAGTCTGAGTCCTGGTGAGAAACACCAGCCCCCGCAGGAGTGGGGAGAAACTTAGCAAGTTTGTAATTTTAACTCCCCAACCCAGATGCAGTCCATCTTGACTCAAACACAACCAGAACATCACCAAGCACCTCTTATGTAGCAGCCTTGGTACTTGCTGGTTTTATTTAGATTATTTCATGTAACTTTTGGGAGAACTGCTCCCTCTTCACTCCTGAATTCTTGATGCAGTTCTTCTACTTTCACCATTTCTCCTCCTTCCTGTCTCTTAATGAACCTTCTACCTGGCGGGATGGTGCAGTTGCTCATATAAACCAGCAGAGAGCACCAGGGTCACCCCAAATATAGGTTCATGTCATCTCCAAAACAATATCAGGGAGGGTAGTATTAAGGGATGATCATGGTGAGTCTTTTTTATTTACTGTATTTATTTATTTATTTTGACGGAGTCTTACTCTGTCGCCCAGGCTGGAGTGCAGTGGTGCGATCTCAGCTCACTGCAACCTCTGTCTCCCGGGTTCAAACGATTCTCCTGCCTCAGCCTCCTGAATAGCTGGGATCACAGGTGTGTGCCACCACACCCAGCTAATTTTTGTATTTCTAGTAGAGACAGGCTTTCACCATGTTGGTTAGGCTGGTCTTGAACTCCTGACCTCGTGATCTGTCTGCCTTGCCCAAAGTGCTGGGATTACAGGCAGAGCCACTGCGCCCAGCTGAGTCTTTTGTTTCCAAATCTCCAGGTGTGGAAGAAACTGGACTTCCCCTAGATGGAATGAATGCACAAGCTGTTTCACTGCACAAATCCTAACATTTCACGGCATGCAAACAGCGCCCAGACGGAGCCTTGGGGATGGGCCAGTAGGGTTGGACTCTCACTTCTCACATCTCCTCTTACATCTTGCACCTCCTCTCTAGTCCCATTTCCCAGTCCCCATCGCATTGCTGTTCCTGAGGGCCCTCCAGTGTTTAAGGTTTCCCCCCACACTTGCCTGTCCCTCCTATGAGAATCTCCTATTCCCTCCCTCGGTTAGTTAGCAGAGAGCACATCTAATACCAACTCCATGCTTCTGAGCTAACACGTGAGCCCTGGAGGGTGATTCGACCCCCTCCCCCAAGGTGGGTCTTTTGAGGACCTGATGCCTTAGTTCCCCTCTGCCCAGACCTCCCCTGAAGATTCTCTCATCCAGGGGACCGAATGTCACTGTCTTTCCTGGTGAAGGAGGGGAGGCAGAGCCAGGAGGTGGGAGGAGAGATGGTGAGTTAGAAAGAAACTCCTCTCTCCCTGGAGCTAGCAGTCAGAATAACCAGCATTTTAGCCCCACTGCCGCCACTCTAGGCCTGCAAGCCTTTGGGCAAAACATTTCCCCTCTCTAATTCTCCGTGTCTTCGTGTTTATGCAGGAAGTCCTGGCTCCAGGGGCTTGTGATTCTCAGTGGTTGGAAGTGGAAAAGGTCAGCAGTGAGGAAAGCATTCTCCTCCTGGGTCCTGGACCGCTTCCATTCTGCCTTGCCCTCTGCAGTAGCCCAAGAGGAGGAAGGGTCCCCTGTGGTGCATAAGTCTTGCCAAAGGTGAAATGGCCACTTCTTCCTGACTCTGCACACTGGGCCACTTGAAATTGTAATGAGTATGTATAATGCTGGTTCCTCTCCTCTCATGCCTCTATACAGTCCCATAAAGTTTCTTAAATTCAAGGGGTCCCATTCACTGATTGCAATGAAATTCTGTTAAATGCACACCCTTTTGATTTGGTGGATTAGCTAATAAGTGTAAATAAGCTAGGAAAAGATTACAAAGCTGATACTGCCTTTAAACTGCCCTTGGTTGGTTTATTTTCCAGAGTAGTTAATTTTTAATGCTTTATGACAACACGCCATAGTAGACTGTGATACCCTCATTAATATGTGCCTTGCTGTCATTAGTCACAAAGAAGTAACACGTAAGTTCTAAGATAATGCTATAAAGGACCTCAAAGACTTCTGTAAAGTGTTGGGCTAATGGAAATCTTGTTTTTATAATACTCTATTTCCTTCTAACAGTACAGATAAAGAATTCTAAGGAAAGCTCCCTGGTGAATTGAAGAAACCTAGGACAAATTCTTCCTCACATGAGTCATTCTAGCTTCAGAGAAGAATTCTGCCGTTGGCATGCCAAAGGCCAGGCTGGGAATACCTTAGCTAAGCTCATGTAGGTGACTCCAGCTGAGCAAGGCCACTGCAGTCTGGGTGCTCTGACATTAGTCTTTGGTTCTTCCTAGCTGCCAAACAAACCCACTAGGGTGTTTTGTTTTGTTTTGTTTTGTTTTGTTTTTATATTTTTGTTTTCTTCATGTTCAGAGAGTTTTACAGTTTACCAAGGACTTTTAGGCACATGCATTATTTTGACCCTCAAAACATCGACAAGTAAGGGACCTCCTTTCTGGAATATTTTCTACAGAAAGCAAGGTCTTTTTCTTTTTTTTTTTTTTTTTTTTTTTGAGACAGAGTCTTGCTCTGTCGCCAAGCTGGAGTGCAGCGGTGCAATCTCAACTCACCGCAACCTCCATCTCCCAGGTTCAAGTGATTCCCCTGCCTCAGCCTCCCGAGTAACTGGGACTACCGGTGCGTGCCACCGCGCCTGGCTAATTTTTTTTGTATTTTAGTAGAGACAGGGTTTCACCCTGTTGGCCAGACTGGTCTCAATCTCCTGATCTTGTGATCCACCCACCTCAACCTCCCAAAGTGCTAGGATTATAGGCCTGAGCCACCATGCTCAGCCAGCAAGGTCTTTTTTAACAACAATGAAAAAGTTTTAAATTTACTTTTAAAATAAAATCTCAAATAAAATAATGTATGTGGCGGGGGGAGTTAAAATAAACAACACAGGCCAGGCACAGTGGCTTATGCCTGTAATCCCAGCACTTTGGGAGGCTGAGGCAGGCAGATCCCTTGAGGTCAGGAGTTTGAGACACCAGCCTGGCCAACATGGTAAAACCCCGTCTCTACTAAAAATATAAAAATTAGCCAGGCATGGTGGCGCATGCCTGTAGTCTCAGCTAATAGGGAGGCTGAGGCAGGAGAATTGCTTGAACCTGGGAGGCAGAGGTTGCAGTGAGCCGAGATTGTGCCACTGCACTCCAGCCTGGGTGACAGAGCAAAACTCTGTCTCAAAAATAAATAAAAATAAAAAAATAAAAAATAAACCATAGAAGTTACACACTGAAAAGTAAAAGTAGCCCAAAAGTGACCACTGTCAAGAGATTTTTGTCCACGAGAGGATTTTTAAATGGCTTTCTAAAAATTATATGTCAACAGTATGTTCTGCAGCCCCTAAAATAATAATTATGAAAATTGAAACTAGAAAACGTTTACAATTTGATGGTTGGGGTGGGAAGAAGGCAACAAAATGGTGCGCATATTCTCATTGCAACTTTGTGAAAGAATACACACAATTTGAGCAAGGCCAAAATATGAAAATATTGGTACTGCAGTTCCAGTGGGCATCTCCCACCCCAAGATTTTTAAATGCCAATGTTACATTTTTCCTACAGTTTCAAAAGTGCAGGAAGCAGAAATTTTAAAACAGAATATATTCTTTACCGCTATCTGGGTACCCACACATATGTAGTAAAAATATAGAAACATAGACTACAAGAATCCATACCAAGTGCAAGACAGCATTCACCTTTCAGGAAAGAGGAAAATGAGACCAAGAAAGGGTATAAATAGGTCTTCAACTATATCTGTAATGTTATATTTCTTTTCTACAGATAATAAATTGTTAAGATCTATAAAATCTGAGTGGTGAATATAAGGGCGTTTGCTATATTCTTTCTGCATTCCTGTATGTTTGAAGTATTTCATTAAATTTTTTATTTATAAAAATAGGGGACTGTATAAAGAATACAGAACCACCTTTGATATAAAAGAACTGTCCTGTAATCCTGTGAGACCATTTGTTTCACAGCTTATCCCAGATTGCTCTTTCCCTAAACTAATGTTAGTCCTTAAAAGAGAGTAGGGGGGAGGATGGAGGGAGGGAAAGCAAAGGGAAGGGAGAGAAGGAAAGAGAGTGAAAGGAAGAAGGGGAAACGAAGGGAAAGCAAGAGAGCGAAGGAAGGGGGAGAGAAGGAAGGGAGGGAAGGAAGGAAAGAAAGGGAAGGTAACAGAGGAAGAGAGAGAAAGGGGAGAAGGAGGGAGTGAAGGAAGGAAAGGAGGGAAGGAGGGAGGGACAGAAGGAAGGAAGGAAGGAAGGAGAGAGAGGGGGAAAGGGGAGACGGAAGGGAAAGAAGAAAATGTCTCCAATGCTGTAAGCAAAACCAACTAGAAGTGAAATAAAAAATTACGGTCCTCTAGGTCAAGGATTGGCAAACTTTTTCTGTAAAGGGCCCGGGAGTAAATGTTTTATGCTTTGCATTTACTGTCTCTGTCACACTCTGCCATTAAAGCATAAAAGCAGCCACAGACAACACAAACAATGGTCTTGGCTGGGCTCCAGTAAAACTTTACTTACGAAAATAGATCATGTGTTGGATTTAGCCCAGGGGTGTTGTTCCTATCACTTTGAAAATTTGGCTGAACAATGTCCATGGGACTCATGGGGAATAAAAATACAGACCCCAGTTGGAAAGCATCTGCAAGTAACTGAGTCTCTGATTGGGAGCTTTGGGCATGTTGCTTCACCTTGGCTCTGATGTTTTGAGATCCAGTGATTTTATATGCGTGTGTTTGCTGTCCATTCTGGTCCTAACCAAGATGTATTTGAGCACTCAATAAATCCTGCCTAGCCTCGAGGTTTCAGATGGTGAAGCCCCATTACTCATATTTCTCTTTCCACTTGTGAAAGTGAGCGGCCCTGGGAATGAGCCTTCAAATCTTAAGCAAAAGCCAAAGCTCTTCTTTTCACCCAAGGATCCAAAATGGACAGCAGAATTGCTGTAAACATTTATTGTAGCTGTGATCTGTGATAACAGCCCCAGGAAACACAGACGGGGACGTGAACATTCAGTCATCATGTGTAAGTCATAAAATCTGAGGCTTTATCTCCAGGGATTGTGCACATTTGCATAAGATGCACATGCCAGGAAATTTTACAGAATGGAATGCTTCTCAGAGCTTGATAAGGCAGGTGCTCAAGGGAGCCAATAAAATTCAGGAGCTCATGGAAGGACAATCAGTTCTGAGTCTCGGAGCCCAAAAATATGTGACCAAAAGATGGTAGCCATAGCCAAGGCTCCACATCACAGCTGCCCAGTGGTCTGGGCCATATCTGGGCTCTGCAGCTACAATGCCCTGTACTTTCTCCTCTCTCCCATTAATTACACCCCCACTGGATCCCTACTTCTTCCCAAGCCTTCGTGGCAGGTCCTTGGATGTTTGCTCTCTAAACGGGAATCTCACACCATCCCTCCTCTCTCCTCACCCATCACAAACCATCCGTGCCCTTCCACACACACATACAATTGATGAATCTTGGTTTGTGTGCAATATAAATGCCTTATCACCATATTTTGTTAATGAACAGTTATTTTCTTTTGTCCATGAGCCCTGCATTCCTGTGCGTCTTGAAGTGAGCTTCTAGAAAGTACAGGTGATATCGATGTAATTATTTTTTAAATTCCATGCTCTGTGACCCATGGTGAACCTAAAACCAGCCGAATTTACAAAGACAAAGCCTTGCCTGTCTGCATCCCTCCCTACCCTACCCTCTGTCCAGATGTTCCTCCTTCAGATCCTTCATATACCCAGTGTGCAGCTGATGTTCTTTCCTCACAGTCCTCTCAAATCCTACTGTTGGCAACTCATTTATATTGTGAGGTTCATTTAACTGGCTGTCTTCATTTTTCCCAGGGTCTTGAATGCTAACCTACTCTGTACTGGAAGAATGAAAGACTTAGAAGGTAGGGGGCATATAATGTCAAAAGGTTTAGATTTCAGGGTCACAAATCTGCCTCTCATCCCAGTTCTGCTTCTTTAGCCCCTCACAGTCCCTTCCCCTGTCTGGACCTCAGTTTCCCCATCTGTAAAATGAAAATGCAGGACATAAGACCACATGATCTATCTCATCCCCTCATTCTATGCCTTCATCCCATCCAAGCACAGGGCAGAACTCTGAGGACAGACTTTGGCACTGGAGAGACCCTGGTCCAAGTCCTGGCTTTGCCACATAACAGCTGTGTAATTTGGGGGAAATTACCTAACTTCTCTGAGACTCAGTTTTCTCTCCCATAAAATGGAAAATAAAATAAAAATCCCAGCCAGATGTGGTGGCTCACACCTGTAATCCCAGCACTTTGGGAGGTCAAGGCAAGAGGATCACTTGAGGCAAGAAGTTCAAGACTAACCTGGGTAACATAGTGAGACCCTATCTCTAAAAAAAATAAGTAAAAAATAGCTGGGCATGGTGGCACATGGATGTAGTCTCAGCTGCTCAGGAGGCTGAGGCAGGATGATCACTTCAGCCCATGAGTTTAAGGTTGTACTGACCCATAATCATGCCACTGCACTCCAGCCTGGGCAACAGAGCAATACCCTATCTCAGTAAACAAACAAACAATAGAAATCTCTACCCATGCTGTACTCTTCTGAGAACTGGAGAAGGTGTAAGTAAAACCCCTATTGGAGACTAAATGAAGAGACTGGCACTAAATAGAGGGCAGCTATCAAACTTCTTATGTGTTTGTCAAGGGATCCCTGGTCTTGGGCAATGGATGGAGTAAGTATAATGTTGGTCATGGCCTCCACTAAATCATGATTCAGCCTCCTTCACTTTCTCCTCCTCTCCTTCAGCATTAGTTTTTAATTATAAGATGAAAAGCCTGGGCTTTTCAGTCTTATTTGATTAGAGACCAGTGTGCAGAGCCTGGACTGGGAAATGCTGGGAAGGCTGGAGAAATCAGGCTTTAGCTTCCTGAGGGAGGGCAGTGCGTCTGTCCAAGAAGAGAAAAGGGAATGTGAGCAGGAGGGTGAGGAGGGTAAGGAGCCCCAAAAATCACACACACAGGGAACAGCCCACAACAGATATAATTCAAAAGCCAAATTTAGAAAAAGCAGGCTCCTGGGGGATGGGCTCCATCCAGATCTGAGCTAAAAGAGGCTGTCCCTCGGCTCCCTGGGGGCTCCCAAGTCCAAGAAGGTTTAATCAGTAACTTGAAAAATAGGTGAGGTGATACAGAAGGCAGGGAGAGAGGTTGGGCACCTAATTTATTTATATGACCACCCCTGCCACCCCTGCACCAGCTCTGAGGACAAAGAGTGCTCTTACCATGGCAACTGCAGTCCACAGACTTTCACCTGCTTGAACTGTGGACTTGGAGGACACTTGCCTGGGAGAAGGGGAGGCCCAGCACCCTTCTCTACGTGCACAGTAGACAGGTACCACCCTCCTGCTCATTGCAGTCTGACCTCCTCACCCTCCTGCTCACATTACCTTTTATTATTCTTAGATGGATGCACTGCCCTTCCTCAGGAAGCCAAAGCCCTATTTCTCTAGCCTTCCCAGCATTTCCCAGTCCAGGCTCTGCACATGGGTCTCTAATCAAATAAAATGGGAAAGCCCAGGCTTTTCATCTTACAACTAAAAACCAACCTGGGGGCCGGGCGCAGTGGCTCACACCTGTAATCCCAGTGCTTTGGGAGGCCGAAGTGGGTGGATCATCTGAGGTCAGGGGTTCGAGACCAGCCTGGCCACCATGGTGAAACCCCATCTCTACTTAAAAAAATACAAAAATTAGCAGGGCATGGTGTTGCGTGCCTGTAATTCCAGCTACTCAGGAGGCTGAGGCAGGAGAATCACTTGAACCCAGGAGGTGGAGGTTACAGTGAGCCGAGATCGTGCCACAGCACTCCAGCCTGGGCAACGAGAGTGAAACTACATCTAAAAAACAAAAACAAAAACACCAACCCTGAAGCAGAGAAGGATAAAGTAAATGAGGCTGAATCATGACGTTAGTGGAGAAAGCACAAAGGCATGGGGGTCAAGGGCAGAAGCAGTGTGAGTCAGGAAGCTACACAAGGAGGCAGCACTATTCCTAGGTGTTGGCCCCAACTCCAAGACAAAACCTTAACAGCATTATCAGCAAGAGCATGTTTTCACCAAGTTCAGTAAAAACTTATGTGTAAGACCACTCAGGGGGAAAACAATCATTTTTTCAAAAAATGGTGCTGAGAGAACTGGATATCCACATGCAAAAGAATGAAGTTGGGCATAGTAGCACATGGCCATACCATACACATAAATTAACTTGCAATGAATCAAAGTCCTAAATATAGGCACTAAAACTATGAAACTCTAAGGAGAAAACAAGGGGGTACATTTTCCTGACCTTGGATTTGGCAATGGATTCTTAGAAATGACACCAAAGGCATAAGCAACAAGAGATAAAATAGATAAATTGAACTTCACCAAGACTTAAAACCTTTGTGCATCAGAGGACATAATCAAGAAAGTGAAAAAACAACCCACAGGATGGGAAAAAAAATTTTTGCAAGTCATATATCTGATGAGGGTCTAGCATGCAGAATATATAAAGAACTTTCACAACTGAACAACAAATAGACATGTAACCCAATAAAAAAAGTTTATTCATGTAGGCTAGGACAGGAAGGTAATAATGTAAAAGGGAAAAATAACTGTAGTAGGCTGAAGACTTATATATGTATATTTCCTTTAAAGAAAGAACCAAATGCAATGTGATCTAGACTTTGTTCAGATCCTGGTTCAAACAAACAAACTGTAAGAAAACATTTTTCAGATGATTAGGAAGATCTTCATATGGGCCAGGTATTAAACTACCTAAATTAAGAAATTACTGTAAATTTTGTTAGATATGATAATAGCACAATGGTTGTATTTTTAAAAGTCAAAGGTACATTCTGAAGAATTTACGGTGAAATCACGTGGTATCTGAGATTTGATTTAAAATACTGCTGAGCACCACTCACAGTAGTGAAGACATGAAATCAACCTACATGCCCATCAGTGGTGGACTGAATAAAGAAAATGTGGCACATACACACCATAATACTATGCAGCCATAAAAAAGAATGAGATTACTTCCTTTGCAGCAACATGGATGGAGCTGGAGGCCATTATCCTAATAGAATTAATGCAGGAACAGAAAACCAAATACTGCATGTTCTTACTTATAAGTGAGACCCAAACACTGAGTACACATGGACACAAAGAAGGGAACAATAGACACTGGGGCTTATTGAGGGCGGAGGATGGGAGAAGGGTGAGGAACAAAACACTATCGGGTATTATGCTAATGACCTGGGTGACAAAATAATCTATACACCAAACTCCCGTGACATGCAATTTAATCATATAACAAACCTGTACATGTACCCCTGATCCTAAAATAAAAGTTGGAAAAAATAAAATAAAACAAAATACTACTGGGAAAAAAATTTGAAGAGGATAGATGAACCAAAAATGGCAAAATGTTGATAATTGTTAAAGCTAAGTGATCAGTGTTAGGTCCATGAGTGCTTGTTATCCTATTCTATCTTTGCTGACGTATGTTTGAAATTTTCCATGATAAAAAAAAATTGCAAATGTTATTTAATGTTGCTGTTGTCTCAACTTTAAGTAATCAGGAAAATAGAAACACTAGCAACTTATCTTCAGAACCCTACCTAGCTAGAGTAGATGGCTCAACTCAGATCCAACCCAACTCACATCTCAGCCAGGGCAGATCTTTTGCAAGATACTGAGATTGGACCAATCTCGCCTTTGGGTGCAGGATAGGGGGGAACAACAAGAGGGAGAAAAATTGATCATAGGCAACGAGACAACCCTTTTGATAGAGCAATGAGCACTTTGCAACTGCTGGCTAAGGGGAAAAGCTGGAGCTACTCCCTATGTGATCTCAGAAAACACCACCTTTCTCTCCGCCCTGCTGCAACCCAGAGAGCTGCTTGCAGAGAGTGCTGAAGGCTCTCAACCATGTTCATGATCATTATGTCTTTATTTATTTATTTATTTATTTATTTAGAGACAAGATTTCACTATGTCACCCAGGCTGGAGTGCCGTGGTGCGATCATAGCTCACAACCTTGAATTCCTGGGATCAAGTGATCTTCCCGCCTCAGCCTCCTGAGTAACTGTGACAACAAGTGCACACCACCATTCCTCGCTAATATTTTTTATTTTTTGTAGATACAGGGTCTCGCCATGTTGCCCAGGCTGATCTTAAACTCCTGGCCTCACACAGTCGTCATGCTTCAGCCTCCCAAAGTGCTGGGATTACAGGCATGAGCCACTGCACCCAGCCTCGTTACCATTATATCTTACATTTCAAGAACACTTTGTGCTTTCAAATAAATTCACTGGATGCTCACCAACACCCAGTGATCCAGGCAAGGCGGAAATTATTATCCCCATCTTACTCATAAAGAAGCTAAGCTCTAAAGAGCTTTTATGACATTTGCCCCAGGTCACCCGCTAGTGTGGGCAGGGGAACAGACTAGGAGCCAGTTTCTTCAATTATTCTCCAAGGTAGTTTTCTTACCAAAGTCCTATTTTCTTTCTCTTATTCCTTATCATTTACATTTTCTTTTCTTTTTCTTTTTATACCATTGCTTTCACCTTTATCAGACTGACAGTCACCTTGGGGACAAAAAAAAAATGCACACTGAAATCTATAAGCAAATTTTTCTCTTCCTTCCATCTTCTGGGCTGTCAGAAAGATATCTCAGAAGTTTAGTGGTTTCCTGGTTGTTTTGTGTGTTTTTTGTTGTTGCTTTGTTTTGTTTTGCAATCAAGAGGAATTGACCTGAACACTTTCAAGGAAGAAAAAGTGAAGTAAAGAAGGAACACAAGGTCGGGCACAGTGGCTCATGCCTATAATCCCGACACTTTAGGTGGCTGAAGCAGAAGGATTGCTTGAGTCCAGGAGTTTGAGACCAGCCTGGGAAACATAGTGAGGCCCTATCTCTACAAGAGAATTTTTTAATTAGCTGGGCATGGTGGAACACACCTGTAGCCCCAGCTACACAAGAGGCTGAGGTGGAAGGATCGCTTGAGCCCAGGAGGTAGAGGCTGCACTGAGCTATGATCATGCCACACACTCCAGTCTGGCAATCTGGGTAATACAGCAAGACCCTGTCTCAAGAAAAGGAAGAAGAAAGTAGAAGGAAGAAGAAAAAAGAAGGAAGAAGGAAAAGGAAGGAAAGAGGAGGAGGAGAAACATAATGTTTGCTCCAGTAGGTCAGCCAAGAACTCTGCCCAGCTTTCAAAGGTACCCCAGTGGCCCTCCAATCCTTGAGAAATCTCAGTTCTGCAAAGTGGGCCTACAGCTCTAGGTTGGCAAGTACAGCAGGCTAAATGGTAAAGGGGCAGCCCCAGTGGTTGGGTTCAGAGAGAGAGAGAGAGAGAGAGAGAGAAAGAGAGAGTAAAAATTCCCCAGAGAGTTAGCAATTAAAGGCCCAGACAGCTGATTCCAAGAAAAAGCAGGAGCCTTGTGCAGAGAAAAGGACAGTGAATTGAGAATCGGAGACCTGGGTTCTACTCCTGATTCAGAGGTTCGTTCCAACTCCAGGGTTTTCATTTATCTGTCCATAAAAGAAGACAGAATCTCAGCAGCGCCTTCCAGTTTGGTACTGGCTGCTTGTGTTTAAGTGTGTGAGAAGTATCACATAGAGTCAGATTATACACTGGCAGGGCACAAAGGCCCATGCCTGCCTCTAAAGTTGGGGCCAACCCTTAGATATCCCTAACTCCCCCTATTTAAAAAATTGACAAATAAAAATTATATATATTTATCATGTACTACATATTTTAAAATATGTATATATTATGGGATGGCTCAGTTGAGCTAATTAACATATACATTACCTCAAATACTTATCTTTTTTTGTGGTGAAAATACTTAAAAATCATTTTTTTAAGAGGCAGGGTCTCACTACATTGCCCAGGGTAGCCTCAAACCCCTGGGGCTCCCATCTCAGCCTCCTGAGTTGCTGGGACTACAGGCACACACTACCACGCCCAGCTTTCTCAGTGATTTTCAAAACACATTGTTATTAGCTGTAGTCACCATGTTGTACAATAGATCTCTTGAACTTACTCCTCCTATCTAACTGAAATTTTGTATCCTTTGACCAACATCTCCCCAACTCCCCACCCCCCACTCCCAGACCCTGGTAACCACCATTCTACTCTGCTTCTGAGTTAACTTTTTTAGATTCCACATACAAGTGAGATCACGCTGTATTTGTCTTTCTGTGCCTGGCTTATTTCACTTAGCATAATGTCCTCCAGGTTTATCCACATTATGAACATGGACAGCATGTTCACAGCAAAGGACAGCATTTCCTTCTTTTTTAAGGCTGAGTGGTATTCCACTGTGTATATATACCTCGTATTCTTTATCCATTCATCTGTTAATGGGACTTACGTTGATTCCATATCTTGGCTGTAGTGAATAGTGCTGCAATGAGCATGGGAGTGCAGATACCTCTTTGATATATTAATTTCAATTCCTTTGGATATATACTCAGTAGTGAGATTGCTGGATCATACAGAGTTCTATCCCTAACTCCCTTTTAATCTTACTATTAAGAACTGCTTTCCCTGAACCGTCACAAATTTGTTTGTGTTTTCAGCCTGCACCACAGTGGAGGACAGATTTCCACTGAACTCCGTTGGCTCCTCAATGCAGAAATAGGACTTTACTCCAAGGCGCAAGAAGGCTTAAGGGGCCAAGTTAATAGAAATGTATAGAGCCAGCCGGGCGCAGTGGCTCAAGCCTGTAATCCCAGCACTTTGGGAGGCTGAGACAGGTAGATCACGAGGTCAGGAGATCAAGACAATCCTGGCTAACCTGGTGAAACCCCATCTCTACTAAAAAATACAAAAAACTAGCCGAGCGAGGTGGTGGGCACCTGTAGTCCCAGTTACTCGGGAGGCTGAGGCAGGAGAATGGCATAAACCCAGGGGTCGGAGCTTGCAGTGAGCTGAGATCCGGCCACTGCACTCTAGCCTGGATGACAGAGCGAGACTCTGTCTCAAAAAAAAAAAAAAGAAAAAGAAAAAAAGAAATGTATAGAGCCACCTCTTGGTGGGCAGCATGTGATGAGGAATGAGAGTGGCAGCTTCTGAGACAGCCCAGCTCCCCGGGGCCGTGGACTTACCGAGATCTTGGTGAAAATGTAGAGCAGCAGGGACAGAATGGAAAGGTAGATCTGGATCCGCTGGCCTCCAAACCGCTTCCGCAGGTACTCTGGCATCGTCACCACCTGCATGGGGTGTGAGGGAAGTCACTGCCAGCCACAGTGACCAGAGGGCCCAGAGCAGACAGAACAGTGACACCATCCTGGTGTACGAGCCACAGAAGTGTGGTCAAGGATTCATAACCTTTGCTAGCCAGGGAAGTCTGCAAGGTGGCCAGATGGCCCCTGACCTCCAGCCATTTGCTAATTTTAATCCCATATGCCCTACCACTGTAGGAGTAGCTAGATGTTATCCCAGCCCAATAAACCTGTCACTGGGCATCAGTTAAGGAGCCAGACCCTTGCCCTGGAGGAGGTATATATATATATATATAATGCCACTGCAGACAGTCAGAAATTTTATAACCTGGGAGTGAAAGCCAATCCACAGATTTTTCTGCCATTTATCCCATAATGTCTCCTCTACCCTCTAGGAAGACCAAGCTGACAGATACATTTGCCAGCAGGAAATGAAATAACAGAGCAGATACTTACCCCAGCCTTAATATAGATGGGGACAAACAGCCAGCCCAGCACAACCACCAAAACCAGGGCCTGAAATGAACACAAAAGGTGGACTCAAACTAGGAGGAACCTTAGTCCATCCCCGCCACCTGAAGGGCCCCTCAGCTGCTGCAGAAAAATTACCCAGCATGTTCTCCCCTAAGGAGCCATTAGAGACTGGAGGAGGCCTTTGCTGCCTAACTGACCCATGGAAATAGCAGTTAGAAAACAGCAGAGAGGAGCCCAGGAGGCTGCTCATCACCATCACAGCCCTGGGCCACAGCGAGAGCACTGGGTTCTCCTTCACCTCTTCCCTGGTTTACACAGAGTAAAATGCCATTTAGAGAGCTTTAATAACAACAATAATAGTAATAATAAATAATTACATTTATTACTACTACTACTATTATTATTAGAGGCCAGGAGTTCAAGACTAGCCTGGGCAACATAGTGAGGCCCTGCTTCTACAAAAAATTAAAAAATTCACCAAGCATGGTGGCACATGCCTGTAGTCCCAGCTACTTGGGAGAGTGAGGTGGGGACATCGCTTGAGCTCAGGAGTTTGAGGCTGCAGTAGGCTATGATTGCACCACTGCACTCCAGCCTGGGCAATGGAGCAAGACCCTGTCTCTAAAAATAAAATAATAATAATAATAATGGAAATCTGGTGGTAAGCATTTCCAAACCTCAAACAGGACTAGAAGGGCCTTGGTTTTTTAACATGAAGGGAAAACAGAAAAAATACTATTGCTGTCATACCAGTGGTTTTCTCATGCTACTCTGGTGGAAGGCAAGCAGGGCCCTGAGGCTCCTGAAGCCATGCCCCTCCTCTGTCTGCACCCTGGGTTGACCCTGAAGGGTTCCCTAACACCTTCAGCTCCTCTGAGCATAGATTGAACTGGTTGACTGCTAAGACTCCTTCCAGCCCCAGTGCACCAGGGCTGCAGTGTTACTCACATTCCATTCAAAGCCTCCAATGGCGATGCCTGAAGCTGCTCCGGTCCCGGCAAGCCCCACAAAGTGGCCACTTCCAATGTTACTAGCGAAGAGGGAGGCTCCAATCTGGAAATGCAAAAGAAAGTCAGGTAAGGGCTCTGTGTTCCACCAGGTCACTCAGAGTGGGTCAAAGAGAGAAGAGACATGTCAGTCAAGAGAAGGACAAGAAAGAGCAGAGGCAGGCTGGGAGCACAACTGTTCTGGAATCATAAGGGACAGTTGGTTCAGAAGGCAGATGTGGAAACTTAGAAAATAGAAAAGATGAAAAGGAGAGGATTGGGGAAGGAGCAGTGGGATGTATCCCAAAACCAGATCATCTGTGAGTCTTTTATGGGCCCTGTGTCCAGTCCTGAAGAAGATATGGAAAGTCCCACAGCCACCAGGCCTCTCTAAAAATCTCCTTCAAGGCTGTGTGCCTAGGACATGAGTCCTTGATCTCCATATTCCCCAGCATGCCTGGTGGCTTAGGGTCTTGCCCAATACAGGCTCTCAGTAAACACTGAGAATTTTCTTGAAAGAAATCATTTCAAAGAAGGCCTCTGGACCTTAGTTACCTGGTCAAATAAGGAGCGGCGTGGAGCTGACGATTTGCAAGTGATTCCTAGCTGTTAAATTATGTGACTCCATGAACTCCCAAGTAACAGATGATATTAATAATAATAATAATTCTCTAGATCATGTAGTATTGATATTTTTACAAAAGTTCTAGGGACTACACGGACACATGCACAAAACAGTGCATTTTTCAAGGATACGCACATGTCTAAATGCAGATTATAGAAGACAGATTGGAAGCACATATATCAAATACCCAGGAGTGGAAGACTAGAAGGGGAAAGGAGAATAGGACTGTGAGTGGGAGACAAAAAAAGAAAATATCAGGTAAAGCAAGAGAGGGATCTTGCACTAACCAATCATAATACTGTGTCAGCAACTCAATTGCATTTGAGGTCAAAAAGAACTCCAGAAAGTTCTAACGTCCTTCTGTATCCAAGAGGAGAAGGTACAGCAGCATTTGACAAGAATCAAACAAGTGTAATTATCCCCATTCTTGCTAAGCAGATGGGGAGAGGCTTGTTGTTATTTATCTAATGTCCCAAAGATGGTCCAAACCTGGAACAAAACGCTTATTTCCCAAAAGACAGATTACGCCAAGAAACTATTCTAACTATACCAGCCCCTATTACCAGTATAAGGCAGCTGGTGCTTAGTGCCAAATATTAAGTCAGGGGAGAGAGAGATTTCTGAAGGCCTAGCCAGAAGAAGTTCTCAGAATGACAATGAGGAGACAGTGGTTGGTGTAGGTGCATTAGTACATTTGCTCAATAAATATTAACTTAGCCATCTACTGCACGTGTCAAGCACTAATAACAGCTGTGAATAACACAGACAAAATCCCTGGTCTCAAGAAGCTTATATTCAAATGCTGTAAATATAAATAAATAAATGACAAAAACAATGATCAGAGAGTGGTAAGTGCTATGAAGAGAATAGAGGGTGTGATAGAGTGATTAGATTGAAGAGTCTGAGAAGGTCACTCTATGGACTTTCTCTAATATTAAAGAATTACTATTATAATTCAGACATTTAAGCTGAGATCTGGATGACAAAAAAGTTAATCATTCAGAGACCACAGGAATAGCATTCCCACTAAGCAAAGACCCCCTGACACCCCACAAGTGGGAAAGATATGCATAGTTGAGAAGCAAAAAGAAGGTTGATATGTGATAATGATTTGTGATCTTAATATTTTAAAACAGAGTCATTTAGGCTGGGTGTGGTGGCTTATGCTTCTAATCCCAGAACTTTAGGAGGCTGAAGCAAGAGGATTGCTTCAGACCAGGAGTTGGAGACCAGCCTGGGCAACATAGTGAGACCCTGCCACTATAAAAAAAACCAATGTAAAAACTTAGCTGGGCATGGTGGTGCATGCCTGTAGTACTACCTACTTAGGAGGCTGAGGAGGAGGATCAATTGAGCCCAGGACTTGCAGGCTTCAATGAACTATGATCAGTCATGCCACTGCACTCCAGCCAAAGTGAGAGTGAGACCCTGACTCAAAAAAAAGTGAGTTTTATTCTAAGTGAGATGGGATGCCACTGGAGGATCTGAAGCAGGAGAGGGACAGCACCTAATTTACTTTTTTAAATTGCTGTAAGTTGTGTGTAGAGTGCAGTGTTGGGGGCAAGGGAGAAAATAGAACAACCAGGTGGGAGACTATCACTGGCTTAGGTGAGACAGGACAGTGGCTTGGACTAGGGTGACAGCAGTTGAGACAAAGGCAAGGGTAGAGATTAGGAAGTATGTTTTAGAAACAAAGTTGGCAGGCTCTGTTGATAGGTTAGATGTGGGAAGTGTGGGACAGAATAATCAAAGGTAACTCCTAGATTTGGAACTTGAGTAACTGGGTGGATGCCATTCATTAAGAAGGGGAAACTAGGGGAAGGCAGAGTGTTTAGAGACATTTACCTCCTTCTGCTCAAAGCTTGATGGGGATAACAGTCCTTTTTTGTTTTGTTTTGTTTTCTGAGACAGCGTTTTATTCCTGTCACCCAGGCTGGAGTGCAGTGGCACATCTCGGCTCACTGCAACCTTTGCCTCCCAGGCTCAAGTGATCCTCCAGCCTCAGCCTCCCAAGTAGCTGGGACTACAGGTGCGCACCACCACACCCGACTAATTTTTGTATTTTTTGTAGAGATGGGGGTTCGCCATGTTGCCCAGGCTTGTCTCGAACTCCTAGTCTCAAGCAATCCATCTGCCTCGGCCTCCTAAAATGCTGGGATTACAGGTGTGAGCCACCCTACCCGGCCTAACAGTCCACTTTTAATCAAAAGTTTTGTTCTGCAAGTGGCCTACCTGCCCTGACCCACTATCTTTTCATTTATCACCTCTTGCTTGATAAATAATTAAGCCTAATGCTGTACTATTAAGGACATAATTACCAGAAATGATTAACTGCATTAGATGAGTCATAAGTTCAGAAAGTCCTCTCCAATCTCTCTCCCAAACAGGGACATTGTACTCTAAGCAATGTCAGGCTGTCCTGAAGTCCCCACTCACTATCTGAGAAGACAGTGGAATGAGGCCAGGAGAGCTCAGGGTACCAGAATGACCTGAGCCCAGGTTCTGTTCATTTTATTAGGGGAACCACCTTCCTCATTCTGGACTTCCTCTCTTTACCCCATGACCTACACTTAATCATTTACCGAAACTCTGACTCTGCCTTCACAATATTATGGCCACCTAGCTCTTTCTAGATGACCCTTCTGCTGCCTGTCACTATCTCTCAACAGGACCAAGTAACGGGCTGCTAGAGGATCTCTATTCTCTCCTTTTCATCAGTCACCTCCCCACCCACCCACATGGCCAAGCAACCTCCCCAAAGCACAACTCTGATCATAACACTGACCTATTCAGAGACTCTCCTGGACACCCAAAAGCGTCTCTCAAGTGGTCTTCCTGACAGCTACAGGCCTAAAAACAGTCTTAGGAATATAGCAAGGTTTCAAGGTAAAGTTCCCTCAAGTGCAAAGACAGCATGAGCTTTACAACTCAAGTTTGAATGATTTATTGACCTCTTACTATCTGGGTGATTAGAACATCTACAAGCCTCTGTCTTCTCTCATAGCAGGGTTGGTGCAGGAGTCAAATGAAATTATGAACCAGTTGTGACTGACACAGCTGATTCTTATCAGTGTCCCTTCCCTCCTTTCTCCTTCCAAGAGGATAATTACTTCACCGGCAAAGACAATTAGCAAGAGCTACAATGGATACTGTTATAGACAGAATTGTGTCCTCTCTGCAAAATTCATTATGTTAAAGCCTGTATTCATATGTTAAAGTTGGTATTCATAAATACCAACCCCCAAGGTGATGGTATTTGGACATAGGGTCTTTAGGGAGATAATAAGGTTAAATGAGCACATAAGGGTGGAGCCCCAATCTGATAGGATTGGTGTCCTTATAAGAAGAGACACCAGAAATCTCTGTCTGTCTCTCCCCCTATACATGCACAGTAAAGAGGCCACATATGAGGACACAGCAAAAAGGCAGCTATCTACAAGCCAGGAAGAGAGGCCTCACCTGAAGCCAACCCTGAAGGCACCTTGATTTTTGACTTCTACCTTCTAGAACTATGAGAAAATTAATTTCTGTTGTTTAAGCCACCCAGTCTGTGGTATTTTGTTATGGCAGCCTGAGCCAACTAAGACAGACACCACTGTTTTATGGCCTGTACTCCCCTGCCAGGTTTTTACGCTGCTCCTCCTGTTGCTGGAGCTCACCAACAATACGTTCATCATGCCAATTTCCCAAACACTTTCTCTGTCCACTCCTCACCCACGCTCATGCCCATTTGAGAATTGGCACCACTCCCATGCAGGGAGTGACCCAGTGCCATGAATCACCATTCTCTGTAATTCTCTAGAATGTCCCCCCGCGTTCCTATGAATTCAGGATTTCAGACTTTATCTAAAATTTCCCCAACTTGACCTCACCTCTCATTAACTTCTTTCCCAACCCTCCTCACCCTCTGATGGGACTCGAAAGGCCATTACAAGTATGTGGATACTTTTGCTGCTTGTTGTGCAAGATGAACTGAGTCTGACCAAACCCAACAGGTCTGAGAGCATGGGAATTGGGAAAACAACATAATGTCACATCACAAAATGCAGAAAGGCTATTTATTCTTTTGACTTTAGGGAATTTGTAGTCACATTTTACTACCTAGATGTCCTATCCTGGAAGGCTGGTGGGAGGGGAGATGTATGGAGAAATTAAACAATCATTGAATCTTTCAGAGTGGAATGGGTCTGTGGATGCCACAGCTTAAGTCCCCTCTGCAACACCTCCCAAGTGATGGTCAGTTCTTAATGCATACCTCTAGTGACAGAGAACTCGCTACCTTACAATGCAGCTGAATCTGTGGTGGAACAACTCTAGTTGTTAAAAAGTCATTCTTGGCCGGGCACGGTGGCTCACGCCTGTAATCCCAGCACTTTGGGAGGCCAAGGCAGGCGGATCACGAGGTCAGGAGATCGAGACCATCCTGGCTAACTCGGTGAAAACCCGTCTCTACTAAAAACTGCAAAAAATTAGCCGGGTGTGGTGGTGGGCACCTGTAGTCCCAGCTACTCGGGAGGCTGAGGCAGGAGAATGGCATGAACCTGGGAGGCGGAGCTTGCAGTGAGCTGAGATTGCGCCACCGCACTCCAGCCTGAGAAACAGAGCGAGACTCCTTCTCAAAAAAAAAAAAAAAAAAAAGTCATTCTTTATTTGAGCTGAAGTCTACCTATCAGTCCTACTTCCACTCTTTAGAGTATAACAGAACAAGTCAAATTTCTCTTCCACAAGTTAGCCCTTCCAATATCTGAGGACAGGGATGGTTTCCCTGCTTAAATTTTCCCCAGACTTCTCATGTGTCTGTTCCTCTTCTTATGTGTCTGTTCCTCATTGACAATGGACTTGATTCTCATCACCCTTGTTGTTCTCTGCTCCCTGAGTCCCATCTCTGTCCCCAAAGTGGACCTCAGACCTGAATAGACTATTCCAAACATAAGCCATTCAGAATGAAGCAAACTGCCCCTCTTGACTTCTGGTAAGGTTTTAACATTCCAAACATGAGCCATCTAGAATGAAGCAAGCTGCCCCTCTTGACTTCCCATAAGATTTTAACATCATCCACCTTCAAATCCCCGTTGAAACCTGTCACTGAGTCATGAGTTCTTGGCAGTACGGAGGACCTGGGCCAGTCCCTCTAATTGCTATCACTATTAAAGAATTTGCCTCTCTGTTATTTGGAACATTCAGCAAGAACAGATTTCCTCCCGATGCAATTTAGATTACTGAAAAGACCAATTTGGTTTGCCTTAACAAAACAGTGGCTGTATCACTTAAATTCTTTTAAAGGCTGAGGTGGGAGGATCACTTGAGCCCAGGAATTCAAGGTTGCAGTGAGTATGATCATGCTGCTGCAGCAATCTGGGGGACAGAGCAAGACCATGTCCCCCACCAAAAAATAAATAAAATGCTAAGATCTGGAGGGCAAAAAGTGAAAGAGGTTCTCTCCAAAATCACTTGCTTAACTGCCAGAGTTTTAAAGATCTGTTACCCGCCAGGCGCGGTGGCTCACACCTGTAATCCCAGCACTTTGGGATATGAGCCAGACAGATCACCTGAGATCAGGAGTTCGAGACCAGGTATGGTCAACATGGTGAAACCCCATCTCTACTAAAAATACAAAAAAATTAGCCAGATGTGGTGGGGGGCACCTGTAATTCCAGCTACTCAGGAGGCTGAGGCAGGAGAATCACTTGAGCCTGGGAGGCAGAGGTTGTAGTGAGCCAAGATCGTGCCATTGGACTCCAGCCTGGGCAACAAGAGCAAAGTTCCATCTCTTAAAAAAAAATATATATATATATGTGTGTGTGTGTGTGTGTCTGTGTATACATCTACGTGTGTGTGTGTATACACACCTATGTATGTATACACAGGTATACATGGCACCTGTGCTGCCCAGTGGGCGGCATTTTCACTTCAACCACATGCCAATATATAGAACATGGAGTGAAAGAAACTTTGACCGATCTCACCAGGGAGACCTCAGAACTGGAGGGCTTGGTAGAATCAAGACTTCCAGGATACCATCAGGCCGCAGTAAAGTTATGAAAGCAAAGATATTTCCACTGGAAATCCACTGAAGCCACTCAAAAGCTTGGTGGGAAATCCTTCCGCAAACAATTTATCTCCTCAAGAGATGGGATTGTGAGAGTTCTCAGAGATGATCTCAACCACCAGAGACAACAAAGGTTGTTGACCAGAGCACTTTTCTACCTCTCAGCTGTGGCATGAAATTCAGAAGAGGTATTACAGGCACTCCAGGCTCTCTGCAATAAAGTCAGTCCCACCTTCTCCAATCTCAGCAGCCCTGTCATGCCCTGCCATGTCACCTCCACTCTGGCAAAACCACACTGGCTCCATTTCCAAGATATGCTCTGTGCTTTCCTGCCTCCTGCTTTCGTTTATGAGATTTTTCTTTTTCCTGGAATGCCCTCTTCATCAAGCTCTGTCTATAAAAATGCTTCCCTTGTCTTCAAAATGAAGCCCCGTCCCACCTCTCCACTAACATCATCCAGAGCCGATCTCCATCCTCCCATCTCTTACCTCACATGTTGTCTGCTCCCCTCTCCTGGTGTGTGTCACGTCCCCACTTTGATAACTGCTTCCACACAGGTCTATTGCCCCAAATACCTTCTAGCCTTCAAAGAGCCCACTTTTGAGACAGAGTCTTGTTCTATCGCCCAGGTAGGAGCGCAGTGGCGTGATCTCAGCTCACTGTGACCTCTGCCTCTCAGCTGTGGCATGAAATTCAGAAGACGAATTTCAGGTACTCCTGGCTCTCTGCAATCCAGTCCTGCTTCCACTTAACAGAGGACATTCTTTGTGCATGGCAAGGACTCAGTAAAGTTCTGCTGAGTGAGTAAGTGATATCAAATCCTTGAACGTTCCACTTGGGGAAACAACAAAATCCATAGCAACCAAATGTCTTGAGAGTTGCATTTGTTCCCACTGGGGCATGGAGTAAGGATGCTTCTCAGGGACATGCCAAGGACCACTCTCTCTAGAAGAAGAGGCAATAAACCTAGCCTGCCAGGCCTACCCAGGGTCCATAAGAACAGCAGGGTATACTGGAGACTATGAAGTGGCTCTGTGAAATGTCAGTCAGGCAACCCATAAGCTCAGTGTTCATAAGAACAAGACCATAAGGGGAACTGACCTTATAGGTTAGTTCATCAAATAGGCTTTTTTTAATGTTAAATACTTGGTGTTGGCAAGTAAATAGGCTCTCCCACATATTTCTGGTAGAGATGTAAATTGATACCATTTTTCTGGAAAGTTGTTGGTTGGTACACATTACAATCATTTAAAAGTTTGTCTCCTTCCACTTACACGACCCTATTTTTAGGACTCGGTTTTAAGCAAATTATCACAGATGCAGACAAAGATTTAGATATAAGGATTTCATCAGTATGTTCATTGCTACGTCATTTACAACAGAGGAATGTTGGAAACCACGTAAGGGCCCAACAATAGAAAAACAATTAGATAAATTCAAGTTCATATTTATGATGGAATTTAAAAAAATTTTTTGTAGAGATGGGATCTCACTATATTGACTAGGCTGGTCTCGAACTCCTGACCTCAAGCTATCCTCCCAGCTTGGCTTCCCAAAGTGCTAGGATTATAGGCACGAGCCACTGCACCCAGCCATATGACGGAATATTGTGCAGCCATTAAAATTATAGCTTTGAAGAATTTGTTATGACATGAGGAGATACAAACCTATATGCCATATGAGTCCCAAAATGTTTAAATATATGCATAAGGGTGTGGGGGTGTGTGTGTGTGTGTGTACCTGTGTATACATAAATATATCCAAATTTAACAATGATTATCTTGGGAAGACAAAACAATGTGAGTGCATTTTTAAAATATTTCTCCAATTTTTTCACAAGGGGTTTGTATAATTTTATAATCAGAACAAAATCCTTTAAAATCTGTAAGAATAAGGGACAACAATTCCAGAGCTGTCTCAGATTCACTAGCAGAGCCTGAGGACTGAAAGCAAAGTAGGCATGTAAGTTATGTGTTTTTGTTGAGGGGGGATGTAGAAAAAGACATGAAAATGTCACCGAGTGCTAACTACAGTTATGTTTTGTGTGCATGGAAATAGAAAACTGACATCTTAATCCAGCTCATGTGATGTTAGAGCTGGAATTACCTTGGAAATGATTACAGCTGACCTTGCTATTTTCCAATGAAAATAAAATTGTAGCCCAGAGGAAGAAAGTGATTCACATTTACACATTAATTTTATCTTTACTTCCACACCCTAAGGACAGTAAGGCAGCATGGGCACACTCAGGATCACAAATCCAGGCATCAAGAATTGTCCTGGGGGCTGGGTGCAGTAGCTTACGCCTGTAATGCCAGCACCTTGGGAAGCTGTGGCAAGATCACTTGAATCCAGGAGTTTGAGACCTGCCTAGGCAACATAGTGAGACCCCGTCTCTACAAAAAAATAACAAATAACTGGGTGCAGTGGCACTGTCTACAGTCCCAGCTACTCAGGAGGCTGAGCTAGGAGGATCCTTTGAGCCCAGGAGGTCTAGGCTTTGATGAGCTGTGATCACACCACTGCACTCCAGCTTGGGCAACAGAATGAAATCGTATCTCAAAAAAAACAATGAAAAGAATTGCCCAGGGCAATGGACAACTGGCTTCACAATCAGAGGCAGCCAGGGGATTTTTAAAAAGGATCCTGTATCAATAATCATACTTGAAAGTACAGTTAAGTGGCATGGACATCCTTTTCCTCCCCTCCTTTAAAGCACACTGAGAACTTTCCAACTTGGTTCTAATCTTGGTTCTGCCATAGCAAACTATGTGACCTTGAGGCAGTCACTTTACTGCTTTTAGTCTCAGTCTCCTCCACTATAAACCAAGGACAAGAATCTTTTTTGGCCTACCCTAAAGGGTGTTACTGAACTTTAATGATGTGACAAAATTTAAGAAAGTTTTGCTCCACAAAGACATGCTATTCTGAAGAAATATTAATGCTTTTACACAGCCCATGTTTTCATAGATTACCCTGAATTTCCTGAAAGAAACAGAGTCATCATTTTCTCCTTGAGGAAACAAGGTCATCGTAGCCCAAATGGAAAATGCACTCAGCTAATTTCAGGAAACCTTTTTCTTTGTTAATGAACCATCTAAGACCCAGAATGTCCAGAATTCTGGAGATGGCTTTCTGCTCCCTGCTTTTGTCCTTCTCTTTAAGGGATATCGGGAGATCCCAGGGCCTCTTTTCCATCCCTTCTCTAGGCTGTGTTAGACTCCTGCATTGGGATATCCTCCAATCATGGTCCTTAAACTTTAACATAACCAGAATACAAGATATAAAGTTAAATCTGCCTATCTTGAATATGCAGGTTCACAGATAATACATTCATTATTTATACATTTGTAGTGTAAATATGTCCTGAATATTGCATGGGACATACTTATGCAAAAAAAAAAAAAGACAAAAAAAGACAGAAAGGTATATATTGTTTGCCTGAAATTCAGATTTAACTGGGCATCCTGTATTTTTATTTGCTAAATCTGGCAACCCTAATTAGAATCACCTGGAGGACTTATTAAAACACAGACTGGTTAGGCATGGTGGCTCACACCTGTAGTCCCAGCACTTTGGGAAGCCAAAGGGGGAAGATTGCTTGAGCTCGGGAGTTCGAGACCAGGCTGAACAACATAGCGAGCTCTCACCTCTACTACAAATCAAAAATTAGCCAGGCGTGGTGGCATGCACCTGTAGTCCCAGGTACTCAGGAAGCTAAGGTGGGAGGATCGCTTGAGTCCAGGAGATCAAGGCTATAGTGAGCTATGATCACATCACTGCACTCCCACAGAGCAAGACCGCGTCTCAAACAACAACAACAACAAAAAAAAACCACACAGATTACTAGGCCCCATTTCCTAGCATTTGTGATTCATTAGGTCTGGTTTGAGGCTAGAAATTTTGCATTTCTAACAAGAGTGCAGGTCTTGCTGATGCTGCTGGTCTGGGTACCACAGTTTGAGAGCCCCATCCTGGGAGAATAAGAAGGGGAGAGGAGAATGCTAACTTTCACAGCACTGCCTTTGGGCCAAGGGTTGGGCCATGTATTTCATTTGCTTTTTCTTTTTTAATGCCCACTACAATTCTGTGAGGTTGGTATTATTCTGATCTTCATTTACAGATGAGAATAAGGATCAGAAGATTGAAGTGACTTGCCCAAGGTCTTATAGCCAAAGGTGACTCAAGTCCCAGGGGCACAGGGAGAGGCTGTGGCACACACTGACTTTCTGTTTTTTCCCGGGATATTCCCTTCTGAATGTCCCTGAAGGGGCACAGTGGGGTGAGACCCTCTTACCCATCCCACCGTAAACTCAGGAGTGGCACGTGCTCATCTGTATCATGTTTTCATATTCCTTCTTCACCTTCTCAGGAATTTGTCTTTAATCATGATTAGTGTCTCCCTTAGTAAGCTCTCTTTTCACAGAGGGAGTTTGAAAAGATTTAATCTTGGATCCTTGCCATCTCAAGGATCACACTTCCTGGATTGGGACAGAAAATCAGATGGAGCTCCTATATTCAGAATATTTTATTTCTGAGACTCTAGTAAATATTTAGACACAGGCTTTGCTCCAGAGTCATCACAGTCTCTATTTACTCGGCCAACTCCTGTTCCCATGGACAATGGTCCTCTTTCACTCATTATCTTCATGAAATTCTCTCCTTGCCCGAAGAACCAAAGGGGCAGGAACTTAAGAAACCACTGACATTTTCCCACCAGTTTTTGGCACAAAAGACAGGTGAGGTCTTCCGCTGGCATTTAGAGGTTAAGGAGGCTGAAGACCAATCCATCCTCTCATCGAGATGAGCCCGTCTTTGAAATCATTAGCAATTCAGGGTCACTCATTCAAAGCACCTGATCTAAATACACCATCTTGGCCAGGTGCAGTGGCTCACACCTGTAATCCCAGCACTTTGGGAGGCCAAGGTGGGCAGATCACATGAGGCCAGGAGTTCAAGACCAGCCTGGCCAACATGATGAAACCCTGTCTCTACTAAAAATACAAAAAAATTAGCCAGGCATGGTAGCACAACCCTGTAATCCTAGCTACTAGGGAGGCTGAGGCAGGAGAATCTCTTGAATCTGGAAGGTGGAGGTTGCAGTGAGCCAAGATTATACCACTGCACTCCAGATTGGGCGACAGAGTGAGACCCTGTCTCAAATAAATAAATATGTATACCATCTCTACCCCACACTGGCCCCCTTTCAGTTTTTCAAATATCCCAAGCTTCTTCCTACATCAGGGCCTTTGGCCATTCTGTTCCTTCCGCTTGGGTTGCTCATCCCGGAATCTTCACACGGCTGGCTCCTTCTGATCATTCAAGGCTCAACCTGAATGCTCAGTCCTCAGAAAGGCCCTCTCTGAGCCTGTGTTGAATAAGGAAGACCCTTCTCCCTCCCACTGAACCTCACCCTTGACTCAAATATATTTTCTCTGGACACTTAACTATTATTAATTTTACATGTATTTTGTAAGAATGTGAGGGACACATACACACATGCACACAGATATATACCAGCACCTACACAGCGTCTGGCACATAGTAGGTATCAACATGCAGTTGTGGAATGAAAGAACAATACTACACAAATAGATGAATGATTCAATTCACAGCTTAAGGAGGAGAAGCTGGAGATGAGAAACAATTACTGTTTTATTTTTGGTTTTAGATGGAATCTTGCTCTGTTGCCCAAGTTGGAGTGCAGTGGTGCGATCTCAGCTCATTGCAACCTCCACCTCCCGGGTTCAAGCGATTCTCCTGCCTCAGCCTCCCAAGTAGCTGGGATTACAGGCACCTATCACCACGCCCAGCTAATTTTTGTAATTTTAGTAGAGACGGGGTTTCACCATGTTGACCAGGCTGGTCTCGAACCCCCAATCTCAGGCGATCTGCCTGCCTCGGCCTGCCAAAGTGCTGGGATTACTGGCGTGAGCCACTGCACCCCGCCGAGAAACAATTATAATGACCATAATCATGATAGCCATCCCTCGGACAGCATTAAACTATATAGTGTCCTAAGAGATTTACATGTATTAACTAATTTAATCCTAGATATATTTCTAATATGAATAATCCAACGAATTCATTTTAACTGATAGTTTCACCACCTTTCTGCCTCTTCTGATTTCCACCAACCAGAAATATGGATTATAAAAATGTATTTTTTTCTCTGTCTACAGAAGCACTAATCTGTTAGAAAATGCTGGGAAGGTAGCCAGTGAGAAAGGAGAAGCCAGGTGCTTAGGTACCAACTAGATGGCAGGGACTTGGTTACACATCAATCAATTGATGCCTAGAAACACCAAGAATACATGGAGTGCTGAGTGGCTGTATATTAATCAGAGAAACTACTCAGAGGAGAGACTAAGCCATGAAGAATGGGAGGGAAGTGGTTCCATCAAAGAAAAAAAAGAAAGAAGGATGAAGAGGAGAGGAAGAGGAAAAGAGAAGAGAGAGGGAAAAGAGAAGGAAGAAAGGGAAGGAGGGAAAGAATGAGAAGGAGGAGGAGAATAAAAAGGAAGAGAAGGTGGAGGAATAGGAAAAGGAGAATGAGTAATAGGAAGAGAAGAAAAGGGAGGAAAAAGAAGGAGGAAGAAGAGAGAGCAAAGCAGACACTGCTGTGATAACCCAAAAGCTCCCACCCAAAATACAATGGGGAACTGCCAAGTTTTGCAAAACCTCTACTCAAACTGAGAAAACAAATGGCCTGAGAGTGAGGAAAGATAGCCACACCGAACTTTACCAAGGAGTCCAATGTGGGCTGAAATTGGGAACTCTGATTAGGGCTTGCTTTTCCAGTTTTACTCCCATGAGCCTAAACAACAACAGTTTTTCTCTGTGCATAAAAACAGAAATTTGGAGCACTGCTGGAGGCAGGCTTTGACTTAGACCCAGCACCCTCCTAACCGCCTGAATTCTTACCACTGTCTGCACTGTGTGGCCCCTGCATCAGAGCCAGAATATAGACTCAGGTCTCAGGTGACACCACCAAGGGAGACCAGCATGAGGGTCTGGGGACATGTCCCTCTCCTCCCTCTTTTCTCTTTAATTCAGCCCATATTTGTCAAGTGCCTTCTTGCAGTGCAAGGCGTTGGTGTTGTGAGGCCTAAAAAAAAAAATTAAGAAAAGTGTAGGCCTGGCTTTCATCACAGGGCACTGGGATAAATAAGAGCACATGCAGGTAAAAACGAGTAGAGCAGGGAGAGAGGGCCAAATGGACCTGGGCCAGAGGAGGCAGGAATTGCTTCCCCCAGGCTTATGAAGAGTCAAGTACTTATCTTTCCTTCTCACTTCTTCCTGGGGTGCATCCCTGCCTCTCCCATGTCCAGCTGCCTGGTTCCCTCTCTTCCTCTCCAATCCGTGAGTTCCCACCCATGTATTGGGACTACCAGGTTTTTCTAAGACACCCTTTGGCCCCTCTGGTGACATCATAAGTGACTGGACTTTGATCTGATCATTAGGTTTTAGAAACATAAAGATAAAATCAGATATATTTTATCCAAGAGGACTTGAAAAGTTTGAGAACCTGTCCTCTTTCTTCAGGGAAAATTTTCATCAGCGTCTCTGGTCAGCCCTAAATGAAATAATTTCTTGGTTTTCAGACCAATCTTTAGGCCACACCAATTGCCTCAAAAATTTCCATCTCAAAAGACAAGGAGAAAGAGACCTGAATAACCAGAAGATCAGAGGGAGTCTTAGCTCTGTCATTAGCTTGTGTAAACGTGGGCAACCCATGGGGTTAATCATCATCTTCACTGTACTTACCTCACTAGATCATTGAGGATTCAATCAGATAAGTGATATGACAGTCCTTCAACAGGTTTCAGTTGCAAAGAAGAACAAAAGCTAAACCTGAGAGTTTCATGTGTGCCAGGCTCTGTTCTGAGACTGTGTGTGTGTGTCCTCAAAACAACAAATCTGGCCCTCCACCTATTTTTGCAAATAAAGTCAGCCACATCCATTCATTCATCCATTTTCCTTGGATGCTTTTGTGTTACAGCAGTGGAGTGGAGTAGTTGTGACAGAGATGACATAGCAGCAAAGCCAAAAATATTTACTATCTGGCCCTTTACAGAAAAAGTTTGTCAACTATTTCGTTGTTGTTGGGTCTGGGATTTTTGTTGTTGTTGGTTTTGATTTTTTGTTGTTGTTGTTGTTGCTGCTGTTGTTTGAAACAGGGTCTCACTCTGTCCCCCAGGCTGGAAGGCAGTAACATAATCATGGCTCACTGCAGCCTTGACCTTCCCAGATCAAGTGATCCTCCCACCTCAGCCTTCCAATTAGCTAGGACTACAGGTGCACACCACCACACCCAGCTAGTTTTTAATTTTTCTGTAGAGATAGGATCTTGCTATGTTGCCCAGACTGGTCTTGAACTCCTGGGCTCAAGTAGTTCTATCACTTCTGCCTCCCAAAATACCTGGATTGCAGGTGTGAGTCACCGTGCCTAGCTGAAACTCAGAATTTTAGTCCTGGAAGAGCCTTTGAGATTCCTTCTCTGACCATCTCCACATTATAGAGGAGACTCTCAGAGACTCAGAGATTAATGAATTGCCCAATGTCACAAAGCTGGAACAAGCTAAATCCTGTGTGCATTTCCCATTCCCTGCTCTTTGAAATACTTCTTCCTGAATCTAAGGGAGCTGCTCTCATGGAACTGGCTCTGCCAGTAGTCCTGGTAGGTGTGATCAAACTCTCTTCCAAAACAAGAGTCTCTCACTGGGCTGTGTACCTGGGGCCCCACTTCTCTGTGTAATTTCTGCTGCCAATGTCCAAAGAGTGGGGAATTCCCCTTCAAAGCGCAGCCCCTGAGCTGCACAGCTTTCCTGCCCTTGCATCTCCACACAGACAGCTGTGAGTGAAGGGCGCCAAACCCTGGTGCCACAGAAAAAGGGAATCCTGGGCCACCAACCAGCCCAGTTACATAAGGTACAGTTTCATGGTTTCGTGTTACTCAGATGAGTTGCCTTGGCTTGCCTCAAGCATGACTCAGGCTTCCGGGGACCTCCCCGCCTGGATCCCTACGTAAGCTGACTCCTCTTGTACTTTTAATCCTGGAGTCCTTGCTCCTTCCCTCTGATTGTCCCTCGCTTCTATCCTCAAGCCAACACACAAACAGTTTTTCTGTCTGGGCTTCATTCAGTTTTCAGGAACAGAGTCTGTTTCCAGAGTTTCTGTATCTTCATCTGAAAGGAAAGGTCATAACCATTCCTTTCAAAGCCCCTTAAGCCCCAGAAATGTCCAAAACCAGCCTCTCCTCTGTCCAATATGTTTTCAGACTTTATGAGCTCCGACTTTCTCCTACTTTTCTTGTGGGTGACAACTCAAATCCTCCCTGTCTCAGGTATATCAACACAGGTCAATACAAGTTGTTCCTTCCTAAAATCCCGCAGGATTCTCTTGCAGAAGCTTCTCTGCTGCCCACTCTTCCTATGGCACAAAGCGACTGGCAAAGGGCAAGAGAGATGTCAGCAGTGGAGAGTCTCTGACCCCTGTGAAATGTACCTTGGGCCAGCACATTTGAGAACTGATATTCTGGTTATGGATTTATGGACCAAGGACAGGCTTTGAACCAACTTCGTATTTTATTTCAAATGGAAATCTAGAAGCAACTTTCGATGTGGTTTCAAATCTTTTTAACTTTGGAGGGAAAGTGCTTAGATTCTTTCATGCTGTGTTTTCCTTTGATTTCTTCTTCCAGGTATGCATTGCTATGGTGTTATTAAATCATTTTAAATTTTAGAATGGAAATCACCACGCTTATTGGTCTTTTAAATTATCAGTTTTTAAACTTTGCAAGTCAGCAGAACCTTGTTTCCAAAGAAAATCTTAGTAGATTCCTCTTGTATAAAATAAATAACAGTTGGGTTGATGGGGTTAGAGAAAGGAGAACAGCCCTAGAAGCACTTCTGCAGAGCCCCAGAGTTGTAGGGAAAATAGTTTAAAAATAATTACTTTAGAATATAATCTTTCTTTCTCTCTCTCTCTCTTTCTTTCTTTCTTTATTTTTGAGACGGAGTCTTGCTCTGTTGCCCAGGCTGGAGTGCAGTGGCACGATCTCGGCTCACTGCAATCTCCGCTCATTGCAATCTCCTCCTCCCGGGTTCATGCCATTCTCCTGCCTCAGCCTCCCGAGTAGCTGGGACTACAGACGCCCTCCACCTCGCCCGGCTAATTTATTGTATTTTTAGTAGAGACGGGGTTTCACCGTGTTAGCCAGGATGGTCTCAATCTCCTGACCTTGTGAGCCGCCTGCCTCAGCCTCCCAAAGTACTGGGATTACAGGCATGAGCCACCGCACCTGGCCAACCATACTTTATTTAATTTAAGGCATGAACTATTGTAAGACATACCAAGCAGCACAAAGAAAGAAAAACACTGCCACTGAATGCCACTGATTGACCCGATTTCAGAGATGATAAAAGGTGGTCAATGTGTAGCTAGAATTGATTATTTACAGTGGTATAAATATACATATAAATCATGTGAATTCACACAGTCAACTTGAAAGTTAAATTTAAGAGAATCAGCAGCAGTAGCTTCAGGTAAATGCCAGCTTCCATTCACTGAGCACTACTAAGTACTGTGCACCAGACAGATGGCAACTGGAGAGGTTGCCTCGGCACTCCTATCCTTCCTTCCATTTCTTAACGTTCCCATTTATTGATCATTCAGTAGGCAGTGTTGAGTGCTATACATGCATTGTCTCATGTGATTCTAATACATGGAGAGGTTTAGAATCTATTAACGTAACCTTGTGAAACCTTAGATGGAAACTATGGTTGGAGGAAATAGAGTCAAATGTCAGCCTCATCAAGGAAGCAGTGATTTCTGCACAAAAGAAGAAAAATGATGCCATGTTTCTCTGTTGGTTAGAAAAATCTGATACTGAGACATGCATGTATAAGGAAAACACCTACAGGAAACTTTACATAAACCACTAAACCCTACCTGCTTTGGGTGGGACCAGTCCCTCTCCTCAACAAACCCTCAACCCAGATCCAGACTGGGGCACTATCAGAAAGAAAAAATCATCTCTAGTTAAGATGTGATGTGTTCTCAGGCCCAGCCCAAAATGCATATCTCCTAAGAGTGGTTCTGCTTCATGCCTCCCTGTCTCATTGTTCTTCTCCAAGACACAGAAATTGGAAGCTGAAATCTTACCCCCAGTATATCAACCTTAAAAGTTTTCATCTTGATTATAGTCAATGGATGGAAAAATAGCCTGTCTGAAAATGGAATAGTTTGTCTTAAAAGTAGTGAGTTTCCTATCAGGTAGGGTAGGGAGGAGAAAGTGGAGTTAGGTGCAGACTGAGGCTGGATGAGTATTTAGAAGGCCTGCTATAGGGGACACAGAAGCATTCGATGGAGTGGGAGGTGCATTGTTTTCAAAATAAATGAACTCCAAGGTCCTTTTCAGCTCTCTAATTCAGTAAATCTCAAGTCCACTGAGATTTCATGCCAACCTTAGATCTGAAATCCACAGATTGGCACTGTTGAATAAAATGTTCTATAATGATAGAAAGGTTCTAGATCTGCACTCTAGGTAGCTACTTATCCACCTGTGGCTTTTGAGCACTTGAAATATGGCTATGTGACTGAGGAAGGAAATTTTTAGTTTTATCTAATTTTAATTTTAGTTTAAACAGCCAGTGTGGCTGGTGCCTACCATATTGGACAGCACAGCTCTAGAAAGACTACTCAGTCTTGTCTTGAACTTTGGGATAAGGGATACTTCTTTAACACCAGCTTTTGGGAAACCACAAAAGTCCAAAGCATTGAGAAGACAGAAAGCTCTGACGCAAAACTGAAAGGAGGCATCCAAATATACGTGCCTCTACCAAGCAAGGTGTCAGGAGAGACCACCATGAGGGGCCAACCACAGAAGTCAGCATCTGTCCAATATTCTTGGCCACCTTAAGAATAAAATAGAAATGGTTTCATGGTTTCTCTTTTATGTGGAACCTTAAAAACCAAAACAATTCAGAAGTTCAAGACAAGCCTGGCCAACATGGTGAAACCCTGTGTCTACTAAAAATACAAAAAGTAGCCAGGCATGGTGGTGGGCACCTGTAATTTCAGCTACTCAGAAGGTTGAGGCAAGAGAATCACCTGAACCCAGGAGGCAGAGGTTGCAGTGAGCCAAGATCGTGCCATTACACTCCAACCTGGGTGACAAGAGCAAAACTCCGTCTCAAGAAACAAAACAAAACAATAGAAACAGAGAGTAGAATGGTGCCCACCAGGAGCTGTGGCAGGAGCTGTGGCAGAAGAGGGTGGAGGGGGATGGGAAGATGCTGGCTAAAGAGTACAAAGTTTCAGGTAGGTTGATTTAAGTTCTGGAGATCTATTCTACAGCCCCATGACCATAGTTAATATAATATGTCATAAACTTGAAAATTGCTAAGAAATTAGATCTTAAGGCTGGGTTTGGTGGCTTATGCCTGTAATCCCAACACTTTGGGAGCCAAGGCAGGAGGATTGCTTGAGCCCAGGAGTTTGAGATCAGCCTAGGCAACATAGCAAGACTCCATCTCAATTCTTTTTAAAAAACAAAAAACAAAAAAGAGAAAGAAATTAGATCTTGCCGGGCACAGTGGCTCAAACCTGTAATCCCAGCACTTTGGGAGGCCGAGACGGGCAGATCACGAGATCAGGAGATCGAGACCATCCTGGCTAACACAGTGAAACCCCGTCTCTACTAAAAATGCAAAAAATTAGCCAGGCGTGGTGGCAGGTGCCTGTAGTCCCAGCTACTCGGGAGGCTGAGGCAGGAGAATGGCGTAAACCCGGGAGGCGGAGCTTGCAGTGAGCTGAGATC
>NW_012102031.1:11722126-11733888 GCF_000951045.1 Mandrillus leucophaeus
AAAAAAAAAAAAAAAAGAAATTAGATCTTAAATGTTCTCACTATAAAAAATAAGTGCAGTATGTGAGGTGATAGAGACATTAATTAGTTTAATTTAATCATTGTACTTTGTATATACATCAAAACATTCCATTGTACACTGTAAATACATACAAATTTTAGTTGTCAAAAAATTAAAATTTTTTAACAATAGAAATGACTTCAAGGATAACCCAAGCAACTGGGAAGATGCCAGTTATTTAAAAATTCATCCCAAAATAGCTGATCAAAGGCCAACTGCAGGATGTGGCATGATTTCCTGGTACAGTTCTCTCTGGCTGTACTTACCCTGACAGGGGCATTCTTTACCTTCTTGCTTCCTTCAGCCAGCTCACAGCCGTCACTCCCTTCTCATTGTATGTACTTTTCATCATCTTATGCTTTCACCAGCCAGTCTTATTTGTATCTTAAGCCCAAGAAATTGCACGGTTTGGCCAATGTGTTCAACCAGTCACTTAAATGAGAACTCCTAATCAAAATGGTCATGGGGCTGAATTGATAAACTGGCCAGAGCCCTAAGATATGATGGAAGGAACTTCCTGGTTTCTCTTCCACCCATGCACATGTCCTTTGATTGTGACAGTTCCACCCATGTACAAAACACAAAATCCAACAAGAGAGAGGAATCCTCATCCAGTGGAAAACTGTAATTGGAAACAGCAGGGGGCACCTCCTTCATTCATTAAATGAGTATCTAGGGGCTCCATGTATCAGGCATTTTGTTAGGCTCTGAAGTAGGACAGATAAAACCTCTTTTCCATGGGACTTAAAGTAGGAACATGGTAGCAAAAGAACCACTATTTATTGAGCTCCCCCACAAACATAAGAGGTCTCCACTTTTCATAACATTCCTGGAAGGTAAATGTTATCATCCCCCTTTTATAGAAATGGAAACTCAAGAATTGCCCAAGATCACCTCGGTCTGTGTGCTCTTTCCTCTGACCACCCACCTTGTGCAGTCTCTTCCTTTATTTATTCCTTGGAGGACTCTAAGGGTGATTTATTTAAAGGCTATTCCCTTACGACAAGAGATTAAGGGTGCCCAGGAGACCCGATGAGCATGAGACTCACTGTCAAGAATCTTTTTGGGATCTTTGTATCCTAGAATCACCACCACCCAAAGCCAAGAAGAAAATGAGTTCCTAAAGGAACTCATCAGTTAAGCAGTTATGCAAATAGTATTTCAGAGAAAACTTACCGGCCACCACACCATACTTCGGCCTGCCAGGAAGAAGCCTCCAACAGTTCCACGATTGGTGGAAAACATAGCCTGAGGAGGAAAGGGTCAAAAATGTAATAGAAAACTAGAAGAGTGGCCTTGCCAGCCAAAAGAATATACCTCCCCATATGTGGACCTTCTTCTACCCACTCCACTTTGTGAAACACTTTCATATTCCTTCTTCCCCTGCAGCCTCAAAAGACTAAGATGAAGGAGCCAGGAACCTACGTTTGATAGACAAGGAAACTGAGGCTCAGAGGACATATACAGCTTACTCTAGGGCTAGTGCAAAATTAGCTTCCAGCAAGTCACTCCACCTGGATCTGCTTGCTTGTCTGTTAAACGGCAGGAATGGAGCTTTTTATGCCTTTCTTACAAGCATATTGAGGTGCCTAATGAATGCTGTATTTATTTTAGCCTCCTGAGTAGCTGGGATTACAGCCACATGGTGGCATATGCCTATAATCCCAGCTACTCAGGAGGCTGAGGTGGGGGAATCATTTGAGCCCAGAAATTCAAGACCAGCCTGGGAAACATAGCAACACCCATCTCAAAAAAAAAGAAAAAGAAATATCATACTTTTTTAAAGTACCATATGGGATATGAATGATATCTTTGTTACCAGAAAAGTGAAAAAATGCTCTTAAGAATGCAAGGCATTTGTACTAAATATTAAATAAAAGACCAGACAAATTCAAGTCTTTCCTCTCTGAGGGTGTAGGTAGCAGGTTGCTGGAATCATCATCATATATATAGAATGATTATATATATTTTAGACAGAGTCTCACTCGGTCACCTAGGCTAGAGTGCAGTGGCATGATCTCAGATCACTGCAACCTCTGCCTCCTGGGTTCAAGCAATTCTCGTGCCTCAGCCTCCTGAGTAGCTGGGACTACAGGCATGTGCTATCACACCCGGCTAATTTTTGTATTTTTAGTAGAGATGGGTTTCATCATATTGGTCAGGCTGATCTCAAACTCCTGACCTCAAGTGATCTGCCCGCCTTGGCCTCCCAAAGTGCTGGGATTACAGGAGTAAGCCACCACACACAGCCAATATATTATGACTATAGTGTTAGTATAGAGGAAGGAGAGGACTCTGTCAGACCAGGGAGCCAGGAAAGGCTTACAGAGCTAGCAGCATTTCAGCAAATCTTGATTGAAGAAAGAATGGAATTTTATTAGAGAAGAGGGAGGAATGTGGTAAGATTCCAGAACAGCAGATCTAGAGGTGGAACCTCACCCAGCATGGAGAAGGAGAGAATGGCGAACAGTGTTATCTGGTGAGCTTGGCTGAGGCATTTGAATGGAGAAAGTGGTGAGAAGTGGGGCAGAACACACAGTCAAATGCCAGGCTAAAACGTGCAGACTTTATTGCATAGGCAGTAGGGAGCCACTGAGGGTTCATGAGGAGAAAAATGACATGCATCTTCAATATACGATGACTAGCACCTCCCACAGATCTCTTGGGATGTTGCCTCCAAGCCTTCAGATTATTTCTGGTCCAGCTCAGGCCCAGGGCCAGTCCTCCAGCAGAAAATAGGGTCAGTGCCTCTGTTCCTGTCCCCTGGCCATCTTCCCTCTTCTTCTATGTGATTGGCTCCTCTTAGCGGACACTTGCTAACCTCCCTGAAAATGTTAGTAGCTGATAGTGACTTAACTGTGTCAGAGGTGGTGCCTTCTTTTTTTTTTTTAGATGGAGTCTCATTCTGTTGCCCAGGCTGGAGTGCAGTGGTGCAGCCTCGGCTCACTGCAACCTCCGCCTCCCGGGTTCAAGCAATTCTCATGCCTCAGCCTCCTGAGTAGCTGGGAGTACAGGCACACACCACCACGCCTGCTAATTTTTGTACAGACAGGGTTTTGCCATGTTGTCCAGACTGATCTTGAACTCCTGATCTCAGGTGATCTGCCCGCCTCGGCCTCCAAAAGTACTGGGATTACAGGCATGAGCCACTACGCCCGGCCAATGTCTGCATTTTCATAGGTGACCACTAAGCTAAAAAGCATCACTATTCCGAAGGCATTAACCCCTGATGGTGACATCTCAGGC
The DNA here is from genome assembly GCF_000951045.1 of Mandrillus leucophaeus. Taxonomy (NCBI): domain Eukaryota; kingdom Metazoa; phylum Chordata; class Mammalia; order Primates; family Cercopithecidae; genus Mandrillus; species Mandrillus leucophaeus. The sequence continues at coordinate 11,725,433 of NW_012102031.1, forward strand.
ACTTAGACACTTGTAATTTAGTCATCAAACATGCCTGAGACAGATAACATGTTGCTAGGTGCTCAGACTCAACGATGTATTATTGAACTTAGTCCTTTAGGAAGCAGGGCCATTATTGTGTCCCATCAGTCAACATAGATTTGCTGAGCTCCCCCATGTGCTGGGCAGTACTCGGGAGAGCATGGCTTGGGTCTTTCTGGACTCCTGGCAGGGTCCTTCCTCCCATAGGAGATACTGTGAAGTCCTCTGTAGCAGTTTTTTTGGGAATAGCAAGAGATCTAAGAATCAGAAAAGGTAGCTAAGGGCCAAAACAGAAACAAATCCCAAGGACCCGAGCTATAGCAACTGACCAAGGAAAAGCCATTCTGAAGGCCACTGTGAAGTTGAAGAAGATTGATATCCCCAGTTGGTCTCAGAAATGAAGACCTTAGAGGAAGAATGTGAGGGCAGAGACTAGAGTGGGGAGCTGAAATAATTCAGGAAAGATGATGGGGATGGATAAAAGGTGAAGAGAGGTGTGTGTGCACCAAGGCTTTTCTTCTTCGGAATTTTCATCCCCTCATCCATGCAAGCCCAGACACTACCTATTCATTCTTCAAGGCCCCTCAAAATCCACTTCCCCTATGAAACTCTACCTGACACTCCCCCATGGAAACCTCCTCCTTCCCTACAGCCTCCTCCCTTCTCCAAGTGAAAGTGTCTGAACACCCAGATGACTTCACTTATGCCTTGTTCACAGCCATTACAATTTTTTTTTACTTTGTGTTACCATATTACAAATTTTTAATTTCCCATAATGCTTTGGGCATAATGCTTTGTGCACAGAAAATCACTGTTCTGTGGGCATGAGATGCTCAAAGGATAACTTTAAAGTTCCAGACACCACTTTGTAAACCACAGTGTTACATTCACCTGTCCACTCTACAACTAGAAGAGAATGAACTCACAACTCCAAGCTGTTGGGGTAAAAGAAGGACAATTACTGACCCACAATGTTTTGGTTTGGGGTTTACTTGGGTTCTATCTCCACGGAATACAAAGAGCACTGAGCAGAAAGGAAGAACTTTAGGCCTCTTTCCAGAAGAGGAACAACTTAAGAAGCTGAGGATGTTGGGCCTGGAGAAGAGAAGCCTCAAATGCAGCCTATTGTCTTCTGAAATGTAAAGTGGGACAGACATGATGCTTGGTGTGGCCCACATAGGACACAACCAGACAAAATGACAGAATTTCCAGGACATCAGGTCTCAGCCCAGAGCCAAAAGGAATATCCTCTCTGTCAGAGCTGTCCAGAGATGGAATAAAGCCACTTGGGAGAGTTTCCACTGGAAGTGTTCAAGTGAAGGCTGTTGACAACTAGTCTAAAGTTGATTTTGTCAAATGATCTAAAGAACAGCATCAACTTAAAAAAAAAAAAAAAAAGCAAAGGAATTCAGCACCACCAGGACACTGTCACAACAATGCAATGACAGTAAGGACCATGGAGAGAGTATTCCCAGAAAGGCAAGTGTCTTGGGGAGTGAGAAAGGTAGAATAGTGGAAAGAGCATTGGCTTTGGCATCATAAGACCTTGATTCTTGTCCCAGCTCTGGGACTGATTCATCTGAATGACTTCTGGTTACCCTCTCTGATCCTTATCTGTAAAACAGAAAGGTTGGGCTCCCTCAAGGGCCATTCCAATTCAGTCATTCAATGATGCTATCAGTTCAAATGACTGCATAAGACAGGGGTCAGTAATATTTTTTTCTTTAAAGAAAAAGGGCCTGATGGTAAATACTGAGGCTTTGTGGAATATACAGGGTCTCTGCTGCAAATTCTTCATATTTTGTTTTGTTATTTCTTTTTCACAACCCTTCAGAAGTGTAAAAACCATTCTTGGCTTATGGACCATACAAATACAGGCTGTGAGACAGATGTGGCCCATGGGCCATAGTTTAACAACCCCTGGCTTGAGGGAATTTCAGGATAGCTTGATGAACTCTTCCAGGAAGAATAAGGTCAGAGATCCAGCTTAAAAGGATATAAAATTCCCTAAGAAACAAACTGATAGGTGGTGAAAGAAAAATGGAAATTAACTCTGAAGAAGCAATAAGCCAAAGCCTAAAATATGATTGGAGGAGACAGAGTTGTAAAAGGACAAAACAGAACCAAATAATGTTGGAAGACATGGAGAAGGTGACAGAGGGACATTGACTCAAGTGTGGGTCTTTTCTAAGTTGAAGAAACACAATGGGCCTGGACCACTCTGCATGTGCAGCCCAGAGATCATGAAGGAGTCAGAATGGCCACCCCTGAATCAAGTCACTCTTGACACTTTAACAGCAAACAGAGGAGGACAAACTGGAAGAAATCCAATGCATTAAATGACCAGGGTCCAGAGGCACTGTCTAATGGGGGAAGATTAAACATAGACAAATACTAAACAAGCTATTAAGTAGCATTTAGCAGGACAAGTGATACTGATTCACAGATACTTGAAACATGTAAACACCATTTAAAAAGTATAAACACCTACTGGACTGGCAGGGCTAAAATGAGATTGGTTAAGAGAACCGAGATTATCAGAGATTGTCTGGGAAACAGGCAGTACTGTATAGCCAGCAGATGACAGGCTCACACCTTGGCTCTAGTACTTATAAGCTGGGGTGGGTGGGAGGAGGAAATCAGTCACAGTGGCAGAGTGCCTGGTACCATAAAAAATCAGGAGCCAAGAGATCTGAGTTAAAAGAACAATTTCATCTATTGTAACCTTAAGCAAATCACAACCAAATGAGGCTTCAATTTCCTCTTCTGTAAAATGGGGATTAGCATTCTGGCCTTCCCTGTCTTGTGGCTTTTGTAAAAATATACTACCCACCTGACCACTGCTGCCCATTTTCAAACATTGTTCAGAGTCTAGATCATACCATGGAAGGTAAATGACAATAGTAGTTTTTTTTTAATCCCAGAATCCGTAAACAGCTTTCAGATTCACCTCTGCATATCCTCACCACAACCATGGGGGAGTCATTAGAATAGATAAGAGTGTACCTATTTTAAAGTTGAGTAAACGGAGGCTGAGGGAAGTTACCCAGTGTTGCAGAATTCGAACCATATGAAAGCCAGTAGTGAACTTGAGTATCCTGGCTCCTAGTTGGTCAGTTTCCACTATGTCTGGGAAGCTGAGAGTATTGAGGGAAAGTCAGCCATACTGACCCCATGTGACACTTGGGAGGCATTCTGCCACATGTAGTTTCTACAATTCCTTTGAAAAAAAAACACTTCCTTTTCCTTTTGTCCCTGAAAAAGCTCTGTGTCCACAGAAGGGTTCATGCCTATCTTCCTCTCCTCTAAGTCAAAAGAGTTCAACACAATTACCAGCTGGTACAGCAGCCTCCCTGGGCTTATCACCTCCACCTCCATAACAATCATGAGAGTGGCTGGAATATCTGCAAACTTTTTATAATTTTTTTATTTTTTGTAGAGACAGTCTCAGTATGTTGCCCAGGCTGATCTTGAACTCCTGGACTCAAGCAATCCTCCCACTTTGGCCTCTCAAAATGCTAGGATTACAGGAGTGAGCCACCACACTCGGTCCTGCACACTTTTAAAACATCTCCTCCTCTAGTTGTTGGGCGTGCCAGAGTCTGTCATAAGTGAAATGTCCATGTTCCAGGTGGCTGAGAACAAGTTTCTCTGGTTTGTTGTGTCCCCAGAGTCCCAAAAGGAGACACACACTTCCCTCTCCCCAGTGCCAGGTCACCCCCAGATCTTCCTCCTCCTCCTCCTTCTCCTCCTCTTCCTTTTCCACCCATCTTTCTCATCTCTAACTTGCTCCAGCCCCTGGGATCCTCACGCACAAGGCCTCTGGGTTAACCTCTCCCAGAATGGGGGCATGGAGTCAGTATCCCACTGTCTGCCACCTCAGCATCCTCATCTCTGGGGCTGGCAGAGGCTGTGGCTTTCCCACTCCACACCGTTTCTTTCCCATCTGAAACTGGATGACTAAAAGGTAGGACAGTAGTCACCTGCTAGAGGCTCATCTCCCAAGCCCCAGAGCCCTCGCTGCAGCTCCAAGTGGCCCCTTCCCTGCTCCTTACACTTTCCAGTGGTCTCTTCAAACCCCCACCTTCCTCCTCTGCTCACAGGCCCAGGTATCCTCCTTGGTCCTTCCTGGCAGGCTGCCCTGGGCACCCTTCTCACTTCTGCTCATCCTTGCTTGCCCTCCTCCCTTCATGCTGTGCCTCTGAGTGCTTCTAAAGTGCTTCCAAGTCATTTCCTCTCCCCTCCACTGACACTTAAGCCTACTGCCCTTTGCAGCTCAGTGAGGCTGTTGCTCCTCCTCCGTGAGCACCCTCCCCGCCCGCGTCCCAGGACCCACTGCATACCCACAGTCCGACGGCCATCACCACCACGAAGTAGATAACGATGACAGAGATGTCAGCTGCATTGCGAATGAGCTCGTGGGTCTCAACAGGCCGGGTGACCGAGGTGGTCGTGGGGCTCCAGGTGCTACTGTCCATGGTGGCAGAGTTGTGTCCCTCCCTCTCACCAGGGCCACTAGCTCCTTATACGGCCTCCTGGTTAATGATCAGCACTGGGGGAGGGGACCTGGGACGTTGAGGGAGCAGGGCAGTAGCGCGGGGCCCCTGTGATGCCTTGCAGGCTGCACCGTCGGGAAGCAGCTCCGGGCGTGGAGCCCAGGAAGGAGCAGTTGGCTGAGCTGTTGGCTGGGGCGGCGGTTGGGCAGGTAAGAGTTGTCCTGTGAATGGGGAGGGGCCAGCCAGGGGGTGGTGCCTGCCTGGCACAAAGGCCCACTGTACTCCCACAGCAGGCACCAGCAGCGCCACCACACCTGCCCTTGCCAGAGCTGGAGTGGCTCCATTGAGGGAACAGGCCACCTCAGGCTGGGGGCCTAGAGGCTTCAGATCACCTGCCACCCATCCTTGGACCAGTCCCAGGCCTTCTAAGGACTTGGCTTATCCGCTTGTAAAATGGGTGCAGCACTCTTCTGAGGAATCAGTCAAGTCTTGTTCTCTCTGGAGAACATTCTTGAGAGGATAGAGTTTCTGGGTGTCGCTGGAAGAAAATCAGCACAATCCTAATCTCTTGGCCACTAGGACAGCCACCCACCCACCCACATTCCTGACTCCCCCTCCACAGCCTTGCAGCCCCCAGGACCACTGTTACGCCCACTGTAAAGAGGAAGAAACTGAGACTGGGGAAAGGGATCTCACTGCGAGCTATTTCCTTGCCCTGTCCCTCTCCCAGTAATGATGCAGGGCCCTCCAGAGGCAGCAGAAGGGATACTAGAGAACTCTTTCCAAGGAGTTCATCAAACCCTGACCTTCCTGGGGACTCAGCTCACCCATCTGGAAATACATGTCTAAACCACAAGCCAGGGCTCAGAACAAAGATGACCAAGAGAGGAAGCATGACCTGCCCAAGGTCATACAGTAAGCCAGTAGCAGAGCTGGCCCTGCAGCCCACACCAGGGTTCAGAGGGAGGGTTGTGGGGTATTCTCAGGGGCTGGCTCTAGAGGCCACAGAGCAGCCAGAAGTGGCTGTTCCCAAAGAGGGGGTCCTTGCTCTGATGGGGAGGTGCAGGGAGGTGGGGGGCCACAGAAACTCTGCCAGGACTCTGGTCTGCCTCAGGCCCTCCCTGCCCACTGCTAGACAACCACCCACTCACCAAATGTGAGCATCCTGTTCCTTTGCACTCAGTGCTTCAGAGGTCTGCTTCCCCTCCTTCCGTATCAGCACCTGTTCTTCCCACCGAAGCTGCAGACAAAGAATCATTATTTGGACATCATCCCCACAGGTCTTCCCCATTTCCCCCACACATCCCCCAGGACTGCAAACTACATAAGGCTATGTCCTGGGGCCAGTATAATGCCTGCCCAGAGGAAGCAGGAATTCTTCCGAGGAATCTGAAAGCAGGGGCTCACTGCTGTGAATGCCTGCCAAGACTTAGAGCTCAGCTGTCAGCTGCAGCTTGGAGCAACTCGCCTTTTGCCTGTGTTCATTCGTTCCTGCATTCAGACAGTTTTTTCACCTGGATGTATCCCAGGAAGATTCCCTGCCCTTAGGAAGCTTCTGTTCTAGTCTGGAAGTGAACCCACCCACAGGAAAAGTCCAGCCCTGAACCCAGATGCAGGTGCAGGCAGCCAGACCATGCCAAGTTCCAAAAGTACAAGGCATAGAAAGTGAAGCGAGCAGGAGAGAGAACTGGAAATACTAAAGGACTTCAAAGGAGGGACAGAGCCATTCTTTGATCTTTTTAGGAGAGCCAAACATAAATGGGTAAAGAAAGGAAAGGATGGGGCCCAGGTAGAGGTCAGAAAATGCATCCATTCATGCACTCATTTATTCTTGCAACAAAAGAGCAGCTTCTATGTGCCAGGTCATATGTGCCAACCCTGGAATACCACTATGAAAAGACTCACACAGCTCTTTCCCTCACAGAGCTTCCTGACCAATGACAGAGATAGATCAGCATCAAAGATGAGACAACTACCTATGAAATTACCATTGTGACACATGCTTTGAAGGAGAAATACTAATACCCCAAATGCCTACCAAGGAATTTGACCTGGGGATAAGGTGAGGTTAGAGTAAGATCTGTGAAAGCTCTGGTTTGAGCAGGGACCTGAAAGAAAAGGAGGAATAAGCCAGGTAAGGTGGGAGTGAGGGACATTCCAGAAGATGACAAGCATGAGGAGTAGGGAAGGGGTTACAATATTTAGGGAGGGACTAGCAGGGGCTACAAATAAACATATATAAAAAGGATGTCAACTGTAAGAAACTCCCTACCACAGTCATTCCCCAGGCTGCCTGAGGCCCTTTTGCCATCTCTCTTTCTCATTGGTCTCTTCTAAAAGGACACTTTAAACCCATTGCCCCGAATGGATGCTTCCAGGAGAACACAGTGTGACACGCACCTGCTCCCATGCAGCTGGCCTGAGCTGCTGGGCCACTGCTCAGTGGTAGGATCCTGTTGGACTCTCTCTTGCCCTCATGGGTGCCAATCAAAACCACGATCTGGTCACTAAAGGGGACCTTGTTAGCAGAACCCCTGAGAAAGAAAAAAGTCAGCCAGACACTCAGGCCACAGGAAAGATAAGGCTGATAAGGAAAGACAGAGCTGAGAGCAGGAAGCAGCCCCCTCCCTATCCAAGTATACATAAGTTTACAATCAGTGGTCAGATGAGGGTTCCACATTTAAAAAGACATTTGCCTACAGAGCCACAGCTGTATCTGACTGTCAGAAGAACAACAAATATTCAAGTGACTCTGAGGTCACTAGTGTCTACAGATGACAAGGAGAACCCAGCATTAGGAGGGTAAGGACTCATCACTAAGTAGGAACTGTCCTGTCTCCTCTTCCTCCCTCACACTCATCTGCCCAGGACCCTTGGGGGTCCCACCTCTCCTGCCAGCCTGGGAGCTTCTCCCGAGAAGGTCCCAAGGGTACAGTGTCCACCTCTCACTGGTTGAACTGTGCTTCTTGGCAAAGGACCCCACAGTGGAATGGCCAGCTCTTGAACTCTTGTCACACAAAGAAGTCAACACCCTAGGTGCAGAGATTTTGAGTTTAGGGAAGTAAGGGTTGAAGAGAGAAGCTACTTGGCTAGTTCGATTGTCAGCTCAGCTACCAATAAGCAGTAGACCATTGACAGCTCACTTGGCATTTGCAACCCTCCCTTCGAACACCTGTAATACAGCATTGACAGCAATGACTCTCTCATATGATGGGTGTGAAGGGGTCTCATTGACAGTGAGACACCAGCAAAGATGAGGGATGAAGAGAGCTGCTATAATTTTTTCTTCTTTCCTTTTTTCTCATTGGGAGTTCAGGTGTGGAAAGCCCAGAGAAGCAGGCTATTGATTAGCATACAGTCATATGTCACTTAACAACAGGATATGTTCTGAGAAATGCGTCATAGGAAGTTTCATCCTTGTGGGAACATCATAGAGTGTCTTTACATAAACCTAGATGGGAGGGATAGCCTACACACCTAGGCTGTACGGTCTAGCCTGTTGCTCCTGGGCTACAAACCTGTACAGCATGTTACTGTAGTGAATACTGTAGGCAACTGTAACATAATAGTAATGATTTGTTATCTAAACACAGAAAAGGTACAGTAAAAATACAGTATAAAAGACAATAAATGGAGCCAGGAGCAGTGGCTCATGCCTGCAATCCCAACGGTTTGGGAGGCAAAGGTGGGAAGATTGCTTGAGCCCAGGAGTTTAAAACTAGCCTGGGCAACATGGTGAAACCCCATCTCTGAGAAACAAAAAGAAAGAGATGGGGAGAGAGAGAGAGAGAAAGAGGAAGGGAAGGGGAAGGGGAAGGGGAGGAAGGAAAAGAGAGAGGAAGGAAGGAAGGAAGGAAGGAAGGAAGGAAGGAAGGAAGGAAGGAAGGAAGGAAAGAAGGAAGAAAGGAAGGAAGGAAGGAAAAGAGAAAGGAAGGAAGG
>NW_012102031.1:11733945-11743299 GCF_000951045.1 Mandrillus leucophaeus
GGGAGAGGGAGGGAGGGAGGGAGGGAGGAAGGGAGGGAGGGAAGGAAGGAAAACTAGCCAGGCATGGTGATACGAAGGGAGGGAGGGAGGGAGCCTGGGAGGTCGTGGCTGCCATGAGCCATTATTACACCACTGCACTTCAACCTGGGCAACAGAGCGAGACCCTGAAACAAACAAACAAACAAAAGATAAAAATGGTACACTTGTATAGGGCACTGACCACGAATGGAGCTTGTAGGACTGGAAGCTGCTCTAGGTGAGTCAGTGAGTGAATGGTTAGTGAATGTGAAGGCCTAAGACATTACTGTGCACTACTGTAGACTTTATAAATACTGAACACTTAAGTTCACTAAATTTATTTTTAAAATACTTTTCCTTCTTGAATAATAAATTTAACTTACTATAACTTTTTAACTGTACAAATCTTTTGTTTTACTTTTTGACTCTTTTGTAATAAGTTAACTTAAAACACAAACACATTGTACCACTGTACAAAAAAATTTCTTTCTTTATATCCTGATTCTATAAGCTTTTCTCTCTTAAATTTTTTTTTACATTTTCAACTTTTTGTTAAAAATGAAGACACAAACACACACATTACCCTTGGTCTGCACAAGGTCAGGATCTTGCCCCACTGAAAGGTCTTCAGGGAGCAGTAACACACAAGGAGCTGTCATCTCCTGTGATAACAGTGCCTTCTTCTGAAATACCTTCTGAAGGACCTACCTGAGGCTGTTTTACAGTTAACTGTTTTTTTATAAGTGGAGTATACTATAAAACAATGAAAAAAGCATCGTAAATACATAAACCAGTAACATAGTCATTGGTTACCATTATCAAGTGTTATATACTATAGATAATTTTATGTGTTATACTTTTTTAATGTGCAAATGCACTTCTTTATTTTTTATTTCCATAGTTTTTTGAGGAACAGGTGGTATTTGGTTACCTGAGTAAGATCTTTATTGTTGATTTGTGAGATTTCGGTACACCCATCACCCGAGCAGTATACACTGAACCCAATTTGTAGTCTTTTGTTGCTCACCCCCCTACCCCTCTTTCCCCCGTGTCCCCAAAGTCCATTGTATCTTTCTTATGCCTTTGCATTCTCATAGCTTAGCTCCCACTTATGACTGAGAACATGCTATGTTTGGTTTTCCATTCCTGAGTTACTTCACTTATAATAATAGTCTCCAGTTCCATTCAGGTTGCTGTGAATGCCATTAATTTGTTCCTTTTTATGGCTGAGTAGTATTCCATCATATATATATATATATACATACCTACCACAATTTCTTTATATACTTGTTCGTTGATGGGGATTTGGGCTGGTTCCACATTTTTCTAATACTTTTATACAACTGTCAGTACAATAGGTTTGTTTACACCAGCATCACTACAAATGTGAGAAATGTGTCCTGCTGCCATACTAGGACAGCTACAATGTCAGGAATTTTTCAGCTCCATTATAATCTTATGAGATCACTGTTGCATGTACGGTCCATCATTGATGGAAACATTGTTAGGTAGTACACAGCTACATTAGTTTCCTGTGGCTACTGTAACACATTACCATCAACTCAGCAGCATAAAACAAGTAAAACAATTGAAATTTATTCTCTCATAGTTCTGGCAGGAAAAAGTATGAAATCAGTTTCACTGGGCTGAAAGCAAGGTGTTAGCAGAACCACACTACTGAGGTTCTAGGGGACAGTCCTTCCTTGCCAGCTTCTAGTGACACTACTGAGGTTCCAGGGGACAGTCCTTCCTTGCCAGCTTCTAGTGACACTACTGAGGTTCCAGGGGACAGTCCTTCCTTGCCAGCTTCACTACTGAGGTTCCAGGGGACAGTCCTTCCTTGCCAGCGTCTAGTGACACTACTGAGGTTCTAGGGGACAGTCCTTCCTTGCCAGCTTCTAGTGGCTGCCAACATGCCTTGGCTTGTACCATATCACTCCAATCTTTGCCTCTGTGGGGGTGGGTGGATAAACATAACATAAAGGTTACCATAATAGCCATTTTTAAGTGTACAGTTCAGTAGCATTAAGTACACTCACAATGTTGAGCAACCACCACCATCATCCATCTCCAGAACTTCCCCCAACTGAAACTCCATACTGTAAATGCTTACTTCCCATTCCCCCTCCTCCCAGCCCCTGGAAACAACTGTTCTACTTTCTGTCTCTCTGAATTTGACCACTCCAGGTACCTCCTATGAGTGGAGTCACAATGTGCCTCTGTCTTCACATCACCGTCTTCTCTGTGTCTGTCTGTCTCCCTCTGCCTCTCCTTCATAAAGCCAGTTTTGATGGCATTTAGGGCCCACCTAGATAATCCAGGATGATCTCTCCTCATCTCAAGATTCTTAGTTTAGGCGGGGCACAGTGGCTCACGCCTGTAATCCTAGCATTTTGGGAGGCCAGCCAAGGCAGGCGGATAGGCTGAAGTTGGGAGTTTGAGACCGGCCTGGCCAGCATGGGGAAACCCCATCTCTACTAAAAATACAAAAATTAGCTGGGCATGGTGGCAGGTGCCTGTAATCCCAGCTACTCTACAAGCTGAGGCAGGAGAATCGCTTGAACCCGGGAGGCAGAGGTTGCAGTCAGCCAAGATCACACTATTGCTCTCCAGCCTGGGCAACAGAATGAGACTCCATCTGAAAAAAAAAAAAAAAAAAAAATTCTTAGTTTTACCACATTTGCAAAGATTCTTTTTCAAAACACAGTAGCATTTACAGGTGCCAGGGATTAGGACCTGATATCCTTGAGTGGACAGCTCAAGGCTATTACAGTCAGAAATCTGAATAGGGAAGGATTTGCTGGAGAAAGCAGAATTGGAGATGCTTTGAAGTAGGGGAAGGAGCTGCTGGAGGGGGTGAATCCAGGTCCATGGGTAACAGCCAAAAGGTTACCAGGTAAAGAGAGGGGCCAGAAAAGGAAACTATTGAGCTGGCCTCAGGCTACCCTTGGAAGCTGATGTCTAGGCATGGGGGCAGTGAAGAAGGAAGATGGAAAGCTGAAAGAGACAAAGTGCTCCTAACCCTTCCTCTAAAGCTGAAGTCAATAAGAGGTTAACCTCTGGAGGATCTGAGCCCCAGCTCAGCCCCTGACATGCTGAGTGACCTTAGGCAAGTCCTCTGTATTCTTTGAGTATCACCTCTACAGTGGGGATCAAATTTGATCTAATAAAGGCTTGCTTAGTGCCTGTCATGCATGTCAGTTTTGGATTGGAACCAGAACCCAGGTTACTGGAACTGCCTCATCCTCTAGATCTTTCCTATAGCTCTTTCCTCTAGATCTCAAATCCCAGACTGGCTTCAGAGAGGAGCCATGGGGTGAGAAGCTGCAAGACACCCAGCCTACCTTCCCCAGAGTTCTTCACAGGGAACTGCCTCAACACTGTTCTCAATCTGGGGCAGCAGGAAGAATGTGTTGGCTGGAAGTCGGAGGCCTGGGTTCAAGAGCCAGTTCCTCTGGCCTTAGGCAGATCACTCTGAAACTGTCTCTGCACCTGTCAAATTTGGCAGAACTTGACCAGCTGGTCTCTTAAGAAGGATCCTGGTGCCAATTTTGACTCTAACCAGGCTCCTGAAGCTCTCTGGGCCTCCATTTATTGCTTATTTCACTGGGGACAATAAGCACTGGATAGGTGCATGTCAATCTTGCTTCATCCTAAGTCTCATCCCCTACTATATCTGCCAGCCCCAGGGATGACATTTCCTATTGCTCACCACCATTTCTAAAAGCACAAAGTGGGAACATGACCATTGCTGGTAGAGCAGCAAGCTTCTCTCTGAACACTTATCACCCAACAGACTCAGCAGGGGCTTCACAGTTGGGCACACTTGGCTGCAATTCTGGCTCACCCTCTCATTATCTAGGTAACCTCACAATAATTAAGTAACTTCTGGGGACCTCATTTGCAAAATGGAGATAATAACATTTAAGATAAATGAGACAGCATATGGAAAATGTTTCGGCATACTGCCAAGCACATATTTAATGTTCAACAAAATGATTCACTTTTATCTTTCTTATTATTGTCACCTTATCTAGACTCAAAGATGGAGTCTTGAGCTGGGGCCCTGACCTCATAGAGCAGGAGACAGACACAAAAAAGAATATATGAACTATGTCTTGTGACAAGTGGTACAGCTTCAGTCTTCACAATGACCCTATTGCTATCCCCATTTTACAGACAAGAGCACTGAGACTCAAAAGGGTTAAGTTACTTGGGTCCTAGATCCCTCGGCTGGTAAATGGCCAAGCTGGCGCTCAAGTCCCTGTACCAAAGCCTATACCACTAGTGCAGAGGGAAGGAAGAGGAGGGGATACAGCAAGGAGAAGTGAAGCCTTAGTCCTGATTCTGAGGCTACTCCAAAACCAGCATCCCTCTAGCCCTTCTCCCACTTCACCTCCAGTTTGACACTTGGACCCAGCTGTACGAAAGTCTGAGGTATTTCAATGAGTCATTAATTATTAAAAATGCAGGCAAAAGTCAGCAGTGTAACGTAGGCATCATTGTCTGCCAAACACCTTGCTTTTCTGAAAACTCAGAACCCAGGATGAGAGCAGGTGGAGTGGGAAGGTGAGATGTCACTCAGGACCTGCAGAAGTCGGCTCTCTGAGAGCCATTCCTCAGTGTGACTGTTACCCCATGGACCTCAGCTCCCTCTGCAATGTAAGATGAGGCAGAGAAGGAGCTCCTGACAGGAGGTGGCCCACAGGCCTGCAGGTACTGCTGAGGACCTCACCATGGCACTCACCTGTGAGCCTCATCCCCCACACAGCCAGCTGACCACCCTTCAGTCAACCTGCCAGTGAGGCTGGGATTCCAGGAACACAAAAACCAGGCCAGGCGCAGTGGCTCACACTTGTAATCCCAGCACTTTGGGGGCTGAGACAGAAGGATCGCTTGAGCCCAGGAGTTAGAAACTGTAGTGAGTTATGATGGCACCACTGTACTCCAGCCTGGATGACAGGGCAGGACCTTGTAGAGTGATTAGTGTTTCTTGCTTCAGAGACAGGTGTGACCTCTTCGGTGGGTGGTACCAGCCTCTGTGGGCCAAACTCCTGAATTGAGCAGGTAAAAACATGCTCCTGCCTGAGTTGGAGGAATGAAGGAATATCATCCAAAGGCCCAGTGTTACTTCCCATATCTTGGAATTATGGAACTGGGGCAGATGAGTGGATCATCTGAGGACACTGAGCCCAGGAAAGAGATGAGTCTTACTCAAGGTCACAGGTCATGACAGTGGCAGAGACTCCCAGGGTTCTGCTTTGCACCACAGGTTCCCTCTCATTTGGCAAATAACTTACCAAGCACCACCTGTTTTCAGGGTGCAATGGTGCTCCAACTTGCCTCTGTGCTCCTTGTCTTGTGTAGTTCTTCTGTCTGGCTCTTCTGGGTTGCCCCTGCACAATTCCAGGCACATAGTAGGAGCATGATTATTTAATAGTAATATTGGATAACATAACAATCCAATTAATAAGCCAATATGTAATAGTTAATACTAGTAATACTATTACATGCTAATGAGATAATTATATTATCCAATTAATAAGCCAATATTAGTAGTTAATACTATTAACACTATTACATACTAATGATATAACATATGGTATATGCTTAGCACAATGCATATGTTATCTCATTATTCATTACAATACATTTGTGAAATAGATATTGTGACCCCTGTTTTACAATGGTTAATTTGTTCAAGGTTATACTACTAACAAGTGATAGAGCTTAGACTCATACTTAGGTCTATTGGACTCTAAAACTCTCTTTAATAATTATTATTTTTATTTTTTAGAGACAGGATCTTGCTCTGCTGTGTAGGCTAAAGTACAGTGGCATGATCATAGCTCCCTGTAGTCTTGAATTGCTGGGCTCAAGTGATCCTCCTGCCTCAGCCTCCCAAGTAGCTGAAACTGCAAGTGTGCACCACCATGTATGGCTAATTTTTTAAAGTTTTTGGAGATATGGGGTCTTGCTATCTTGCTCAGACTGGTCTTAAACTCCTGTCCTCAGGCAATTCTGCTGCTGTGGCCTCCCAAAACTCAGAGATTACAGGTGTGAGCCAACACATCCAGCCTCTGTTCAAGAAATTGTTGCTGAAAGAAGGAATGAATCACTGAGCAAAAGGCACCATACTGGGCTTATGGGAAGCATACAGATCAGTTGTTTATGTATTTTACTAATGCATCCTGCTAAATGAGGAAACAGGTACGTAAATGCTAAGGCCTAATGTAGATCCACCCATAATAGGGTCATAATAGTGCTTTGAGGTCCAGAGAAGGGAGCAATTTCTTCCATTGGGAGTGGAGTGTGAGGAGGTTTCATGGTGTGAGAGTGCATTTGAACCCAGCCAAGTAGGATGGTAGAATTCGGACAGGTAAAGGTGGTAGATGGAGCAGTAGGCAAGGTAGTCCTGCGAACTCATTGGAAGAAACAGCACTGATGAAATGCAGGAGAAGGGAGATCCTGGGAACAGCAACCAGTCCAGCTGAGTTGGACTAAAGATGTGTGAGGAGAGGAGGTGGGGGGATGGGAAGCCAGAAGCAGGTTGGCACCAGGTGGTGGAGGACCTTGAATGTCAGGCTGGAGCCTTTGGGTTTTCTTCAGTGGAGGAGGTGGGGAGCCCCTGACAAATTTGGGTCAGAGTGACATGGCTCATTATGCAGGATGAGTGAAGGAAGGGGAGACTTGGAGGAGGGAGACCAGAAGAGACTGTTGCAATAATCCAGGGAGGGATGATGTGGCCTGGCCTGAGGTGCTGTTGGGCTTAGTGACGAGAAAAACACTAGGAGAAGCGTTCCAAAGGAAGACTCCATGGTGTCCAGAAATTGGCTAAGGGGTGAAATGCGGGCAAGAGTCAAAGAAACAGCATGGGGTCAGAAGGCCTGAGTTCTGATTCCAACTGAGTGACACAGCCTCCCTGGGCCTCCCTGTCCCACTTGTGAAAGGTAGGGGATGAGTTATGCCATGTCTAGTGGCTTTTCCAGGGGTTATGTTCAAAGTACTCTCTAATTTCCTGGTCTTCAAAAGACACTGAGCGAGTTGTGACTGAGGCAAGCAGATTTTGGAGGTGCAGACCAGCTGGCTTCCTTGGGGTGGTGAGCTGATTCTGGGCTCCTCTCAGTGAGCTCCTCTCTGGGCTCCTCTCCTCTCTAACTCAGTGAGGTAACTGAGTATCCATGTATACTGTTATATATGGATAGTCAGGAAACTGCAATAACCGTGTTAGCTGCTCTGCTCCCTTAAGCATTTTTTGCAGCAGAGGTATGTTGGCATGACTTAGGTTATTGCCTAAATTGTGTACCTCCAGAGAGGGGAGTGTGTGGCTTCTTGACTTCTCAAAGTACCAACCCACTGGTCGATAAGGCTCAAGTTACGGGACTTGCAAAGGGTCCCAGAGAAAGATCTAAAGTGTCAGAAATCTAGAGAATTCCCTGGAGTCTCCTCTTAGTTCCTCCACCCACAGGCCATCAAGGCTTCAGGTTCCATCCAGAACCTGAGTCTGACACAGCTGGAGATGTGGCAAGAGGCCCCAGTAGCATGATGCAGGAACCCCAGAAAGTTTAAAGGCCAATGGGCTGAGAAATTAGGAAGATGGTGGAGGCAGGTTGCTGAGAAGCAGAGAGGGGAAGGGACTTGTTAGGGTAACACAGTGTGTCAGGTGAAACAAGGACTGGAAGCTAGAGTTTTTGAATTCCTTCTCAGATGTTTCTTTATTCTTTCTTTCCCTGAGGACACCCTCTCTGGGCATATATATACACATATGTGTGTATATGTATGTGTATATGTATGTATAAGTACAGAGTGACACCCTGTCTCAAAAAATATATGTAAATATATAAACATATGTAAATAAATATATATGTATATATGTAAAAAAATACACATATACATATATATGTATACATATATGTCTCACTTTATAGCCCAGGCTGGAGTGTGAACACTGCTCACTGGTGCTTCAACCTCCTAACCTCAAGTGATCCACCCACCTCAGCCTCCCAAAGTGCTGGG
The DNA here is from genome assembly GCF_000951045.1 of Mandrillus leucophaeus. Classification (NCBI taxonomy): domain Eukaryota; kingdom Metazoa; phylum Chordata; class Mammalia; order Primates; family Cercopithecidae; genus Mandrillus; species Mandrillus leucophaeus. The sequence continues at coordinate 11,741,980 of NW_012102031.1, forward strand.
ATTATAGGCATGAGCCACCACACCTGGTCAACACATATTTTTAATGTGCATTTATGAGCAATGGGTTCAAAATCTAGTTATGTCCTTCATTAGCTGTGCAATCTTGGGCAAGTTACTTAATCTCTCTAAATCTCAGTTTCCTTATCAACAAACTGAGGATGATAGCACCTATGTCATAGGGGTTTTGTGAAGATTAAAGGAGATAATGCTTGCAAAGCACTTCCTGCAATGCTCTATAAATGCTAGCAAGGAATTGATTAATGATAGCTCTTTTATTCTTCTTCTAACAATGGTCTCTCAGAGAACCATTGCTTTGGTCTCAGGGAGAGAAGGTTTGGTGCAAAGTCCTGAACTTCGCCCTCTTCCCTGGACCTGCTCCACTGTCCTGTATACTTTCTTTCCTTCCCTCACCATGTTGGACTTGTCCTGACTCTGTCCCTTAACACACACACACACACACACACACTCACAAAGTGTCAAATTGAGAGAGCTTCAAGCCACCTTCAGGTCATGTAGGCATTTTTTTGGAAGGAGGTTTCCAAAGACAATCCCTCTCATTCTGCCTGGTTTCTGCCTAACCTTGGGAGGAGACTCCAAAGTGATTTTCAGGGTACCCAAGATACCTCTTTTTTCCCAATTTTAGGATAGCCAACTCCCTTGTTCAATACCTTACTTCTAGAGTGCTTCCTTCCACACAGTGAGGGCCCCTTGTTCTCCCAGCCCCTCTATGGACGTAACAGTCATACTCCTTCCCCCTTAAAGAGAACTGCACACATTCTAAACTCTTCCACATCTTCCACCTTCCTTTGAGCCTCACCTGAAGATAGATAAGTAAAGATGATTGCTGGCACCTGATGCATGGGGAAACTGAGTCCCAGGGACTTGAAGTGACTCATCCAAGGACACAAAGCAAGTTAGTAGCAGACTCAGGACTTAATTCCAGAAATCTTGATTCCTAGGCCAGTGTTCTTGCCTTTATATTCCTGGAAGAATTCCTATGACTAGATTAATTGGCATCCAAGGACTTTAATCACACAGTCTTAGGTCTGTCTCTCCAACCTTCATTCTCATTCCCTTCATGCTTCCCCGTCAGGGGCCTTTGTACCTGCTGTTTTATCTAGGAGGCCTTTCTCCCAGAAATCCATGTGGCTTAACTAATTTCTCTTTCCTTTGACACCATCAGGAAAGACCCTCCTTGGTCACCTTTCTTCTTCCTGGTCCTCTTTATCTCCTTATTCTGCTTTATTTTCCTTCCTAACACTTATTATTGCTGGACATATCATGTTCTTATTTGATTGCTTTTTTTTTTTTTTTTTTTTT
>NW_012102031.1:11743349-11753883 GCF_000951045.1 Mandrillus leucophaeus
TTTTGAGACGGAGTCTTGCTCTGTCACCCAGGCTGGAGTGCAGTGGTGCAATCTCAGCTCACTGCAAGCTCCGCCTCCCGGGTTCACGCCATTCTTCTGCCTCAGCCTCCCAAGTAGCTGGGACTAAAGTTGCCTGCCACCACACCCGGCTAATTTTTTGTATTTTCAGTAGAGACAGGCTTTCACCATGTTTGCCAGGACGGTCTGGATCTCCTGACCTCATGATCCACCCACATCGGCCTCCCAAAGTGCTGAGATTACAGGTGTGAGCCACCGCGCCCGGCCATTTGCTTGCTTTTTAAAACCTATCTTTCACAATTAGAATCAGAATAGGGACTGTTTTCTTCACTGCTGCACCTCTAGTGCCTAGAGGAGCATGTGTGGCACTTAGATGTCCAATAACTGTTTGTTGAATTGTATGAATAGATATAGTAAATATCCATCCAAACTGGACCATTCAGGTTCCCCTGCCTTTGCCCATGCAATTCATTCTGTCATGTTAGAGAGGCTTTATATATTAAATGGGCATTTTACTGTTGCTTCCTCTGTAAAGCCTTTCTTGGTTCTTCAAAGATAATGCTGGGACTGGTGTACACACCTGTAATCCCAGCTACTCAGGAGGCTGAGATGGGAGGATTGCTTGAGCAATCCTCAAGTAGCTAGGATTACAGGCGAGCTGGCGGCTGCAGTGAGCTACTATCCTGCCACTGCACTCCAGCCTGGGTGACAGAGGGAGACTCCATCTCTCTCTTAAAAAAAAAAAGAAGAAGATACTGCTAAACAACGTGTTAAACTCAGAATACCAAATCACCTGCTACTGTCATCTCCCACCTACACCTGTACTATGGAGGTGTACATCTCTTATAATGCATTATAAAAATTGTAACCTTGAACTGGTAAGCCAAAATGTCAAGTTATCCTCTTGTTGAATGGAAAAAGAAAAAAGAAAAAAACAAACCAAAGGAAAACTTGCCAGTAGAGTCACCTCTTGTTTCACAGATAGCCTCTTTGACATCCAGCATTATAAAGAAAGGTTAGATGTGAGTTTTGCCCAAATTCACTTGTTTTTTTTCTAATTATGCCTGAAGTATATTATTTTATTTGAGGAAAAACCCAAGAAGGCAATATAGATAAGCCAAAAATTAAAAAGTTTTATTCTTTTAAAAAATTTTATGGGGTCTTGCTATGTTGACCAGGCTGGTCTTGAACAACTAGTCTCAAATAATTCTCCTGCCTTGGCCTCCTGAAGTGCTAGGATTACAGGTGTGAGCCACCATGCCTGGCTGAAAGTCTTATTCTTAAGACCATATTTTAGAAATTGTCACTGTTAACATTTGGAATATATGTTCTTTCAGATTTTAAAATATATGAAATAAAAGGCCAGGCGCAGTGTCTCACGCCTGTAATCCCAGCACTTTGGGAGGCCGAGGCAAGTGGATCACCTGAGGTCCGGAGTTCGAGACCAACCTGACCAACATGGCAAAACCCCATCTCTACTAAAAATACAAAAATTAGCCAGGCGCGGTTGCGGATGCCTGTAATCCCAGCTACTCGGGAGGCTGAGACACGAGAATAGCTTGAACCTGGGAGGCAGAGGTTGCAGTGAGCTGAGATCACACCATTCTACTCCAGCCTGGGCAACAGAGCAAGACTCCATGTCAAAAAACAAACAAATATATAAAATATAATATAGCTATATATTACATACATTAATATATATTTATAAATAAGCATCACATATTTGCAAAATTGGATTGCACTGTGCATTGAATTTTGTAGATCTACAACGTATTTTTAAACGACCACAAATTATTCTAGCATATTGATATATTTATATTTTCTTAATAAATTCTGTATTTTGGGACACTTAGGGCAGCTAGAGGTATTATTGTAGATATTGCTGAGATGAATGTCCCTCTAACACTCGTCTATTTTCTCTTTTTTTTTTTTTTGAGACGGACTCTCACTCAGTCGCCCAGGCTGGAGTGCAGTGGCGCAATCTCGGCTCACTGCAAGCTCCGCCTCCTGCGTTCATGCCATTCTCCTGCCTCAGCCTCCCAAGTAGCTGGGACTACAGGCACCCGCCACCACGTCCGGCTAATTTTTTGCATTTTTAGTAGAGACGGGGTTTCACCATGTTAGCCAGGATGGTCTCAATCTCCTGACCTCGTGATCTGCCCGCCTCGGCCTCCCAAAGTGCTGGGATTACAGGCATGAGCCACCGCGCCCGGCCCACACTCGTCTATTTTCTTATGAGAAATTCCTAGTACAGAATGTTAATCAAAGGGCTTGACTATTTTTAAGACTGATATATGTCATCAAACTGCCCTGTGGGGTGACTGTCCCAGATGACACTCATTTTGATGGAATTTTTTTCATTGTGGTAGAATATATATATAAAATAAAATTTACTATTCTAACCATTTTAAAATTCAGTTGTATTAAGTACATTCACATTGTTGTGCAATCATCAGTATCTATTATCTATCTACAGAAGTTTTCGATCATTCCAAATTGAGACTGTACCCATTAAGCAATAACTGTCTGTTCTCCCCTCCCCTCAGTCCCTGGTAACTACTATTTGACTTTTTGTCTCAATGAATTTGTCTGTTGTAGGTATCTTATATAAGTGGAATCATACAAATTTGTCTTTTTTTTTTTTTAGGCTGGGTGCAGTGGCTCATGCCTGGAATCCCAGCGCTTTGGGAGGCTGAGGCGGGCAGATCACAAGGTCAGGAGTTTGAGCCTGGCCAACATATTGAAACCCCATCTCCACCAAAAATACAAAAAATTAGCTGGGTGTGGTGGTGGGTGCCTGTAATCCCAGCTACTCGGGAGGCTGAGGCAGAAGAATCACTTGAATCTGGGAAGCAGAGGTTGCAGTGAGCCAAGACTGTGCCACTGCACTCCAGCCTGGGCAACAGAGTGAGACTCCATCTCAAAAAAAAAAAACAAAAACTTGTCTTTTTGTGTCTGGCTTATATCACTGGGCCTAATACCCTTGAGGTTCACCCATATTGTAGTATATATTTGAATTTCCTTCCTTTTTTAAGGCTGATATTCCATTGTATGTATATACCACATTTGTTTAGCCGTTCACCTGTCAATGGACATTTGGATTATTTCCACCTCTTAGCTATTATGAATAATGCTGTCATGAACATGGGTATACAAATATCTGTTTGAGTTCTTGCTTTCAATTCTTTTGAATATATATACCCAGAAGTAGAATTGCTGGATACTATAGTAGTTCTATTTTTAATTTTTCAAGGAACTGCCATTCTGTTTTCCACAGTGGTTACACCATTTTAGAATCTCACCAGCAGCATACAAGAGTTCTAATTTTCTCACATGCCCAATAACACTTGTTGTTTTCTGTGCTTTTTTTTTAAAATGGCCATCCTAGTGGGTGTAAGAAGGGATCAAATTGTGGTTATGATTCACATTTCCCTAATAATTAGTGGCAACCATCTTTTTGTGTGATTTTTAAAGAATTATTTTAAATATTTGCCAACCTGGTACTGTCCATGTTTCAGTTTGGTTCAGTTCAGTTCACTGCAATTTAGTTCACATGTATTTTCACCAACAGAGTTGTCATTCTTCTCAAAGAACACCTGGGGAGGGCAAGTGAGAGGATCGCTTGAGCTGAGGAGTTTGAGACCAGCCTGGGCAACATAGACATGGGCAACATAGACTCATCTCTACCAAAAATTTAAAAATTAGCTGGGCCTGGTGGCATGTGCCTGTAGTCTCAGCTACTGGGGAGGCAGAGGTGGGAGGATCATTTGAGCCCAGGAGGTCCAGGCTGCAGTGAGCCTTGGTCATGCCACTGCACTCCAGCCTGGGCAACAGAGGAAGACTGTCTCAAAATACAAAACGAAATACCTGGAGACAATCTGAATGCCCATATGTAGGTAAATGTCACAATCAATTATTGCACATACATGCCATGTAATAGTAGTGGCCACTGGAAAAAAAAAATGAGGCAGTTATCAATATACAAGAATGTTTTCCTCAATATATAGTTTTGTGGGTTTTGTCGTTGTCGTTGTTGTTGTTGTTGTTGTTGTTGTTGTTGTTGTTTGAGACAGGGTCTCCCTCTGTCACCCAGGTGGGAGTGCAGTGGCATGATCTTGGCTCACTGCAGCCTTGGCCTCCCGGGCTCAATCGATTCTCCCACCTCAGCCTCCCAAATAGCTGGGATAAGAGGTGTACACCACCACACCTGGCTACTTTTTTGTAGAGATGGGGTTTCTCCATGTTGTCCAGGCTGGTCTTGAACTCCTGAGCTCAGGTGATCCACCTGCGTCAACGTCCCAAAGTGCTGGGATTACAGGTACGAGCCACCACACCCAGTTTGGTGAGTTTTGACAAATATACCCACATAACCACCATCTCGATCAAGATGTAGAACACTGACAGAACCCTAGAAAGTTCTCTCATACACCTTTGCAGCCAATCATCCCTCTCCTGCCTCCGACAACTACTTTGTTTTCTATCACCATAGACTAATTAGTTTTGCCTGTTATAGAGCTGCATATAAATGGAATAATACAGTGTGTATCATTTATGTTTGACTTATTTTCTCAATTCAGTATCTATGAGATTCGTCCACACTGTATGCATCAGTAGCTTGTTCTGTTTTTTAATTGATGAGTAGTATTCCATTGAGTTGATACACTACATTTTGTTTGTCCAGTTACCTGCTAATGAACATTTGGGTTGTATCTAGTTTCTGACTACTTGGAATAAAACTGCTATGAACATTCGTGTACAAGTCTTTTGTGGATATATGTTTTCATTTTTCCTGAGTAAATACTTAGGGGTGGAAAGGCTGAGTCAAAGGGTAGATATAGGTTAAGATTTAGAAGAAATTGTAGGAGTTTTTTTTTTTTAACAATGTTTTCTTTTACTTTTATTTTTGATAAAATAGAGATGAGGTCTCACTCTGTTGCCCAGGCTGGTCTCGAACTCCTGGGCTTAAGTGATCTGCCTAGTTCAGTCTCCCAAATTGCTAGGATTACAGGTGTGATGAACAATGTTTTCAGAGATGGCAGAGCATTGGATTAGGAACTCTGAGACCAGGGCATACACGTGGACAAGTCACTCTTACTCCTTGGGTCTCAGTTTCCTCACTGCAGAATGAGGGGATTGGCTGAATGCTCTTAACCCTTTTAAGTGTGAAGAGTCTGTTATTCTTGGAGGTGTGGAAATCCAAAACCTGATGTATGCCTGACTCAGGTATTAGAGGAACTGGCCCTCAAGGCCCCTCACCAGCAGCTACCTGTGTTCAAGAAGTACAAACAGTTCTCCCATATCAGGCATGTGTGGGGGTAATCACAATGTTAATAACAGTTGCAGTTTACAGAGGCCTTTGCCCCATAGAACCCATAGCCTTTTCACATGGAACAGTAACTTTGGAGTATACTTTGCACTGAAGGAAGCCATTGCAGACCAGGTGCTTTCTCAAGGACTAGGAGTGGGAAGCAAGCAGTGAGTGACTCAGGATGAGTCAAAACAAGAGATTAAACTGAGACCCAGGATGACTTCTGTTTGGAAAGCAGAGAAAATGGGCCTTGCAAGTGGTCTTCCATTAAAAATGAGGCTTGGCTGAGCGAAGTGGCTCATGCTTATAATCCCAGCACTTTGGGAGGCCAAGGCAGGAGGACTGCTTGAGGCCATGAGTTCAAGACCAAACTGGGCAACATAGCAAGACTGTCTCTACAAAAAGTAAAAAATTAAAAAATTAGGTGGGCATGGTGACACACACCTGCAGTCCCAGCTACTTGAGGGGCTAAAGTGAGAGGATCACTTAAACCCGGGAGTTTGAGGCTGCAGTGAGCTATGATTGTGCCACTGCACTCCAGCCTGGGTGACAGAGCCACACCCTATCTCTAAGAAAAATGGGGGGGAGGTGGTGCGGAGGAAGGCCCTGTGCTGGGACTCACAGCCTAAGCCCATATGAAAAAACCTCAATTTGACTTCTTTGCTCTTTTCAAGCACAACCCTGAACCATCTTCTCTCTCCCATCAGCAATTGATATCTCAGCAAGGATCTATTCCTCTTTACCCCTACCCTTCAGAGCCAAACTGAAGCTAGAGTTCAATCAGCAGCCCCTTCTCCAATAATAGAATCACTCCAAAGACAGAGATTTTACGATTTCGTATTTTGGATCATCATGGCTTTAGAACTGATGGCTTTTCATCTCAGACTTTTATTCTGTGTTTTGGAGTTGATATTTGTGTACATGTCTAAGTGGGCATATATTTATAGGAGTGTTTATATATGTGTTTGTGTATATATGATTCCATTTTCATGTGTGTTATGTAATACTGAAATCAAAGTCAATTGGATACATTAGGCTACGCCCCAGGCTGTTGATTGTTGCTCTTTGTCATTCAAGGTAATGAGAATGACACTCCTCTTTTCTTTTCTTATTTCCTGGTAAGATTTCCCAAACTTGGAAAAACCCTGTTGAGGAGTTTGCCTAAGACCCTTAGAAAATCCCAGGGATCAGGGACAATTGACAGTGGATTCGGTTCTTTTCCCTATTCCCAAACAGAAGATCATTCTCTGAGTATCTGCCTTAATGCTTTGTCTTACCATTTTTCGTGTCTCAGCAGGGACAGATGAACCATCACTCAGAAAGGTGTGTGTGCATGCGTTATTTATTTATAATGACGTCTACATAATAGTTTCTGTAGGTGGAGGATGAAACAGTGTTAATTAGTACTGAGAGGTCTTTCCATTGGCTGTGACTATGATGATTAGAAAGTAGATGTAGGAGAGGAAAGCCAGTTTTGTGGTTCAGTTATCATTATGCTCATAAACATTGACTGCATTATCAGGTCCATTTCCTTTGCTGTACTTTAAGCCCAGAATAGGTAATAAAACCAAACAGAGACTGCAGACCTGAGTTTCAGCCCTAGCTCTCCCACCAAGTCTCTGGTGATCTTGGCCAAGGCCTGTTCTTTCTCTGGGCTTCAGTTTCTTACTGATAAACTGTAAGATCTTTCTCCATTAGATTGTTTACCTCTATACATTTGCATCTTGCTATCTACAGCACCTGGAAGTGTCAGGCATATATGAGTCACTGAAGATATATTTGTGGAGTCAGTGAATGTATTATGGAGTCAAGCCAGAAGATTGCTAAGGTCCCTTACTGCTCGGATAGCCAGTGATCCTAGAGTCGTGTTCGTTCTTCTTCTTTCCCTTTTTATTGTTTTTCCCCTCCGTTTCTCCTACCATCTATTGATGCAGTAAATAATACATTCACGTGGTTCATAAGGTACATAAGCATATATAGAAAGAAAGCCTCTCAGTCATCCAAATTTTTTCCCTGAAGGCAATCAATTTTGTCAATTTCTTGTGTATTCAAGAGATTTTTAAATGCACATATAAGCAAATATGTACCTATATTCTTCCTCTACCTCCTCATGTTCTACACTAATGTTAGCATACTATATGTTGCTTTACACACTTAACTTCATTTTTTTTTTTGAGACAGAGTCTTCTTGCTCTATCGCCCAGGCTGGAGTGCAGTGGCATGATCTCAGTTCACTGCAACCTCTGCCTCCTGGGTTCAAGCAATTCTCCTGCCTCAGCCTCCCAAGTAGCTGGGACTACAGGCACAGACCACCACACTGGACTAATTTTTGTATTTTTAGTAGAGAGGGGGTTCCACCATGTTGGCCAGGCTGGTCTCAAACTCCTGACCTCAGGAGATCCGCCCGCCTTGGCTTCCCAAAGTGCTTGGATTACCGGCATGAGCCGTCATGTCTGGCCTGTAGCATACATTCTTAGAAGTAAAGTAGGTAGGTCAAAGGATATGTGAATGTATAATTTTTAAAAAATGAATTTTATTCTTTTAGAGCAGTTTTAGGTTCAGAGCAAGACTGAGTGGAAAGTAAAAAGAGTTCCCATATACCCCTGCCCACCCCATGCCCTGCGTCTCCCGCTATCATCCAACACTAGCATGGTACCTTTGACAACTGATAAATCTACATTTACACTTTGTTCTCACCCAAAGTCCATAGTTTAGATTAGGGTTCACTCTTGATGTTGTATATTTTATGGGTTTTGACAAATGTATAATGACATGCATTCATCACTATAGAATCATACAGAATGTAGCTTTTCTTCCCTAAAAATCCTCTGTGTTCTGTCTATTCACCCTGTCCTCCCCACTTAGCCCCTAGCAATCACTGATCTTTTTACTGTCTCTGTAGTTTCGTATTTTCCATAATGTCATATAGTTGGAATGATGTAGTATGTAGCCTTTTCCAGTTGACTTTTTTCACCTAGTAATATGCATTTAAGGTTCTTCCATGCTTTTACATGACTTAATAGACCATTTCTTTTAAGCACTGAATGATATTCTATTGTATGGACATACTATAGTATATTTATCCACTCACCTTCTGCAAGACATTTTGCATTTCGGTTGCTTCAATTTTGGCATTTATGAATAACGCTGTTATAAATATTTATGTGCAGGGTTTTGTGTGGACATAAGTTTTTAACTCATTTACTAAGGAGCATGATTGCTGGATTGTATGCACAGAAAGACTGTGTTTAGCTTTGTAAGGAACTGCCACATTTTTATTCAAAGTAGCTGTACCATCTTGCATTCTCAGTGAATGAGAGTTCCTGTTGCTCTACATCCTTGCCAACATTTAGTGTTGTCAAGTTTTGGATTTGGGCCATTCTAATAGGCGTATAGTGGCATCTCATTTTTGTTTTAATTTGTAATTCTGTAATTATGTAACATCGAGCATCTCCTCATATGTTTATTTGCCATCTATATATTTTCTTTGGTGAAGTGTCTAGATGTTCAGATTTTTGCTCATTTTTAAATTAGGTTGTTAATTTTCTTATTATTAAGTTTTAAGAGGTTTTTTGCATATTTTGGGTAACAGTCATTTGTCAGGTACATATTTTGCAAATATTTTCTCCCACTTTGTGGCTTATCTTCTCATTCCCTTGATATAATTTTGATAGATGGTCTCAAATTACTGTTATAGGTGGTACCAATTGATGCTCCCCACAGTGATGTGTGGGAGTTCATGTTTCCTCTCACAACATAATGTGTCATCAAGTTGTTTATGATCTTTTCCAGTCTAGTAAGTAAAAAATAGTATCTCACTGTAGTTTTGATTGCATTTATCTTACTAGAGAGAGATTTGGTGTATTTCAATATGTTTTTATGCCATTTGTATTTCCTTCAATATGAACTTTGTTTTCTTTCCTTTTTCTGTTGAGATTGGTTCTTATAGTTGCCGTGGATGGTGAGACTATATTTGAGCAAATCCTGTGGGCCAGTTCAGCACAGAGCTCAATATCCTCAAGATCTCCTCTCTCTGAACTCTTCATTTATACAAGCTTCTCTGGAATTTGTACTCATTCACTGCTAGTATCCTCTGTGGCGCAAGCTCCTGAATTTTCATTGATACTGTTTATGTTCTTTTCACTAATGTTCCAGTTGTTCTATATTTGGTACTGAATGTGGTTCTACCCAACATGAGTCACTCTCTTCTTTCCCAGGGTTATCACACAGGGAAACCCCATTCTCCTTAGTCAGCAATACCTTAAGTTCTAGTACACAATCCTTTTACTGACACATGCCAACTGTGATCATGAATTATCACAGAGTTACTCATCTTTATAAATATTTTGAAACTCCTTTTAACTCACTACTACTGCCATAGTTACAATGGGATCACTGTTACCTCACAGTATCTCTAATGCCTGGTGTGTTACACATGTGAAAAGTATCACAACCAGGACAGGAAACAGCTCTCCTAATTCTCGGTTCAGAGTGTTTTCATTTATCTATCCATCTGTTATTCATCTACCCATCCATCCATCCATCTACCCATCCATTCATTTATCATCCATCCATCTAATCATGTATCTATCCATCCATCCACCAATTCTGTGATTACCTTGCTTTCAAAAAGGACTAAAAATCCCTATACACCCATGTTCATAGCAGCATTATTCACAATAGCCAAAAGGTGAAAGCAACCCCATTGTCCATCAACAGGTGGATAAACAAAATGTGGTATATACATACAATGGAATATTATTCAGCCTCAAAAAGGAAGGAAATTTTGATACATGCTTTAATATGGATGCCGGGCACGGTGGCCTACACCTGTAATCCCAGCACTTTGGGAGGCCGAGGCGGGCGGATCACAAAGTCAGGAGATGGAGACCATCCTGGCTAACACGTTGAAACCCCATCTGTACTAAAAATACAAAAAAATAGCTGGGCGTGGTGGCGGGTGCCTGTAGTCCCAGCTACTTGGGAAGCTGAGGCAGGAGAATGGCATGAACCCAGGAGGTGGAACTTGCAGTGAGCCAAGATCGTGCCACTGCACTCCAGCCTGGGCGACAGAGCAAGACTCCATCTCAAAAAAGAAAAAAAGAGGCCGGTCGCAGTGGCTCACGCCTGTAATCCCAGCACTTTGGGAGGCCGAGGCGGGTGGATCACGAGGTCAGGAGATCAAGACCATCCTGGCTAACACGGTGA
>NW_012102031.1:11753933-11773492 GCF_000951045.1 Mandrillus leucophaeus
GGCTCACGCCTGTAATCCCAGCACTTTGGGAGGCCGAGGCGGGTGGATCACGAGGTCAGGAGATCAAGACCATCCTGGCTAACACGGTGAAACCCCTGGTCTCTACTAAAAATACAAAAAATTAGCCGGGCGTGGTGGCGGGCACTTGTAGTCCCAGCTACTCGGGAGGCTGAGGCAGGAGAATGGTGTGAACCCGGAAGATGGAGCTTGCAGTGAGCTGAGATCCAGCCACTGCACTCCAGCCTGGGCAACAGAGCAAGACTCCGTCCCCCCACCAAAAAAAAACACAAATACTATGTAATTCCATTTATAATAGGTACCTAGAGTAGTCAGAGTCATAGAGACAGAAAGTTACCAGGGCAACTGGGGCAGGGTGGAGGTGGGAGATTAGGGAGTTATTGTTTTAATAGGTATTGTTTAAACAGTATAGAGTTTCTGTTTTGTGAGATGAAGGGAGTTCTGCGGATGGGTGGTGGAGATGGTAGCACAATAGTATGAATGTATTTAATGCCACTGAAGTAGATACTTAATGGTTATGAAGGTAAATTTTATGTTATGTGTATTTTACCAAAATGAAAAAAAAACCTACAATAAGATTTATTGTCAGCAAGGATTTGTTGAGCTTCTGTAAGTTCCATGCCATGTGTGCTAGGCACTGGAAATAGAGCAGTGAATAAGAAAAAGTCCTAGACCTCACAGAGCTTGTCTTATAGTGGAGAGAACAGACAATAAACAAGTAAGCAAAGAAATAAACAATACATTTATATTTTGTTATGAGTACTATGAAAGTCACAGACTGGGGTGGGGATGGGATTTGCTAATTAGGATGCCCAAGGAAGGTGGTGGTGGCATGATCACGGCTCACTGCAGTCTCTACCTCCTGGGCTCAAATGGGCCTCCCACCTCAGCCTCCTGAGTAGCTAGGACTACAGGTGTGTGCCACCACACCCGACTTATTTTTGTATTTTTTGTAGAGCTGGGGTTTCACTATGTTGCTCAGGCTGGTCTCGAATTCCTAGGCTCAAACGATCTGCCCACCTCTGCCTCCCAAAGTTCTGGGATTACAGGCATAAGCCACTGTGCCTGGCTGGTGGTCGTTCTTAACCTATTTTGGGGTCACTGATCTTTCTGAGAATCTGATAGAAACCATAGACCCTCTTTGCAAGAAAACACAAATATGACAATTGTGCATATAGTTTTAGGGGTAAATGAATGTCTGAAACCCCCTCTGAGGGGGTCCATCCATGAGTCTTAGGTTAGAAACCTTTGCTTTTCTGGCTCACTACTCAGTGTTCGATTGGATGAATTCAAGTATGCACACTGCCCAACCTCCCTGGTGGTTCAGTTTCTACCCACATCTCTGGCCTTATCTCCTGCTGTTCTGCTCAGCCATGCAGACCACAAGCACTTCCAGTTCTCTGAATATGTAAACCACATGCTCTGACATCTTCATACCTTTTCCCAACTGTGTTGACTCAGAAAGTCCTACTTACCCCTTAAGACTCAGCGCAAATATTCTCTCTTAAAGGTTGTCTCTTTTGCATCTCTCTCCACCTCCCACAGCAAGACATGTTAGACAAGTTAGGTATATTCTGCCTCACCTTGTCTCACTATCACAGCATTTATCACATTATAGTGGTTTATGTTCATTATTTTAATTCATTTATTCACACAGCTAATATTTATTGAGCATCTATTATGTGCTAGCCCAGTGTTAGGCACAGCGATGGCTAAGATAACCTGGCACTGTCCTCATGAAGCTTATAGTTTAGCGGGGAGCATAGATATTAAAAGTATAGTTATACAAATACATGTAAATTGAAAATTAGGAAAAGTTTAGGAAGGATGAGAACAGGGATCTTTGAGATATCTAGGTTAGGGGCGAAGTGCAGGTTAGGAAGCATCTCTGAAGACGTTAAAGTTGAGATTAAAGGATTGCAAGAGTTTGCCTAGCAAAGAGTAAGGGGAAAGCATTCCTGCACAGGGAACCGTGTGTGCATGTCACATGTAAACTTTTCCTGATTGACCGAGAGAGCCCCTGAAGCAGAGATCGTGCTATACTCAAGTCTGCAACCCCAGTGCCTGGCAGAGTGGATATTCTGAATACATGAATGAATGAGTGAATGAGTTCCTTAATGCAGAATTATCAGGCTCAGCCATTAGACGGGAGATGATTCTTTTGGTGGTGAAATAAATTCACTTTTTAATCCTTTTTAAATGACATGTTGAACAATGAATGAAGCCCATGAAACTTTTAGGATCAGTCAACAGGTTAGGAAGAAGTTATCTGGGTGAGGAATTTAATTTTGGTCATCTCCTGGCCCAGTGCTGTATGCATGTTTTATTTATTTGTTTATAAAAATGAGGTGAGTCCCAGTCACTCAGGAGGCTGAGGTAGGAGGATTGCTTGAACCTGGAAGGCAGAGGTTGCAATGAACCAAGATCACGATACTGCACTCCAGCCTGGGTGACACAGAAAAACTCTGTCTTAAAAAAAAAAAAAAAAAGGCAAAATGCACATAACATAAAACTAACCATTGTAAAGTACACAGTGGCAATTAGCACGTTCACAGTGCTGTGTAACTGCCCTCTCCATCTAAAACATTTTTGTCATCCTCAAAGGAAAACCACCCATGGCTGGGCGCAGTGCCTCACACCTGTAATCCCAGCACTTTGGGAGGCCAAGGCGGGCAGATCACGAGGTCCACAGTTCGAGATCAGCCTGGCCAACAGGGTGAAACCCTATCTCTACTAAAACTACAAAAATTAGCCAGTCACGGTGGCGGGCGCCTGTAATCCCAGCTACTCGGGAGGCTGAGGCAGGGAAATCACTTGAATCCTGGAGGCAGAGCTTTCAGTGAGCCGAGACCATGCCAATGCACTCCAGCCTGGGTGACAGAGCAAGAGTCCGTCTTACCAAAAAAAAAACAAAAACAAAAACCATGACTGTTAAGTACATGCTTGGGTTTTAAGCTCCTGAAAAGGCAGGGGTTACAGTTTGTTTGTTTGTTTGTTTGAGATGGAGTCTTGCTGTTGTCGGCAAAATTCCCTGTTCTAACTTTGTATCTCATCTCTGCTTTTTCTTTTATCTTTTTTTTTTTTACTCTGTCGTCCAGGCTGGAGTGCAATGGCGGGATCTCAGCTCACTGAAACCTCCACCTCCTGAGTTCAAGTCGTTCTCCTGCCCCAGCCTTCCAAGTAGCTGTGATCACAGATGAGCACCACCACGTCCAGTTAATTTTGTATTTTTAGTAGAGAAGCAGTTTTACCATGTTAGCCAGGCTGGTCTCGAACTCCCAACCTCAGGTGATCTGCCCGCCTCGGCCTCCCAAAGTTCTGGGATTACAGGCATGAGCCACCGTGCCCAGCCTCATCTCTGCTTTTTCTATGTTGATTTATTTCAAACTATCCTGAGTGTTTCCATATGGTATGGAATATGAATATTATTGAAAAGTATTTTTAAGTCATCTAGCAGCCAGGTAAACACTACTAATAATTTTCCTTACAGGTTTTATGTATGTTATTGTTTGTACATATACACACACCAAGTATTCATATTTGGGGACCAAACTGTGTACATATAGTTTCGTAGCCTGTTTTTGTTACTCAGCACTTTTAAATGAAGATTTTCCTTGTTATTAAATTTTGTTTAAAAATGGGCCAGGCACAGTGGTTCACGCCTGTAATCACAGCACTGGGGGGTGCAAGGCAGGAAGATCACTTGAGCTCAGGAGTTTGAGATCAGCCTGGGCAACATAGGGAAGCCTCATCTACACACACCCCCCAAAAAATTTTTTTTTGACACAGAGTTTCACTCTTATTGCCCAGGCTGGAGTGCAGTGCCGTGATCTCAGCTCACTGCAACCTCCGCCCCCAAACCCGGGTTCAAGCAATTCTCCTGCCTCAGCCTCCCGAGTAGCTGGGATTACAGGTGTGCACCACCAGGCCTGGCTAATTTTGTATTTTTAGTAGAGATGGGGTTTCTCCATGTTGATCAGGCTGGTCTCAAACTCCTGACCTCAGGTGATCTTCCCACCTCGGCCTCCCAAAGTGCTGGGATTACAGGCATGAGCTACTGTGCCTGGCCCCCAAAAAATTTTTAATGAGCTGAGAGTGTGGTGGCGCACACCTGTAGTCCCAGCTACTTAGGAGGCTGAGGTGGGAGGATCACTTGAGCCCAGCAGGTCGATGCTGCAGTGAGCGCACCACTGCAGTCCCAGCCTTGGCAACAGAGTGAGACTCTGTCTAAAAAAAAAAAAGAAAACAATGAATGAACTGAAAAATCCAATAGAGAGCAGCAACAGCAGACTCAATCAAACGAAAGAAAGAATTAGGAAACTTGGAGACAGGTCATTTGAAATTATCCAAAGGAACAAAACAAAGGAATGAAAGAGGAAAGAAACCCTGTGAGACTTGCGGGATAACATCAAGGGAACCAATGTGTGCATTATGCCACCTCCAAAAAGAGAAGAGAAATTAGCATAAAAGCTTATTTAAAGAAATGATCACTGAAAAAAATCCCAAATCTGGGGAAAATTGACATCCAGATTTATGAAACCCAAATTCTCCAAACAGGTTAAACCTAAAGAGTTCTACATCAAGATATAAGATATATTATAATTGAATTGTCAAAACTCAAGATAAAGAGGTAATTTTGAAAGCAGCAAGATAAATGTGACTTTTCACATAAAAAGAAATCCCCATGAGACTGTCAGAGTATGTCTCAGCATAAACCTTACCGGCCAGAATAGAGTGAGATAATATATTCAAAGTGCTGACTGGATGCAGTGGCTCACGTCTGTAGTCCCGGCACTTTAAGAGGCCAAGATGGGAGGATTGCTTGAAACTAGGAGTTCAAAATCAGCCTGGGAAACATAGTGAGACCGCATATCTACATACAAAAATTAGCTGGGTGTGGTGGTGCATGCCGGTAGTCCCAGATGTTGAGGAGGCTGAGGCGGGAAAATCACCTGAGCCCAGGAATTCAAGGCTTCAGCAAGCCGTGATCACACAACTGCACTGCAGCCTAGGCAACAGAGTAAAACCCTATCTCAAAATAAAAACAACAAAAATAAAAGGTGCTGAAAGAAAAAAAAAAAAAATCTACTAACCAAGAATACATGCCCAGCAAAACTGTCCTATAAAAATGAAGGAAAGACAAAAACTGAGAGAGTTTATCACCACTAGACTTGCCTTATAGGAAATGCTAAAGAAAGTGGTTCAAGTTGAAATGAAAAGATGCTAAACAGCAACATGAAAGCACATGAAAGCACAAAACTTGCTAGTAAAGGTAAATATACGGGCAAGAACATAATAAAGTAATGGTGATGTATAAATTACTTCTAACCCTAGTATAAAATTTAAAAGAAAAAGAGAATAAGAATAACTTTGTCGGCCAGGCGTGGTGGCTTATGCCTGTAATGCCAGCACTTTGGGAGGCCAAGGCAGGTGGATCACTTGAGGTCAGGAGTTCGAGACCAGCCTGGCCAACATGATAAAACCCTGTCTCTATTAAAAGTACAAAAATTAGCCGGGCATGGTGGCAGGCACCTGTAATCCTAGCCACTCGGGAGGCTGAGGCAGGAGAATTGCTTGAACCTGGGAGGTGGACGTTGCAGTGAGCTGAGATCACGCCAGTGCACTCCAGCCTGGGCGACAGAGCAAGACTCTGGCCCCAAAAAATAATAATAATAATAACTTTGTCAGCTTTAAAATAAACTGTTATAACTATATTTTATGCAAGCTTCAGGGTAAACACAAAAAACCTATAGTAGATACACAAAATATTGACAGGAAATAATCAAAGTGTATCACTACCAAAAAAAGATCATCAAATCACAAAGAAAGTAAGAGAAAAGAAACAAAGAATCTACAAAACAGAAAACAAGAAAATGACAGCGGTAAGTCCTTACCTATCAATAATTACTTTTAAATGTAAATGAATTAAACTCACCAATCAAAAGACACATAGTGGCTGAATGGATTTTAAAAAACAAAACAAGATTCGACTACCTGCTATCTACAAGAGTTTCATTTTAGATATAAGAGCACACAGTCTAAAATTGAAGGGATGGAAAAAGGCCCATGCAAATGGTAGCCAAAAGAGAGCAACTGTGGGAACTGATACTAGACACAATAGACTTTTAAGTCAAAAACTGTCACAAGTGGCTCATGCCTGTAATCCCAGCTCTTTGGTACACTGAGGTAGGAGGATCGTCTGAGATCAGGAGTTCGTGACCAGCCTGGCCAAGATGGTGAAACTCCATCTCTACTAAAAATATGAAATTTGGCAGGGCGTGGTGGCAGGCACCTATAATCCCAGCTACTCGGGAGGCTGAGGCTGGAGAATCACTTGAACCCGGGAGGCAGAGGTTGCAGTGAGCTGAGATCACGCCACTGCACTCCAGCCTGGGTGAGAGAGCGAGACTCCATCTGAAAAACAAACAAACTGTCACGAATGAAAAGTAGGTCGTTACACAATGACAACAGTATCACTCGATAGGAAGATACAGCAATTATATATGTGTCCAACATCACAGTACCTAGATATATAAAGGAAGCATTAAGGGATCTGAAGGGAAAAATAGATAGCAATGCAACAATATGTAGGAGACCTCAATGCTTCACTTTCAATAATGGATAGGTTACTCAGATAGAAAATCAATAAGGAAACACTAGACTTGAACAACACTGTATATACCTAATGTACCTAATAGAAATGTACACAACGTTCCACCCAACTGCAGTAGAATACACACTCTTCTGAAGTGCACATAGAACATTCTCCAGGATAGAGCACATGCTAGGTCACAAGAAAAATTTTAACAAATTTAAGAAGATTGAAATCATATCAAATATGTATCTTTTCTGGCCAGAAAGGTATGAAACTAGAAATCAATAACAGAATTTCAGAAAATTCACAAATATATGGAAATTAAACAATATGTCTCTGAAGAACCAATGGCTCAAAAAAGGGGGAAACTCTAAATATCTTGAGGCAAATGCAAATGGAAACACAATATACTAAAATTTGTAGGATACGACAAAAGCAGTTTTTTTTTTGTTTTGTTTTTTGATTTTTGTTTTTTTTTGAGATAGAGTTTCACTCTTGTTGCCCAGGCTAGAGTGCAATAGCATAATCTCGACTCACTGCAACCTCCACCTCCCAGGTTCAAGTGATTCTCCTGCCTCAGCCTCCCGAGTAGCTTGGATTACAGGCATACGCCACGCCCGGCTAATGTTTTTTTTTTTTTTTTTTTTTAAGTAGAGACAGGGTTTCTCTGTTTTGGTCAGGATGGTCTCGAACTCTCTGACCTCAGGTGATCCACTCGCCTCAGCCTCCCAAAGGGATTACAGGCATGAGCCGCCATACCCAGCCTTCTTTTTCTTTTTAGTTTTTGTTGGTTGGTTGGTTGGTTGGTTGGAGACAGGGTCTCACTCCACTAACCAGGCTGTGCAGTGGCATAATTTCAGCTCACTGCAGCCTCAACCTCCCCAGTTCAAGTGATCCTCCCACCTCAGCCTCCCAAGTAGCTGGGACTACAGGTGTGTGCCACCACACCTGGCTCTTTTTTTCTTTCTTTCTTTTTTTTTTTTTTTGTAGACATGAGTTCTCACTATGTTGCCCAAGCTGGCCTTAAACTCCCGGGTTCAAACAATCCTCCCGCTTCAGCCTCCCAAAGTGCTGGAAGCCTTGGGCCCGGCCCACAATTTCAACAGATGATGTAACTGACTATCCTATTTCAAGTTCTGTGAGATTTCAAACAGTTACAAATAGTTTTGTGTCCTTGCAGTGCTTCTAAGATAATGGCAATGTGTTACACTAGAAAGGGCAGGGCTCTAAATCCTAACCCTAACTTTATACATACGAACTTCCCACAACTTTCTGCTACACCCTAGGTTCCCTCTTATAAATTCTTTGTAAAAGAGGCACAATGGAGGCAATAATCTGGTTATTGCAATCAGACTCTATTACAAGACTCTAGGAATCCTAAACTCCTCTTTCCCCTTAGATGATATTGCTCTCATTCAATCCTTTTATGATGTTTGGTATATGTATATGTAAAGTACTGTCATATGTGCAGTGGGGTCATGAAAAGGTGAGGCTTGGCCTTCAGGTTGCTCATAATACCTTCTGGGAAGCCTTCTAGCAAAAAAGAGTGTAACAGTCCTCTTACCCATGGGGAGGACCCCTTCACCCGCTTTTCTTCCCACCTTCACCTTAGCTGGTATGACCTGCTTTTCTCCAGTTGCCTCTGTGTTCACATCTCTATGCCGCTGCTCATCTCTCCCTCATTCAATTTCAGCCTACGGAAATGCTACCCACCCTTCAAGGCTCAGTTCCAAGCTGCCCCCTCCAAGAAATCTTCCTAGAGCTTCCCAGGTCCATTATTCTCTCTCTTTGTCTCTGTTTTCATCTGTTCTGAGATTATCACACTCCTTGTACTGTATTGTGCTTATTTGTGTGTGCCTTTTAGTGTAGATCTCGCTGTCCTTTTTTTTTTTTTTTTTTTTTTGAGATGGAGTCTCATCTCAGCTCACCGCAAGCTCCGCCTCCCGGGTTCACGCCATTCTCCTGCCTCTGCCTCCTGAGCAGCTAGGACTACAGTCGCCCATCACCACACCCAGCTAATTTTTTGTATTTTTAGTAGAGACGGGGTTTCACTGCGTTAGCCAGGATGGTTTCCATCTCCTGACCTCATGATCCACCTGCCTCGGCTTCCCAAAGTGCTGGGATTATAGGCGTGAGCCACTGTGCCTGGCTGTCTCTCTGTCCTTTTTAACAATTAATTCCACTGTATAGCTTTAATAAACATTCTGCTTTTGAACCTTTCTCCCTCTCTGGAGGTAACTATTATCTTGAAGTTACCACTTATCATCTCTATGGTCATTTCATACTTCATTTCTACATATGTTTGCACCCATGAACCTTCTATTTCTGTCTTTGTCTGTCCATAAAACACATACACACATTGATAAAGTTTTTCGTGCCTTATTTATGTATTTACAGAGACAGAGTCTCGCTCTGTTACCCAGGTTGGAGTGCAGTGGCACTATCTTGGCTCACTCTAACCTCCACCTCCTGGGTTCAAGCCATTCTCATGCCTCAGCCTCCCGAGTAGGGGGACTACAGGTGTACACCACCATGCCTGGCTAGATTTTGTATTTTTAGTAGAGACAGAGTTTCACCACATTGGCCAGGCTGGTCTTGAACTCCTGGCCTCAAGTGTTCTGCCTGCCTCGGCCTCCCAAAGTGCTGGGATTACAGGCATGAGCCACTGTGTTCACTCAGTTTTTGGTGCTTTAAAAATGCATATAAGTGGAAGCAGATGACACTATACTGTTTTGCTTACTATGGCTTTATAGTGTCAGTCCTCTTCATCTTCAATATTATGTTGGCTATTCTAGGTTTTTTGTCTACATATAAAATTTAAAATCAGTTTGTTGATAGCTCAAAATAACTTGCTGGGGTTTTGATTGAGATTGCATCAAATCTATAGATCAAGCTTAGAAGAATTGGACCTCTTGACAATATCGAGTCTATTTATTTAGTTCTCCTTTCTTCAGAGTTTTGTACTTTTCCTCATACAGTTCTTGGTACATAATTTGTTAGATTTATACCTAAGTATTTCATTTTGGGGTGCTAATATAAATTGGTATTATGTGTTTAATTTTAAATTTTACTTGTTTTCTGGTATATGAGAAAGTGATTGACTTTTGTATATTAACCTTGTATTCTATAACCTTGTTGTAACAGCTTATTATTTTCTCCAGCACCATTTGTTGGAGAGGTGTAAGAGGCTATCTTTCCTCCTTTTGCACCATTGTCGAAAATCAGTTGGGCATATTTATGTGGGCCTATTTTCAGGTTGTCTGTTATGCTCCATTAATCTCTACACTATACCTCTGCCAGTACCATACTCTCTTGATTACTTAGTTATATAGTTAGGCCTTCGTATCAGGTAGAGTTTCTTCCCACTTTGTTCTCTTTTAAGACTGGTTCTTTGTTTTGTTTTGTTTTAGCTATTCCAGGGTCTGTGTCTATAAATTTTTGAATGGGGTTACTTTTGTCTATATAAAATATTGGAGGAAGTGCATTAAATCTATAAGTAATGTTGAATTTGGGAGAACTGACATCTTTTTTATGTTGAATTTTCTAGATATTATAATACACATACCATACTTTTCACAGTCTGTTTTATTTTAGTAAAGGATAGAAAACTTACCACCATATAGATTCATCTACTCTCTTTCCTTTATGTTATAGGTGTAATCTGTATTAAATATATATACATTTTATAATTTTACATATACATATATATTTTATATATATACACAAAAGTCATGTATACAAATTTTTTTGAGACGAAGTCTTGTTCTGTGGTCCAGGTGTCACGCCTGTAATCCCAGCAATTATGGCAAAACCCCGTTTCTACTAAAAATACAAAAAATTATCCAAGTGTAATGGCACACGTTTGTAATCCCAGCTACTCTGAGTCTGAGACACGAGAATCACTTGAACCCAGGAGGCGGAGGTTGCAGTGAGCCAAGCATCTGTCTGCTGGCAAATTTCTGTAACTTTCCATAGCTTGAGCATGTATTTATTTCACCTTCTTCCTGAATAATATTTTTACTGGATATAAAATTCTGGGTTGGCTGGGCATGGTGGCTTATGCCTGTAATCTCAGCACTTTGGAAAGCTGAGGCAGAAGGATCACTTGAGACCAGGAGTTTGAGACCAGCCTGGGCAACATAGTGAGACTATAGTGAGACCCCATCTTTATTTTAAAAAGTCTGAGTTGGTGGTTCCTTTTTTTCATCCATTTAAAATGTTATTCCAGCTGGGTGCGGTGGCTCATGCCTGTAATCCCAGCACTTTGGGAGGCCAAGGTGGGCAGATCATTGAGGTCAGGAGTTTGAGACAGCCTGGCCAACATGGTGAAACCCTGTCTCTACTAGTGGTGTGCACCTGTAATCCCAGCTACTCAGGAGGCTCAGACAGGAGAATCACTTGAAACTGGGAGGTGGAGGTTGCAGTGAGCCGAGATAGCGCCACTGCACTCCAGCTTGGGAGACAGAGGAAGACTCTATCTCAAAAAAAAAAGAAAATGTTATTCCAATATCTTCTGGTCTTTATGATTATTTATTTATTCATCTATTGATTTAATTGACAATAGAAATTGTATATATTTATGGTGTATAACATGTTGTTTGATATATATATACACATTGCGGAATGGCTAAATCAGGTTAGTCAACATATCCATTATCTTACATACTTATTTTTTTGTGGTGAGAACACTTAAATGTTACAGTTTTTAGTGTACAGATATTTTACCTCCTTGGTTAAATTTATTACTATTTTATTTTTTGTAGCAATTGTAAATGGGACAGTTTTCTCAATTTTTCAGATAGTTCATTGTTTGTGTATAGAAATGCTACTAAGTTTTATATGTTGATTTTACATCCTGCAACTTCACTAAATTTATTAGTTCTAACAGTTTTTTGGTGGAGTCATTAGGATTTTATATATATAAGATCATGTTATCTGCAAGCACAGAATTTAATTCCTACCTTTCTGAATTGGATAGCTTTTATTTTTTATTTTTCTTACCTAATTGCTCTGGCCAGGACTTCCAGTATTCTGTTGAATGGAAGTGGCAAGAGAGTGCATCCTTGTATTGTTCCTGATCTTATAAGAACACCATTAAGTATCTTGTTAGCTGTGGGCTTGTCATATATGGCATTTATTGTGTTGAGATACATTTTTTGATACCTAATTTGTTGAGAGGCTTTTTTTAAAAAATCATGAATGTTGAATTTGTCAAATGCCTTTTCTGCATCTTTTGAGGTGGTTATACATTTTTTGTCCTTCATTCTGTTAAAGCAACGTATCACACTTATTGATTTGCATATGCTGAACCATCCTTGCATCAAAAGGATAAATCCCACTTCATCATGGTGAATGATCTTTTCAATGTGCTGTTGAATTTGGTTTACTGGTATTTTGTTTGGGACTTTTGTATCTATGTTCATCAGGGATTTTGGTCTATAATTTTGTTTTCTTGTAGTATCCTTCTACTGCTTTGGTACCACGTAATTTTAACCTCATAAAAAGAGTTCAGAAATATTCCATCTTCTTTAATTTTTTGGGAGAGTTTGGGAAGTATACTTCTTCATTAAATAATTGGTAGAATTTAGCAGTGAAGTTATCAGGTCCTGGGCTTTTCTTTGATGGAAGACTTTTTATTACTGATTCACTTTTCTTATTCATGATTGGTCTATTCAGATTTTCTGTTTCTTCATGAACTCCATTTAACACAAAGTTCAATGGGAAAAAGAAAAAAAGCTAAGCTACAAGCTACAGTAAAGAACAGACATGACCGAGAGTCAGGAGGCCTTGTTCTGGAGCTCCCTTGGAGTACTGGTGGCCTCCCTTCTTTCTAACATACTTCAGTTAAGATCAGGACATTCAAGATCAGAAAACCTGATTGGGCGCAGTGGCTCTTGCCTGTAATCCCAGCATTTTGGGAGGCCAAGGTAGATGGATCACTTGAGGTCAGGAGTTTGAGACCAGCCTGGCCAACATGGTGCAACCCCATCACTACTAAAAATACAAAAATTAGCCAGGCATGGTGGCAGGTGGCTGTGATCCCAGCTACTTGGGAGGCTGAGGTAGGAAAATCGCTTGAACCTGGGAGGTGGAGGTTGCAGTGAGCCAATATCACACCATTGCACTCCAGCCTGGGCAACAGGGTGAGACTCTGTCTCCAAAAAAAGAAGAAAACAAAGATCAGAAAGCCTAAAAGTCAAGTTAATGGGGGAAAACAGGAGTAGTAGTATACACGTGTGTCCAAGTAGTGGAAATAAAGTAGAATTTATTATCTGTGAGCCTCAGACCTTCTTAAAAAATACATTAATCAGCCTCGGCAACATAGGAAGACCCCATCACCACAGAAAATTCTAAAAAGAAAAGCCAGGCATGGTGGCTTACACCTGTAAATCCCAGTTACTTGGGAGGCTGAGGTGGGAGGATCACCTGAGCCAAGGACGTCAAGGCTGCAGTGAGCCATGACCACACCACTGCACTCCAGCCTGGGTGACAGAGCAAGACCCTGATGCAGAAAAAAAAAAAAAAAAAAAAGGCCGGGCGCGGTGGCTCAAGCCTGTAATCCCAGCACTTTGGGAGGCCGAGGCGGGTGGATCACGAGGTCAGGAGATCGAGACCATCCTGGCTAACATGGTGAGACCCCGTCTCTACTAAAAATACAAAAAACTAGCCGGGCGTGGTGGCGGGCGCCTGTAGTCCCAGCTACTCGGAGGCTGAGGCAGGAGAATGGCGTGAACCTGGGAGGCGGAGCTTGCAGTGAGCCGAGATCGCGCCACTGCACTCCAGCCTGGGTGACACAGCGCGAGACTCCGTCTCAAAAAAAAAAAAAAAAAAAAAAGAAAAATACATTAACTTTTTAAAAAAATTTAAAACTGGCCAGGCATGGTGGCTCACATCTGTAATCCCAGCACTTTGGGAGGCAGAGGCAGGTGGATCACCTGAGGTCAGGAGTTCAAGACCGGCCTGACCATATGGTGAAACCCTATCTCTACTAAAAATAGAAAAATTAGCTGGGCGTGGTGGCGTGTGCCTGTAATCCCAGCTATTTGGGAGGCTGAGACAGGAGAATCACTTGAACCTGGGAGAGGGAGGTTGCAGTGAGCCAAGATGGCGCCACTGCACTCCAGCCTGGGCAACAGAGCAAGACTCTGTCTCAATTTAAAAAAAAAGAAAGAAAGAAAGAAATATTTAAAACTGCCTAACAGCAAAAGCAAGGAACATCAGTCACGGATGGATGGCAAATAGTTTTTCTCTCAAGTGTCAACTTCACCTAATTGGTAGTAGCTAACTAGAACATTGTGATAAGTAGGATTCTGGGGCAGAGTATTGGATCAGCGGAAAGAAGGCCATTAATGACTACGACATCATTCTCAGGTTTAAAAGGGAGGAGTAACAATATACCCTAGAGAAGGTTATATTGCTATAGAGCTCTATGTAGCTCTAACTTCGAGTCTCTGCTTTCCTCAGTTATAAAATGAGTATAATTATGCCTTCTAGGCCTACCTCACAATAAGAACACAGATTTGAAGAATTTTGAAATGTTTAAGAATATATAAGTGTGAAGCCTGAGTGCAGTGGCTCACACATATAATCCCAACACTTTGGGACTCCAGGGTGGGAGGATCATTAAGCTAGGAGTTCAAGACCAGCCTGAGCAACATAGCAAGACCCCATCTCTACAAAAAAAAAAAAATAGTGAGGCATAGTAGCATACACCTGTAGTCCCAGCTACTCGGGAGGCTGAGGTGAGAGGATTGTTTGAGCCTAGGAGTTCAAGGTTGCAGTGAGCTATGATCATGCCACTGTACTCCAGCCTGGGCAACAGAGTGAGATAGATACTGTTTCACAAGGAAAAAAAAAAAGATACTACGTTGTATATCATGTGTATTTACTACAATAGAAAATAATTTTTAAGTACTTGAATAGCTTCAGTGGAATATACAGTCTGCAGTTTTCCACAGTCCCCACCATTCCACATTGTATTCCACTCAATACACTCTCGTATGGAGGTAGCCTGGACCTGAAGGACATGCCATGAAGGAGTGAATCAGGTGAGTTGGGTAGGAGATGGAGTTGAGGGAGTGTTCCAGGTGAACAAATGCCCAGGACACGAAAAGACCATGATGTGTCTGAGGAACTGGAAGGTTCAGGTAGCCAGAGTGTGGAGGGAGGCCATAGCATCTAACTCCTTTATGTGGTACATGGAGAAACTGATGTCCAGAGAGAAAAGACTTGTTCAAGCCACACAACTGGCAAGTGACAGGCTCCGGACTAAACCCCAATTCTCCTGCCTCTCCAATGACCAGCTTACCTAAAAGGCCTACTAATTCCTAATGAAGTCCCAGGGAGTGTCCAGGACCAGACCCATTCATACCAGCTGCCCACAGGGATTCACACCAACCAGGCAAGAGACCCTGCTCCCAGGAATTGCTCCACAGTGTCCTCTGCTACTTCCTTGAGTGTGAGTCAATGCTGAATTTACAAGTTGGCAGGTTTCAGGGGCTGGGATAAGGATCTGCCTTACTTCTACTTTCCTAGGGTGCATGATGACAGGAAAATACCTCTCCCAGCCACATGAGGATGCCTAGAATTTCACCATTCTTCCTTTCTTCCTCTGTCCTGTGCTTCAGTGCAAAATACCCTTGGAAGAAATAACCCTGTCATCTTAGTCTGAGTGCAGCCTGAAATCTGGAAAGCCAGAACCAGAAAGAAACCTAAAGATTAGCCAAGCAAATCCTCTTCTGTTACTCATGGAGAGTATAATCCCTGAGAGAATAATTTATGATTATCCAGTGACAAAGCCAGGGTGAAACCCTGGTATCCTGATTCCAGTCCAGGGTTCCTTCTACTGTTCCACTCATTAGGTCCTGTCCTGAGAATGTTTTCTTGGAGAAACAGAGGAGGGAAAGAAAAGAGGGCATCACAGAGGTGGGGAAAGGCATTAGAAAAAAAAAAAAAAAAAGCAGAAGGAAACTTGGCTTGACTTTATAATTTTTCGAGTCTGGTTTAGTTCTTTCTTTGAGTCAACATGTATTTATTGAGATGTAGCTGCACTGGACCAATCTGGTTCAACTTTTTTTTTCCCAATCTGGTTCAACTTTTATGTAACAAAGTTGTGAGTTGTTTTTCAGTTGCCATGGACCCTCAGATCATGTAACCTGAGCATGTCCAGATGAATGAAGTGTGCAACTATAGGGGGAATCTAATTGCTCAGACCCAAGAGCAGGGACTGAATTGAGAAGCAGACACTGGCTGGGCACAGTCGTTCATGCCTGAACTTTGGGAGGCCCAGGCAAGAGGATCACTTGAGCCCAAGAGTTTGAGACCATCCTGGATAACACAGTGAGACACCCTTCTCTACAATTTTTTTTTGTTTTAATTTGCTGGGTGTGGTGGCATGCACCTGTAGTCCTCACTACTTGGGAGACTGAGGTAGGAGGATCACTCAAGCCTAGGAGTTCAAGGTTATGAAGAGCTATAATCACGTTATTGCACTCCAGCCTGGGTGACAAAGTGAAACCCTGTCTCTAAAAAAATAAAAATAAATAAAAGTGAACACCACATAGCAGGGATCCAGGACCCAATCAGATGGAGCTCTGGTATCACCCCAGAGCAGGATCTGGTCAGATAATGCCTCTCAGGATCACCTCATTGCAAGATCCAATCATATTACACCTCATTACATGCTACTACATGGATAAAACTTGAAAATATTCAACATTATATGAGGTACCCAGAACACGCAAATTCATAGAGACAGAAAATAGGCTAGTGGTTACCAGGAGTTGGGGGAAGGGGAAGTAATGGGAAGTTGAATTGTTTAATGGATACAGAGTTTCATTTGGGATGATTTAAAAGTTCTGGAAATAGTAATGATGGTTGTACAACCTCATGAAAATACTTAACACCACTCAAAGGATCTGAATAAACATTTCTCAATAGAAGACACACATATTCGGGAGGCTGAGGTGGGAGGATGGTTTGAGCCCAGGAGTTCAACACCAGCGTGGTCAACATAGCAAGACCCTGTATTTAAAAAAAAAAAAAAAAAAAAAGGAAAAAGGAAAAAAGAAGCCATACAAATGACCAACAGAGGTGAAAAAATGCTCAATATTCAACAGTACTAATCACCAGTAAAATACAAATTAAAACCACAATGAGATATCATCTCACCCCAGTTAAAATGGCTATTATCAAAAGGACAAAAAAACAACAGATGCTGGTCAGGATGCAAAGAAAGGGAAAAGCTAGTGGGAATGGAAATTAGTATTGCCCCCGTGGAAAACAGTGTGGAGGTTCCTCAAAAAACTAAAAATAGATCTACCATCCCATTACTGGGTATATACCTAAAGGATTATAAATCATGCTGCTATAAAGACACACGCACACGTATGTTTACTGCGGCACTATTCACAATAGCAAAGACTTGGAACCAACCCAGATGTCCATCAGTGATAGACTGGATTAAGAAAATGTGGCACATATACACCATGGAATACTATGCAGCCATAAAAAAGGATGAGTTCATGTCCTTTGTAGGGACATGGATGAAGCTGGAAACCATCATTCTGAGCAAACTATTGCAAGGACAGAAAACCAAACACTGCATGTTCTCATTCATAGGTGGGAACTGAACAATGGGAACACTTGGACACAGGGTGGGGAACATCACACACTGGGGCCTGTCATGGGTGGGGGCAGGGGGGAGGGATAGCATTAGGAGATATACCTAATGTAAATGATGAATTAATGGATGCAGCACACCAACGTGGCACATGTATACATATGTAACAAACCTGCACATTGTGTACATGTACCCTAGAGCTTAAAGTATAATAAAAAAAATAGATCTACTATATGATCCAACAATCCCACTACTTGGTATATACCCAAAAGAAAGGAAATTGTGCATTAAAGACATATCTGCACATCCATGTTTCTTGCAGCAGTACTCACAAAAGATAAGATATGGAAGGAACCTAAGTGCCCATCAACTGATAAATGAGAAAAGAGAATGTAGTATATATACACAATGAAATACTATTCAGCCACAAAAAAGAATAAAGTCCTGTCATTTGCACCAACCTAGATGGAACAGGAGGCCATTATGTTAAATGAAAAAAGCCAGGCACAGAAGACAAATACATGTTCTCCCTCATATGCAGGAGCTAAGAAAAGGTATCTCATGGAGGTGGAGACTAGAATGGTAGATACCAGAGGCCAGAAAGGGTAGCAGGGGGAATAAAGAGAGGTTGACTAATGGGTACAGACAATTAAATGGAAGGAATAATTTCTAGTGTTCAATAGCACAATAGGTTGAGTATAGTTAACAATAACATCGTATTTTGCAAAATAGTTAGAAGATTTGAAATGTTTCTAACACAAAGAAACAATAAATGTTTGAGGTGAGGCTGCACACAGTGACTTATGCCTGTAATTCCAGCATTTTGGGAGGCCAAGACCGGCAGATGGCTTGAGCCCAGAACTTCAAGACCAGCCTGGGCAACATGGCAAAACCCCATCCCTACAAAAAATACAAAAAATTAGCCACGGGTGGGTGCGGTGGCTCATGGCTCATGCCTAATGAGGCATTTCGGGAGGCCGAGGTGGGCAGATCACTTGAGGTCAAGAGTTCAAGACCAGCCTGGCCAACATAGTGAAACCCTATCTCTAGTAAAAATACAAAAATTAGCCAGAAATCGCTTGAACCCAGGAGCTAGAGGCTGCAGTGAGCCAAGATCATGCCACTGCACTCCAGCCTGGGCAACAGACCAGGACTCAGTCTCAAAAAAAAAAAAAAAATTAGCCAATCGTGGTGGTGAGCATCTGTAGTTCCAAGAGCTTGGCAGGCTGAGGTGGGAGAATCACCTGAGCCTGGGAGGTTGAGGCTGCAATGAGACGTGATCATGCCACTGCATTCCAGCCCCTGGGTGTTGGAGTAAGACTCTGTATCAAAAAAAAAAAAAAAATTGAGGTGATGAATATCCTAATTACTCCAAATTGATCATTTCAGATTGTATGCCTGTATCAAAATATCACATGAACACTTTAATATGTATCTTTTTTTTGAGATGGAGTCTCCCCCTGTTGCCCAGGCTGGAGTGCAGTGGCACAATCTCAGCTCACTGCAAGCTCTGCCTCCCAGGTTCATGCCATTCTCCTGCCTCAGCCTCCCAAGTAGCTAGGACTACAGGCGCCTGCCACCACACCTGGCTAATTTTTTTGTATTTTTAGGAGAGACAGGGTTTCAGCATGTTAGCCAGGATGGTCTCGATTTCCTGACCTCGTGATCTGCCCGCCTCGGGCTCCCAAAGTGCTGGGATCACAGGCATAATCCCACCTCGCCTGGCTTAAATATGTATAATTATCATGTATCAATGAAAATAATTTTTTAAAAGAAAGTACTTCATGCCACTGAGTTTACTTAAAAAATGGTTTACTAGGTAAATTTAATATTGTGTATATTTTGCTATAATTTTTTTTTTAAATAGCTAGCTTCTCCTTCTAAATTGAGAATGATGGCGGTGGAAGATGTCTCATGCTGCTATTCATTAAAAATTAAATTCACACCAGGTGCAGTGGCTCATGCCTGTAATCCCAGCACTTTGGGAGGCCTAGGCAGGTGGATCACTTGAGGTCAGGAGTTCAAGACCAGCCTGGCCAACATAGTGAAACTTCATCTCTACTAAAAATACAAAAAGTTAGCCGGGCATGGTGGTGTGCACCTGTAATCCCAGCTACACTGGAGGAGGAATCACTTGAACCCAGGAGGCAGAGATTGCAGTGAGCTGAGATGGTACCACTGCACTCCAGCCTGGGTGACGGAGTGTGACTCTCACTCAAAAAATAAGAGTAAAAGTAAAAATAAATTTATTTCTTCTCTCTAGGCCTGACATAGAAATTGACAAAGACGGTTTGCTTGACCGAACTTTTTTTTTTTTTTTTTTTT
>NW_012102031.1:11773708-11781092 GCF_000951045.1 Mandrillus leucophaeus
GCTGGGATTACAGGCATGAACCACCGTGCCTGACTTTGACCAAACTTTAATCAGGCTCCTGAACCTTCTCCTAGGTCAATATATGTGTACTTCCTCATAAAATACAGTTTTAGCAAAGAACCCTACTAAGTCAAGTTTTGCAAGAACACCCCCACCCTTGATATCTGATCACCCTCAATATCTGATCAGGTTCCTCATCCTCTACCATCCGTCAGGTAATGACTGATCACCCTGGCCTGTCTTCAGCAGGAATCCTGTTAGGTCAGTTTAGCCAGAATCCCTCTTCCCCCAATAACTCCTCTTAGTAATTTTCCATTCACTGGCCCCCCACCCTGCCCCTTGGCCACTAATTCCCACTTGTTCATGCTATATTCAGAGTTAAACACAATTTCTCTCCCTCCCACTACAATATCCCATTGTTTTTATACCTATCATGATGGTCTTGAAAAAAGTCTTCGTTACAGTGCTTTAACCAGTGTCATTGGATTTTTTTTCTTAAAAAACACAAATGGTTAAGATCCTAGTGGTTAAGAACAAAGGTTTTGTAGTCAGAACACAGCTGCACATCAAAGTTTGCTTCTGTGAATTGCCAGTTATGTGACCTTGGCAAGCTATATCAAAAAGATTGATGTGTCAGGAGGTAGGGGCAAACGGAAGGGACAAATACCTAATGCATGTGGGGCTTAAAACCTAGATGACGGGTTGATAGCTGCAGAAAACCACCATGGCACATGTATACCTATGTAATAAACCTGCACGTTCAGCACATGTATCCCAGAACTTAAAGTAAAATTAAAAAACAAAAAACAAAAAAGACTGATGTGCCTATAATCCCTTGGGGTACTGGGACTTTACCACGGCCTCAGTCTTCCTGCAAGAAACAATTGGAGTGCTAATATCTGATTCATGGGGTTGTTATGAAGACTAGGTGAGACAGTATACGTAAAGTGCTTAGTACAGTTTTGAGCATTTAGTGAGCACGCAATGAATAGAAACTCATATTCTTTTTTTTTTTTTGATAGAGTCTCCCTTTGTTGCCCACGCTGGAGTGCAGTGGCGTGATCTCAGCTCACTGCAACCTCCGCCTCCCAGGTTCTAAGCGAGTCTCCTCCCTCAGCCTTCAGAGTAGCTGGGATTACAGGCACACACCACTACGCCCAGCTAATTTTGTATTTTTAGTAGAGACAGGGTTTCGCCATGTTGGCCAGGCTGGTCTCAAACTCATGACCTCAGATGATCCACCCACCTCGGCCTCCCAAAGTGCTGGGATTACAGGCATGAGCCACCGTGCCCGGCCAAAAACTAATATTCTTAAATTTTTGCTTAATCTCTGTCCCTCCAAACTTAAGAGTCATCTGAGGATTTGGTGGGTTTGGGGTTTGGTTTTGGATTTTGGTTTTGTCTTGTGGGTGTGTGGTTGTATTAGGGTTTTTTTGTTTGTTTTTGCTATGTATGCACAATTGGGTAGATAAGAACCCTGGCACATGTAGCAAGTTCTCTGCAAGGTTATTTGTGTTCTAGGGAATATGTAGACCTATGTAGATACATGCTCCATGGCAGGCACGTGTTTGCACATGGGCAGCTGAGCAGGTGTGTGCACGTGTATCTATGGATATATATAAAACACTGTTTCCTTAGAAGACTTTGTCACCAATGAACCAATTCAAAAGTCATTTTCTCTTACTTATCATGGTATCAGCAGAGGTTAGTGAGTAGGAAGATAATTAAAGAGTAATTGGTCAAAGGGGAAGATTGCGTTTTAATTGAAGTCTCTTATCCTACCCAAAGGTTCTAGATATTGGAGAGAAATGTGATGACTGGTCATAAAAATTCTGGTCTGTAGGTTGGTGTGGATCACCAGGCTGTGCATTTCACAAGGCATCCCGGGTCCACTGCCAGTCTTCCCAGTCAGAGGTAGGAAGACTGATCTCAGGGTGCACCTCATCTTGAGACAGCCTTTGTGCTGCTGATACCCTTTCTGGAGAGGATCTCTGCCGGATTAGGGAAGCTAAGGCTCTAGGAGGCAGGACCTCTGAGTTCCGGCAGGCCTCTGCAGCCGATTCACTTTACCACACCAGGACTCCAAGGTCACATCTGCAGATGAGAGCAGTGTAATGGTTAGGAGCACAGGCATTAAAGTCAGACAAACCCGGGCTTAACTTCCAGTACCTCTACTTCTCAACTGGTAAATGTGTGATTCCGTGACTTCCTCTTTCTGATTGTAAAACATGGATTTTTTTTTAAATTCCTATCTCAACAGGTTATTGTGAGAATTTAAAAAATTGCATTGAAAGTCCCTTGCATATTATCTGGCATAAGGTAGTATTTAATTAATAATAATGGCTAACACTTATTGAACATGCCATGAGAGGTCTCATTTGGTCCTTAAAACAACCCAGGGTGGTAGATACCATTATTATCCCCATTTTACAGATGAAGAAACTGAGGCACTGGTCTCAGTTAACACAGCTAGTAAGAGGGGAATTTGAGTTCAGGCACTCTGACTCTTACACTATCTCACAGGCTGGAGTGATCAGAGCCCACTGCAGCCTCAAACTTCTGGGCTCAAGTGATCCCTCTGCCTCAGCCTCCCAAGTAGCTAGGACTATAGGTGAATGCTACCACACCTGGCTAATTTTCTTAATTTTTTGGTAGAGATGGGGTCTCACTGTGTTGCCCAGGCTGGACTCGAACCCCTGGTCTCAAGTGGTCCTCCAGCCTCAGCCTCCCAAAGTGCTAGGATTATAGGCATGAGCCACCACACCTAGCCAGATCCCTCTAATGTTAATGTGCATCCTCTCCCCCTGCTTCACTCCCAGACTTCAGCCGCCAATCACTTATTCATTCAACAGATATGCATTGAGCTCCTGGCACATAGTAGATGGCCTTGAGGATAGAGCACCAAATAAAATAAAGTCTCTGCCCTTACACTGCTGAGAGCTAAACAGTGAGGCCAGGTGCAGTGGCTCAAACCTGTAATCCCAGCACGTTGGGAAGCCGAGGTGGGTGGATCACCTAAGATCAGGAATTCTAGACCAGCCTGGCCAACATGATGAAACCCCGCCTCTACTAAAAATACGAAAATTGGCCAGGTGCAGTGGCTCATGCCTTTAATCCCGGCACGTTGGGAGGCCGAGGCGGGTGTATCACAAGGTCAGAAGTTCAAGATCAGCCTGGTCAACATGGTGAAACCCTGTCTCTATTAAAAATACAAAAATTAGCCAGGAGTGATGGAGCGCACCTGGAATCCCAGCTACTGGGGAGGCTGAGGCAGGAGAATCGCTTGAACCCAGGAGGTGGAGGTTGCAGTGAGCTGAGATCACATCACTGCACTCCAGCCTGGGCGACAAAGCAAGACTCTGAAATAAATAAATAAATATATAAACAAAAATTAGCTGGATGTGGTGGCAGGTACCTATAATCCCAGCTACTTGGGAGGCTGAGATGGGAGAATCTCTTGAACCTGGGAGGCGGACGCTGAAGTGAGCCGAGATGGTGCCACTGCACTCCAGCCTGGGTGACAGAGCAAGACTCCATCTCCAAAAAAAAATTACAAAAAAAAAAAAAGAATGAAAGGAGCCAGCCATGTGGAAAACCAGAGGAAGAGTCATATCAGAGGCCCTAAGGTGGAATAAACTTGGCTGGAATGATCTAAGAAGGGAGAGAAGGGCAGTGTGGCTGGAGCAATGAGCAGGAGGAGATGCCTGCGATGAACCCTGTCCCTCTCTGGAGCTCCAGACTTACAGTTCACAAGCTGACTGAAGACACCTCCCTGGGTGGTGCCCAGACCCCTTGAATGTCGTATGTCCAAAACAAGACATTACTCTCTCCACCCAAACCTTCTTCCTCCTCTTCCCTGGCCAGCCACTGCACAACCAAACACGCAGTCGCCCAAGCTAAAGACCTTAAACATCTTGAATTTGTCCTCTCCTCTCTACCACCATGACCCCTGCCTTGGTTCAGACCTCGTCATCAGTCACTTGAGCCATAGGACTGACCCCCTAACTGCCCTCCCTGCCTCTAGACTCCTCAGGCCAGACACAGCTTCTCAAAACAGACATGTGAACATGTAACTCCCCCAGTGTAAAAACCCTCACGGTTCCTTTTTGGCTCGGGATGAAGTCTAACCTCCTTGGCCTGGCATATAACATCCTTCCTTGTTCTGAAACCATATTTTCAGCCTCATCTCCCACTAGTAGTCCACATGTCTTGGAGCACCAAACATACCCAGTTACTCTTCATACCTGCCAGGAACAGCACAAGCTGTTCTTTATTAGAATTCCTCTTCTTCTTAGAATTCCTCTTCTTCTTAGAATTCCTCTCTTGGCCCTCTGTCCCCATAGAACTACGATTCAACCTTTAAGATGCATTCCAACCAGGGCAACAAAGCAAGACCCTGTCTCTACAAAAAAATTGTTAAAATTAGCTTGGCACAGTGGCATATGCCTGTAGTCCCAGCTACTTGGGAGGCTGAAGCAAGAGGATCACTTGAACCCAGGAGTTTGAGGCTGCAGTGAGCTATGATCACGCCACTGTACCCCAGCCTGGATGACAAAGTGAGACTCCATCTCTTAAAAAATAATAATAATACAGCTCATCTCTTCATTAAATCCTTTTCTGACACCCCCAGGCAGAACTACCCACCCTACCATCCTAGTTCCCATAGCACATTATGTTTATCACATAATGTTAAAAGAACTTAGGCACATTACAGTGTTAAAGAGTTTATTTTAGCAGACAGTGATTCATGAATCAGGCAGCACCAGACCACAAGCATCTCCCACTGCACTGGGAGATGGGGGTGAGAAACTTTCATAAGGTGTTTGTGGAAGAAAGACAAAGAAAACATATTTGATTGGTTAGAGCAAAAAGTTCCTATTTAGAAGTTAGTTAGAAGTTTCTGATTGATGAATTCTCTAATTATGTTTTACTGTTTACATTGGGACTTAATATGCTGGAGCCATGTCAGCCTAGTGGCTTCCCAATTAAAAATTTTGTCTGGGTGCAGTGGCTCACACTTGTAATGCCAGCACTTTGGGAGGCCAAGGTGGGCAGATTGACTGAGCCTAAGAGTTTAAGGCCAGCCTGGGCAACATGGCAAAAGCCCATCTCTTAAAAAAATACAAGAATCAGTCAGATGTGGTAGCATGGCCCTATAGTCCCAGCTACTAGGGAAGCTAAGGTGGGAGGATCACTCAACCCTGGGAGGTCAAGGCTGCAGTGAACCATGATCACATCACTGCACTCCATCCCAGGTGACAGAGTGACACCTTGCCTCAAAAAAAAAAAAATTAACAGTAGCCATAACACTCATCAAATGTGTTTCTCAGGGTGGATACAGTGGCTCATGCCTGTAATCTGAGTACTCTGGGAGGCCAAGACAGGTGGATCACTTAAGCCCAGGAGTTCAAGACAAGCCTGGGAAACACAGGGAGACCCTGTCTCTTCAAGGAAAAAAAAAAAGTATTGCTGATTATCTGGTTATATGTCTCTCACCACCAGACTGAGCTAAGAAGAGCCAAGACCCTGTCCTGTTGAGCACAATGCCTACTACACAAGAGATGTTCAATAAGTGTTTATTGAATGAATGAGTAAAATATTGATAAAGTGAGCATAGAAAAAAATCAATGAGCCCGAAAGGATCAAATTCCCAGCCTTGGTTTCACTAGCACAAATTGAGGGCCTACAGACAGAACGGAGGCCGAGAATGAACCAAAAACTAATCTGGTCTTGTCACCTGTGAATCACAGATTATCAGAGCTCACCAAAGACCAAGGAGATACTAAGACCTTGAGACAAGTTGTTTGTCCAAGCCCCTGAGACAAGTTATTTGTCCAAGTCCCCAGTCAGGTGTCAGCAGAGCAGTCAAAGCCAAGACTCCTGCCTCCTCATCCTAGAAACTTTCATCCAGGCCAGCTTCTATCCCGAGTTCAAAGACAAGAGAAGCACAGTTATCTTGTACAAAGGAGCTCCAAGAAGGTACCCCTTAGCTCAAGGTGCCAAAAGCATAGTCAAGCTCTGTTATGCGTTTGTGTCTTATCCCTCAAAAAAATTCATGCTGAAATCTTAACTCCCAGTAGCTCAAAATGGGACCTTATTTGGAGATAAGGTCTTTAGAGAGGTCATCAAATTAAAATAAGGTCATTAGGGTGGGCCCTAATCCAATGTGATTGTTGTCCTAATAAAAAGGGGAAACTTGGACACGGAGACACACACACAGTGAAAATGCCATGCGAATAAGAAGACTGCCATCTATAAGCCAAGGAGAGAGGCCTGGCATAGATCTTCCCTCAAGGCCCTCAGAAGGAACCAACCCTGCTAACACCTTGATTTCAGACTTCTACCCTCCAGAACTGTGAGAAAATAGCTCTCTATTGTTTAAGCCACCAGGTTTGTGGGACTTTGTTATAGTAACCCTAGAAATGAATGCAAGAGTACTATAGCAATTGTTCCCAAAGTGTGGTCCCTGAACCAACAGCATCAAAATACATGGGATTTGTTAGACAAACAAGACCTACCAATCAGAAGGTCTGGGGATAGGGCTTAGTAAGCTATGGTTCAGCAAGTCCTCAAGTGATTCTGATGCACACTAAATTTAAGAACCAGTGCTTTAGAGCTACTCTAGCTATACTGGGTTGATTGGTGTCTTCCCAAAATTCATGTCCACCTAGAACCTCAGAATGTGACCTTATTTGGAAATAGGGTCTTTGCAGTTGTAATTAGTAAAGATGAGGTCATACTGGATTCGGATGGGCCCTAAATCCAATGGCTGGTGTGCTTACAAAGATAGCAAGATTTGGAGACACACACACACACACACACACACACGGAGAATGCCATGTGACAATGGAGGCAGAGACTGGAGTGATGTATCCACAAGCTAAAGGACACCAAGGATGCCAGAAGCCCCCAGAAGCTGGAAGAGGGGCAAGGAAGGATTCTTCCCTAGAGCCTTCAGAAGCAGTATGGCTCTGTTAACACCTGGTTTATTTGCTCATAGCCTCTGGAACTATGAAAAAATTAATTTGCATTGTTTTAAGCCACCCAATTTGTGATAATTTGGTATAGCAGCCCTCAGAAAATAACACCCTATTGAATACAGGAGTCACAGGCACAAATGGCTATTTAAATTTACATTTATTAATATGATATAAAACTGAAACCTGAGTTCCTCAAGTCACCTTGGGCACATTTCAAGTGCTCAGTAGCCACATATGGCTCATGGCTACTGTATTTGACAGCACAAATATAGAACATTTCCATCAGAACAGAAAGTTCTATCAGACATCACTACTACAGAGCAGGGATCAGCTAGGTATGGCCCATGGGCTAAACTTAGCCCACCATGGTTTTTTGTGTTGTCTATAAACTAATAATGATTTTT
>NW_012102031.1:11781271-11799990 GCF_000951045.1 Mandrillus leucophaeus
TTTTTTTTTTTTTTTTGAGACAGGGAGTGCAGTGGTGCACTCTCTGCTCACTGCAGCTTCCACCTCCCAGGCTCAAGCAATCTTTTCACCTCAGCCTCCCCAGTAGCTGGGACTACAAGCAGTCACCACCATGTCCAGCTAATTTTTGTATATTTTTTTGGAGAGATGGACTTTCACCATGTTGCCCAGGCTGGTCTTGAACTCCTGGGCTCACGCGATCCACCCTCCTCGGTCAGCCTCCCAAAGTGCTGGGATTACAGATTGCATGCCACCATGCCCAGCCGATTTTCACATTTTTTTAATGGTTGAAAAAATTATAAGAAGAAGACTATTTCATGACACATGAAAATCACATGAAATTCAAATGTCATTGTCTGTAAATGAAGTGTGACTGGAACATGTTCACGATCATCCACTTACATATTATCTATGACTGCTTTTGTGCTACAATGGCAGTCCAGTCATTGTGACAGAGACCATATGGCCCACAAAACAAGATATTTACTAGCTGGCCTATTACAGAAAAAGTTTACCAACGCTTGCTCTAGAGGGTAATGAAGAGAGACAAGAAGAGGGTATAAAAACAAATTGGCACAAGAGGGACCTGCTTTGAGATGTCCACAAGCACGTGCTGCCCAGTCTACAGCTCAGCAAACTTTCCAGATCAGAGTGAAAGCAAGGTTATATGCTACTTTTTACTTATATACACATACATATAGTAGACATATAAATAATATCAATGTATATACACACGTTGCCGAACAAATCCCAGGTAATGATGATGCTGTTGGTCCAAGAACCTAAGAACCACAGCTCTAGGGCACTTGCATTCATTTGCTAGGGCTACCATAACAAAGTCCCACAACCAGTGGCTTAAACAATAGAAATTTATTTTCTTGGCCAAGTGCGGTGGCTCACGCCTGTAATCCCAGCACTTTGGGAGGCCAAGGCAGGCAGATCACGAGGTCAGGAGTTCCATACCAGCCCGGCCAGCATAGTGAAACCCCGTCTCTACTAAAAATACAAAAATTAGCCGAGTGTGGTGGTGGGCACCTGTAATCCTAGCTATTCAGGAGGCTGAGGCAGAGAATTGTTTGAACTTGGGAGGAAGAGGTTGCAGTAAGGCGAGATCACGCCACTACACTCCAGCCTGGGCAAGAGAGCAAGACTCTGTCTCAAAAAAAAAAACAAAAGAAAAAGAAATTTCTTGTTTCACAGTTCTGGTGGTTCGAAATCTGAAACTCACACATGTACATTATAAATGTACACACACATACATAAAATATGCATAGAGAAGGGACTAGAGGGACTATACTTAGGCACTAATAATGGCCATTTAAGGGAGAAGGGGAGAATGGGACTGTAGGGATTATTTCTTCTGCTATCATTGCTCTCTGTGTTTTCTGATTAATCTGTAATTAGGTGATACTGCTTTTTTAACAAGGAAAAGAAAAATCTGCCTAATTCTGAAACCAAGCTCCGAACCTCCAGACTAGATCCTAAGGGCCAGGCCTCCCTGGCTGCCTTTGTCTTTTCATTGCACTAAATACTTTCATGCTTTCTTTCCCCATCAAAATTAGCTCTCAGGAAAGGATCTGTTCCTTCCCCCACACCACACTTTACACTGAGTTATATCATCAACTGATTCAAAGTTTGCCATGAATGTCCCTCCCAGAGCAAAATAGCATTGTGAAAAAGATCAAAGCCTCCAGCTGTGGGCATGAAGCCCTTCTAATGAAATGGTAGCTATCAGTTAGCCAGGCAGGAACACGGAGGGCCTGCTGGTCACTCCTGAAGTCCTGAGGCACAGGAACTGCCTACCTCAGTTACCTGCAGGAGCCTATCCAGTGTGCAATCCTAGGCTCTGCATCCAGAAACAATCAACAAATGCAGCTACGCTTACAAGTTAGGATCCAAACTCGCAACCCTCCCCAACACTAGGTAAAAGCCTCTGAAACCCAGTCCACTTTTAAGACCCAGGTGATCACCTAGAAAAGGTACTAGACTGTCTCTGGAGACCTGAGCTCAAATCTCTGCATTACCAACTAACTCCTTGTGAAACCTCAGTCCCTCTATCTATCTTCTGTTTTGCTTCTGGAATGGGGTCAGGCTTGAGCAGGGTGACCTCCAAGTTCCCCCTCAGCTCTGCCCTGGGCTGCTCTGGATCCCCAGGTTGTGTGTATGTATGCCTGGGACAGGGTCCAAGGGGCCAAAAAGATTAACCATTGGGCTGGGGCAGTTCCAGGAAGGACTCAAAAATTAACCTCATCACTCTGGTTTTCCCTTTTAATCTTTACCTGTAACTCTGATGTGGCATCATTCCTCTCCTG
Source organism: Mandrillus leucophaeus (assembly GCF_000951045.1). Lineage (NCBI taxonomy): Eukaryota > Metazoa > Chordata > Mammalia > Primates > Cercopithecidae > Mandrillus > Mandrillus leucophaeus. Next base: position 11,783,602 of record NW_012102031.1, read on the forward strand.
CCTCCACGGACCAAGGGCCATCCTGACTCTTCCACTCAGAATACTCCATTACCTCCAACTCCCACCATCTACCCAGCCAAATTCAGCCAATCCTCACTACCTCCATGAGACCTCCTCTGACTTCTCAAAGCCCCAAGACCACAGCATCCTTAGCACCTCTCTATACTATACTCTATCCCGGTATACGGCTGACAGCCTCTGTGGGTATTCTTGGTTGGCCTACCCCCTTGAGAGCAGAAAGTATGCTGTGTTTAGCCCTTTATTGTATGAACATCACAGGACTCGGCACAGGTTCATTTTTGAGGATGCCGGACTATTTGAAATGCTTTTCACCCAACTGAAAAGTAAGTCCTGGCTGCTGGGAAAAGTCCTTAATGTTCTTAACTCTTCAAAGCGCCTGTAGCTCCCTTAGCTCCTTGGATCCTTTACAGGAACCCCATGAAACAAGCAACCATGTAAATGAGTATCCAGAGTCCATGAAAGTGAAGCAATTTGCTTAAGTCCATGCAGCAAGTTGGTGGTAGAACCCAAAACTCAAGCCAGAGTTCTTGCCTCCCAGTCCTCGACTTTGAAATGTGCAGCACACAGTGAAATCATAGCATCACCCTCTTTTTAAGAAAAAAGACTGCAGGCTGGGGCTGCCTCCACACCAACATGTGCACATACAAACACTTCATAAATATCTTCACACTGGCTCCAGCCTGCTTGGGGATTCACCCCTTTAGAATCTAAGACTGTTTTCCTCCGCCTATTGTCATGGTTCTTTTTTTTTTAGACAAGAGTCTCATTATGTCTCCAAGGCTGGAGTGCAGTGGTGTGATTATGGCACACAGTAACTTCCTACTTCTGGGCTCAGGTGATTCTCCCATCTCAGCCTCCCAAATAGCTGGGACTACAAGCATGCACCAACCACCTCTCCTAAGCTGGCTTTTTTTTTTTTTTGGTAGAGATGAGGTCTCGCTATGTTGCCCAGGCTGGCAGCAAACTCCTGGCCTCAGGCAATCGTCCTGCCTTGGCCTCCTGAAGTGCTGAGATTACAGGCATAAGCCACCATGCTGGCCCTATCATGATTCTTTAAGGAAACAACAGCCAAGGGCAGCTCCCAGCCAGCCCAGTACATTTTCTCCAAGAGATTGCAAGAAGCCAAGAGACACTGAACTTGGTCCTACTTGTAGTGGTGAGGTCTCCTCAGCCCCGTCCCTCCTCCTGCTGTACAAAATCTAGAGAAGAGAGAGATGAAAGTTCTGGAGTATGTATTACTTTGCTAGGGCTGCCATAACTAAATATCACAGGCTGGATGGCTTAAATAATAGCAATGTATGAGCTCACAGTTCTGGGAGCTAGAAGCCCAAAATTAAGGGCAGCAGGTTTGGTTTCTCCTTCAGCCTCTCTCCTTGGCTTGCAGAGGGCCATCTCCTCACAGATCCTCACGTGGTCTTTCTTTGTCTGCATGCATCCTTGATGCCTGTTTGTGTGTTCAAATTTCCTCTTCTTTTTTTTTTTTTTTTTCCTTTTTTCAGATGGAGCCTCGCTCTGTCGCCCAGGCTTGAGTGCAGTGGCACGATCTTGGCTCACTGCAACCTCCGCCTCCCGGATTAAAGCAATTCTCCTGCCTCAGCCTCCAGAGTAGCTGGGATTACAGGAACGCGCCACCACGCCCAGCTAATTTTTTGTATTTTTAGTAGAAACGGGGTTTCACCATGTTAGCCAGGCCTGTCTCAAACTCCTGACCTCAGATGATCCGCCTGCCTCGGCCTCTCAAAGTGCTGGGATTACAGGTGAGAGCCACCACGTCTGGCCCAAATTTCCTCTTATAGGGATGTCAGTAAGATTGGATCAGGGCCCACCCATGTGACCTCATTTAACCTTAATAATCTCTTTAAAAGACCTCTCCCCAAATATAGTCACATTCTGAGGTATTGTGGGTTAGGACTTCAACATATAAATTTTACAGGGGACACAATTCAGTTCATAACAGAGTGTGTGCAGGCTTCCCAGCATACAACCGACAGGTGGTCTTTCCAGTCGAAAGATGATGTTTTGAACATCATGGTGACCCGCATTTGCATATTAAAGAACTAAGGTGGGAGGGCCAGGTTTTTCTCGGGCTACGTAAATGACACACCTGGCCAAACCAATCCCCTGGGCCTTATGCAAACCAGACACCTCCTCCTCCAGCATCCCAATATAAGCAACCACTTTTTCCGCCACACATGGGGTTCCTCTTTGTTCTGAGCCCCCACCTCTGTCTCTGTACAGGGAAGCTGTTTTCTTCTTTTTTTTCTTCTTTCTTGCCTATTAAACTTTTTGCTCCTTAAAACTACTCCATGTGTGTCCGTGTCACTTACCTACATCGGCGCAAGACCAAGGACCCTGGTCTTCCTCCCGTCATCAGAGCATATCAGTAGCCACCACCTCTGTCATGCTGCCAGGTCATTCAGGAATCTGTAAATTTACATACATATTCATATGCATGTGACTGTTCTGTGCTGGTGTGTATGGACAGGTACATTTATGCTATTGTGTTTGGTCTGAATGTGTGTGCATGTTGTGTAGGTATAATGTGAACATGCATGTGTATCTACAGGTACCCTCCTGCAAATATCTACATGTGTGGATGAGTGTGTGGGTGGGCACAAATATTTGTTCATTCACTGTTCACTCATCAGTTCAACAAAGATGGGTTGGTGTTGCAGGCACTGTACCAAGTTCTGAAGATGAGTAAGACACAGTATACAGATGAGTATATACCAGGGTACATGAGTGGTAGATGCATATTCCAGTACTATGTAGGTGCCTGTGAAAACTTTGTACAAGCTAAGAGAGTTCCTGATTGCATCTTTAGCATCTGTTGATGCTAAAAGATGCTGCGGTTGTCTCTCCCCAGGCCCCAAGGAACAGATTCCAACAATCCCCCTGGAAGCCTCAGGCAACAGAGGCAGCCTCTGCCCACCATTCCACTTGGGTGGAAGGCTAAAGTTCTGGGTCCCTCATCATCATCCCAGCTACTCCACCCTCTCCACCCATTGAGAGGTGAGAGAGCATTTCTCGATAACAGGGCACCAAGAGTCCAGGCCATTGGAAGCCACCTGGCCTTCACATGGTTTTATGGTTTCACAGTTAATATTTGGCCTTGGGTTATTTCTGCTCTAAGAGTTAAGTCAGAAAAGACAGGAGAGAGATGGGGGCAGGGGAGATAAGGTGCCAGGTCACCTGCACAAAGCACCTGCCCTGGTAGCTGCCTCAGGCACCATTATATGTACGGAGTTCCAGGTCCTGCCAAAGGAGGGAGGTATCCAAAGAGGGAGAGAGAAAAGGCTTTCAGGAACACGGCTGGGAAAGAGAGCCCTTTGCAAAATGCTTCTGAGGAGCCTAGAATCCCCTATACAACCTCCTAAAGAATCCAGGAAGCCTCTCTACCAATAGCCAGCCTGTGCTTGGTCACCTTCCAGGACATGAGGAGCTCACTACCTCCAAGATGCTCTCTTTTTTCGTTTTTTGTTTTTTGTTTTTTTTTTTTGAGATGGAGTTTCGCTCTTGTTGCCCAGGCTGGAATACAATGGTGCAATTTTGGCTCACTGCAACCTCCGCTTCCCGGGTTCAAGCGATTCTCCTGCCTCGGCCTCCTGAGTAGCTGGGATTACATGCGCCCGCCACCACACCCGGCTAATTTTTTTTTATTTTTAGTAGAGGTGGGGTTTCACCACATTGGCCGGGCTTGTCTCGAACTCCTGACCTCAGATGATCCACCCACCTCGGCCTCCCAAACTGCTGGGATTACAGGCATGAGCCACTGCGCCCGGCAAGATGCTCTGTTAAAAATGTCTCCTTTATACTGAGACAAAAGTCTACCTCCTTCCATTCATCAATCCTAATTTCTCTCAAAAAAAAAAAAAGAATCTCCCTAAGAATAACTGTCCTTTGATTAATGACTCCAGAAAGTCACTGTTTCAAACGCTAATACATCACCTGGGAAAAATACATTATAATTTTCTGGTTATTTGAGTGGTTTTCTTTCCCATTTGAAGTCTTTAAATTCCCTAAGAATAGGAATGGATATATACATACATACATATATATACACACACACAGGCACACACACAAACACACACATATATGTCATACACTACCTAGTAATATATGTACATGTGTATATGTACACTACATATACATATATGTACGTGTATATGTTTTTATACTTTATATGTAAATACTACATGTGTATCTTATATGTTGTTTATATATTTATAATATATATGTGTGTGCATGTGTATATATACACACACAGACATATATACTATACTGTATATACCACCATTAATTAATATTTACTATACTGGGCACCATGCTGAGTTCACATGTGGGCTCTCTTACTGAATCTCCACAACACTATGGAGCATTATTATTCCTATTTTCTAGAGGAGAACATTGAGGGGTTAAGTACCTACCTTAAATGAGACCTCCCAGCTAATTAGTAAGATTCAGACCCAGTCATTCTGATTTTAAGCCTGTCCCTTAAGCACCACACTATAATCTTTTCTATGCCTCGCACATACTAAGCCTAAATTAATGCTGGGTGAAAGAATTATTTATTGAATTAATTAAATAACCTAGGCCGTGCTTGGTGGCTCACGTCTGTAATCCCAGCACTTAGGGAGGCCAAGGCAGGCAGATCACATGAGCTCAGTAGTTCAAGACCACCCTGGCCAATATGGCAAAACGCCATCTCTACCAAAAATACAAAAGTTAGCCGGGTATAGCGGCGTGCACCTGTAGTCCCAGTTACTCAGGAGGCAGAGGTTGCAGTGAGCCAAGATCGCGCCACTGCACCCCAGCCTGGGTGATAGAGCAAGACTGCATCTCAAAATAACAAAAAAAAAGGCCGGGTGTGGTGGCTCACACCTGTAATCCCAACACTTTGGGAGGCTGAGGCAGGTGGATCATCTGAGGTCGGGAGTTTGAAACCAGCCTGACAAACATGGAAAAGCCCCGTCTCTACTAAAAATTAAAAAAAAAAAAATTAGTCAGGCATGGTGGCGCATGCCTGTAATCCTAGCTACTTGGGAGGCTGAGGCAGGAGAATCACCTGAGGTCGGGAGTTTGAAACCAGCCTGACAAACATGGAAAAGCCCCATCTCTACTAAAAATAAAAAAAAAATTAGGCGTGGTGGCGCATGCCTGTAATCCTAGCTACTTGGGAGGCTGAGGCAGGAGAATCGCTTGAACCGGGGAGGCGGAGGTTGTGGTGAGCCGAGATCGTGCCATTGCACTCCAGCCTGGGCAACAAGAGTAAAACTCCGTCTCAAATAAATTAAAAAAAAAAAAAACCCATCCGTTCCCAATAACACAAAACATGAGTGAGTTTATCTCATCAGTCATTTGCATCTGGAAACATAGGACAGATGAACTTATATGGAGGACAAGAGACAGTCTGGAGCCCAGGCCAGAGAAGACAGGGTCTCACTCACTCTGCCACCCAGGCTAGAGTGCAGTGGCATGATCTTGGCTCACTGCAGCCTCAACCTCCAGGGCTCATATGATCCTCCCAGCTCAGCCTCCTGAGTAGCTGGGACTACTACAGGTGTGTACCACCATGCCTGGCTAATTTTTTTTTTTTTTTTTTTTTTTTTTGTAGAGACAGAGTTTCACCATGTTGCCCAGACGGGTCCCAAACTCCTGGGTTCAAGTGATCCGCCCACTTCGGCCTCCTAAAGTGCTGGGATTATAGGCGTGAACCACCACACCTGGCCTTAGACTGGGTCTTTCGACTTCAAGGTGTTCCCAGTGTAGTTGCGGAGAAAGATGAAAGGAAATGCAGTGGACTTCTGAGTTTCCCCCCAAATCACTCTTGAGCCGAGTCCCTTTGAAGAACCCGAGTCCTTTACCTAGAATGCCTTTCTCCCCTATGTTAGTCTCTCCTCCATCAAGACCCAGCTCAAATGTCACCTTTTCCTTGCAGCTCAAGCTACCCATTTTTTTCTCTCAAGGCAGAATGATTCCTACTTCAGCTGGGTTCCCCCTGCCTTCATACATACCCCGCTATCACACACATCACATCATACTGCATTTATGCGTTTATCTTGTCTATCTCTGTACACCATGAGGGGCTCAAATGCTGAGCTTTTTAGTCTCAGGGCCCAGTACAGGGCTTTGCAGAGTCAGCACTCAGTAAATGTATGTTGTCAGTGAGTCCGCGAGTGAGCAACAGATGGAATAAAGAGAGAGCCGTCTTGCAGAAAGGAAAAATCCCTGGGCCCAAACTAGACCAGGACTTTGTATCTCACAAATGACATGTGGGTTTTTACCACTGTTATGCTCCTGCCACAAGGGTTGGCACGGCAACCCCCTCCTTCTCCAGAGCCAGGGTCCTCCAGAGGCCTCCCCACCACTCCGTGAGAAGTGAAGTGTGAATCATCTGCCACCCCAATACCCTCAGAGAGGCCAGCCAGCCTCCTGCCCTTCTCCCTAGCTGTGCCAGAACAACAGGGCCCCCAATGCTGGAAAGTTTGCTAACTGAGTGCACTAGGGAGAGTCCACCAGGACCAAGGGGGAGAGTCTAGAAAACATCAGAGGCTACGGAATCTAAGATAAGCAGGAATCAGTAGGAGGTGGAGAGAAGAATTCAGTGAGGCCCAAGTGGGCAGAGACTACAATGAACAAGTTCCAGATAAACAAACAATAAGGAATTTGTCAGGGCAAAAGAGGAGAGCTCCCAAAGACACAACTGTCACCCCTTTGGGAACGTTAAGGCCAGCAGGAAAGGCCCAAGACCCAGGGCAGGATCCGGGATGAGCCAGGTAGAGAAGGAGTCTGCAGGACACGTGAGGCTGAGAGGGCACTTAACATCTAAGGCTAGCTGTTGCCCAGAGAAGGGGACTCCTACAGGGCAAGGTTTTCTCTTTTTTTTTTTTTTTTTTTTCTGACACAGAGTCTCGCTCTGTCACTCAGGTTAGAGTGCAGTGGCGCAAGTTTGGCTCACTGCAACCTCCATCTCCCGGGGCAAGGTTTTCTTATAGGGACTGGTGGAGAATTCACCAGGCATAGATCAAAAAAGAAAAAAGAAAGAAAAAAAAAAAAGAACAAATGGTAACAAGCACATGAAAAAAAGCTCAACACCATTAGTCATTAGGGAAATAAAAATTTTTTTTTCTTTTGAGATGGAGTCTCTCTCTGTCACCCAGGTTGGAGTGTAATGGCATGATATCAGCTCACCGCAACCTTAGCCTCTCGGGTTCAACCAATTCTCCTGCCTCAGCCTCCTGAGTAGCTGGGATTACAGGCACCCGCCATCATGCCCGGCTAATTTTAGTATTTTTAGTAGAGACGAGGTTTCACTATATTGGCCAGGCTGGTCTTGAACTCCTGACATCAGGTGATCTGCCTGCCTTGGCCTCCCAAAGTGCTGAGATTACAGGCATGAGCCACTACACCTGGCCGGGAAATAAAAATTGAAACCACAAATCAAAACCACAATGAGATACCACTGCCCACCCACTTACTAGGATGGCTGCAATCAAAAAAGCAAATAATGGATGGGTGCAGGGCTCACACCTGTAATCTCAGCACTTTGGGAGGCTGAGGTGGGAGGATCATTTGAGCTCAGGAGTTCAAGACCAGCCTGGGCAACATAGCAAGACTCCATCTCTACAAAAAATCAAAAAATTAGTCGGGCATGATGGTGCATGCCACGTTGGGGTGGAATAGTCCCAGCTACTCAGGAGGCTAAGATGGGAGGATTACTTGAGCCCAGGAGATCAAGGCTGCAGTGAGCCATGATTATGCCATTGCACTCCAGCCTGGGCAACAGAGCAAGACCCTGTCTCAAAATAATAATAATAATAATGTGTTTATGATAACGTGAAGAAACTTTATACATTGCTGGTGGGAATGTAAAATGGTGCAGCTGCTTTAAAGAACAGTCTAGAGGTTCCTCAAAATGTGAAACAGAGAGTAATCCTATGACCCAGCAATTCCACTGCTATGTATATACCCAGAAGAACTGAAAACAGGTATTTAAACAAAACCTGACATACAAAAGGTTTATAGCAGCACTATTCACAATCATCGAAGGGTGGAAACAATTCAAAAGTCTATCAACTAATGAATGGATGAACCAAAGGTGGTATATTCCACACAATGGACTATTATTCAACTTACAAAAAGAATGAAGTGCTGATACATGCTACAGCATGAATGAGCCTCAAAAACATTATTCTGGGCCAGACATGGTGGCTCACTCCTGTAATCCCAGCACTTCTGGAGGCTGAGGCGGGAGGATTGCCTGAGCCTGGTCAACATGGTGAAACCCCATCTCTACTAAAAATACAAACAAGTCCAGGCCCAGTGGGTCATGCCTGCAATCCCAACACTTTGGGAGGCCGAGGCGGACAGATTACCTGAGGTCAGGAGTTCAAGACCAGCCTGGCCAACATGGTGAAACCCCATCTCTACTAAAGATACAAAAAAATTAGCCAGGTATGGTGGCACATGCCTGTAGTCCCAGGCTACTTGAGAGGCTGAGGCAGGAGAATCACTTGAACCTGGGAGGCAGAGGTTGCAGTGAGCCAAGATCACGCCAGTGCACTACAGCCTGGACGACAGAGTGAGACTATGTCTCAAAAAAAAAAAAAAAAAAATTGGCTGGGCATAGTAAACAAAGGTAACAAGCACATGAAACACGTGTACAGGTACATGCCAGTAATCCCAGCTACTCGGGAGGCTGAGGCACGAGAATCACTTGAACCCAGGAGGCAGAGGTTGCAGTGAGCTGAGATCACGCCACTGCTCTCCAGCCTGGGCGACAGAGCACAACTTTGTCTCAAAATAAATAAATAAATAAATAAATAAATAAATAAAATTTTAAAACAAAAAAAAATTATGCTGAGTTAAAGAAGCCAGACACAATAGGTCACGTACTGTATGATTCCATTTATATTAAATGTCCAGAGTAGGTAAACTCATAGGGACAGAAAGTAGATGAGTGGTTGCCAGGGCCTAAGGCAAGGGAGGAATGGTAAGTGACTGTTTAAGGAGTATAAGGTTTCTTTTTGGGATGATAAACATATTTTGGAACTACATAGAGGTAATAGTTGCATAATATCATAAATGTGCTAAAATGCCATTGAATCATACACTTTAAAAATGGTTAATTTTGGTGCATACCTGTAGTCCCAGGGACTTGGGAGGCTGACTTGAGTCCATGAGTTCTGGGCTATAATGCACTCTGCCAGTTGGGCATCCACACTGAGTTTGACATCAGTATGGTGACCTCCCAGGAGCGAGGGACAACCAGCGGCCTAAGGAGGGATGAACAGCCCAGGCCAGAAACTGAACAGGTCAAAACTCCTGTGCTGATCAGTAGAGGTATCACACCTGTAAATAGTCACTGTACTCCAGCCTGGACAACATAGCAAGATCCCATCTCTACTAAATAAATAAAATGGTTAATTTTATGTTGTGTGAATTTCATCTTAATTTATTTTTTAAAAAAAAAGAAGAACATTGGTTGCAGTGAGCCAAGATTGCGCCACTGCGCTGCAGCCTGGGTGACAGAGTGAGATCCTGTCTCAAAAAAAAAAAAAAAATGAATATTGGCTATCAGAGCCATTTAAGTCACTCATGGTCATTGCCTTCTCCACCCAGGTGGACACCAGGTCTCTCTGCCTAAGAAAGGCAGGGAGTTGCAGCTAGGGAGCTTTACCAACCCTGCCAGGCACTGAGGCACAGACCCCCTCCATTGCCTGCCTCCTCTCCACCTCAGCAATTCTCTCTCTGCCACAGGTGCCCCTGAACCCTCAGAGGTGTCAGGACAGGAAACTGGGGCAGAGGGCCAGCTCCTTAGCACTGATCTTTCCTCGAGCTCACTAAGTAAGCTTCATGGGTTTGCACAGTCAATAATTCACCAGCCTGCCAAGGTGCTAGCAGGACAGAAAAGCCCCCTACTGCTCTCCTGCTAAAGGGGCCCAGGCTGATGAGGGAGATTCTCTCTGCTGCTCCATAAACATTGACCACGTACTGATGGCTTACTATGGGCCAGCACAGTACATGGGATTCAACATGATTATCACATTGCATCCTTATGATAACCCTATGAGACAGACGGTGTCAAGTCAAGGCCACAGTATGATTTTTGTGGATCTGAGACACCGTTGCTTTTGTGGGTCCCTTCCTCTATAAAAATAAATACTAAAAATTATATTTTACAGCTGCATTGATAAAAGTATATTTAATAATGTCTTAATATATCAAGACGTTTTCTTTGACCTACATTTTCGTTTCTTTCTTCAGATGTGAAAAGTAACCAAAACTATCTCTTTTTTTTTTCTTTTGAGACAAAGTCTTACTCTGTCACCCAGGATGGAGTGCAGTGGCGCCATCTCGGCTCACTACTACCTCCACCTCCTGGGTTCAAGCGATTCTCCTGCCTCAGTCTCCTGAGTAGCTGGGACTACAGGCACATAGCACCATGCCTGGCTAATTTTTGTAATTTTAGTAGAGACGGGGTTTCACCATGTTTGTCAGGCTGGTCTCAAACCCCTGACCTCGTGATCCGCCCGCTTCAGCCTCCCAAAGTGCTGGGATTACAGACATAAGCCATCGCATCCGACCCTTTTTTTTTCTTTTTTCTTTCCTAGAGGGAGTCTCACTCTGTCGCCCAGGCTGGAGAACAGTAGCACAATCTTGGCTCACTGCAACCTCCACCCCCTGGGTTCAAGTGATTCTCCTGCTTCAGCCTCCCAAGTAGCTGGGCCTACAGGCACATGCCACCATGTCAGCTAATTTTTGTATTTTTAGTAAAGACAGAGTTTCACTACGTTGGCCAAGCTGGTCTCAAACTCCTGACCTCAGGTGACCCGCCTGCCTTGGCCTCCCAAAGTGCTGAGATTACAGGCGTGAGCCACCGTGTCTGGCCAAAAAATAACTAAAACATTTTTATGGACCCTTAAAAGTACCATGGGACCTAGAATAGTGAGCCTCTTGTGCCTGATGAATGAGTCAGTCCTGGATACTACTGTTACTTCACAGATGAGAAAACTGAGGCTTAAATTACAAAGCTAAAAAGTGGTAGGTTATAGAAGAAGAAGGATTGGGGGGAAAAAAGTGGCAGGGATACATTTGTGGGCAACTGATTTTAGAAAAGGGTGCCAAGAAAATTCAATGGGGGAAAGAATAGTGTTTTCTACAAATGGTACTGGGACAGCTAAATATCCACAAACAAAAGAATAAAGTAGACCCCTACTTCATACTATATACAAAAATTAATTACGCTGGGCGTGGTGGCTTACGCCTATAATCCCAGCACTCTGGGAGCCTGAGGTGGGCAGATCACCTGAGGTCAGGAGTTCGAGACCAGCCTGACCAACATGGAGAAACCCCGTCTCTACTAAAAATACAAAATTAGCTGGGTATGGTGGCACATGCCTGTAATCCCAGCTACTCGGGAGGCTGTGGCAGGAGAATCACTTGAACCCGGGAGGCAGAGGTTGCCGCAAGCTGAGATTATGCCATTGCACTACATCCCGGACAACAAGAGCAAAACTCCATCTCAAAAAAAATTTTTTTTAATTAATTAAAAATAAATCAAAAACCTAAATGTAAGAGCTAAAACGGTTAAACTCTGAGAAGAAAACATAGATGTAAATCTTCATGGTTTCTTAGCTCTGACACCTAAAGCACAAGTAACTAAAAAATATATATTTTCAAATCACATACCTGATAAGGGTCTAGTATATAGAATACATTAAGAACTCACACAATTTGGCCAGATGTGGTGACTCATGCCTGTAAACCCAACACTCTGAGAGGCCGAGGTGGGCAGACCACAAGGTCAGAAGTTCAAGACCATTCTGGCCAACATGGTGAAACCCCGATTCTACTAAAAATACAAAAATTAGCTGGGCGTGGTGGCATGCACCTGTAATCCCCGCTACTCCAGAGGCTTAAGCAGGAGAATCGCTTAAGCCTGGGAGGCGGAGGTTTCAGTGAGCCAAGATGGCGCCATTGCACTCTAGCCTGTGTGACAGAGCAAGACTCCATCTCGGCGCAGGGGGCAGGGGCGAACAACTCCCACAATTCAAATATAAAAAGATAAATAAATAATTCCAACATAAAAATGGGGGCTGGGCATGGTGGCTCATGCACATAATCTCAGCACTTTGGGAGGACAGGGCAGGAGGATCACTTGAGGCCAGGAGTTTAAGACAAGTCTGAGAAACATAGCAAGACCCCATCTCTATTTAAAAAAAAAATTAAGGAGCCAGGTGCAGTGGTTCACACCTGTAATCCCAGCACTTTGGGAGGCCAAGGCAGGTGAATTGCTTGAGGTCGGGAGTTCAAGACCAGCCTGGGCAACATGACGACACCCCATCTCTACAAAAAATAAAAAATTTAGCCAGGTGTGGTGATATGTGAGTCCCAGCTATTTGGGAGGCTGAGGTGAGAGGATCACTTGGGCCCAGGAGGTTGAGGCTGTAGTGAGCCATAGTCACATCACTGCACTCCACCCCAGGTGACAGAGCGAGACCTGTCTCAAAAAAATTTATTTTTTAATTAGTGGGGCATGGTAGTGCATGCCCATGGCCTCAGCTACTCCAGATGCTGGGGCAGGAGGATCCTGTGAGCCTGGGAGTTCGAGGTTGCAGTGAGCTATGATCACGCCACTGCACTCCAGCCTGGGCAACAAAGTGAGACTCTATCTCTTGAAATACATAATTAAAAAAAAAAAAAATTTAACACGGCCGGGTGCAGTGGCTCACGCCTGTAATCCCAGCACTTTGGGAGGCTGAAGCAGGTGGATCACAAGGTAAGGAGATCGAGACCATCCTGGCTAACATGGTGAAACTCCATCTCTACTAAAAATACAAAAAATTAGCTGGGCGTGGTGGCAGGCACCTGTAGTCCCAGCTGCTCGGGAGGCTGAGGCAGGAGAATGGTGTGAACCCGGGAGGTAGAGCTGGCAGTGAGCCAAGATAGGCAACTGCACTCTAGCCTGGGGGACAGAGCGAGACTCCATCTCAAAAAAAAAAGAAAAAAAATTTAACACATGTCCACAAAAAACCTGTACAGAATGTTCACAGCAGCATCATTAATAATAGCCGAATAGCCAAATAGTGGAAACACGCCAAATGTCCATCAAATGAGGAATGTACAAACAAAATGTAGTCTGTCCATACAATGGAATATTATTCAGCCATGAAAAGAAATGAAGTAATGATACATGCTACAACATGGATGTACCTTGGAAACATTATGCTTAGTGGAAGAAGCCAGGCACAAAAAGCTACATATTATATGAGTCTATCTATAGAAAATGCCCAGAATAGGCAAATCCATTGAGACAGAAAGTAAATCAGCGGTTGTCAGGAACTGGGAGGAAAGGGAATCAGGAGGGTGACTGCTAATGGGTAAAGATTTCTTTTTGGGGTGATGAAAATGGTCTGGAAAGGTCAGGTGTGGTGGCTCACGCCTGTAATCCCAGCACTTTGGGAGGCCGAGGCGGGTGGATCATGAGGTCAGGAGATCCAGACCATCCTGGCTAACACGGTGAAACTCCGTCTCTACTAAAAATACAAAAAAATTAACCGGGCGTGGTGACAGGCGCCTGCAGTCCCAGCTACTTGGGAGGCTGAGGCAGGAGAATGGCAAAAACCCTGGAGGCAGAGATTGCAGTGAGCCGAGACTGCGCCACTGCTCTCCAGCCTGGGCGACAGAGCGAGACTCCATCTCAAAAAAAAAAAAAAGAAAAGAAAAAGAAAATAGTATGGAATTAGACAGTGGGTAATGATTGTGCCACCTTATCAATATACCAAAAACCACTGAATTGTACACTTTAAAATGGTGACTTTTATGGTATGTGAGTTGAATTTCTATTTTTAAAAAGGAAAATTATTGTGGTAATGGTTGTGTAATTATAAACCTACTAAATATCGAATTGTACACTTTAAAGGGTGAATTGTATGGCATGTGAATTACATCTCAAGAAAGCTATTACCAAAAAAAAAAAAATTATAGGATTCGTGATCAAATCCAGGTCTTCCCATTCCCAAAACAAATACTCCCAATTGCTCCACCACTCTGCCTTATTTGCCAACTGACTAATCCCAAAGGGGCTCTTTACCTCCCCGTTTTCAACACACAAGCTCCTTTTCCTCTCCTACCCTGCCCTCTGAGTAACAAAAAGGCAAATGCTTTCTTCTTTTTTCATATTTTATTTTATTTCCACAAAAACTGAAGCACTGTATGGTTTCTTCTTTCTAAGCACGGTGTTGTCCAGCTCAGGCCCTCCTCAAAAGCTCTTAAGTACCTACAAATCCAAAGTCCATTCTCTTTCTCTGAATTATGGAAAGAGAGAAAATAAAATAAAATAAAGTAAAATAAAATCTAAAATAAAATAGTCATTCAATTTCCTTAACCTGGAAACCAAGGCCTCTCAAGATCTAGGACCCTGCTCCACATGGCCAAACAAATCTCCCTGTCCTTCTTTGAGTCATGTCCTTTCCTGCTGTCCCGGTGCCTGCAGAACCCACTCTCCACCCCTCCACTGCATGGCTAAATCCTAACTCTCTGCTCTGATGCTACCTAGTACCTTCTCTGAGTTCAGAGTTTCACACACCCAGGCACAAGCATTAATTGCACTTCCTCTGAGCTCTCATGGGTCTCTATTTATCCCTCTACACATTTCTCCCTGTATTAAACTGCTGAGACATATATTCCTTGAGGACTGCACAGTGAACAACCCAACTGGTTGTTGGCACACTGCGACACTCACAAAAGTCACACTGCGACACTCACAAAAGTCTGGCACACTGTGACACTCACAAAAGTCACACTGCGACACTCACAAAAGTCACACCAAACCTACTGAAGTGAATTCAGTCTCGCCCCCAGTCATCCCACTGCTCTTTTTTCCCTAATGTCAGTTTTCCTGCCAACTAAAAACACTACAGGCAATTTGAACATGATGTTTAGAATTATAATGGATGAAAACCAGTTACAGCCACATTTATTTCATATAAATGAACCTCTGTGAGCTTTATTGCCTTGGTCGCCTTGACTACCCAGCTGCTGGTTGGCATACCCTGCTCAGCCCAAGGGGTGGAAATGTTCCCCTAGCACAGTGATGTCAGCTGGAGTTAAAGGAAGAGAATGAGGTCAGAGGCTGAAGTACCAGCAGCTTCTTGAGTGGTTCATGCTACCATCTCATGGGGACTTCTCCTACCTGTTCCTCAACTCCAACTGAGACAGCCACGGGGTTGGGAAGTCTGAGGCGGTGTGCCACGGTTGTGCTCTGACAAGGTGTCAGGAAGGGAGCCAGAGAGAGCCAGGCCAACCCCTACTCTGGGTTTCCCTTAGGTTGTTTTCATCGGAAATGCCTCTCTTTTTCCTAGCCACTGCTGCCCCCTGGTGCCCTCATCTGCCATACCCTACAACACACCACCAGCCCTACCCTAAGGAACATTAGAAATACATCCCAACGGGCAGGCGCGGTGACTCACGCCTGTAATCCCAGCTCTTTAAGAGGGTGAGGCGGGCAGATCACCGAAGTCAGAGTTCGAGACCAGCCTGAGCAACTGGAGAAACACCGTCTCTACTAAAAAAAAAAAATACAAAATTAGTTGGGTGTGGTGGCATGCACCTGTAATCCCAGCTACTTGGGAGGCTGAGGCAGGAGAATCACTTGAACTCAGGAGGCAGAGGTTGTGGTGAGCCGAGATCACGCCATTGCACTCCAGTCTAGGCAACAAGAGCGAAATTCCGTATCAAAAAAAAAAAAAAAAAAAAAAAAACAAGAGAGAGAAAGGAAGAAAAGAAATACATCTCAGCACTTTGGGTGGCCAAAACGGGTGGATCACTTGAGGTCAGGAGTTCGAGACCAGCTTGACCAACATGGGGAAACCCCTTCTCTACTAAAAATACAAAAATTATCTGGGTGTGGTGACACACACCTGTCCCAGCTACTCGGGAGGCTGAGGCAGGGGAATTGCTTGCACCTAGGAGGCAGAGGTTGCAGTGAGCTGAGATCACGCCACTCAAGCCTGAGCAACAGAGTAAGACCCTGTCTCAGAAAACAAAAACCACAAAAAAATGTGATTTACATTTTCTAGTAGCCACATTTTAAAAGGGAAAAATAAAACAGGTGAAATTAATTTTAATAATACATTTATTTTATGACCAGGCACAGTGGCCTACACCTGTAATCCCAGCACTTTGAGAGGCCAAGACAGGAGGATCTCCTTGCTGGTTTCAAGAGCTTGAAACCAGCCTAGGCAACATAATAAGGCCACATCTCTACAAAATAATATGAATACTAATGTATTCTATGTAGCCCAGTATATACAAACTATTAGCAGTTCAACATATGATCAGTATTTTTTTTTTTTTTTTTTTTTT
>NW_012102031.1:11800405-11814318 GCF_000951045.1 Mandrillus leucophaeus
GGTGGATCACGAGGTCAGGAGATCGAGACCATCCTGGCTAACATGGTGAAACCCCATCTCTACTAAAAATACAAAAAACTAGCCGGGCGTGGTGGCGGGTGCCTGTAGTCCCAGCTACTTGAAGGCTGAGGCGGGAGAATGGCGTGAACCCGGGAGGCGGAGCTTGCAGTGAGCCGAGATCGTACCACTGCACTCCAGCCTGGGCGACACAGCGAGACTCCGTCTCAAAAAAAAATTTTTTTTTGAGACGGAGTCTCTCCTGTCCCCAGGCTGGAGTGCAGTGACACAATCTTGGCTCACTGCAACCTCCACTTCCCGGATTCAAGTGACTCTCCTGCCTTAGCCTCCCTAGTAGCTGGGACCACAGGCGCACACCACCACGCCCAGCTAATTTTTTTGTATTTTTTAGTAGAGACGGGGTTTCACCACATTGGCCAGGATGGTCTCGATCTCCTGGCCTCGTGATCCACCCACCTCGGCCTCCCAAAGTGCCGGGATTACAGTTGTGAGCCACCATGCCTGGCCCGGTATAAAAATTATTAATGAGATATTCTACATTCTTTCTTCCATGCTAACTCTTCAAAATCTAGCGTGTCCTTTATACTTCCAGCACACCTGAAATCAGACAAGACAGGTGTCAAGTGCCCAACAGCCACATGTGGTTCATGGCTACTGTGCTGGAGAGCCTAGTGTCTGTGCCAGACAACTTAGTGCTTGTCCCTTGAACAGTAGGGTCTCTGTGGTGCTTGTCCCTTGAACAGTACTGTCTCTGTGGGCCTAACCAGAGCTGCCTGTGCCCCGAACCAAATTTATCTCTAGGCCAGTCCTGTTCCCTGTGCTCCAAGCTCGGAGACCCAGCTTCCTGCTTGTCATCTCCACTTTCCTGTCTTACAGAAATCTCTGTAAGTTCATCAAAACTGCATTTGTATTTTCCTCCCCAAAATGTATCTCCCACAACCCACTCCAACTCAGTCAGTGGCACCACAGTCCACCCAGTTGCTAGAAGTCAAATCCAAGGAGTCACACTTTTCCTTCACCCAAATGGTCATAAAGTCCTGTCAATTCTGTCCACGCCCGGATAATGTTTGTATTTTTAGTAGACACGGGGTTTCACCATGTTGGCCAAGATGGTATCGATCTCTTGACCTCATGATCCGCCTGCCTCAGCCTCCCAAAGTGCTGGGATTACAAGCATGAGTCACCGCGCCCGGCCTCAATGATTTCTGACTAGTTTAACTCCTACCTTCCCACCTTCTCACTCCACACCCACACAGAGCAGCCGGAGGAACTGGACCACTCCCTTACCCACATCCCTCCACCAGCTTCCCAACGCCTTCTACTAAAATCCAAACTCCTGGCCTAGCTTTGCCATATGCCTCCACAACTTGCTCCCTGCACCTCACTGCCCATCACTCTCCCACTGGCCATATGCCTCAAATCTGCTAAACTCATTTCCACTTCCTGGTCCCTCTCTCCGGAATGCTCTTCCTCCAGATCCTTCCATGCCTGGCTCCTTCTCATCATTCGGGTCTCTTGAGTGGCCTTCCCTCTCCACCTTATCTGCAATAGTCCCTTCATCCTTAGTCATTTGCTAGCCCATCATCTTTTTACGTTCTCCAGAGCATTCATCACTTCCTGATATTATTTGTCTAATTGGTTACTTGCTTTCTGTCTTCTTCCAGTACAACATAAGCTCCATGACAGAAAGCATTTCTCCTGTATTGTTCATCGCTGTTTTTGGAGCAAATAGAACAGAATCTAGCACAGAGTAACACATGCATGAGTGTGTGAGTGGATGAATGTGATTCCCTCTGTCTGGAACATTCTCTCCATTCCATGGCTGGCTCCTCCTCTTTCAGGTCTTAGGCTAAGTGTCACCTGCTCAGAGAGTCCTCCAAGAATGGCCTGCTTTGTTCTGTATCTTAGCACCCTCCTTGCTACCCTCATAGCACATACCACAATTTTAACTTTTTTTTTTCTTTTTTTTTTTTTTGAGACAGAGTTTCGCTCTTGTTGCCCAGACTGGAGTGCAGTGGTACAATCTCGGCTCACCACAACCTCCGCCTTCCAGGTTCAAGCGATTCCCTTGCCTCAGCCTCCTGAGTAGCTGGGATTAGAGGCATGCGCCATGACACTCAGCTAATTTTGTATTTTTAGTAGAGACGGGGTTTCTCCATGTTGGTCAGGCTGGTCTCGAACTCCCAACCTCAGGTGATCCGCCCGCCTCAGCCTCCCAAAATGCTGGGATTACAGGCGTGAGCCACTGCACCCGGCCTCACAATTTTGACTTTAACCAATTCGTTTACTTTCTTTTTTGTCTTCGCCCACTGCCCTCATCACCACTTCTAGACTCTGCACTCCATAAACAGGGTCAATGTCTGTACAGTTCACTCCTGTCACTCATTGCCTAGCACAAAGCCTGGCATGTGGTGGATGTCCAATAAACACTGGTTGTGAATGAATAACCAACTCTTCCTGGGACCTCCCAGGTCTGCCCAGGAGAACAATCCCCTGGGAGTATCCCACCAAGTCCCTACAAAAAATCTGCCTCGCCCTGGTCACCTCTGATTTCCAGGAGCTGTAGCTCCCGCCTTACTGGAACACTGAGGCTGCCTGGGCATGATGTGAGCTGACCACCCCAGCTTCAAAGAAAGGAGCAAGACTGGGGCAGAAAGAGAGGATCGTTGTCCCGAGTATACATCTGAGTCTTGCCAATTTCCCTCCCTCCCTCCCCCAGGGTCATCAGACCCCTCCTCCCAACAAGGGTCCCAGGAGTCCACCCAGGTTGGGCTGAGGGAGGGTTTCTGACCCAGCTCCCACCCTCCCCAGTACCTATCCCAACCCCAGTGGGTGGAGCTCACAGCCAGGACTTCAGTGTTCCCACTTACCAAGCCAGAAAGCAAGAGTCTGTCGGCGGGAGCTCCCATCCCCACACTGTCGCTAGAGAGTTCTACAATATCCTTGGGCACACCTGAAATTATAGAAGCCACATGTCAAGTGTGCAACAGCAACATATGGTTAGTGGTTATTGTACCAGACAGCTTAGCTCTTGCACTCCGAACATCATGGCCCCAGGATTTCTGTTAGAAACCCTTCCACTCAAGTCTCAAGCCTTAGAGATCATGGAACCTAAGCTCTTCACTGCCCAGAGAGGAGCAGGGACAGGCCCAGGGTCATACAGCCAAGGTCAGAACCCCAGGCTCCTGTGGGTGGGGGTAACAGACACAGTGTCCGCTGGAGCCCAAGAGTTCAGGCCACCTCTGTCTTTTCTCATTTCTTTCTTCCATTCTTCCTCCCCTGCATCAGGAAGCCCACGAGAGGTCAGGTTATAACTTCCCCACACCTGGGCTTTCACCTCCATGGTTATATTTCCAAACCCACAGTACCGGGCAGGGCAAGGAAGTAGGTGGCAGGTTTTGGTTCAGGGGGATTGTGTGTGTTTGTTTGAGAGGGGTCTCCTCGCTGTCACCCAGCCTGGAGTGCAGTAGTGCAATCGAATGCACCACTGGAGTGCAGTCGAGGATCACTGCCGCCTCGACTTTCTGGGCTCAAGCTCCATCTTCCCACCTCGGCCTCCCATGTCCAGCTAATTTTTTTTCTTTAGAGATGGGGTTACTTACTACATTGCCCAGGCTGGTCTTGAACCCCTGACCTCAAGTGATCCTCCCACCTTGGCCTCACAAAGTGCTGAAGTTATGGGTGTGAACCACCATGTCCAGGCTGTTTCCCCTTTCTGAAAGCTGTCCATGGTGACACCAAGGCCTGGGTGAAGTGACCTGCACAGGCACACACAGTGAGGTGGAAGCACTGCCATGACCAGCCCAGGAATGCTCTCTCCAGCTCAGGGCCGGGTCCCACTGCCCTGGCACCTCCTGGAAGGACCTGGGTCTGGGCCCCCATGCTGCCAGCTCTGACACAGAAGGCGGTCAGTGGATCAGGCCCAGCCTATAGCTGCTCCAGGTACGGGAAGGATCAGGCCCAGCCCACAGTCAATCAGGGTCGGGTGGGGAAGGGCTGAACGTGGAGTAACTCTCAGTACAGCCACTGAGAGCCAGGGCTCTGGCCCCTCCACTGCCACTCTTCTGCTCCAGGGACAGCTGTGCCGGCCGAGCGCCACCTCAGGAGTGGGTTGGCATCGTTGTCCCCTCTGCCCCCTAAGGGCCTGGGAGATCCTGAGGGGAAAAAAACCAAGGCCCTTTGACAAGTAACTCTGACCAAAAGCAAAAAAATGGCCAGGCACGGTGGCTCACACCTGTAATCCTAGCACTTTGGGAGGCCGAGGCAGGCGGACTCTTGAGGCCAGGAGTTCAAGACCAGCCTGAACAACATAGTGAAACCTTGCCTCTACTAAAAATACAAAAATTAGCCAGGCATTGTGGCGAGTGCCTGTAATCCCAGCTACTCAGGAGGCTGAGGCAGGAGAATCGTTTAGACCCGGAAGGGAGAGGTTGCAGTGAGCCAAGATGGCACCACTGCACTCCAACCTGGGCAACAGAGCAAGACTCAAAAAAATAAAAACCAAACAAAAAAACAAACGGAAAAAGCAAGGCCTAGGCGCCACATATTCCCTCCCCTCACCATCCTCCATGGACTCTGCTCACTCTCACGGTGTGCAGGGCTCGGGGACACAGGTGACAAGGGCACGGTGATGGCCAGCCGACCACCTGACACGAACCGCAACGATTGGACCGATGCGGTGGCTCCGCCTGTGATCCCAGAGCTTTGGGAGGCCGAGGCGGGAGGATCGCTTGAGCCCAATGTGTGGAAGGATGTGGAATCTGAGTGAGCCGAGATGACGTCACTGCACTCCAGCCTGGGTGACATAGGGAGGAGACTCCTCTCAAAAAAAGAAAAAAGGAAAGAAAGAGAAAGAAAGTGAGGGACAGAGAGAAGGAAGGAAAAGAAAGAGAGACGGAAAGAAAAGACAAGAAAAAAGAGAAAAAAGAAAGGCAAGAGAAAGAAAGGAAACGCAGGGACTGACTGAGGGACTGATGGAGGAGCAGTGTGAGTCGGGCTGGGGACCCGACTGACTGACCGGCTGCACTGGGGTTGCTGCGGGGTGGCGGCGACAGCCAGCCTCTCAGCCTCGGTTTCCGCCTGCCTCTGCCTCAAGCCAACTCACCGCGTGGCCTTTCCCGCCACTAACCGGCGCCTGAACCAAAACGCACAGAGCCTGACGGAGCTCCCTCAGAGAGTCGTCAGAGCCCCGGCGCTGCTCCACGGCGCCACCTCGAGGATGCGCCTGGAAGGGAGGGGCTGGGAAGTGGGCGGGGTCAGGGGCGGGGCTACAGGTGGAGCGTCGGCGGGAGCTCCCGCATCCCTTTTCCCGCGACGCGGCTCCTCTTCCCAGCCTCCTTGGCTCGTCTCTGGAGCCTCTTCCTCCTCCCGCTTCCGAGTGGGCGGGTCCCCGCTGGAGCCTGAGTCGCACTGCAGACCTATCCTGCGGCCTGATGGGGTGAAAAAAACTCCCAGTTTCCCATTAGACTCCCTGGCAGCCTGGGCATCCCGACGGTTCCAGGGACCCGCTGGGGCAAGTGACGGCCGAACCTTTGGGCGCCAGGCTGGCAGCAGACGTGATAGAGGTGAAAACCCCACCACCCTCTTAATCCCCAGAAATGCTAGAGGATTCGGGGGGGCCTGAGCGAACAGCTGAGGGTAAGAGCCGATATTTGCATTATTGGTTACTAGGCCCAGAAATAGCCCTCAACTCCATTTGCTCCCTCCCTCGCATCCCGCTGCTCTTAACACTTGCAAGCTCACCTGCCTGCCAGGTGGCCGGTCTGGAGCGTGGCGAGCACCTTCGAGCCCCGTAGGTGGCAGCACAGGCCTGAGAAAGTCGTACCAGAATGGCGCCTCCCTTCCAAACTCAGAAAGGCCAGGAGAGACAGAGCCACTTAGGGGAGAAAACTAAGGTCCAGAGTGGCAGAAACATCCTCATATCCCAAAGGGTCTTAAACCCTAATTTCTTGCCCCAGGACAAGGAGACAAGGCAGAGTAAAGAGAGGCTCACAGGGAGACGCCATAGCAAGTAACAGTTCAGAACTCAGGTGCACCACACCACGCTACTGTGGGCGTCTCCTTAACTCTCTGAGGCCATTTCCTGACCTGTGAAATTAGGGACAAGAAGGATACCTGCGTCACGGGATGTTTTGAGATTAACTGAGATGCTGCATGCAAATCACCACAGGGCATGTGGTAAGTGCTCTAA
Source organism: Mandrillus leucophaeus (assembly GCF_000951045.1). NCBI lineage: Eukaryota > Metazoa > Chordata > Mammalia > Primates > Cercopithecidae > Mandrillus > Mandrillus leucophaeus. The sequence goes on from NW_012102031.1 coordinate 11,806,614, forward strand.
TATATGTAAATCAATGTTCCACTGTTTTTTGTTTGTTTGTTTTCAAGACAGGGTCTCAGTCTGTTACCCAGGCTAGAGTACAGTGGCATGATCATAGCTTACTGCAGCCTCGAACTCCTGGGCACAAGTGATTCTCCCACCTCAGCCTCCTGAGTAGCTGGGACTATAGGCATCGCTATGGAGCCCAGCTAAATTATCTTTTTTCATGTTTCGCAGAGATGGCATCTTTCTACATTGCCCAGGCTGGTCTGGAACTCCTGACCTCAAGCAATCCTCCTGCCTCGGCCTGCCAAAGTGCTAGGATTACAGGAGTGAGCCACCATGCCCAGCTGAGTGTGATGTCTTTTCTACTGTGTCAACTTGGCTAGACTGAAGGCCCCAATTATTCCAGCACTAAACCGGATGTTTTGGTGAAGTTATTTTGTAGATGCAAATAAAGTCCATCATCAGTTGACTTTACATAAAGGAAAGATATCCTAGATAATTTAGGTGGGCTTGATAGACTCAGTTGAAAGGCCTTAAAATCAGATGAGGTTTTCCTGAAGAAGAAATTCTGCCTGTGGATAGCAGCTTCAGCCCGTGACAAGAGTTCCAGCCTGCACTTACTGCACTTACCTTGCCAACCCCACAATCACGCAAATCACCTTGTAACAAATCTCTTCATCTGTATCCCCTTACTGGTACAGTTTCTCTGATTGAACCCTGACTAATACATTAAGGAAGCAGTGTGGCCGGACGCAGGGGCTCACACCTGTAAACCCAGCACTTTGGGAAGCTGAGGCAGGCGGATCACTTGAGGTCAGGAGTTTTGAGACCAGCCTGGCCAACATAGTGAAACTGTCTCTACTAAAAATACAAAAATTAGCTGGGTATGGTGGTATGCACCTGTAATCGCAGCTACTCGGGAGGCTGAGGCACAAGAATCGCTTGAACCTGGGAGGCGGAGGTTGCAGTGAGCCGAGATTGCACCACTGCACTCCAGCCCAGACAACAGAGCGAGACTCTATCTCAAAAAAAAAAAAAAAAAGAATGTGTGTGTGTGCACGTGTGCATGTCCGTGTGCATGTGTGTGTGTTGGGAGTCACAGGGCCTAATCTTCATGTTTATTCACTTCTTTTTTTTTCTTTTCTGAGACAGTCTCACTCTGTTGCCCAGGGTGAATTGCAATGACACCATCTTGGCACATGCAGCCTCGACCTCCCAGCCTCAAGCAATTTTCCCACCTCAACCTCCCGAGTAACTGGAACTACAAGGCCTGGCTAATTTTTGTATTTTTTATGGAGATGGGGTTTTGCCATATTACCCAGGCTAGTTTCGAACTCCTGAACTCAAGCAATCCACCTGCCTCGGCCTCCGAAAGTGCTGGGATTACAGGTGTGAGTCACCGCGCCCAGCCTATTCACTCCTTTTTAAGCTCCGGATAGTTTGTGACTTTTGAGGTCCAGTACTTGGAGGCACTAGCAAAACCATGGTTATTTATTGGTAGGGCTGGGCTATGAGGTAGCTAGAGGCAGAGGGCCCCTTCCACCAGTCCTGCCCTCTGAGGCCTCAGTTTCATGGATGTGCCTGCTCATTCCCCTCTTCTCCCTGGCTCGATGTGGGCCTGGAAAAGAGAGCTACAAAGCATGCTGTCCTTGGGAACCAGCTGGTGAAGAGGAGGCTTCTCCCCCAGCAACCATCTGTCCCACATGTCCCTGTACCCTGCCTCTCCCACCTCTACCCCACAGGCTCATGTGTCATGCACAAACACCGCTTGCCCGCCTGCCCTAATTCTTTTTTTTGGGCCAGAGTCTCACTCTGTCGCCCAGGCTGGAGTGCAGTGGTGCGATCTCGGCTCACTGCAACCTCCACCTCCTGGGTTCACGCTATTCTCCTGCCTCACCCTCCCGAGTAGCTGGGACTACAGGTGCTCGCCACCATGCCTGGCTAATTGTTTTGTATTTTTAGTAGAGACAGGGTTTCACCATGTTAGCCAGGATGGTCTCGAGCTCCTGACCTCGTGATCTGCCCGCCTCGGCCTTCCAAAGTGCTGGGATTACAGGTGTGAGCCATTGCACCTGGCCGGGCAGAACTTTAAAGGCAGGTGGAGAGCACCTGTAATAGAGAGAAAGTGGCTCTCATGATGAAGCTCTGCTGAGCTGAGAGGTCTCGTCACTTCCTAGACCCTTGGTTTGCTCCTCTGCACACTCGATGGCAATAAGCAACAAGGAGTTGGCCAGCTTGAAAGCACCTGGGACTTTACGGGCTCTTGAATTATCTTCCTTTCACCAGGAAACTGGGGAGGCTGGAGAAACATCACGTGGTGGGAAGAGAGTAGGCTCCTGAGTCAGCAAGCCTGAGTTTGAGGCCTGGTGCCCCCACTTGCAAGCTATGGGACCTTCAGGAAGTTCTGGAACCTATCAGAGCCTGATTTCCTCATCTGTAAGATGGGCCATGGCTGGGCGTGATGGCTCACACCTGTAATCCCAGCACTTTGGGAGGCCGAGGCTGGCGGATCACCTGAGATTGGGAGTTCGAGACCAGCCTGACCAACATGGAGAAACCCTGTCTCTACTAAAAATACAAAATTAGCTGGGCGTGGTGGCGCACACCTGTAATACCAGCTACTCGGGAAGCTGAGGCAGGAGAATCACTTGAACTCTGGAGGCGGAGGTTGCAGTGAGCCAAGATTGCGCCACTGCACTCCAGCCTGGGCAACAAGAGTGAAACTCCATCAAAAAAAAAAAAAAAAAAAAAAAGATGGGCCAGTGGGTGCAGAGCCCCCTCACAGAGCTCCTGTGGGGACAGTAACACAGCTGGCACACAATGCTCTCTCCACCTTTCTTAGGGGGCTGGTAAAAGTGAAAGCCCCCATGTTAACATAAGAGTGTCATTACTACTGCTGAAAAGACGCAACCCCGAATCCCTCTAAAAAAAATCCCAGCTGGGCGCGGTGGCTCACACCTGTAATCCCAGCGCTTTGGGAGGCAGAAGCAGGCAGATCACGAGGTCAGGAGATCGAGACCATCCTGGCTAATACAGTGAAACCCCATCTCTACTAAAAATACAAAAAATTAGCCAGGTGTGGTGGCTGGCGCCTGTAGTCCCAGCTACTTGGGAAGCTGAAGCAGGAGAGTGGCGTGAACCCGGCAGGCAGAGCTTGCAGTGAGCCGAGATCGTGCCACTGCACTCCATCCTGGGTGACAGAGCAAGACTCTGTCTCAAAAAAAAAAAAAAAAAAATTCCAAAAACCTGCTTCTCCCAAGGTACAGCGTTGAAAAAGGCACTCTTTTTTTTTTTTTTTTGAGATGGAGACTTGCTCTGTCACCCTGGCTGGAGTGCAGTGGCGCGATCTCGGCTCACTGCAAGCTCTGCTCCTGGGTTCACGCCACTCTCCTGCCTCAGCCTTCCTAGCAGCTGGGACTACAGGCGCAAGCTGTGGCACCCGGCTAACTTTTTTGTATTTTTAGTAGAGACGGAGTTCACTGTGTTAGCCAGGATGGTCTCGATCTCCTGACCTCATGATCCACCTGCCTTGGCCTCCCAAAATTCTGGGATTACAGGCGTGAGCTACCATGCCCGGCAAAAGGCACCCCTTTTTAAGACCACCCCTGAGAGTGTGTGCCTCCTTAAATGTTCCCTAGACTTGGCATGGTGGCTCATGCCTGTAATCCTAGCATTTTGGGAGGCCTAGGTGGGAGAATTGCTTGAACCCAGGAGTTTGAGACAGTCTGGGCAACATAGCAAGACCCCACCTCTACAGAAATCAGCTGGTTGTGGTGGTGTGCACTTGTAGTCCTAGCCACTCGGGAGGCTGAGGTCAGAGGATCATTCCAGGCTGCAGTGAGTTATGATCTCGCCACTGCACTCCAAACTGGGTAACAGAGTGAGACCCTGTCTCTTAAAAAAATAAATAAAATTTAAAAATTTAAAAAAATATGTCGTGGGCTGGGCACGGTGGCTCACGCCTATAATCCCAGCACTTTGGGAGGCAGAGGTGGGCCGATCATCTGAGGTCAGGAGTTCAAGACCAGCCTGGCCAACATGGTGAAACCCTGTCTCTACTAAAAATACAAAAAAAATTAGCTAGGCGTTGTGCCACTCGCCTGTAGTCCCAGCTACTCAGGAGTCTGAACCCTGGAGGAGGAGGTTGCTGTGAGCCGAGATTGTGCCCCTGCACTCCAGCCTGGATGACAGAGTGAGACTCCGTCTCAAACAACAGCAACAACAAATATATATATGTTGCGCCTTAGGCACCTCTCTTGCTCACCTTAGGCCCAGCCCTGCACCCCTGCCTCATCTGAAAGAAGAGCAGCATCCCTCTCCATGCCATATTACTCACAACAGAAACCTGGGTAGCCTGAGTCCTTCCTTGCCCTAACCCTCAAACTCAGTCCTTCAGCAAATCCTGTCAACTCTACCTCTTAAATATGTATCCACCATGTCCCTCGATCTTACAACTACCACATAGGTGCCTGCCACTCAAGCTGTCTCTGGAGCAAACTGCTCTCCCACCTGTCCCACACAACAGCCAGGTGAGTTTTTTTTATTTTTTTGAGATGGAGTCTCAGTTTGTTGCCCAGACTGGAGCGCAGTGGCGCGCACTAGAATGCAAAGGGAGCACGGAAAGTATCAGGCATGGAAAGGAGGCTGGCGGCCAGCAGGAAACAGGCTGGAGAGGAATTTGAGATGAAGGTGACATGGGCAGGGCAGCAGGGACCTTGGAGGCCTCCATCTTCTGAGCACTGGGAAAGCCCTGTGGACATGTTTTGAGCTGTGGGAGAAACAATCCTGTTTGCATTAAAAAAAATCTCAGGCGGGCGCGGTGCCTCATGCCTGTAATCCTAGCACTTTGGGAGCCTGAGGTGGGTGGATCACCTGAGGTCAGGAGTTCAAGACCAGCCTGGCCAACATACTGAAACCCCATCTCTACAAAAATACAAAAATTAGGCCGGGCATGGCGGCTAACTCCTGTAATCCCAGCACTTTGGGAGGCCAAGGCGGGCTGATCACAAAGTCAGGAGATTGAGACCACAGTGAAACACCATCTCTACTAAAAATACAAAAAATTAGCCGGGCGCTGTGGCGGGTGCCTGTGGTCCCAGCTACTCGGGAGGCTGAGGCAGGAGAATGGCGTGAACCCGGGAGGTGGAGCTTGCAGTGAGCCAAGATTGCGCCGCTGCATTCCCCCCAGCCTGGGTGACCGAGTGAGACTCCATCTCAAAAAAAAAAAAAAAAAGCTGGGTGTAGTGGTGAGCACCTGTAGTCTCAGCTACCTGGGAGGCTGAGGCAGGAGAATTGCTGGAACCTGGGAGGCTGAGGCAGGAGAATTGCTGGAACCTGGGAGGCAGAGGCTGCAGTGAGCCAAGATCGCGCCACTGCCCTCCAGCCTGGGCAATGGAGAGAGACTGCGTCAAAAAAACAAAACAAAACCAAAAAAAACACATGTCCCTCAAGTGCCCTCCCTTTTGAGCACCATGCCCAGTCCATACCACTGTGTGCATTTGGGTGACTGTGGGATCACCCTCACCCCACCACAGACACATGACCCTGAGCACCATGAGGACAGGGATCTGGGCTGTTTTACTCGCTGTGGTATCCCCAGTAGCCATACACAGGAGGAACTGAATCAAAGCTTGTTGGATGAGCCATAGCTGAAGGAAGATTATGGGCAGGGAGCCACATGCCCTGGTTTGCTTGGGGAGGCCATGCTCACTTGTCTTTCCCACACAATAATAATGGTGCCCTGTTCACTCTCAAATGTCCCAATTTGATGACATAAGATCAACGTAGTTATTGGAAAGGAGAAGGGGTTCACCCCAAGCCTCTGCTCTGTCCCAGCCCCACACTGGTTTCCCACTTGCCCCCAACAAGCGCAAAGTTCAAAGCTTTTTCTTCTAACTCCTGAGATTTTGTTGTTGTTGTTAATATTTCCCTGCATTGCCCTCAATCTCCAGAAAAACATAAAAATTCTGTCTGCCCATTTCACTGCAGAAGTGGCCTTCGGGAGGGTTGCCATGGTGATCAAATGATGTCACTGTCCTGGAAACAGTTGCCTAGGAGATGTGTGATGTCACTTCCAGGAGATGATTTCCATGGTAACCATCTCAGTGGAATTGGGGGGTGGCCAGGAAATGGGGGCTGAGGGCGGATACAGAAGGGACAAATGTGAAGAGCGGAAGGAAAGGGGGAGGGGGAGGAATGCAGGAAAAAACCAGGAAGAGGAAGGGGACCATCCCAGAGCAGTTGAAAATAATATACAGAATCTCAGAAATGGAAAGGTCCCCAGAGACCACTAAATGCAACAACCTCATTTTTACAGAGGCTGCTGAGAGGCCAGGACTTGCTCAAGGTCTCACCACCAGTTGGCGGGTAACGTTAGAGCCAAGCCCAAGGCTGCGTGACTCTCAGTTTTGGGTGGGGGAATAAAAGATTCCTTTCAGCCATTTCTTTTTGTTTTGTTTTGTTTTTTTCCTGAGACAGAGTCTTGTTCTGTTGCCCAGGCTGGAGCGGCGCAATCTGGGCTCACTGTAACCTCCACCTCCTGGGTTCAAGCAATTCTCCTGCCTCAGCCTCCCGAATAGCTGGGATTACAGGTGTGCACCACCACACCCGGCTAATTTTTGTATTTTTAGTAGAGATGGCATTTTACCATGTTGGCCAGGCTGGTCTTGAACTCCTGACCTCGTGATCCGCCCACCTCGGCCTCCCAAAGTGCTGGGATTACAGGTGTGAGCCACCACGCCCAGTCTCAGTCATTTAGTTTTAAAAATTCTGGCCTCTAATCAATGAGTTATTCATGAATTCATTACTGTGAGTTTATGTGCTAGGCCTGGAGAGGAACGTGAGTGACATTTTCACAGTTACTTTATATCTTTTTAATGTATTGTTCCCACTTTTTTTGTATCTCCCCACTCTAACACTAGGGTTAGTCCCCCAAAGACAAGGTCCATGTCTGTGTAATTCACTAAGGTCTCCCCAGCCACCTGCTCAGTGTCTACCCCGTAGTGGCAGCTCTTCAATGTGTTTGTTGAATGAATGAAGACAGATAAATGCCATTGTGTGGTACAGACCCACAGTACTGGATCCCAAAGAAGGGACTGCAGTAGCTGACAGGGAGGAGGTAAGATTTCATAAATAGAATAGGGCAAGAGAAGAAAGCCAGACGGGAGAGTAACGGCTTGAGCAAAAGTAAGAGCAGGCTGAACAAACTGGGTACAGCTGGAAAGATTCCAATTGGTGCTTTGATCCACCTCTTGAGTTATACTGTAAACTGCAGTACCTCACTTTTTAAAGTGAAGGAGCTCCAAGGTTTAGGAGTAAGAAGCACATTGAGGTCCAGATTGCCTGGAGATGCGGGTGGGGCAGCAAAAAAGACCAATCTGGCTTAAAAGGCAAATGTAAAGAAGGTGATTGAACAAAGGCTGGCTGTCAAGAAAGAAAGAGGTCTTACCAAGGAAGACCTGGAGTGGCAGGCTTTCAGCCCCTGTCTAAAGACAACATGACATCATGAAAAGCATGTTGAGGCCCTTCGCAAAGACATGCTCTAACACTCCTCAGCTCTGTGACCATAGAAAGTCACTTTTCCTCTCTGAGCTGCTGAAGTGGAGCTATGACCTAATTCACAAGATTATTAGGTTGAACTTTAAAATGTAGGCTAGGCATTGGCTGGGTGCGGTGGCTCACGCCTATAATCCCAGTACTTTGGGAGGCCGAGGCGGGGGGG
>NW_012102031.1:11814593-11831630 GCF_000951045.1 Mandrillus leucophaeus
AGACTGGCCAACATGGTGAAACCCTGTCTACTAAAAACATAAAAATTAGCCGGGTGTGGTGCCATGCACCTATAGTCCCAGCTACTCAGGAAGCTGAGGCCGGAGAATCGCTTGAACCTGGGAGGTAGAGGTTGCAGTGAACTGAGAGTGTGCTACTGCACTCTAGCCTGGGCGACAGAGTGAAACTCTGTCTCAAAAATTAAATAAAAATGTATATAAAGCTTCACTTAGCCGGGTGACTGACTCACCCACGAAAGACAGCAAATGTTATTTCCCCTCCCCTTCCTGGTACAGAATGGCATGGGAGTAGAACTTTGGGAAATGAATTTGACAATAGATTCCCTCGGGTTTGTTTGCTTGAGACAGGGTCTCCCTCTGTCACCCAGGCTGGAGTACAGTGGTGCAATTAGGGCTCACTGCAGCCTCAACCTCCCAGGACCAAGCAATCCTCCCACCTCAGCCTCCCAAATAGCTGAGACTACAGGCATGCAACAACACAGCCAGCTAAATTTTTGTAATTTTAGTAGAGATGGGGTTTTACTGTGCTGCCCACGCTGGCCTCAAACTCCTGGACTCAAGCAATCCTCCTCCCACCTCGGCCTCCAAAAGTGCTGGGATTACAGGTGTGAATCACCGTGCCAGGCCTGTTATAACGTTTCTAGGACTCCTTTTCTCTAGTTGGGGATCAAAATATCCATAGCGTAGTGGAAAGAACCTTAAAGACAGTCTATTTCAGTCTCAACCTTGCCTCTTACTAGCTATGTACCTTATATCACCTAATACCTGGTTTCCTCATCTGTTAACAGTATTAACATTTCTAACTTCCAAGGCTGCTGTAAAGATTCAGACCATGCACTTGAAGTGCCCAGAACACAGTGTTTGTGATGGTAATTTGTATTAGCCAGTCTAATGACTGGGTTTTAAAATGAAAGATGACGTGTCACACCCAGCTCTGAATTATAGTGTTTGTGCTTGTCTGATAGTTACATCTCCTAAGACGAGGACCCTCTCAGTCTCTGCATGGCAGACAGACTGTAAGGGTATATGGGAGGAAGGTATGGAGGGCCTGATGGCCCATGTACAGCCTATTTAATCTTACAGAGTCAAGCGGAATCCTAGCTCCCTGATCCCGAACGATTTAAGACAGCTAAGCATTTACTCAACAATAGCTTCATTATCAAGAATCCTACGCCTTCCCCCAACTCAAAGAAATGGACTTTTGAGCAGGGTTTGAGTAGCTACTGGAAATCTGAAGCAATAGCAACAATAATTTTTTTTGGCGGGTGACAGAGTTTTTGCTCTCGTTGCCCAGGTTGGAGTGCAATGGCGCAATCTCGGTTCACCACAACCTCCGCCTCCCGGGTTTAAGCGATTCTCCTGCCTCAGCCTCCTCAGTAGCTGGGATTACAGGCAGGCGCCTGCACGCCTGGCTAATTTTGTATTTTTAGTAGAGACGGGATTTCTCCATGTTTCACCCATCCTCAGGTGGTCTGCCCACCTCGGACTCCCAAACTGCTAGGATTACAGGCATGAGCCACCGCGCCCGGCCAGCAACAATAAATTTAAACATCCCTTTTCAAGTATAATTTCTTCCATTCTAAGTGAAAACATTAAAAACACTGAAAGTGTCCTCAGAGTGGGATGTGTCGTATTCATTTTCTTTCTGGTCTCAACCCAAAGAGCATGGCAGGTAAGAGAACCAGGGAGGATCTGAATGCTACTCCAGATGCACCAATTTTGCCATGACCTAGAAAGCTATTTCATTTCTCTGGACTTTAGTTTCTCGTGCTGTAACATTGCGATGACCCCTTCTTAACTATTTGAGAAAGTTATCTTGACAAGTTTTAAAACGTTTTAAGTAGAACTGGGAAAAAAAAAAAACCATGCAGCAGTGAAGACTTCCAAGCTTATGCCACATGTAATTTATAGCTCCCTCTTAGGTCCTCTCAAAGAGCCTCATTTATTATTTATGTGGCTGACATCCTTTTTTCTTTTTTTGAACCGAGTCTCATTCTGTTGCCCAGGCTGGAGTGCAGTGGCACAATCTCGGGTCCCTGCAACCTCCGCCTCCTGGGTTCAAGTGATTCTCCTGCCTCAGCCTCCCTCATAGCTGGGATTACAGGTGCCAGCCACCATGCCCAGCTAATTTTTGTATTTTTAGTAGAGACGGGGTTTCACCATGTTCGTCAAACTGGTCTCGAACTCCTAATCTCAAGTGATCCACCCACCTCAGCCTCCCAGAGTACTGGGATTACAGGCATAAGCCACTGCACTCGGCCTATGTGGCTAATATTAATCATGTATGTCCATACTTCCCCATACCTCATTCCCAAATAAGGTGCCTTACACACCAAGAACTTAAGAGTTAAATTTAAACATATAACCCAAATCCTACGCTTAAAAAACTAGGGAGCTGAACCTCAAAGGTGGCATGACTTGCCAAGGTTCCCCAGGCCCCCCAGAGGGCCGTTAAAATTCTGAATAAATCTTGGGTGGAAGCTGTCCTCTGTAGCTTACCAGCTGTATAAATTCTAAAGATCCACAACCTTTACATTTTAGCTTCCTCATCTGTGAAGTGGGACGAAACCTTTCAGAAGACAGCTGTGAAATGTAAATGTAAATGCTTTAGCAACTGCAAAGGACATTTCAAATGGAAAAGCGACCGGACATGGTGGCTCATGCCTGTAATCCCAGCACTTTGGGAGTCTGAGGTGGGAGGATCACTTGAGGTCAGGAGTTCAAGACCAGCCTGGCCAACATGGTGAAACCCCATCTCCACAAAAATACCAAAATTAGCCAGGCATGACAGTGGGTGCCTGTAATCCCAGCTACTCAGAAGGCTGAGGCAGGAGACTTGCTTGAACCTGGGAGGCAGAGAGTGAGCTGAGATCGTGCCATTGCATTCCAGCCTGGGTGACAAGAGACTCCTACCTCAAACAAAAAAAAAAATGTAAGAGCAATTCTTTGTGTGTGTATACGTGTGTGTGTGAGAGGAGAGAGAGAGACACACACACACAAGGTCTTGCTATCTCCCAGGCTGAGGTACAGTGGCACAATCACGGCTCACTGCAGCATGGACCTCCTGGACTCCATCCTCCCACCTCATCTTCCCAGGCAGCTGAGACTACAGGCACACACCACCACAGTCCGGCAACCTTTTGTCTACATGTTTATCAAAACCAAGTGTCTTAGCCATGTAAAGCTTGTTGACTTTCAAATACCTGACCTACTAACTGAAGTGAAACTCAATAACCACTTTATCTTAAAATTAGGTCAACTTGAAACAGGCTTCCTAAGCAGTGTTCATCGGCACATGGGGGGCTCACACTCTACTTCAGAATAAGAAAATAGGTTAAACTTACATGCTTACAAATTACTGTGCTCCACAAAATCAAGGACAGAGATTGTGTCATGGCCATTTCCATCAGTCTAATGCCAAACTTTAGTCAAGGAGGTGTTGAAGGCTGGGCACGGTGGCTCACGCTTGTAACCCCAGCACTTTGGGAGGCCAAGGTGGGCGGATCGCATGAAGTCAGGAGTTTAAGAGCAGCCTGGCCAACATTCAAAACCCCATCTCTACTAAATATATATAAATTAGCCTGGTGTGGTGGTGGGTGCCTGAAATCCCACCTACTCAGGAAGCTGAGCCATGAGAATGGCTGGAACCTGGGAAGTGGAGGCTGCGTGAACTGAGATCATGCCACTGCACTCCAGCCTGGATGACACAGTGAGACTCCGTCTCAAAAAAACAAACAGAAAAAGGTGTTTAAGGGTTCTGTGTTACTGAACCAACTTACCTAACAAACATGTTCATTCCTAGGTGCCACTCTGGAGGTGATAAAAATCGTGAGACGCAGGAAACCACCTCACTCAAGAACAGTCGGCCAGTGATCCCGAGTCTCAAGAGACACCTTGGGGGCAAGCAAGTATTTAAGGGGTAGGTTAGGCTTTTTCTTTTAACTCAGTGAGGTTTGCTTTTCTATTTTAAAGAATACTAACCATTTAACAATAATCACTAAAGATTTCAGGGATGCAAGTTGTGCCCCTAATATTTTATTACATTAAGAAAATTTGAGGACATGTATAAGCTCAGTATTTACCTTCAGCGTTAAATACGCTCTCAAGTTAAACAGAGACCACAACCTTTCAGAGGTGCTATACTGTGGAAGACTGCATTTTGTTCTGTGAGGCTCATTAAAAAGTACCAGTTACCAAGAAAACTGATCGGAAAGACTATGTTAGCTGGGTTCACAGAAAACTATTTAAAATCTATGAATCCTATGTATATGCTGCAAAATATGTAATGAAATCAGAGGGTGGGAAAACTTGGATAAAGTACTACAAATGCTTTCATGTTTGAGAGATTCAAACCACAATTTGTGACTGGTTAAACAGTACCTTGAGAGGTGAAAAATCAAGACCATACACAGAGATAATATCCCCAAAGCAGCATTTATTTACCCACTGAATTCCAAAACATTTATTTTAGAAGTCTGGCATTTCATAATCACCCATCTTGATTGACATGGGCTGACACACATGGCGCTGTCAGGATACACAAGGACAATAGCCAAAGAGTTACAAAAAATAAATCCATGATTCTTAAACAATCGCAACCAAAAAAAAAAAAAGTTACAAGTATCAAAACTTTTAGATGCATTGCATTGAAAAGAAGGTTTGTGCACGTCATAATTTAAAGAGGCAAAAACAAGGCGCTACTGAAACCTCACGTTAAACAGTTTATTATAAAGCTGATGGAAAGGAGCAAGTTGTCTCTCTGTATCAGCTTCCCTTAACAGTTTTCCATTAGGTGAAGAAAGAGGTGGGAGGGGTGAATTCATTTTTGCATGCACAAGATGTACTGCTTAACGAAACACTATCAGCTTGTTTTAAATGGATCTTTTAAACATCAACTGTAGCCTGTGTTGGCTAATTCTTTCTAATCTTCCCCATTACTTTCGCCTAGATTTCCCATACATCAACAGGCATAGTAAAATGCCTCATCAGAACACACTTCTCCACACAATTCAAAAAGGGAGCTCCTGTGGGCTCAAAGCAACCATCAGTCCAGCAATGCCCATGATTTATCTGAAACTGCTTCCCAAGAGACAGGAGTGCAGATCTGAGTAGCTGTGCTGCCAATACAGATAGGTTTAGCACTAGATATTTAGTGATTGTGGCAAGGAAGAATTGGTGATGATGGGGGTGGTGGGTGAAGGAAGGGCCAGGGGACCTGAAGGATCTTCAGTTGCCTTCTCCTGCTTCTTCATCCTGCTGGTCGCTCGTCCAGAGGGTGAGGTTGTCTCGCAGCAACTGCATGATGAGCGTGGAGTCCTTATAGGAATCCTCGTTTAGTGTGTCCAGCTCAGCTATGGCATCATCGAAGGCTTGTTTGGCTAAGAGGCAGGCTTGCTCGGGTGCATTCTGGATCTCATAGTAGAACACAGAGAAGTTGAGGGCCAGGCCCAGCCGGATGGGGTGCGTGGGCTGCATCTGCTCTTTGCTGATTTCAAAGGCTTCCTTGTAGGCAGCTTCAGAAGCTTCCACCACACTGTTTTTCTTCTCCCCAGAAGCGACCTCTGCTAAGTAGCGGTAGTAATCACCTTTCATTTTCAGGTAAAACACCTTGCTCTCATACTGGAAATCATTGCAGTTCTTGATCAGGAACTTGTCAAGCAGAGACAGGACATCATTGCAAACTGTCTCCAGCTCCTTCTCAATCTTCTCCCGGTAAGCTTTCACTTTCTCCAATTTCTTTTCGTTTCCATCAGCCATGGTTTTCTGCTCAATGCTGCTAATGACCCTCCAGGAAGATCGCCTGGCACCAACCACATTCTTGTAGGCCACAGAGAGGAGATTTCGATCTTCATTGGAGAGAGGTTCATTCAGCTCTGTCACCTGCAAAACCCCAAGAAGATAAACATTGAAAGGAAAATCTGAAAATCTTGGCAAGAAGCCTTCCCTTCAACATAATCAACAATCCTTCTCAAGAACAGGATTATAAACAAGTCAGTCACTCTGGAGAATAAAAACCACCCACGGACAAAACCAATATAGACATGAATCCTATGTGAAGAAAAGACTGTAGTCTAATAGAAGAGATAAATACTTGGCACCCAAAACAGAAAACCATAGGGGCTTGAGAAATTCATAAATGAGGTCTCATAAGATGTTGCTTTCATGTTGGTACAGGAATGGGACTAAGGATAATTAAGAAAAGGTTGTACAGCAGCAGTACACAATGAAGAAAACCTCAAGCTTCAGCTACTCTGCAAAAGATACTCTGAACAGGCCGGGCGCGGTGGCTTATGCCTGTAATCTCAGCACTTCGGAAGGCCAAGGCAGGCAGATCATGAGGTCAACAGATCGATACCATCCTGGCCAACATGGTGAAACCCCATCTCTACTAAAGATACAAAAATTATCCAGGCGTGGTGGGGTGCGCTTATAGTCCCAGCTACTTGGGAGGCTGAGGCAGGAGAATCGCTTGAACCCAGAGGTTGCAGCGAGCCAAGATTGTGCCACTGCACTCCAGCCTAGCAACAGAGCAAGCCTCTGTCTCAAAAAAGAAAAAAAAAAAAACTCAGAACAGTAAGATCATGCGGTCCCTTTGTCAGATGTTCAAAGACGACAGACTGGAAGTGTTCCAGACTCTGCTTCCAGCTTTACATTCTGGAAAGAACCAACCACTCCTCAAATACACATTAACAGGTGGTGGGGCTCCACAGATCAGATGAACATCACACAGATCCAGTGGCCAGAGCTTCACCCTGTGTGGCCACACATGGAACCCTGACTGATACTCCCAGCCCTCTCCCAAACCAAAATGAAGAAGAATTCATTAGTGACATGAAAGTGCCCCCAGCTCCAGGTGAAAAGAAGCACAGCTACTCAGCAGCAAGTTGTACTCTGACCTACCTCACAGGAAACTGGTCATCAAGGATGGAAGCATCAATTATTTTAAGTGGGAGAGTTAAATTTCACAAGCTTTAACTTCCCTTCGTTCTCCCTGATGCCAGCTACAAGTGAACTAGCTGTGCAGTTAGTAGGAAGAGCATTATTAGACTTTGCAGTGGGTTGAACTGTGTCCCCCGCCAAAAGACATGCTGAAGTTCTGACCCCAGGCACCTGTGACTGTGACCTTATTTGGAAATAGGGTCTTTGCAGATGTAATTAGTTAAGATGAAGTCATACTGGATATTAGGGTGTGCCCTAAGTGCAATTACAGGTGTCCTTATAAGGATAGTGAGATTTGGACACACACACACACAGGAAGAATGCCATGTGACAGTGGAGGCAAAGACTGGAGTGATGCATCTACAAGCCAAGGAACACCAAGGGTTGCCAGAAGTCACCAGAAGCTGGGAGAATGCCTAGGAAGGATTCTTCCCTAGAGCCTTCAGAGGGAATGTGGCCTGCCTACACCTCACTTGCAAACTTCTAGCGTCCAGAACTACGAGAGAATAAATTTATTATTTTAAGCTATCCAGTTTGTCGTACTAGGTTCAGCAACCCCTAGGAAACTTTATAACAGAGTTTCCTAACAGAGTTCCTAATAGAATTGGTCTGGGCCCAAGCACAGAAAATGACTTGCTAAATTGACCCAGGCCATTTCACAAGCCCTTAAAAGATGGTGTGTCGTCTATAAAGTAGAGGGATTCCTTAGTATGACCTACTGGTAAAGGTCTTTAATTTTAACACTGAAAAAAAAAAAAAAAGGAGAGCAAAGCATTTAGGAAACCACAAAACACTAAACAAAAAAAGTATTACTTAAACCAATCTGTAAGGACAGAACCTCCAATAGAGGGAAAAAGCCAAGTTCAATAGGGAAAGTTATCAATAGCATATTCAAATAGACACACTTAAAATGAATTGAGAAGACTGCGCAGTGGAGTATCAGAAATCCTGAACAATGATGGTTTATTTGGGGAATTAGTGGTTCAAGGACATAAGCAGCAAGTGTAATCATTATTACATGTAAAAATCAGAAAACTTGTGCCAAGTTCTTACAAAGTAAAACAAGCAATTGTCTGAGTCCTCCCTACCCCCAAGCCCCAGAAAAAATAAAAATACCAGCTCACTCTTAATGTCTCCATTTCCCTGTCCCCAGAACCCCTACTCTTCTGCTACATAGGATTAAGTCTCTCCTTTGCCTACCCACTACCCATCAACCAAACCCCACTTCTTTCTTCAGTGTGGTCTTTGGCTAACAGCTATCCTGACCATTCCCAGGGGTGCCGTCTCCACTCCAGTCAAGTCAGGGTTCTCATTATTCATCCTCACATATTCATCAGTGGTCTCCATACCTCTCACTGTGATCCGCTCCAGTCTACCATGAATCTAAAATCAATGTTCCCTTTAAATCACGTTGAACACCTATAACCCGACTAGTTTCCTCCTCTAGTAAGTGCCTTTAAACACTTACATACATTTTCTTATGGAAAATAGACTTTGTAAATATTTAATAACTTAAGTCTTTTTCTCCCCACATCAGAGGGTCATGTGTCTACATCGTAACAAGGTTTGAGGGTGGCACACCTCACACATGCATGTCAAAACCCAATCATCACACTTATGAACTACAAAAAGATGAATAACTACTTAGTCTTTTAAGGGAGCCACACTTCTAAATCAAAATTCCATCGCAAATATTCTGATAAATTTCAGAATGCTTGAATCCTCTAGAATGACTTGCATTTCTAGAGCAACATTTAATAAAGCATGAGACAACAACAGAATTTGGAGAGCTCCTTTGATCTTGTAGTAATTAAATCCAACTAAGGCCATTTGGCATTAAAATGCAAATAATATCCATAAGGAGTCATAATATACTTCCTCCTGTGACTAACAAAACTGCTTCTGTGAAACTGGCAAAGATACACCAAGGTAACTTCCCAGAGTATGTCATTTAAAGAGAGTGCATATCTGAAATACACGTATGTATGAGTGCTTGCATAACACAAAAGGCAGTATAATTATTAAACCCAAGACATCTGGAGTTTAGTCTGAGCTAGCTATGTGACCTTAAACAAATCACAACCTTTTTGGACATCAAAGGTAAAATAAGCAGGATTAGCCCAAATGATCTCCAAGGCCGCCTTCAGCTCCAACACTCCATGGTTTCATTTTTCCTGTGCACCAATAAAAGGTGTGGCACAGCATGATGAAGTTGATCCTACTAACGTGAAGTTTGGGTGTTATCTGTAAGAACATTCTTTCTCCCTCAGGAATGAACTGCCAAAAAGGCTACTGGGCAGTATTTATGACACCTTCACAAGAAAAATCATTTACTGGGAGTAGTAGTGTTTATGTAACAATCATCTGGTTGCCTGCCAGTCTGAATGAATCACTATCAGCATTAGCTGAGGATGACTAACATATCTCAGCAAGCAAATATTGTTCCTCATACCCCAGCCAGGGCCTAACTAGGAAATAACTGGATATATTTAAATACAGTATTTTTTAATACTCCTGGGTTATAATTCAGTTGACAAAAGGAAACATGAAATGAAGATGGCTTACTACTTGAACAGATAACTAAAGAAATCTGAGTTTTTCCCAGACTGGAAAATTATAGACCCATGTAAAATCAGATGGTCCATTAAAACAAAAAGATTTATAGCTAATCTTGATAGATGATACTTAGAACCAGTTCCCAACACATCAAATACCAAAATACAGGCGCCAGGAGAACTAATGAAAAGTTCAGTCATAAACTGTACTAAGAGAGGCAAACACTGGGTGACAACACAGAGTAATGGATGCTCTCCAGGTCCCAACCATGCCACCTAAGACCAGCTGCAAAACCTAACGAAATGATTTATTGCATCTCTACAAATCAGGAACATGAAGCAAAAACAAGACATACAATTTTAGAGACAGGCCTAGACAATAGTTTTCAGCCTTCTTTCCACTCTTTAACACCAGGATTACGACAGTCATTTCTGCCACATGGCACCTTCCCTCAGTGTAGCCACGCTGGGCAGTGAGTCTTCAACTGGCTACAAACCAGGGGGTTTGCCACCTCTGCTCACAGCCTCTCTGCTTTCTAGGTGTCCTGATTGCCTTCCCACCCTCTGTAATCCTACTTACACCCTTCCTGAATGACAAACTTAAACTGATGGGCTCTTCCCACAAAGGCCCTCCTCTCCATTTATTTTAAGGACTGGACTCCCTGCCAGCTAGTTTTACTAACGTCCTGACCAAACAGCCTTTGGCTACACCTAGTCCCCACCCCAGGGCACTCATTTCACATTTTCTCTGCTCCAGGACTACCCAACATTGCTAAATGTCAAAAATGACCTGGCCTGCTGATCATTCACTTATCTTCCTATGACACTATTCGTTTACCCAAAAACCCCTACGGGCCTCCTCCCACTACTCACAAGGCAAACAACTATGTGTGTGTGAGTAAAAACAGATCCACCGCCAAAAATAGTACGGGGACTATTGAGGAAAATTTAAAGTTCTTAATCTTGGAAACACCCAACATCAAAAGTAACACTGAGCAAACAAAATGCCACCCCCAAGCTGCCAGGCCATAGCTGCCTAAGTTAGGGGTAATGTCACCTCACTCAAACATGCTGCCATCCTTCACAGCTCCACATATGCTATGGGTTCATTCTTTATAGTTACCCACATCTACACCAACCAGCTTGCTTTTGATAGGAGTAAGTAAATGATTCTCACGATTAAGTAAACATAACCACATCATAAAATCTTTAAGCTTCTTTGGAAGAAGTATGTGTGTACATGTGTGTGTTAAAAGTGAGCTTGAGGAGCCGGGCATGGTGGCTCACACCTGTAATCCCAGCACTTTGGGAGGCCAAGGCAGGTGGATCACTTGAGGCCAGGGAGTACAACACCAACCCAGTCAACATACAGAAACCCCGTCTCTACTAAAAATACAAAAATAAGCCAGGCAAGGTGGCGTGTGCCTGTAATCCCAGCTACTTGGGTGGGACATGACAATCGCTTGAACCTGGGAGGTAGAGGTTGCAGTGAGCCAAGATTGTGCCACTGCACTCCAGCTTGGAGGACAGAGCAAGACACTGTCTCAAAAAAAAAAAAAAAAAAGTGAGCTAGAGGGATGAAAACTTGCTGAGCTCTTTCCCAAGTTTATGCTTAGGAAGTGAGGATCTTGCCTGGCCTGGCCCCAAGCTGGCAAGATATCCACCAACAGACCAAGTCCTATGGGCCACTGTGCAAGAACATCGCCAGCCAGGGTCAGGCTGAGCCCCTTATCCTCATCAGGATGAGGCTGCAATTCTGTAACGCTACTATAGGCTAAACTTCAAGCTCAGAGCAGGCAAGTTCAGGTAAGTTACATCCACTCTAAGCTAAATTTTAGTCAAATAAAACAGCTGCCCTAGTATAGTCAAGAGACTGCCTTTGCCTTGCTTTTGATATAATTGAACATTTTCATGGGGACTGGCAAGGATTAAATACAACAGCATCTGAATGGCATTACTGCATGCTACTGTCCCTAGAGGCAACAGAATTGAAGGCTTCAGAAGCTGTGCCAGGTTCGGATCATTGGAAGTGCCAACACTCACCACCGCAGAAAGGAATGCCACTGCAGCCAGGAGTAGGGTGGAAGGAGCACCAAAATGCTGGGGCAGAAGACAAGCTGCCTCCACTTGGGACACTAGGAGGAATTTTACCAGCAACCTAGAGACAGAAATTTTGGGGCCTGCATAAAAATATACTAAAGGGTGCAGGGAGAAAAATACATTAAAGGCAATATGGAGAAACAACTGGTGTCAAGAATATGAAATAGGCCGGGCACGGTGGCTCAAGCCTGTAATCCCAGCACTTGGGGAGGCTGAGACGGGCGAATCACGAGGTCAGGAGATAGAGACCATCCTGGCTAACACGGTGAAACCCCGTCTCTACTAAAAAATACAAAAAACTAGCCAGGCGAGGTGGCAGGCGCCTGTAGTCCCAGCTACTCGGGAGGCTGAGGCAGGAGAATGGCGTAAACCCGGGAGGCGGAGCTTGCAGTGAGCTGAGATCCGGCCACTGCACTCCAGCCTGGACCACAGAGCCAGACTCCGTCTCAAAAAAAAAAAAAAAAAATTTGGGGTACCCTCTCCAAAACCATATTTCTGGAAAAGTGGGACACTGTAGTCTGTCACTAATATAAAATCCCAGACAAAGACCAACTAAAGAAAATCCCCAGCTCACGCCTGTAATCCCAGCACTTTGGGAGGCCAAGGCAGGTGGATCATGAGGTCAGGAGATGGAGACCATCCTGGCTAACACGGTGAAACCCCGTCTCCACTAAAACTACAAAAACTTAGCCAGGCATGGTGGCGGGCGCCTATAGTCCCAGCTACTCGGGAGGCTGAGACAGTAGAGTGGTGTGAACCCGGGAAGCGGAGGTTGCAGTGAGCTGAGATCCGGCCACTGCACTCCAGCCTGGGAGACAGAGCAAGACTCCGTCTCAAAAAAAAAAAAAAAAAATTTGGGGTACCCTCTCCAAAACCATATTTCTGGAAAAGTGGGACACTGTAGTCTGTCACTAATATAAAATCCCAGACAAAGACCAACTAAAGAAAATCCCCAGCTCACGCCTGTAATCCCAGCACTTTGGGAGGCCAAGACAGGCGGATCACGAGGTCAGGAGATCAAGACCATCCTGGCTAACACGGTGAAACCCTGTCTCTACTAAAAAAAATACAAAAATTAGCTGGGTGCGGTGGCGGGCGCCTGTAGTCCCAGCTACACGGGAGGCTGAGGCAGGACAATGGCGTGAACCTGGGAGGCGGAGCTTGCAATGAGTGGAGATCGCGCCACTGCACTCCAGCCTGGGCCACAGAGCAAGACTCCGTCTCAAAAAAAAAAAAAAAAAATTTGGGGTACCCTCTCCAAAACCATATTTCTGGAAAAGTGGGACACTGTAGTCTGTCACTAATATAAAATCCCAGACAAAGACCAACTAAAGAAAATCCCCAGCTCACGCCTGTAATCCCAGCACTTTGGGAGGCCAAGGCAGGTGGATCATGAGGTCAGGAGATGGAGACCATCCTGGCTAACACGGTGAAACCCCGTCTCCACTAAAACTACAAAAACTTAGCCAGGCATGGTGGCGGGCGCCTATAGTCCCAGCTACTCGGGAGGCTGAGACAGTAGAGTGGTGTGAACCCGGGAAGCGGAGGTTGCAGTGAGCTGAGATCCGGCCACTGCACTCCAGCCTGGGAGACAGAGCAAGACTCCGTCTCAAAAAAAAAAAAAAAATCCCCATCAAAGAAAATACATTTTTGGTTTAAGGGAGTCAGTTCTGGCCTGTGGAAGTTCTTCTGGGGATAATTCAGGGACCCAAACCCACATGGGGACCACAGTTCCTACTTCAGAGCAAGAAAGCCATGTAAGCTGGTGGCCCACCTGAAAGACCCTTTAAATTCAAACTATTACAATTCCAGGGCCTTCTTCCCTCCTCCAAGACGATTACATTTTAAATGCCTAGTTAGTGGGAAACATAGCTCCCTAGTTTTTACATATTTCAAACTATAGTATCCATGTGGCTCTAAGATTTCATACTCATTGGGTGTGGTAGTTCACTCCTGTAATCCTAGCACTTTGATAGGCTGAGGCAGGAGGATTGCTTGAGACCAGGAGTTTGAAACCAACCTGGACACCATATAGAGACCTGTCTATACAACTTAAAAATTAGCTGCGCATGGTGGCATGCATCTGTAGTCATAGCTGCTTAGGAGGATCACTTGAGCCCAGGAGCTCAAGGCTACAGCAAGTTATGATAGTCCCACGACTGCACTCCAACCTGGGCGACAGAACGAGACCATCTCTTTAAAAAAAAAAAAAAAACCATACTAATCACAATTTTGGTACACCTCAAAATCCTCCTACTGTGACACTGATCTGTCTCACCTGGGGCAGTCAGCTGTGCACTTTTACACAGCACCTGCTCATTTCCCCACTTCCCAGAATCTCACAGCTGTTGCAACAACAGCCTTTTGCCAGTGGTTGGGCCAAGTGCCCTTCCTCTCCGACTCCTGTTTCCTTAAACTGTAGTTTTGTTTCCTGCACTTAAGATTTCTATATATATATTCTGCAAGTACTTCAAATGTGTTTCTCCCCGTTTTCTGTCAACACTGTAATCAACTGATTTATCAGTGTTAAAACACCATGCTATTCCAGTAATTTTTACATTTGATAACTTCACAATTACCACCTATGTTTTAATATAAAATAGATTACTTAGGGCCATAAGACATGATGAAATTATGTCTATGAATATCCACCAGAAATCTATCTGGTTATTTTCCCTCTTTCCTTAAATCACTTAGTTTTCCGGACTAACATTTAATCCCACTTTATAGGTTTATTTCAGTTATCAAACGGTACTTACAGAGACTACAAATTGGGTAAGGTCATTCAAAGCCTAGCCTAGAAAGGACTTAGGTTCTACTATCTTTCACAATGTTTCTTCCCACTATTATACTCTATGCAAGCTGGTAGGTATAAGATAAAGAGAGCTTGAAGATACTCCTTTATGCTTCACTTCAGAAACATTTCTTGCTTCTTCAAATTATGGAGAGAAGCAGGGAAGAGAAGTTCTCAACAGGTTTGAGGCAAGACCATTGTTTCCAATATGCACGATTTTTCTTCAAGCTTACCAACACTGTCCTCCAGGTGACGCTGGTAGAATAAGGAACATCAATCATTACAGGAAGGCAATATTATCAGGTGAGCATTTTAATTGTGAAGGAAACAGAAAGCAAGTTAGAAGACCGAAGGCAAAACTGACTTGTTAATAACATCACTAGTTTTATACTTCAGAGGACCTAAAGCCAAGATTAAGTTTCAAGGTTACAGAGTGCTGGCATCAGAATATATCCTCAACACAGGTGTCCTGCTCCATCCTCCCTACAACAGGCTACTTACCTCCACAGCTCTGAACAAAGCCCAGGTAAACCCAGAGGGTTACTGAAATTTACACCTTTTCCAAAAGAGATTAATAAAATAGAGACTGAGTCATCCCAGTAACATTAAGAATTTAATCTACAAACACCAATTTAGCAGGGAAAGTGACTCCTGCCAGTCCTTTCCAACATATTATTTTTCTTTTAAAGAAAATATCTATAAGCACAATATATTACATTTAGATGATGGAGGAGAAATGGTTTATCACAATTCTGAGATGGCAGAATTAAAGCTTGGATTGACTCTTCAATACTGGCTGGCTTTTCCAACTCATTATTTCAAATATAGATATTATAGATTCCTTTGGTTTACAAAAGGCTACCTTAACCCTCCAGAGAAGATCTATGGACACTAGTAGCTAGCTGCAGGAAAGCATTTTACAAGCCTACTAGAAAGCCAATCTTTTTCTCTACTCAAACTAGATTTTGTTCTGGTAACATCTCTCCATTCTTGCCCTTTTCCCCCATTTTAAGTTGCCTCAGGTTTCTGATTGTTCCAGAACGCACCTTCTAGCCATTTTTCCTTCACCTCCATTCCCCTTCATTTAAACCTTGTCCCTCCTTTCTTTTCACCACATTTATTTCCCAAAGGGCTCCTAACACTGCAGTCTTTACGTCTCACTTAGAGGGTGAGCAACCACTTCATGAAAATGTGTGGCGAGGCCTCAGCCTGCATAATCCCAGCACCACTCAGTAACTGGGGAGGAGAGTTTTAAGTGTGACCTGCTGTGGACAGAGGCAGCTTTATCCCAAAGAAAATTAAGGTTCAGGATCCCTTCCAAGGAAATGCATTCAGTCAGTCCCATTTCTGTACAATATGCAAAAATTATATTTTAGATTTTCTTTTAAAGGACCCCCTGAATTACATGAAGTTCAGCCTCCAGACCTAGACGGCCCCCCGGTTTGGAAGAAAACCTCCTGCCTCACCAAAACAGCATGCTAATAGTGCTGAAGTCAAGATCACCCACAAATCAACATACGGGCAACGGTGTTGCTGGTCTCCAAACACACCCAGTTGTGTGTAACAAGGACACCACAGGAAAGGCAACTCTTCAAGTACCTTTCTTACCTGAACAATCCTAAATATTAGGCCCAACTACATATTTTGTCTGACATTAAGGTCAACAGCCTTCAAATGAGCTTTCCAAATGACTTAAGATTTTAGGGAGCCTTTGTATTTGCAGTTTTTTCGGAACTCCCTCCAAAAGGCCAGCAAGGATACATTTACTATAGTCATGGGCAGTAATTCTCAGACTTAAGCCAGCTAAAAATCGCCTGTGAGAGCTGGTTACAATGCAGATATGAGTCTCACCCCCGAATTTCTGCATCTGTAGGTCTAAGGCGGGGTTCAAGGGGCTCCTCCCAGGTCTCAGGAGGTTGTACACTGAACATAGCAGGATGGTGGCCGCAGCTGTAGTTCTATCACTGTGTGACCTTGACACAGTGAGAGGAAATACTCATTTAGAGAAAACGTAAAATAACGTGAAGAGTGAGTGAGATGGTAACCGGAACTCAGAAATGCAGGTGGTGTGTGACCCACGGTATTTTGCTAGGGTGTGGCTGGGCACGACTCCTCCACCGGAGAAGAAGCTGCAGAATCGATTTATGAGGGTCTCGGGAATGCAAAGGCACACAGATTAGTCTCACCTAGAAGTCACGTTTCATTTTAATCTCCAGGCAGACAGAGCAGAAGCAAACCTGGGGCTGTGATGGGCCCCACACCCTCCGCCCCCTCTCCCGCCCTCGTCCACGCCTAGACTGCAGGAAAGGGGTCTTCGCACACAAAGCCAGACCCCCAGGAGTGGGAAGATGAAACCAGAACAATTCGAACAAGCAGAGCAAAACAGATCGGAATTACGGACTTCAGGTCGTAGCAGAGAAAACCAGCTGAGACAGGGCGCCACTCACTAGGTGATTCTTTATTCCAAGTTGGGCAACGGAGGAAGACGAGAGGGGGAGCCCCCGGGTCCGGTGAAACGCTCTAGGAGGAGGAATGCGGCTCCTTCACGTCCCCTAGGGCACCCTTTGCCCCCGCCCGGGATCCGAACTAAGATGTGGCGGCCCCGGCCCGCCCGCCCCCAACGGGGCTGCC
>NW_012102031.1:11832749-11870434 GCF_000951045.1 Mandrillus leucophaeus
CTCCCCGCCCCAGCCGTCCCTCCCGCCCCGAGCCCTGCCTGTCGGTGGGTTCTGCTAGGCTACACCCTGTGCTTGGGTCTGCACTGGTCCGGGCAGAATCGAGTCCGACCCTCGGGGACGGCCCCGCCACACACACAGACACATGCAGTCGCACACATCCTGACATAGCCTTGGGCAGGCTTGTGCCTTCCACCAGAGGAGGGGACTGGATGACCAGGCCGAGACAAGTAATATTCAGGACACATTAGGAGCCAGCCCAGTGCTAGTCCCGTACGAGCATTCTCCTCTTTAATCCTCACTACCCAGCCCACGTGGACACAGCTGGTCTCCCCATATTTAAAATGTGGAACCTGAGGAAAAGCAAGGTAGTGACTTGCTCAACTTTACACAGCCTGTTAAGTGGTGGGGCCAGGATCTGAGTCCAAACCCAGGCTGGACTTCCTCTTGTGGCAAAGAGCTGGGGTGGCCTAACTGGCTGGTCACTGAGCCCCTCCCAATCCTGGCTGGCATTGGATACTGAGGGTTCCTTGTGCCAGGCCCTGGGCTGGGCTGCCCGACAAGCTAGGAATATAATAATGCTTAAAACAGGGCCCCAACTGACTTCCAACATGCCAAAGGCAGTGTAGGAGAAGGGGCCTTGGGCTCGCTGAGAATTTGCTGAGCATCTACTGCATGCTCAGCCCGCAGGGATAAGCTGGATCTTGGAGTAGAGTCAGGAAAGAGATTAAGGCCTGGGGTACAGCATGGGCAAAGGCTTGGCAGTGACCTGGGAGATGGTGAGAAGAGAGGCCTAACAATGGGAAGTGAGGTTGGGTAAAACAAGATTACAGAGTGTTTTAAATGCCAGGTGGAAGATTTGAGGCTTCATCCTTAGGTAATTGAGAAGCCATATTTCAGGCCTGGAATCTTGCTCTAGAGAGTAAGACGTGTTTGAAAGGAGAAGGGAGGGAACTGGAGACTAGGCCTTTTCTGGACTTGTTTTCCATCTGGAGAATTAGACTTAACTGTTTCAAGGACTAAAGAATAGATATCCACATGCTGGAATGTCAGAGCTGGCAGGACCCTTAGAATCACCCCTATCTAACCCCTTGTCCTGAATAAGGGGAAACTGAGGTCTGAGGGAAAGGAGGGGCTGGCCCTAGTTTGCACAGCGAGTGACCAGAGCTGGGGCCTCCACACCAGGTCTCTTGCCTCCCAGGCTTTCCTCTTCCTGCTGTGATGCTAAAACGATCACACTTTTGGGGGCCCATGAAACAGGATTTGAATGTGGGCCTGAGAGGAGGCAACCACCCCAGGCTTCACCATGCTTTGAAGAGTCACCTTTGCTGTTGGAATCGAGGTTAACAAACCAGTCTGATCTTTCCCCTAGTGAATATATTTAAAGAGCATTCTAGATAGTAATGAATCATCCACTCCACCCCCCAGAAAGAGGGGGTCCCAGTGAGAGGTGGGAGGAGGGCCAGCCCTGGATGGGGGCACCTCCTCAGTTCCTTCTAGCTCTTAGAGGGCTTAGAGCCCTTTCAGCTTTTCTGATCAGGTTGGACTAAGATTGATTTCAAAACAGTGAAAATTAGGTAGAGCTGGAACATTCTAAATAATTGATTTCTGACATGTGTAAATGACACTCTGGTTCTCCCATGAAGCTTTTCTTCTCACCAAACTTCCCCATCTCCTCTTCCTCACTTCCTACCCACCCATCAGCTCAGTGTGCTCTGGTCCTGTCCCCAGTCCTCCAGTGTGGCCACCAGAGCCCTTCTTGTTGTCAAAGCCAAGGACGCTTCATAGTGCCCACCTCCCTGGCCCTCTTGGCTGGACTGGGCATGACTGCTCACCCTTCCTTGACCGGCTCTCCCAGCTTCCCTTCTGCTGCTCCAGCCATTACTCTTCTATTTGCTATGTGGGCTTGTCTTCTAGTCTACCCGGAAATACTAGGGTTCCTCAGGGCTTTGTCCCGAGCCCTCTTCACACACTGCCTTATCCTTGGTGACCCCATCCTCATGCACTCTAAGGAACCATCTACCACGTTCCTAGCACCAAGCAAGGTGCTTTGCAGAACTGGGCATTTTTTTTTCCCTCAAGATACCCCTGTAAGGCTGGTCCGATTTCCTTTCCTCTTTTTTTGTTTGCTTGCTTTTGTTTTGTTTTGTTTTGTTTTAAGATAGAGTCTCACCCAGTCACCCAGGCTGGAGTGCAATAGTGCTCTCTTGGCTCACTGCAACCTCTGCCTCCCAGGTTCAGGCGATCCTCCTGCCTCAGCCTCCCAAGTAGCTTAGATCCTCAGGAGGCTAAGGCAGGAGGATTTCTTGAGCCCAGGAGGTTAAGGCTACAGTGAGCTATGATTATGTCACTTCACTCCACTCTGAGTGACAGAGGGAGACCCTTTCTCAAAAAACAAAATAGTTTATTTTAAAAAGCTACAAGGGCTACAAGGCGCACACCACCACGCCCAGCTAATTTTTTCAGAGAAAATTATTTAAACTCTTATGCTTCATCTGTTAAATGTATTTTTTAGTCTTTTTTTTTTCCCCCCCTGAGAGATAGAGTCTAGCTCTGTTGCCCAGACTGGAGTGCAGTGGCACAATCTTGCCTCACTGCAATCTCTGCCTCCCGGGTTCAAGCAATTCTCCTGCCTCAGCCTCCCGGGTAGCTAGGACTGCAGGCATGCACCACCACACCCAGCTAATTTTTTTGTGTGTATTTTTTTTTTTTTTTTTTGAGACAGAGTCTCGCTCTGTCGCCCAGGCTGGAGTGCAGTGGCGCAATCTCCGCTCTCTGCAAGCCTGTCTCTTATACACATCTAGATGTGTATAAGAGACAGCCCTAGAAGCTGGGACTACAGGCGCCCGCCACCACGCCCGGCTAATTTTTTTGTATTTTTAGTAGAGATGGGGTTTCACCGTGTTCTCCAGGATGGTCTCGATCTCCTGACCTCATGATCCGCCCGTCTCGGCCTCCCAACGTGCTGGGATTACAGGCGTGAGCCACTGCGCCCGGCCTTGTGTGTATTTTTAATAGAAACAAGATTTCACCATGTTGGCCAGGCTGGTGTCTAACTCCTGACCTCAAATGTTCCTCCTGCCTCAGCCTCCCAATGTGCTGGGATTATAGGCGTGAGCCACTGCGCCCAGCCAATTTCTTTAATTTGTTTAATAGAGCTAGGGTTTCGCCATGTTGCCTATGCTGGTCTTGAACTCCTGAGCTCAAGCTACCCACCCACCTCGGCTTCCCAAGTGCTGGCACTACAGGCGTGAGCCACTGAGCTCGGCCTCCTTTCCCGTTTTACAGAGAAGGAAACTGACACAGAGCTGTTCCATGGTTTGAACAAAGTCACACAGCTGGGAATGGGCAAAGCAAGGATTCAAACTCAGGTCCGTCAGACGCCCAAGTCTGAGGGCCTCACACTGCCCCCTGATGTCAGCTGAGAAGAGCTCAAAGTGTGATTCCCCTGTTGGGGTCACTCAGATTATACAAAGAATACATAAGCCTCCCACCGAGAGTCCCACACACTCTTACCAGCACCCATCTTCTTTGCCCTTAGGAGAGAGTTGCTAACGCCCAAGAGCCTCATCAGTAAAAACCAGGGTCACCACCTGGGACAGGTCACCTATTCCTAAGGCTATACCTCCTATCGATAAACAGGGCCTTTGAACAACTTCAAAGAGAGCACCTGAGCGAGCTGAGGGAGGTCAATGGTTAATGTCAAACATACTTTGTTGCCTCAGGGCTCAGAGCAGGTCCCCACTAGAGGAGCCAAGTCTGTGTCTTCTCCTAGTGCAGGGTATCATTCGGGGAACAGAACAAAATCCCCCTGGGTTCCTGAACACACGTGTGTGGTGTGATTTGAGAAAGAACATGGTTCTTGTCTTGGGTTCAAATCCTACTCTGCCAGTGCACCAGCTGAGGACTCTCAGGCAAGTCACTTGTAAAAAGGGATCAATAGCCTGGCACAGTGGCTCATGCCTATAATCCCAGAGCTTTGGGAGGCTGAGGTGGCAGGATCACATGAGGCCAAGTGTTCAAAACCAGCCTGGGCAACATAGCAAGACCTCAGTACTACAAAAAACAAAAACAAAATACACACACACACACATATACACACACACATATATGCTTACATATATATGATATACTTTTATATATTATATATTTATATATATAATATATGATATGACCCCAGTATCCTTTTGCTGACACAAAATCTCAACCCCTGTGTCTTAACTAAGAGCATCCTGAGCACAGAGATTTCAGGATCATCTAGAGCCTTCACCCCCCTTTCAAAGCCCGCCTTGGAAGCAAACCAACACCCAAGGCAGCTTTTGGCCTTAAGAAGTGCGAAATGTCCTGTATATATTATATATCATATATAAATATATATCATATATGATATATTTATATAACATATAAATATATAATTATATAATGTATATTATATAGTATATAAATATATTATATTTATATAACATATATAATATGTGTATATATTTTTTATATATATAAAAAAACCCTATATATATAGGGGGGGGGTTTTGTGTGTTTTTTTTTAATGGAGTTTCTCTCTGTCATCCAGGCTGGAGGGCAGTGGCATGATCTCATCTCACTGCAACCTCTGCCTTCCAGGTTCATCAAGCAATTCTCCTGCTTTGGCCTCCCAAGTAGTTGGGACTACAAAAAATATTTTTAAAAAAGAAAAACTTAGGCCGGGCGCAGTGACTCACGTCTGTAATCCCAGCACTTTGGGAGGCCGAGGCGGGCAGATCATGAGGTCAAGAGATCAAGACCATCCTGGCCAACATGGTGAAACCCTGTCTCTACTAAAAATACAAAAAATTAGCTGAGCGTGGTGGTGGGCGCCTGTAGTCCCAGCTACTTGGGAGGCTGAGGCAGAAGAATCGCTTGAACCCGGGAGGCAGAAGTTACAGAGAGCCGAGATCGCGCCACTGCACTCCAGCCTGGCGACAGAATGAGACTCCGTCAAAAAAAATAAAAGAAAGAAAAACTGGCCAGCCGCAGTGGCTCATGCCTGTAATCCCAACCCTTTGGGAGGCCAAGGTGGACAGATCACCTGAGGTCAGGAGTTTGAGACCACCTTGGCCGACATGGCAAAACCCCGTCTCTACTAAAAATACAAAAATTGACAGGGTGTGTTGGCATGTGCCTGTAATCCCAGCTACTCAGGAGGGTGAGACAGGAGAATCGCATAAACCTGGGAGGCGGAGGTTGCAGTGAGCTGAGATCATGCCATTGCACTCCATCCAGCATGGGCAACAGAGTGAGGCTCCATCTCAAAAAAAAAAAAAAAAAAGCCAGGCATATTGACTCACGCCTGTAATCCCAGCACTTTGGGAGGCCAAGGTGGGTGGATCACCTGAGGTCAGGAGTTTGAGACCAGCCTGACCAACATAGTGAAACCCCATCTCTACTAAAAATACAAAAATTTAGCCAGGTGTGGTGGCGGGCACCTGTAATCCCAGCTACTCGGGAGGCTGAGGCAGGAGAATCGCTTGAACCCTGGAGGCAGAGGTTGCAGTGAGCCAAGATCACGCCATTGCACTCCAGCCTGGACAACAAGGCTCAAAAAAAAAAAGAATTCTTCACCTGCATCCCACCCAGAGCCAGTGGTCACGACTGCTCTTCACGTGGGACTGCATTTCTAAAGCGTTGCCAGAACCCTCCACCAGAGCCCAGTGAATAGATGACCCAGAAAAGGCACGTCCTGGTTTCTTTTTTTTTTCCCCTCTTGGATACTCTGAGACACTCTGAGCTGCTGAGAAGTCTGCACACCAAGGGACCTATTACAAAGGAGACATGATATTGTTCTGGAGAGATGGCGTTTGCAATGTTGGCATGGTTACCATCTTGAGCTGGAGTAGCCGCCTGTCCACAAATTATTAATGTCACCCAGATAGGATTTTAACTTTTTCTCCCACTGTAGGCCACCTGCAGTCAAGGTGACCTTACTGACCCAGTCAATGATAATAAAACCACCAGCAATAACACAGACAGACAGCGGCTCTTGTTTTTTAATCACTTACCCTCTGCCTGATTTGAGGATGAACACTTTACTCTCATATTATCTCCCCACATCCTCACTTGGAAGGAGGCTGTTAGCCCCACTATATGGATGAGGAAACTGAGGCCTAGAAGAGTCGGATTCTTGCAGTCATCTGAAGCCTTCCCCACTCAACTCCATTTTGCACTATCTACTTTGACCCCAATATCCTTTTGCTGACACCAAATCTCACCCCTTGCTTAACTAAGAGCATCCTGAGCACAGAGATTTCAGGATCATCTAGAACCTTCCAACCCTCTTTCAAAGCCTGCCTTGGAAGCAAACCAGCACCCAAGGCAGCTTTTGGCATTAAGAAGTGCGAAAATGTCCTGTTAGCTGCAATCTGTGAGCTGGTTCTATGAGCTGGTGGAGCTCAGAGCCCCAGTCCCAGCGCCCGCCCCCCACCAGCTTGTTCAGAGGAGCTCAGCTCTGGGGGAGAAGGCAAAGCCAACACCTATTGAGTTGCAGTTAAAATGAGGGCGAAAGAGGCTTTTGTTTCAGTTCTGCAGATGGTCTGGGAGCTTGTGTTTCTTAGCAAGAATTTTCTAGATCTTTTGGCTTGAACCATCTGAATAACTGCCTCAAGCTTTCACATGGTTCCCACTGGGTGGGCTGGGGTGGGAGGGGCTGTTGTGCATGGTCCAGGAAAGCTGGAGAAGGCTGTTCCTTCGCCCTGAGCCTTGGATTTCTTATCTGTGAAATGAGAGGCTGCAATGATGAATGGCAAAGTACCTTTTTTTTTTTCAGCTCTGAGTGTCTAGGATATTTCACCATTGGAAGACCAGCAGACAATGTCATGACAACTCAAGAGGATACAACAGGGTTGCTTCAAAAGACAAGTGTTTGGACCATGTCAAGACCTGGAGTGAAGAAGGTAATGAACTCCTACTTCATAGCAAGCAGGCCATGGGCCAGCAGTTTGCTACTATGCTGTCTCTTGGTTAAGGCAAGGTCAGTATTATTGTTTTGATTTTACAGATGAGGAAACTGAGTCCCAGGGAGGTTAAGTGTCTTGCCCAGCTACAGCACAGAGAGCAGGGGCTCTGCTCCATCTTCACCGTTCTTCCCACCACTGCCCCTGACCTTCAGAGAGCCTGAGAACATTCTTCTAGCTGTTGAGCTATCAGCATAACTGTCATCAGCTGCTGCTGAAACTGTACCCTGGGAAGCAAGGGAGAGGGTCGCTGAATTTTCACCATGGTTCTCTGCCAGGCAACTATGCTAAAAAACATCTTTTTCTCCCCAGTATGTTAGTAGGAGGCAAGCAGATTGTTATAGCCTTCTGTCTTCTTGTAGATAATGGTGGCAGGCTGGCCCCGACTCAGGAGATAAAGAGATCTGAGAGGACCATAGCCACATGAGAAGGCCGACTCCTGTAGGAGGCTGGCTGGCCTCTGCAGAGACAGCACTGAGCTGCCCCTGGGGTCGTGGGTAGGACCCATTCCCTCTTTAAAGATACAAACTCCTCTACCTGGCCTTTCATAACCTGCCCCTGGCCCATCTTCTCAAGGTCATCACCCACTT
This sequence comes from Mandrillus leucophaeus, assembly GCF_000951045.1. Taxonomy (NCBI): domain Eukaryota; kingdom Metazoa; phylum Chordata; class Mammalia; order Primates; family Cercopithecidae; genus Mandrillus; species Mandrillus leucophaeus. Next base: position 11,840,323 of record NW_012102031.1, read on the forward strand.
CCTGGACACACTAGGCCCACCAGGTTCCCAGACTCTGCCCATGAGTTTCCAGAATGTTCTTTCCCATCCCTCCACCTCATTCTCTGCTTCTTACACTCCTTTAATACCCACTGAAATCTTAGCTCCTCTAAAGAGGAGGTAAGTTTCTCCAACTTAGAAGTGCTCTCGCCTTCCACCTACTCCCACTGTGACTCTGGTATCCATTGTCTGCCTAGAGTGACACTGGTAGGAATGTCTGTGGCTTGCTACTGGGCATCAAGCACTATGTTTTGTCATTTAATGTAGTATAAGGTATCATTTAATCCTCATGGGAGCTATTCCTCTTACACCCATTAAACAGATGGAAAAATTAAAGCTCAGGGAGGCATCCTCTTACCCAAAGTCACGCTGCTATTAAATGAAGAATTAGGATTTGAACCCAGGTCTTTCTGACTATAAGGTTCACACTCTTTGTTACATACATCTTCTGCTTCCCACTTCCTTAGGAGGCAGCCCTGTCCTTTGTAATAGACTGTAAACACTGGAGGATGGGGCCTGTGTTTCATTCACCATCTGAGCCCCTGGGATGCCTGGCTGAGTGTCCTGGATCCAGGCACTGCTCCATGAATGCTAAATTGAATTCAGTTACACCTTCTGCGTATTACAAAACTCCCATCACCAGAGCCCCCTTTGTGAGTGGCCAAGATCTTTTGTCCTCTCCCCTTCCACCCCAGGAAGGGGAACACCTGAAATCAGCTGACAGCTAACATTAAGTGACAGCTGAGTGAAAGGCAAGAAAAGGGAGGGAGCAAGGGGGAAGGCAGGCAGGATTGCAGGAGCCGGGAGGGAGCCCAGAAAAGGAGGAGGGCTGTCTTGTTGAATCTGGCCAGCTTGCAGCTATTCAGAGTACAAGATATGGAGTTACCAGACCCAGCCTCAAATCTAGCTCTTCTATAGTAGCTGGGGAAACCCAGGCAAGTTGTTGGACCTCTCTGAGTTTCAGTTTTCTTTTCCATAAAATGGGCATGTCGGAGGCGGGGTGGAGAGGGGTGGGGGAGAATAAAAAGGGCATGTCACTGTCCTCGCTAGACCTCTTCATTCAGGAGGAATGAGGCTGTGTCTGAGGGAGGGAGGGAGTGCTGCCTACTAGGCTGTTACCTACTTTAAATGGGGACAGTTGGAGGACCAGCTTAACCTGAAATGGCTTCCCCATGAAGTCACTGAGCCCTGAAGGCCTGGGGCAGCAGGGAACTCACAGAATCACAGGCCCATAATAAAGATGTTGGAGACAATTCAGTTTGGCTTTCTTACTCCAAGAGGCAGCACAGCATGGTGGACTGATGGCCAGCTCTGCCAGCAACGGGCTATCCCCAAATCCTGGCCCCCACTTGGTAATTGTGTAGCCTTGTGCATGCCACTTTGTCCATCTCAGACCACTGGTTCCTTTTTTTTTTTTTTTTTTTTTTGGGACAGTGTTTCACATGTTGCCCAAGCTGGAGTACAGTGGCGTGATTTCAGCTCACTGCAAACTCCGCCTCCCAGATTCAAGCAATTCTCTTGCCCCAGCCTCCTGAGTAGCTGGGATTACAGGCATGTACCACCATGCCCGGCTAATTTTTGTATTTTTTGTACGGACGTGGTCTCATTGTGTTGGCTAGGTTGGTCTCGAACTCCTGACCTCAAGTGATCTGCCTGTCTCAGCCTCCCAAAGTGCTGGGATTACAGGCATGAGCCATCGCACCTGTCCTGGTTCTTCATCTTTAATATGGAATTTAAAGTAGTTCCTTTGCCACAGCACTACTGGGAAGATCAGAGACCCAGAAAATAACAGCTGGTCATTCAGCTGGCCCTGTGGGAACTGAGGCTCAGAAAGGGAAAGTAATTCACCCACAGTCACACAGCAGGTTAGTGAAATCAAGCCTATGCCCAGGCCTCCTAAAGCCCAACCCTGGGCTAAGCATCAGACAGCTGTGGCCTTACCGCAAAGAAGGCTGAGACTACCCTTGGACATGCAGCCAAGGAACTCATACTGGGAAGCACTAGTGGGATTCTGTGTCTCACTGAGCTGAAATAATTGCTTGGGTTGCCTGTGGATAGAGTATGGCAAAAAGCCCAAGTCAGAGCCTATGGTCACATGTCCAACTTGGGGTCTAATCCACAGTATAACCCTGGCCATGTCGGGTCACCTCTCTGATCTCTCTGAGCCTCAGTAGTTTCTCTGCTTACAAAATGAGGGCAAGAATTCCTGGCAATGCAAAGGAATCATCTAAAACACAGACTGTTTCTTTTCTTTTTTCTTTTCTCTCTTTCCCTTTCCCTCTCTCTTTCTTTCTTTCTTTCTCTTTCTTTCCTTCCATCCTTCCTTCCTTCCCCTTCTTTCTTTCCTTCCTTTTTTTTTTTTTTAGACTAGGTCTTCCTGTGTCACCCAGGCTGAGTGCAGTGGCGCAATCCTGGCTCACTGCAGCCTTGACCTCCTGGACTCAAGTGATCCTCCCACTTCAGCCTCCCAAGTAGTTGGGACTGACTACAGGTGTGCACCACTACACCTGGCTAATTTTCTATTTTTTATAGAGACAGGGTCTCAATATGTTGCCCTGGCTGGTATTGAACTCCTGGATGCAAGCGATCCTCTCGCCTCAGCCTCCCAAAGTGCTGGGATTACAGGTGTGAGCCACCATGCGTGGCCCGGAGCTATTTTCACAGCAGTTACTCCTGAGCCACTGGGCACCTCACTGTGCTGTTGCTAGCAACGGCTTCATTTGGTCCTCACAACAACCCTGCGTGTTGGGAACCTAATTTGTAGATAAATGGCTAGGAACAGGTAGAACCAGGATCCGAGCTCAAAAGGTATTCTCTATGTCTGTTCTCTCACCCCTCCTCTTTCCCTACCTAACTTGGGCTCCTTCTTCAGGTTTCAGTATCACCCTGACTTCTTTTGGAAGGATCCCTTGGCCTCAGGCTGGAGTGGGCACCTGCCCTAGCCCACAGAGCTGGGTTTCTCCCTTTCTTCAACCACACAGGGAGCACGACTATGCAAAGACCTCATCACGTTCACAGCCGTCTCCCCAGAGCCTCGCACTGTGCTTGGCATACAGCAGGTGCCCAGTAAATACCTGCCAAATGACTGAATGCATCTCGCCAGCCTCAGGATGCCACCAGGCCCTGAGGGAGCCAGAAAGATCAGAGGAAAGCTTTTGGATTCCTGCCACGCCTCACATTAGCAGCATCTTCTCCGAGTCCTGACAGCCAGCCTCCTGGGACACCATTTGAGCCAGCTGAATTCCGGTCACCGCTTCACCTTGGAAAGGCATCCGCAGCCCTCACCAAGCAGCCCCGTAATTGACGTCACAGCGGGGCCAGGAGCTGCCCTGTTAATATTTTATGTGGCCTTCACTGCGGCAAAATGCAGCCTCCAAGAGCTGGAGGGGCCGTGCAGAGTCTCCGTGAGGTTGTGAGGAGGGCACAAATGGGAAAGGGCTTCATAAACCATAAAGCTCCCAACAGATGAGCATCATTGACCCATTTCAGTCCCTGGCTTAACTCAGAAAGAGCCGGGGCTGCACATGCCTGCAGTGGAACAAGAAGACTGCTGACCGAGCCCGAGCACTAAATCAATGGGGGATTAGGGGCTCCTGGGTACATTTCATGGAGACAGGGGGAGGGCAGAGCACTGGTGCCAGCCAGACCTGGACTCCACTCCAGGTTTGCCCCCTGCACAGCTGTGTGACTGGGTCAGCAAATGGACCACTGAGCCTCAGTCCCCCTTATCTGTGAAATGGGGATGATGGTTTCCTTGTAGCACTGCTGTGAGGATTCAGTAAAACGAGTGATGCCGAAGACCTAGCTTCACACATCGCAGGCTGTCAACACAGGCCGAGACCCTTCTCCAAAACCAAGCCTGGCACCTGAGGTTGGAGAGAGGAGATGCGGGGCCCTTTCAGGCATTCATCGGGCAGAGTGATGGCGGGAGGGAAGAAGGAGCAAGGAGGCACAGGAAGGATGATCTGGGAGCCAGGCATCTCAGGTTTGGACTTTTCACCCTGGTGGGCCCACGCCAGGAGAGGTATCAGAGAGAGGATGGGCGGGGGGGGGCCCCAGGATGGGCGGAGGGCCCCGGAAGCAGAAGCAGACGGGCCCTCATGGACAATCTCTCTGATCCTCTGGCCCCTTCGGCAGATGAGCATCCGGGAGGGAGCAAACCATGCCGGTGGCTCACACAGCAGAGCTGGGGTCTCACTGGCCTGCAGCCCTCTGGGGCTTCATTAGCTGGGGTTTATCCAAGGCCACATGCCTAGCTGGGGAGGCAGATGTGTTGGAAGACATGATGCAATGGCCCCATTCCTGGTGGTGACCTCCACTTCTTTGGCCTGGACAATAGGAGGAACCTCATCCCCCGCCCCTTCCTGGTCTCTCTCCAGTCTATTTTCCCATGAATCCTGGGAGCTTCCCAAAATGTACATCTGACCTTGTCCTCACCCTGCTTAAAACCTTTCCATGATCCCACACTTAAGGTCTCCAGAGAAAATACAGGAGGCTCAGTTAAAACTGAATTTCAAGCTGGGTATGGTGGCACACACCCATAGTGCTACTCAGCAGGCTGAGGCAGGAAGATCGCTTGAGGCCAGGAGTTTGAGGCCAGCCTGGGCAACATAGTGTAACCCTGTCTTAAAAAAAAAAAAAAAAAAAAAAAAAAAAAACTTCAGATAAACAATGAGGCATATTTTAGTATAAGAATGTCCCAGATATTGCATACACATGCTACAGAAATTATTTGTTGTTCATATGAAATCCAAATTTAACAGGACAACCTATATTTTATTTTGCTAAATCTGGTGTTCCTACATACATTGCCCTCAGGAAAAAGGACAAAGCCTTTTTTTTTTCTTTCTTTCTCTTTGAGATGGAATCTCAAAAGCCTGTCACCCAGGCTGGAGTGCAGTAGCACCATCTCGGCTCACTGCAAGCTCCGCCTCCCAGGTTTAAGCATTTCTCCTGCCTCAGCCTCCTGAGTAGCTGAGACTACAGACGCACACCACCATGCCCAACTAATGTTTGTATCTATAGTAGACACAGAATTTCACCATGTTGGCCAGGCTGGTCTCAAACTCCTGGCCTCAAGTGATCTGCCTGCCTTGGCCTCCCAAAGTGCTGGGATTACAGGTGTGAGCCACCACACCTGGCCAGGATAAAGGATGAAGTCTTTAGTTAGCCCATGAGACCAGTTTGGCCCTGAGCTCATCCCTCCGCTCTCTTCCATATGGACCCTCTGCTTCAGACACAGCTTGTTGCCTTTACTTGAGAAACTCAAGCCCTCCTTCCCCTCTCTGTCCTTTGCAGATGTCCTTTCATTGGAACCCTCTTGGTATCATCTCCTCCCAGTGCCCCACAGTGCTTGACCTGACTCATCCTCAGGCCTCTGAAGCATCATCACTTCCTTTCGAGGCCTGTGTTGTATCTCCTCTGTGTGGAGGAGTGCCTCTGTCTGTCTGTCCTGTTCACGTGAGGTACGGCAGGGGTTCCGCAAACATTTGTTGCAGTGAATTACTAAATTCCACAGCCCCTTACACTTTTCCTATCAACAGTTTCCCCTCCTTCAGCCAAATCCTGTGTGCCCCTCAAAGCCTTGTTGGAACCCTATCTCCTCCAGGCCTTCCCTGAGCCCCATAGACTTCCCTGTGGGGAGGACTCCCTCAGAAGCTCTTTTCTTCTGAGATGCATCTGGTATGTCTCAGTCACATCTGGGGCAGCAAACAATCTTTTTATCCCATAAGCTTGGCAAGATCAGCAACCCTCAGACTCCCCTGCTATGACCTGTGGTGGTGAGCACTGTGTCTTCCTGACAGACAGTGCTTCTCAACAAACGCTGGTGAGCTTGGGGGAAGCCAACCTGAGCTCCTGTATTGGCTTCTCCTCCCTGCCACTGGCCAATAACCAAAATCCTAACCCAGCCCTGAAGCAAAGCATCTTACATCCTGTATTCCTATAAAGGAGGCAGGGAGACATCCTTAGTTCCCACTTTATAGGACAGGAAACTAAGGGAGTAGAGGAACCCATTTGTATTAGGGTTCTCTAGAGGGACATAATTACTGGCATGTATATATGTGTATATATATGTGTATATATGTGTATATGTGTATATATATGTATATGTATATGTGTGTGTATATATGTGTATGTGTATGTATATGTATATATAAAGGGGAGTTTATTACGTATTAACTCACACGATCACAAGGTCCCACGATAGGCCGTCTGCAGGCTGAGGAGCAAGGAGAGCCAGTCCAAGTTTCAAAACTGAAGAACTTGGAGTCCGATGTTTGAGGGCAGGAAGCATCCAGCACAGGAGAAAGATGTAGGCTGGGAGGCTAGACCAGTCTCTCGTTTACATTTTTTCTGTCTGTTTATATTCTAGCAGCTGATTAGATGGTGCCCACCCAGGTTAAAGATGGGTCTGCCTTTCCCAGCCCACTGAGTCAAATGTTAATCTCCTTTGGCAACACTCTCACAGACACACCCAGGATCAATACTTTGTATCCTTCAGTCCAATCAAGTTGACAGTCAGTATCAACCATCACACCATTGTTCAAGGCTCAGGTCTCTGGATGCCATCCTACCCCAGGGTCTTTGCACCTGCTCTTCCTCTGCCTGGAACACTCTTCCCAGAGATCTTGACATGGATGATGTCGCAGATTAAAGATGGCCACATAGGCCAGGTGTTGTGGCTGACACCTGTAATCCTAGCACTTTGGGAGGCCAAGGCAGGAGGACAGCCCCAGGCAGAGTTCAAAACCAGTCTGAGCAGCATAGTGAGACCCCATTGCTACAAAAAAAAAATAAGAAAAAAGTAGCCAGGCAGGGTGGCACACTCCTGTAGTCCCAGCTACTCAGGAGGCTCAGGTGGGAGGATCGCTTGAGCTGAGGAGTTTGAGGATGCAGTGAACTATGATAGTGTTGCTACAGTTCTGCCTGGGCAACAGAGCAAGACCCTATCTCTACACAAAAATAGTTTTTTAACTAACTCGGTGTTGTGGTGCATGCTTACTCAGGAGGTCAAGGCAGGAGGACTGTTTGAGCCTGGGAGCTTGAGGATGCAGTGAGCTATGATCGTGCCACTGCACTCTAGCGTGGGAAATGGAGTGAGACCCTGTCTCAAAAAATTAAAAAAAAAAAAAGATTTCATACTAATCACAACTTTGGTACACTTCAAAATCATTTTTGTTACTATCTGCAATGTAGATGATGTCTCTTTTCATATAAAATATAATATACATTTATAAATTTATAAAATACAAAGATGGAGTTTCACCATGTTGGCCAGGCTGGTCTTGAACTCCTGGCCTCAAATGATCTGCCCACCCTGGCCTCCCAAAGTTCTGGGATTACAGGTGTGAGCCACCACACCCGGCTGATCATGTCCCATAAGTAAGGCCACAAATATTTTGCTGTTACTGCCACATCAAGAAGTGGCATCCCTTTACCTGCCCTTTGAATCTGGGCGGGTTTGTGACTTGCTCTGACAACAGAATGTGGCAGAAGTGACCCTTTATGAGTTCAGGAGCCTAGGCCTCAAGAGACCTTGCAAGCTTGTGCCTTCCCCCTCTTGGAATGCTGCTCCTAGACCACCACATAAGGCAGCTGGTCTACCAGCTGGAGGATAGGAGGCCATGTGATAGGGATCTGAGACACCCTGGCCAACAGCCAGCGCCAGCCACCAGATGTGTGAGCGAGGCCTTCTTGGACCTTCCAGCTCAGCTGTGACTCCAACTGAATGCAGCTGCAAGTATGACCAGGAGAAACAGGCTGAGGAACCACTCAGGCCAACCAGACTCATGAAAATGGTTGTTGTAAGCCACTAAGTTTGGGGGTTTGTTAGGCGGCTATAGATAACCAAGACAACTGCCTCCTCATTCAGGTGCCTGCTCCCTTTCCCTTCAGTCCCTTCCCTCCCCGCTCAAACCCCCGCCAATTGCTGTTTATGCCATTATCCTGTTTCATCCTGTCCAAGGCATTTATCACTGTTTGAAACCATGATGCATTCACTTATGGACCTGCAGTGCATTTCCGCCACGAGGCTGCAATTTTCATGAGGGCAGGGGCCAGAATGGTTTGTTCCCTGCCATCTCCCTCGAGCCTGTGTGTGTGGTGTCTGGCACAGAGAAGCTGCTGTAATTGTTGTTGATAGAGAGATCGTGTGCCTGCCCCTTGCTGCTGTGGTGCCTAGGGGAGCAGCGTGGCTGGTGAGAGCTCCTGCCTGGTCGTGTCTTCCAAAACCGGTGCCCTTGGGAGGGCAGGAGGGCAGGCCGGGTGGCTGGGTTGTTTCAGGGGCAAAAGCTTCAGGGAGCCCAAGTTGAATAGAAAGAAAAGGAAACTGCCAAAATGTTCCTTTTCAGCAGGGGCTTAGATTCAGGCCAAGGAAGTTACTAGGGCTTCTCTCCTCCAGGTCAGCTGCGAATTGCCAGCAGCCCAGCCACGCCCTTCTGCAAGATCACCAAGCTGAGAAACTGGGCAATGGGAGGGAGTGTTGGGGACACCAAGTCACTTCCCAGGGGCCAACTATTTCCAAGTCCCTCAGAGTCCTCAGAGTCTGCTTTTTCCAGTGCCAAGGAATTGGTCCAGCAGCCACAGCTTCAGTTGAGGAAAAAATACATACCCAAGAGAAAAAGAATCAGCTCCCGGGTGCCTTCTTTTTCTCCTTTTTTTTTTTTCTTTTTTTATTTTTTTGAGACGAAGTCTCGCTCTGTCACCCAGGCTTGAGTTCAGTCGCGCGATCTTGGCTCCCTGCAATCTCCACCTCCCAGGTTCAAGTGATTCTCCTGCCTCAGCCTCCAGAGCAGCTGGAATTACAGGCACGTGACACCACTCCTGGCTAATTTCTGTATTTTTAGTAGAGACGGGGTTTCACCATGTTGCTCAGGCTGGTCTCCAACTCCTGACCTTGTGATCCACCTGCCTCGGCCTCCCAAAGTGCTGGGATAACAGGTATGATCCGGGTACCTCTTTAAGCTACCATTCTGCATTCTGTAGGAGCAGAGAGAGCATCACCATGGTTCAAGCCAGGCTACTTTCAAGTTAGGTGGACTTGTGTTGGTATTACGTCTCCATGACTGTGTGACCTTGGGGATGTGACTTGACCTTCCTGAGCACCAGTTTCTGCATCTATTAGGATTGGACAGTGAAGGCCAAACTCCTAAGGTTGTGATAAGAATTTAATGAGCGCATGCATGCCCAGCACAACTTTGCGCACACGGAAACAGTAAAACCGATGGCAGGTAAGCTTATGAGTACTTCTTCACCTGTTGGCACATGGGGGTTGAGGGGAAGAGCAAGGTTTGCAGTTAAATGCAGACCCTTCCTGCAGACCAGGGCCACATTTAGGGGTTGCCTGGCCGAGACTAGGACTATGGTATGAATCCTTGGTCCACAACAGACTGCCTGATTCTAACTGGCTTGTCTAACAGATGAGATGACCACTCAGAGAAGCCCTCAGAGGGCCTCCAATCCTCCTGGAACCCCACTGGTATAGATAGGTCAGTGGTTTGGAGGTAGAGCCCTGACAAGGATTCAGAAGGCCTGGGTTAAAGGCCCAGCTCTGGCACTAATGTGCTGTGTGACATGGAACAAATCATTTGCCTTCTCCGGGCTCTAGTGTCCTCATCTATAAAATGGGTCATTCATCTCTGACTTACCAAACTCATAGGGTTGTTGAGCTGATGAGCTAATTTAGATGAAAGAGTGCTTTGCAACGCATTTGCTGTTTGGTGAATAAAAAGGGGATATATATTAAAACTGAAAGGACTCCTGGATTCTCTAGCAAAGCCCCTCTAAAGCCTTTAAACCAGGCAATATAAATATGAGTTCAAACCCTGGCTTTTATTAGTAACTTGCACGACTTTGGGCAAATGAGTTAACCCCTGGCACTGCTAGTGGTATGATTTTTCTTCTGAAAGACACAGGACCTGTGAAGCAAGAAAAGGCTGGAAGAAGCTACAAGATACAGGGTAGACAAGATGAGGAGGAGAAGCCCACCAGCCCCTAAAACCTCTGGGCAACCGGTGGTGGGGAGGTCCCCACCTGACTGTGAGCTTAGGTGGGGGCTACCTGTTCCTCTTTCCATCCCCCACAAGCAGTCCTCTGGATCTCAGCCCACCCCAGGTAGATGGTGACTCAAGTTGTTCTGCAGGGACTGGTCCCCCTGCCTCTGTTACCATGGCACTGCAGCACAGCCTGGCCAATCAGGAAGGAGATGAGTATCTGAGTCTCTGTTGCTAAAGCTGGAGCAGGACACCTAGCCAATGGGAAGGGCAGCAGAGTGGAGCCACCATGGAAACCTCAGCAGTGAGGTTCAAACCATGTTTTTTGTCTCTATGTCTCATTTTCAGGAGGTGGGCTGGGTTTTCTGCATTCCTTTTTTTTTTTTTTTTTTTGCAAAGAGCATCTTGCAACCCCAAGAGGATAGTCAGGAGTCACGATGGGGTGCATAACAAGAAGAACCTTTGAAGAGTCAGAAAGGACTCAAAACTCAGCAGGGCACAGCTTCAGATGAATTATTCCCCCAGATGCTCAGCATCACCTGTGTTTATGATCTTAGCTCATCCCCACAGCTCTACCTAGCCCCATCTGTCCTAGGAAATAACTGCAGACTGCAGAAAAATCCCCACCCCCAAAGTAAGAAAAGGAATGTGGGGTCACCTCCTTATGCCCAATAGCTTTGTGGCTTTGGACAAACTCCTTAACCTCTCTTCCTGCAGGCAAGGTAGTGGAGTAGCATAGAGACATGGGGCAGACACAGGGGCTGCCCCAGTGTAAAATTAGAAGATTGGGAAAATGGGCTCTGTGATTCCTTTCAGATCTCACATTCTAGACTTGATGCTTTTTCACCTTCAGGCTCTGGATAAAGTGGATCTACAAGAAATAACTTCCCAAGGAGGAGTCCTGTAAATAGTATGAGTGGACAAATAAGACGCAGGCTGCTTTTTGCCATGAAATTGCCAGACAAGGAGGGATGTCTGTTTCAGAGCCCCGGGCCACGGGACTGTAGTCACACAGCTACCTGCATGCAGAGCCCAGAGTAGAAGATCTAGATCCCTTTACCCTGCATCATGCAATCTTCTTAAACCAGTCTCCTTATCCTTGGGTGGGCAATCAGGGAGCTGTACACGCCCACACCTCCAACACCCTTTATTTTGCAAACACAGGCATAAAAACAACTGCAAGGGAAAGTGTGTCCCACCCCTTCCCCACTCCCTTCTGGCTTTCTTTCTGTTGCCTGGCAACAGTTCTATCCAGAAACCTGGGTGTCATCCTGGATAACTCCCTCACCCTTATCCTTCCCATAAAACCCATGGCCCAATCACGTCTGTTTTATCTCCTAAATGGCCCCCAAGTCCATGCACTCCTCCCCTCCCCCATCACCTCCCCAGTCCAAGGTTCCATCATGAATTTCCTGGACATCTACATTGGCTTCCCACAGGCCTTCGGCTTTCACACTTGCTCATCCCATCCCCTGCTTCCATATTCTATAACCACAGCCAAAATAATCTTTTAAAAATACAAATCTGATCCTGTCACCTGCTCCTTGCTTAGAACCTCTAAGAATAAAAATCAAAATCTTCAGCATGCCCAAGAGCACTGCATGGTCAGGCCTACTTCCTGACTTTATCTTGCCCTGTGCATGCCCTTCCCTTTCTTCCTGAACATTTTTTCCTCCCCAATTCTTCTGTTTAATCCTGCTCACTCTGTAGCCCTCAGTTCTATGGTCACTTGGGGAGCCTTTGCTGACCTTCATGACTAGGTCAGATTGCCCTGTGATGGACTCTCCCAGCACCATGTGCCCTTTTTGTCTGTAGCAGTTATCATAGTTACAATTTTACTCTTATTTACCATTATTTGATTTATATCTGTAAGCTCTGCCTCACACTTCATGAATGCAGTGATTTTATCTTGTTATTTGCTTGAAATATGGATGGATGGATGGATGGGTGGGTGGGTGGATAGATGGACAGGAGTTGGATGAATAGGTGGGTGGGTGGATGGATGGATGGATGTTTAGACGAACATGAGTTGGATCAGTAGGTGTATGGATGGATGGGTATATGGATGAATGAATGAATGTTTGGATGAACAGGAGTTAAATAGGTGGATGAATGGATGGATGATGCATGGATGTACAGGAATTAGATAAATAGGTATATGGATGGATGGATGTATAGATGGGTGAATGAGTGTATGTAGGTCTATATATATATGGATGGATGGATGCATGGATGAATGGATGGATGAGTAGATGGATGGCTGGATGTTTGGATGAATAAGAGTTGGATAAATAGGTGGATGGATGGATGGACAAGAATTTGATGAATAGATATATGTATAGATGCATGAATGAATAGATGGATGTATATATGGATGGCTGGCTGGCTGGCTGGATGGATGTTTGGATGAAAAGGAGTTGGATATATAGGTGGATGGATGAATGTGTGGGTGGATGGAGATGGATATATGGATGGATGGATGGGTGTATAGAGAGATGGATGCTCCCATTTTTCCTAGCTTACTTAGATCTAACCATATCTCCCTCTAGTCTGTGGCCAACTAGCCTTCCACCTGTTCATTCAGCATACACCAAGCATATCTGATGTGCCAGGAATTTGCCCACAGTGCTGTGGGAACCCAAAGAAAGAGGTATTTCCATGCCTTGAAACACCCTTGAAACTTAGATAATAATAACAGCTACTTCCAATTAACATTTACTATTTGGCCAGGCACAGTGGCTCATGCCTGTAATCCCAGCACTTTGGGAGGCCACGGCAGATCGCTTGAGCTCAGGAGTTCGAGAGCAACCCTGTCAATATGGCAAAACCTCATCTATACAAAAAAATACAAAAATTAGCTGGGCATGGTGGTACATACCTGTAGTCCCAGCTACCTGGGGGTGCTGAAGCAGGAGGATTTCTTGAACTTGGGAGATTGAGGTTGTGGTGAGCTGAGATCATGCCACTGCACTCCAGCCTGGGTGACAAAGTGAGACCCTGTCTAAAAAAAAAAAATTGTTTTACTACTCTGTGCCAGAGACCATGGTAGGCTCTCCTGAGAAGAGCTCTCACTCCTTTTTGTCTACTAATCCAGTAGAAGAAACCAGAAGCCTGATGGTGTCTCCAAGTTCAGCTTCGGTGTGGCCTCCTCCAAGGATTCCTCCCTGGTCAGTCAGTCCTTGGCTGATCTCCCATCCTCAGAACTGCCCCAGCATGTGAGTCTGGGGTGCTCTTGCTGGTCTTTGCTCATAAACTGCTTTTCTTTTTCTTTTTCTATGTATACATTTTTTTGAGACGGAGTCTTGCTCTGTCACCCAGACTCTCTGAGTTTCTTCCTCTCCACCAGAGAGTGGCATTCCTTATTCCCCAGGAATAAGTAAACTCCCTGGAGACACATGTGCCAGGAATGTGTCCACATCTCACAAAACACCCTTTTGTGGCCTAGGCACCCTTTCTTTCTTTTATTTTTGAAACAGGGTCTCACTCTGTCGCCCAGGCTGGGGTGCGGTGGCGCGATCTTGGCTCACTGCAGCTGACTTCCCGGCCTCAAGCAATTCTCCACCTCAGCCTTCCGAGTAGCTGAGAGTACAGGCATGTGCCACTATGCCCAGTTTATTATTATTATTATCATTATTATTATTTTAGTAGAGACGAGGTCTCACTATGTTGCCAAGGCTGGTCTCAAACTCCTGAGCTCAAGCAATCCTCCCATCTTGGCCTCCCAAAGCACTGGGATTACAGGCGTGAGCCACTGTGCCCAGCTGGCACCTCTTCTTTCAATCCTCACAGGACTCTGAGGGAAGTGTGATTTACCCCGATTTTAAATAGCAGGAAACTGATTTGCCCTGGGTCACACAGATAAAAAGTGGTAAAACTAGTGCTGAAACCCAGGTCGATTTGAATCCAAGGCCAAAATCCTTAACCAGTATCCCCAGGCTGGGATAGTCCCTCCAACAGCCCAAATATGGCTGCTACACCCATGCCTGACCATCACTGGGTGGGGTAGCCCATTCTATTGTTGAATTTCTACCTCTCAAAGAGTTTATTCTCACCCAGTTGAAATATGCCCCTCTGAAACTGCTACCCAGTGACCCTGACTCTGCTCCCTGGTTACAGAACAAGTGCTTCCCCTCTTCCACATGGCAGCCTGTCAATAATTTATAGCCAGCCCTCCTGTCTCCCCTGCATCTGATCCTCTCCAGAGAGGGGCAGGAGAGGGGAGAGATTACGAACCTGGAACTACAAAACCCAAGTTCTCATCCTGGCTCAGCCACTGTGCACAGACCAGTAAGTTCTAAAAGAAAATTAAATAGGTGATTTTGACAAATAAGGACATTGAAAAAAATGGCCAACTCCTAGCACCCTTGTTTCATAAAAGAAAGGGCATCCTGACACAGAAAAAAGTAGGGCAGACAATTTCAGAATTAATTTATCTTTATGAAAATTCCTGACTTTGTCCCTGTTCCTCTCATTTCACCATGTTCTGGTGCTGACTCTGTGGGGGACTGGCCCAGGTCTGTAGGCCTTTGAGAACCTTTGCTCCAACCCATTAAAGAAAACACTGCTGGCCAGAAAACCCAAAGTAGAGGATTCCACCATCAGAACACAGTAAGTGACCCTGTTTGAAGAGGGAAGGAAAAGCTGAAAGTGCCTGGCACTGAGAAATGGCTGAGCTCAGGAAGTGAGACAGACTTCTCCATTGCATTGTGGTTTCATATCCAGTTTCTATCTCAGTTTAGAGGGGCAAAGGTTTTTCCTACTCCACGGGTACCCTGTGACCACCCAAGGTCACGTCTCTAGCCAGCAGAACTCACTGGAAGTCAAGAAGGCTGTTTATGTCCCATGGCAGGAGGCCAGTGAGAAAAACTGGTTTTATTCAAAGGCAGCAGATTTTCTCTTGGGGAAGTTTTGGGCTTGGTCTGAAGGATGACCCTCTAACCCAAAGGCTTTCTCATTACTCGTTCTTTCATTTATTTAATATTTACTGAATATCTTCTATGTGCAAGGCACTGTTCTAATGTTAGGAGTACCAAGGCAAGCAAAGAATGATTTGGTCTTTGTTCCCATGGAGCTTAGCATTGATTAGAAAAGGCTGACATTAATTCAAGTTGAAGGAATAAGTGTAAACTGATGGCTGTGATGAAGGCTACAGAAGAGGCACATGTTACTCTGAGAGTGTGATATAAGGAGGGTTCCCCTAGTCGGTGGTCATGGAAGGCTGACATAGTAATGGCCAAGCTGGGATTGAAAGAAGGAAGAGTATGCATTCACCAGGTGAAGAAGGAGGGGAAGCAGATTCCAGGCAGAGTGCTTGGTGTGGAATGAACATAAATCACATGAAGAACTGCAGTGAGGCTGGTATGACTGCAGGGCAGTGAGCAATAGGAAAGAGCATGCAAGATGAGGCTGGAGAGGTAGGTGGAGGCTCACATGTTGCTGGATAGGTAGGTGGGGTTTTCTCCTTTTCTTGAGTGAAACAGGAAGCCACTGAAGGGCACTGAATGTGAAAAGTGGCATAAGTATTATTACTTGAAGGCAGAGAGGAAACAACAGCTGCCTCTTCCAGAAGTCAAACTGATCATGATAGTGGTGGTAATAAAAAGAATGACTGGCTGGGCGTGGTGGCTCACGCCTGTGATCCCAGCACTTTGGGAGGCTGAGTTAGGCGGATCACTTAAGGTCAGGAGTTTGAGACCAGCCTGGGCAATATGGCAAAACCCTGTCTCTACTAAAATAAAAAAATTATCCAGGCATGGTGGTGCATGCCTGTAATCCCAGCTACTCAAGAGGCTGAGGCAGGAGAATTGCTTGGGCCCAGGAGACAGAGCTAGCAGTGAGCCAAGATCGTACCACTGCACTCCAGCCTGGGTGACAGAGCGAGACTCCGTCTCAAAAACAGAACAAAACTATAATGATTAAAAAATAATAAGTGGCTGGGCACAGGTGGCTCACACCTATAATCACTGCACTTTGGGAGGCCGAGGCAGGAGCACTGCTTGAGCTCAGGAGTTTCAGGCCGCAGTGAGCTACGATCATGCCACTGCTCTTCAGCCTTGGTGACAGAGGGAGACCTTCTCTCTAAAATTAATTATAGTAGTAATAATAGTAAGAGAACTCATGTTACTAGACTGGGCGCCTGTAATCCCAGCACTTTCGGAGGCTGAGGTGGGCGGATCACGAGGTCAGGAGATCCAGACCATCCTAGTTAACACAGTGAAACCCAGTCTCTACTAAAAATACAAAAAAATAGCTGGGCGTGGTGGCAGGCGCCTGTGGTCCCAGCTACCTGGGAGGCTGAGGCACGAGAAATGCTTGAACCCCGGAGGTGGAGGTTGCAGTGAGCTGAGATCGCGCCATTGCACTCCAGCCTGGGCGACAGAGCGAGACTGTCTCCAAAATAAGAGAGAGGTCATGTTACTAAACGCTATATATGATGAAGTGGACATTGTTATTCCCATTTTACAGCTGACAGAACTGAGGCACAGACAGACAAACTCACCCAAGGTTACACAGTAGATGGTAGAGCTGGCAGATAAGTGAGTGACCTCTGGGCACCTAAAAAATTACTCTCTTAAGTAAGTCACAGGACAGGGAAGTGCTATGAAAGAGGGTTTGGGGTCGGGTGTGGTGGCTCACCCCTGTAATCCCAGCACTTTGGGAGGCTGAGGCAGGTGGATCATTTGAGGTCAGGAGTTTGACACCAGCCTGGCCAACATGGCGAAACCCCATCTCTACTAAAAATACAAAAATTAGGCCGGGCACGGTGGCTCAGGCCTGTACTCCCAGCACTGTGGGAGACCAAGGTGGGCAGATCACGAGGTCAGGAGTTTGAAACCAGCCTGGCCAACATGGAGAAACCCTGTCTCTACTAAAGATACAAAAAATTATCCAGGCATGGTGGTGCGCACCTGTAATCCCAGCTACTAGGGAGGCTGAGGCAGGAGAATTGCTTGAACCCAGGAGGTGGCGGTTGCAGTGAGCTGAGATTGCACCACTGCTCTCTAGCCTGGGTGACAGGAAAGACTCTGTCTAAAAAAAAAAAAAAAAAAAATTAGCTGGGCGTGGTGGCAGGCGCCTATAATCATAGCTACTCAGGAGGCTGAGGCAGGAGAAATGTTTGAGCTGGGGAGACAGAGATAGCAGTGAGCAGAGATCATACCACTGCACTGCAGACTGGGCAACAGAGCAAGACTCTGTCTAAAAAAAAAGAAAGAGTTTGAGGGACAACAACTTGAAAGAAACTTGGTTTGTAACTTAGGCCCTTAATCCATGTGGTTTGTTCTGTCAATAAGCATGCATGCATGGAGTGCCTGCTACATGCTAGGCACACTGAGGCTATAGCAGGGACCAAAACCAATCCCAGCGCTTACATTCCAGTGAGCAGAAAAGACAATGCAGAAGCAGGCAGATAATGCAGAAAATTTTAGATGATGTTAAGGGCTACGGGGAAGAGACAAGAGGACACAGAGGTGGTGCTTTCTAGACAGGGTGGTCAGGGAAGGCCTTTCTGAGAAGGCAACGAGTGACACCCACAATGAGGAACCAACCAAGTCACAATCTTGGGAAGAGGGTTTCAAGAAGAGGGAAGAGACGTGCAAAGGCCCTGAAGCAGGAGCAACCTTGGGGTGTTCACGGAACAAAAAACAGGAAAAGCTGCATCATTCTGAGTGAGCAGGAGGAGATGAGATTGGAGAATGGAAACTTCCAGAAGCTCAGGCAGGCCTCACAGGGCCTTATGGGCCCTGGCAAGGAGTTGAGGTTTCATCCTGAATTGATGGGAAGTCGCTGAAGGATCTTCAAGCAGGGGAATGATACAACCTGTTCTATGCTTGTCTGTCTGTTTGAGACAGTCTCACTCTGTCCCTCAGGCTGGAGTACAGTGGTGTGATCTCGGCTCAATGCAACCTCCACTTCCTGGGTTCCAGTGATTCTCCTGCTTCAGCTTCCTGAGTAGCTGGGACTACAGGCACGTGACACCATGCCTGGCTAATTTTTGTATTTTAGGTAAAGATGGGGTTTCGTTGGTCGGGCGTGGTGGCTCACGCCTGTTATCCCAGCACTTTGGGAGGCCGAGGCAGGTGGATCACAACACGAGGTCAGGAGATCGAGACCATCCTGGTTAACACGGTGAAACCCCATCTCTACTAAAAATACAAAAAATTAGCTGGGCGTGGTGGCAGGCGCCTGTGGTCCCAGCTACTCCGGAAGCTGAGGCAGGAGAATGGTGTGAACCCGGGAGGCAGAGCGTGCAGTGAGCCAAGATCACGCCACTGCACTCCAGCCTGGGCGACAGAGCAAGACTCCATCTCAAAAAAAAAAAAAAGATGGGGGCTTTGCCATGTTGGCCAGTCTGGTCTTGAACTCCTGACCTCAGGTGATCTGCCTGCCTTAGCCTCCCAAAGTGTTGGGATTACAGGCGTGAGCCACCACACCCGGCCTGTTCTGTATTTTAAAGAGGGCATGCTGGTTGCTGTGAGAATACATTCCTAGGCAGGGAGCGGTGACTCACGCCTGTAATCCCAGCACTTTGGGAGGCCGAGGCGGGCAGATCACGAGGTCAGGAGATCGAGACCATCCTAGCTAACACGGTGAAACCCCGTTTCTACTGAAAAAAAAACCACAATTAGCCGGGCGTGGTGGCGAGCGCCTGTAGTCCCAGCTACTCGGGAGGC
Source organism: Mandrillus leucophaeus (assembly GCF_000951045.1). Classification (NCBI taxonomy): domain Eukaryota; kingdom Metazoa; phylum Chordata; class Mammalia; order Primates; family Cercopithecidae; genus Mandrillus; species Mandrillus leucophaeus. Next base: position 11,859,005 of record NW_012102031.1, read on the forward strand.
TGAGGCAGGAGAATGGCATGAACCCAGGAGGCGGAGCTTGCAGTGAGCCGAGATAGCACCACTGCACTCCAGCCTGGGTGACAGAGTGAGACTCCGTCTCAAAAAAAAAAAAAAAAGGAAAAAAGAATACATTCCTGAAGTCAAAGGAGGGTGCAAGAGGGCAGTTAACGTTGTGTCGCATCAGACGTAAGTGGAGATGGGGAGAGGGGTCAGATTACAATATATTTTTGCTAATGGGTTAGATGTGGGGGATGAGGGAAGGGGAAATATAGGATAACTCCAAGCCTTTCTGCCTGAATAACTGGGTAGATGATGGTACAGTTACTAAATCCGGGAAGACTGTGGGTGGAACAGGTTTGGGTGGGAGCTGGGGGTTGGGTGCAGAGCTAAATCAAGAGTTGTGTTTTAGACACATCAAGTTCACTGTTCCTCTTAGATCTCTAATGAGAGGCCAAGAAGGCAACTGGACTGATAGGTTGGAATTCAGAGGTGGGGTGGGCTAGAGATCTTCAGACTTGTGGGCATGTGGATGGTAATTAGGATCTCAGGATTGGGTCACTGGGGAAATGCAATGAAGAAAAGAGGTCCAAGAGCCATGGACTGGGATCTTCCAATGTGTGGAGGCTGCACAGAGGCCAGCAATGGAGGGTGAGACAGAAAGCCAGAGGAGGGCGGCCCCGGGAGAGCCCCAGCTCCCCTGACCAACCTTGTAACCTCAGGCAAGTTGCTTCCCTTCTCTGGGCCTCAGTTTCCCCTATGTGGACAAGGGGATGGCCATATTCATCACTGAGGTGGCTCCAGCTTGATCATTCTGGGACACTCCTGAGAAACAGCAGCAGCAGTTCCTGAAGCCACCTGCCACAGGAAGAGATCAAAGCTCAGGCTCCCCCATCTTGTTTCCAGGACTCGTACAATGAGACTGAATGAAATCCCAAATACCACAAAACATAGCCCAAAGGTCCGCCACTCAGAGTTGGGGTTGGGTAAGGTCATAGTGACCTGGAATCGAATCCAGCCTTTTTGTCACTTGCCAGCTTGGTGACCCCCAAGCCTCAGGTACTTATCTGTAAAATGCAAATAAGACCTACAGCGATGGTCTGTTGTTAGAACTAAGCCAGGTACGGCTGGACACGGTAGCTCACACCTGTAATCCCAGCACTTTGGGAGGTCAAGGCAGGCAGATCACCTGAGGTCAGGAACTCAAGACCAGCCTGGCCAACATGGTGAAACTCCATCTCTACTAATACAAAAATTAGCTGGACATGGTGGCATGTGCCTGTAGTCCCAGCTACTTGGGAGAATGAGGCGGGAGGATCACTTGAACCTGGCAGGTGGATGTTGCAGTGAACCGAGATAACACCACTGCACTCCAGCCTGGGAAACACAGTGAGACTCTTGTCTCATTAAAAAAAAAAAAAAAAAAAAGAACTAAGCCAGGTAGCAAGCAAAGCATCCTGCATGGCTCCAGGCATGCATGCAATCAATGATCAGCTCCTTCCTGCTTTAGGAAGACTCCTTTCCTGAATCAGGAGAGAGGGAGTCCAAACTGACTTCACTCTCAGAATAATGTAGTCCTGCTGCTGGTCAAGCCTGGGGCTGCCAGCTATGTGCTACCCTGCGTCTCACTTGCAGGACACATAGCTACCCAGCTAACCACAGCAATTAGGGATCTGCAAAGACTGACTAGGTCATCTAGCTGGAACCTGGGGCACTGTGGAAGGTGGGAGGAGGGAGGGAGAACAATAGCTTCTAAGGCTGACCGTAGCTGTAGACTCACCCCAGCCTTTTCCCAAGTTGCATTAACCTGGCTGGCAAAGGGCAGTGATATGACAGCAGGGGAACACTATACAGAGAGTGAGCTGGAACTCGGGCCAATGTGTTCAGCCCCAGTGACAGCTCCTGGCTCAGTGTCTCCTAGAAGCAGCCCTGGAAGAAGGCAGGGACTGCAGGGGCAGCTGCTGGAAGGCGAGCTGGGCAGGCAGCCTGGATTCCTGTCCCGCCTCTGTCACAACCATTAGGCTAATGGCTCCATTTATTGGGCACCTCCAAGGTGGCAGGTGCTGTGCTAGGTGCTTAACTGAAGGGCTCTTCAACAACCCTGCAAGGAGGGCAAACATGTCCCTACTGAAAAGATGAGGAAACTGAGGCCAACAGAAGAGGAAGGCTTGCCTAAGGTCACCCAGCCTTCCAGACATTCCTTCTTTTCAAGACAAAGAGAGGACACCCTTCCGCAGCACACATGGTCCTGCGCAATTGCTTCTGCTTCCTTCTCCTGCTGCACCTGCCCCTTCCTCTCCCTTGGCCATCCATCAGGTCTCCATGGAAACATTCAGCAGCTTTCCCTGGGCCCCAGAATAGGTCAGGCTCCCCCTCACACCTTTCTTTTTCTTTTTTTTAGACAGTCTTGCTCTGTCGCCCAGGCTGGAGTGCAGTGGTGTGATCTCAGCTCACTGCAGCCTCCGCCTCCCGGGATCAAGCAATTCTCTGCCTCAGCCTCTCCAGTAGCTGGGATTATAGTATAGGCACCCACCACCACGCTGGCTTTTTTTTTTTTTTTTTTTGAGATGGAGTCTCGCTCTATCTCACCAGGTTGGAGTGTGGTGGTGCAATCTTGGCTCACTGCAACCTCTACCTCCTGAGTTCAAGCGATTCTCCGGCCTCAGCCTCCTGAGTAGCTGGGATTATAGGCACACGCCACCACACCCAGTTAATTTTTCTATTTTTAGTACAGACGGGGTTTCACCATGTTGGCCAGGATGGTCTTGATATCTTGACTTCGTGATCCGCCCTCCTCAGCCTCCTAAAGTGCTGGGATTACAGGCGTGAGGCACCGCGCCTGGCCCCCCTTACACCTTTCACAGTGGCCTCTCCTTTGTCTTTTGAGCACTTTTCACAACTATACTTATTACTTCACAACCCTAAAAATCGTTATTTGTGTAATTTTTTGTTTAATATCCTTCCTCCTGCATCTACACGATGTCTGGCACGTGGGAGACTGTTAATACATATGTGTGGGCAGCATGGTGACTGAACCTGTGAACAACAAACAAGTGAGTAAACCACAAACAAATCTCCCTCCCGTGGCGATGGGCTGGCTGCGATTCCACTGGGACACAGGGACTTGTATAAAGGGGCAGCTCCCTTAGAGTCTACATCATAAAACCTGATAGGAACAGTATCTTGCCATCACTGTGACAGGCAGCCCAAGGGGGCATGCACAAAGCAATCCCAAGATGTGTGCAGTGGGGGGTGGACACCCAGCTCCCTGCATAGGTCAGACTCCAGAGCTGGCCAGTTTCTCTGTTGTCCTCCAATCTGGCTTCAAGTGGTGGCAGCCACTCTCCTGGTTCCTGCAGAAGAGACACGAAGGTGGTGAGGGGGTGTCTCACAAGGAGAACTGTGCCGGTTTCACTTCTGCTTTGAGGCGAGACACATCCTGTGTGTCAGACTACCCAGGGAGTGCTCCTGTTCTCCCAGGGCTAACCACCAACAGTGCAGTGACCAGGAGTAGGAGACCCTGGGGAGTCGGGACCAGGGACATGGCTCTCATGGCTGTGCAGGGAGCTTGGCCCCAGGCCCTCCCCTGCCTCCTTCCCTGCACGGCTGCCCCTCCAGAGAGGCCTCTCTCACTGGGTTTCTGTCTCCCACGCCCCATCTCATTGTGAGGAAAAGCCCAGCCTGGCTAGGGGGGATGGAGGGGTCGGGAGAATGCAGACAGGTTCAATCCCTCCTCTGCTCTGTGTGCTCGCTCAGTAACCCCAGGCAAGTCCTGAACTTCCCTGAGACTCAGTTTCTCCTCTGAGAAGTGGCGGTCCCCATTACCCACTCACCTCCATCAGGGCTGTCCTCAGGCCCTAGCAGGTTGGTGGGCACACACTTTTTTGGGGTTCAATATACAAGTAAGCTCTTGCTGTTATCTTTTTTCTGCTTTCTTTCTCTCTTTTCCCAAGCTTCAGACTAGCTGGTGGTATATCATGTTCCTTGTACACCTTCTGGGCACGTTCAAAACAAAATGTTTAGGCCAAGCATGGTGGCTCATACCTGTAATTCCAGCACTTTGGGAGGCCCAAGGTGTGTGGATTGCTTGAGCCCAAGAGTTCGAGGCAGCCTGGGCAACATAGTGAGACCCTGTCTCCACAAAAAATTAGTAGGGTGTGGTGGTATGTGCCTGTAGTCCCAGTGACTGGGGAGGCTGTGGTGGGAGGATCAACTGAACCTAGGAGGCAGAGGTTGTAGTGAGCTGTGATCACGCCACTGCACTTCAGCCTGGGTGACAGAGCAAGACCCTGTCTGAAAATAAAATAAAATAGAAAACCAGAATGTTTGGCCTCCGTTATGGGAGCATTTTTAGCACTGCCTTAAAATGAAGGAGCACCCTGCGCCACTCGGACACCTTTGCAAAGCTGACTGCATCGGATCCCCACCATGATCCCTCGAAGGAAGCTGGGAAAATGCCATCATCACTGCACCCTCAAACTTGAGGTCGAGTGAGGTGACTGGACTTGCTCAGGATCACAGGCAGGGGGCACTACTATCAGACAAGAGTAACAATGACTCTTCCTCAGACTTAGTTCTCAAAGGGCCGTCACAACCCCCCCACCCTTTTCTTTTTTGAGAAAGAGTCTCCCTCCATCACCCAGGCTGGAGTGCAGTGGTGCGATCTCAGCTCACTGCAGCCTCCGCCTCCCGGGTTCAAGTGATTCTCAGCCTCAGCCTCCCGAGTAGCCGAGATTACAGGCATGCGCCACCACACCTGGCTAAGTTTTGTTGTTTTAGTAGAGATGGGGTTTTGCCATGATGGCCAGGCTAGTCTCGAATTCCTGGCCTCAAGTGATCTGCCTGCTTTGGCCTCCCAAAGTGCTGGAATTACAGGCATGAGTCATTGCGCCCAGCCCAACAACCCTTATCTCCCAGGTTCTCACATTGACTTCTCCAGTTATGTAATGAAGTCTTGATGATTCCCATCTTGTCACTAGACGGATGAGGGTCAGTCAGGGTGGTTTCAAAAGGCTATGCAGGGTCACCTGGTGAAGAAATAGCAAGTTGAACCTGGGCACAGGGTTTCTGGTTCCCTGAAGAGAAAGGGAACATGAAAGGGAACATGAAAGAGATCATTTCCCTACTTGTCCTATCAGAGACACCAGCCACCACTGTGGAGCTTGGGTGTGTTCAGAGGCCATTGTTCTACCTAGATCTGGGGCCAGGAAGAGCAAAGGCTGACAGGTGATCAAGGCCCCATGTGGCATGACCCCAAGGGACAGGCTGGCTCAGGGTTTCCAGACAATGGGCCATTTGTTGGCTCCAGTGTGCACCCTGGGACTTGCCAGCACTCACCTCTAGTTGTTGAAAGGGCAGGCTGGGTGAGGCAGGTCGGGGAACTCTCTCTGCGGTTCTTTCAGTTTTTAGTCGTCTTCTCTTGACTGTTCTGTTGCCAAAGCCCCCCAGCCCTCCAGCATCCCCTTCCCCACCCCATACACCTCACCTGTTAGGAGGACTCTTACGTAGCTGTCAAGTCCCAGCCCAAATGCCCCTTTCTCTAGTCTTCCCCAGCTCCCTTACACAGAATGAAGCCCTCTCCTCTATTTCTTTTTTTCTTGGGACTGAGTCTTGCTCTGTTGCCCAGGCTGGAGTGCAGAGGTACGATCTTGGCTCAATGCAAACTCCACCTCCCGAGTTCAAGTGATTCTCCTGCCTCAGCCTCCCGAGTTGCTAGAATTACAGGCACCCACCACTATGCCTGGCTGATTTTTTCTTCCTGTATTTTTAGTAGAGATGGGGTTTCACCATGTTGGCCAGGCTGGTCTCGAACTCCTGACCTCAAGTGATCCACTTGCCTCAGCCTCCCAAATTGCTGGGATTATAGGCATAAGCCATCACACCGGCCAATTTCTTTCTTTCTTTTTTTTTTTTTTTTGAGAGGGAGTCTCGCTCTGTCGCCCAGGCTGGAGTGCAGTGGCGCGATCTTGGCTCACTGCAAGCTCCACCTCCCGGGTTCACGCCATTCTCCTGCCTCAGCCTCCCAAGTAGCTGGGACTACAGGCACCCACCACCGCGCCCGGCTAATTTTTTGTATTTTTAGAGATGGGGTTTCACCGTGGTCTCGATCTCCTGACCTTGTGATCCGCCCGCCTCGGCCTCCCAAAGTGCTGGGATTACAGGCGTAAGCCACCGCGCCCGGCCTCTTTTTTTTTTTTGAGATGGAGGCTTGCTCTGTTGCCCATGCTGGAGTGCAGTGGCATGATCTTGGCTCACTGCAAGCTCCGCCTCCCAGGTTCATGCCATTCTCCTGCCTCAGCCTCCCAAGAAGCTGGGACTACAGGCGCCCGCCACCACGCCAGGCTAAATTTTTTTGTATTTTTAGTAGAGATGGGGTTTCACTGTGTTAGCCAGGATGGTCTCGATCTCCTAACCTCATGATCCGCCCACCTCGGGCTCCCAAAGTGCTGGGATTACAGATGTGAGCCACTGCGCTCGGCTAGCACCCGGCCAGTTTCTGTACTGCATTACAGAGCCAATCTGAGACCTCTTCTAGAGTGCTATGGTGGCTGCTTTGCATGTCTGCTTCCCTCCACCAGGAGGGCAAGGCCCACATTGGTTCAACCTTGCATAAATGTTGGCTGAATGAATGAATTCAATAAATTCTAAATAAGTGCCAAATGTGTGATGGGCACTTGCCGTGGGAGATACAAGGATGAGCAAGATGTGTTCTCTGCCTTCAAAGAGCTTACATTCGATGGGAGAGACAAGCTATGTGAACAAGGAAAGTGGAAGAGAAACACAGAAGCCATGTCCCAGCAAGCGAGCATTCCATATGGCCAGCATTCTAATCCTGGTGCTGTGGTAACCTGCTGTATGCCTCTAAGCAGGCCTCTTAGCCACTCTGGCCTTGGAACCCAGCAAGAGTAATTGCTATAAATTGACAATGGGGCTGCCATTGGATTCAGATCACAGGAAGGGGCAAGTGGCAGATGCCTCTTCTTCCAAAGTCACAGGAGGGAGGGAGTCCCCTTCTAAACCTCTTACCTGACCACAGTCTAGTTCATGGTGTCTGAAGCTGACACGATTGACATTGGAGGCTGGATAATTCTTTGCTGTAAGGTCTATCCTGAGCATTGTAGGTTTTTTAGAAGTACTCACTAGAGGCTGGGCACAGCGGCTCACGCCTGTAATCCCAGCACTTTGAGAAGCTGAGGTAGGAGGATCACTCGAGGCCAGGAGTTCAAGAACAGCCTGGCTAACATGGCAAAACTCTGTCTCTACAAAAAAATACAAAAATTAGCCAGGCATGGCAGCACATGCCTGTAATCCCAGGTACTCAGGAGGCTGAGGCACAAGAATCGCTTGAACCCAGGAGGTGGAGGTCGCAGTCAGCCAAGGTTGTGCCACTGTGCTCCAGCCTGGATGACACAGTGAGACCCTGTCTCAAAAAAAGGGCACAGACAGGAAGAAAGAAACTGCATTCCAGTGGCAACCGTGGGACTGAAACGGACTGGAATTCCCCCCCCCAGCACTCATCCATCCTGTTGGTTGAGAAGGGAGAAAGTCTATAATCTTGTGGTCCCCAATGTTTCTCCCAGATGAGTTCAGATGAAAATTCTGGGGCGCAGAGAGAAAAGGCTTTTCCAGAGATTGCATAGCAATTCCCCATCTCCCCTCATCCCCTTGGGAAAATAGATTTTCTTGTTGGAAGGACTATATGCTGATTCACTGAGGAAACAGAGGAATCTTGCTCCAGCCAGAGAAGCAGATGGAGGTCAAATCTGAGGGCTGGTAGGACTGAGTACTTGGCACCAGCTTTCGCTACACGCAAATGCTACATCCCGGGCATTTCAGGTCAGGTTTAGGGCAAGTGTGTGGCACAGTCTGAAGGCCAGGAGCTGCCTGAAGCACTTGGAGGCTGAAGCCACAGCTGCAGACCACAAGAGAGGGCACACACAGTGCCTTCCAGATAGAAGCCTGGCAGGGAGGAAAGGCCATTGGTCCTGTGTCAAAGTCACTGAGTCACAGCCCATTCCCTACCAGAGAACCTGTATATGAGACCATGTTACACCGCATCTGTACCCCTGTAGCTTCACCATACATGTAAGGCAGTCAGTTGAAAGGAACGAAGGGGTCCCCAGGCAGGAACCCAGGATGGAGCAGTGGGTGGCATCTCATTGACACAGCACCACCAGGAGGCGAAGGAGGCAGCACAACTGGTGGTGACTGGGCTGATTCCCATGAACCTGATTCCCAGCCCAGCTGTTTGTGTATGGGCGTGGACCCTACTTACTGGAGCCTTCCACCCCTCAACTGGTATGTTGATAACATTATGCAGTGAGCCAGGTGCAGTGGCTCACGCCTGTAATCCCAGCACTCTGGGAGGCCGAGGCAGGTGGATCATTTGAGGTCAGCAGTTTGAGATCAGCCTGACCAATATGGTGAAACCCTGTCTCTACTAAAATTACAAAAATTAACTGGATATGGTGGCATGTACTTATTGTCCCAGCTACCGGGCAGACTGAGGCAGGAGAATTGCTTGAACTTGGGAGGCAGAGGTTGTAGTGAGCCGAGATTCTGCCACTGCATTCCAAGTCTGGGCAACAGAGCAAGATTCCGTCTCAACTACAACAACAACAAAAAATAGATTACGCAATGAAAAGGTGTATGACACATTGCCCAGGACACAGGAAACACTCAATGGAGTGACCATTGTTATTCTGTGTTTTTCTCAAGTTTTCTGGGTAACTGAAGAGGCCTGTAAATTGGCTTCTATTCAGCATTCCGTCCCAGTATTTCCTATCTGCTTCAGCAAGCCCTCACCGATTTGCACAATGTCTCTGGCATACATCATGTACTCCTTCCTTTTTTTTTTTTTTTTTTTTTGAGATGGGTCGCCCAGGATGGAGTGCAGTGGTGCAATCTCGGCTCACTGCAACCTCTGCCTCCCGAGTTCAAGTGATTCTCCTGCCTCAGCCTCCTGAGTAGCTGGGACTACAGGCACACACCACCACGCCCAGCTAATTTTTGTATTTTTAGTAGAGACAGGGTTTCACCATGTTGGCCAGGATAATCTCGATCTCTTGACCTCTTGATCCACCCACCTTGGCCTCCCAAAGTGTTGGAATTACAGGCGTGAGCCACCATCCCCAGCCCTAACTTTTGTATTTTTAATAGAGATGGGGTTTCACCATGTTGGCCAGGCTGGTCTCGAACTCCTGACCTCAGGTGATCAACCCACTTGGCCTCCCAAAGTGCTGGGATTACAGGCGTGAGCCACCGCACCCCGCCCTAACTTTTGTATTTTTAGTAGAGATGGGGTTTCATCATGTTTGCCAGGCTGGTCTCAAACTCCTGACCTCAGGTGATCTTGGCCTCCCAAAGTGCTGGGATGACAGGCTGAGCCACTGCATCCGGCCTATATAATCTAGTGACAGGCTCCTGATCAGCATGCACACGTCCTCCATGTCTGACCAAACCAGACTCCCTGTGGGCTGAGCTTTGTACTTACAAAAAGGTGGATGGGTCTGAGAGACAGGTGGGATGAATGGATGGGAGGACTGGAGGATGATGGAGGAGGAAGGCATTGAGTTTGACTACCAGATTCTGGCTTGGACAAGTGGGTGGAAGGAGGTGCCCACCAGAGAGAGGAGGAATCAGGAAAGTAGGCAGCAGGACACTGGGGCCCATGGGCAGGAGAGTTTCAGGTTCCGCTCTGTTGGGGGAGTGACCCAGCATCCTAACTCACCAGCCGCCCCTTCTTCCACCAAATCATTCTCTGGGCCTTCTGCTGGGCAATTGCAGGGGCAATTGTTGGCTTTACACATGGGACACTGAGGATCGCAAGTGGTTGTTCAGTTCGTATGTGATCTGAACAGGCCAGTGGCTGCTTTGTCCAGCACCATCACTCAATGGCTTGACAGCACAATGGAGACTCCCATCCAGGAATGTGAGAGCAGCTGTTCAGCTGTTTGAGAGCAGACATTTGCTTACTCTCTTTTGGTAAGACTTTTCATATCCATGGCTTTTTTTTTTCTTTTTTGAGATAGGGTCTCACTCTGTCACCCAGGCTGGAGTGCAGTGGTGCAATCACGGCTCATTGCAGACCTCCTGGGTTCAAGAGATCTCCCCACCTCAGCCTCTCAAGTAGCTGGGAAGACAGGTGCGAGTCACCATGTCCAGCTAACTTTTGTTTTTTCTTAGAGTCTTGCTCTGTGGCCCAGGCTGGAGTACAGTAGCATGATCTCAGCTCACTGCAACCTCCACCTCTTGGGTTCAAATGGTTCTCTTGCCTCAGCCTCCCGAGTAGCTGGGATTATAGATGCACACCACCACGCCCAGCTAATTTTTGTATTTTTCATAGAGATGGGGTTTCATCATGTTGGCCAGGCTAATATCAAATTCCTGACCTCACGTGATCCGCCCACCTCGGCCTCACAAAGTGTTAGGATTACAGGCGTGAGCCACTGCACCCGGCCCTAAGCTAATTTTTAATTTAATTTAATTTATTTATTTTTTTGTAGCGATGGGGTCTTCCTATGTTGCTCAGGCTGATCTCAAACTCCTGGGCTCAAGCAATCCTCCCATCTCAGACTCCCAAAGTGTTGGGATTTCAAGTGTGGGCCAACCGTGCCCAACTACATGTGTCTTCTGATTCTCCAACCACCCGGGGAGATAGCTTCCCATTTCATAGATGAGGGGATTGGCATATCTGAGAAAAGGGAAGGTGAAAAAGGAAAAGAAAACAGGTTTTTATCAAAGTCCTGCTCTATTTACAGGAATTATCCAGTGCTCTTTCACATGTATTAATAAACCTGTTCTCTCAAAATCATTACATGCAGCATCCATAGCTGCGTTTTAAGTTCTAAATAAGTTCAAGTTCTGTGAAGTAATTAAGGAGCCCAGCTAGGAAGGTGGAGATTCAGATGTAAAATCCAGTGCCCAGGCCAGGCACGGTGGCTCACGCCTGTAATCCCAGCACTTTGGGAGGCCGAGGAGGTTGGATCACCTGAGGTCAGGAGATCGAGACCATCCTTGCAAACATGATGAAACCCCATCTCTACTAAAAATACAAAAATTAACCGGGCATGGTGATGTGCACTTGTAGTCCCAGTTACTCAGGAGGCTAAGGCAGGAGAATTGCTTGAACCGAAGGCAGAGGTCACAGTGAGCCATCACACCCCTGCACTCCAGCCTGGGTGACAGAGCAAGACTCCATCTCTTAAAAAAATAAAATAAAAAAATCCAGTGCCCACCCCTGGAATCCGAAGTTCATTCACTTACTATACATTCAGTCAGCAACCATTTCTCCAACATCTACTATTATCATGCACACGTGACACCAAAAAGATGAACAAAATAGAGAACCTTTGGCTGGGCACAGTGGCTCATGCCTGTAATCCCAGCACTTTGGGAGGCCAAGGCAGGTGGATCACCTGAGGTCAGGAGTTC
>NW_012102031.1:11870669-11875533 GCF_000951045.1 Mandrillus leucophaeus
GAGGCGGGTGGATCACCTGAGGTCAGGAGTTCGAGATCAGCCTGGCAAACATGGCAAAACCCTGTGTCTACTAAAAATAGGAAAATTAGTTGGGTTCTGTCACAGGCCCCTGTATCCCAGTTACTCACGGGCTGAGATAGGAGAATCACTCGCACCTGGGAGGTGGAGGCTGCAGTGAGCTGAGACCGCACCACTGCATTTCAGCCTGGGTGACAGAGCCAGACTCTATCTCAAAAAAAAAAAAAAAAAGAGAGAAGCTTCTGCCATGGTAGAGTATAAACGTGTTGAGCACCATGCTGGAGAAGTACAAGGTGCTGTGGGCGGATGTAACAGGGCCACCAACTCTGCTTCTCTGGAGAAGTGACATTTGAGCTAAGAGCTGATGGCTGACCACCAGGAGTTAGTGAGACAGAGCAGGCATGGAGGGAGGAATGTTCTAGGCAGATGGAACAGAGGGAACAGCAAGTGCAAAGCATCTGAGCTGGTACAGTTTGTGATGTTCCAGGGAATGTGTGATGGCCAGGGTGGCTGTACGAACAGCCCACAGGACCAGATTGTGCAGGACCATGTAGGCTGCATCTAAGATTTTTGAAGTTTAAGTCACCAAAAAGTTCTAGTTAAGTGGTGGCAAAATCACAGTGGTTTTATAAAAAGACTGACTGACAAGTGGAGTGAAAGCAGAGACAAACTACAAGGTTTTCCTGGAGATCTAAGAGAAAGACAAAGGAAGGCTGGACTGAGTGGCAGCTCAGGGCCTGGGAAGAAGAGAATGGATGCAAAGCTACTGAGGAGGCAAATCAACAGGACTTGTGATGAACTCCACGTGGTGAGATGGCACAGCAAGAAGTGGCAGCCACTGTCGGATTCTCCCCTCTGACCCACAGCCCCCAAACTGCCCTGAGTAGCTTAAGGCAGGGTGCTGAGGTAGAAGCACCATGCTGAGTCTTATCTCAGCAAACCTAAGCTAGGCTGGGCATGGTGGCTCACACCTGTAATCCCAGCACTTGGGGAGGCTGAGGTGAGTGGATCGCCTGAGATGAGGAGTTCAAGACCAGCCTAGCCAACATGGTGAAACCCCATCTCTACTTAAAATACAAAAAATTAGCCTGGTATGGTGGCAGGTGCCTGTAATCCCAGCTACTTGGGAGGCCGAGGCAGGAGAATCGCTTGAACCCAGGAGGCAGAGGTTGTAGTGAGCTCAGATCACACCATTGCACTCCAGCCTGGGCAACAAGAGTGAAAATTTTGTCTTAAAAAAAAAAAACAAAACAAAAACCTAACTTAGAGTCTACAAAGGTTTCCTTTGATTTTTTTCAGAATGCCATCATATCTGCATCCCAGAGCTGGGCTCACCCCATTTAGCAAGATTCATTCTGACAGCATGAGCCTACAGTTACCTTGTAAGTTATCCTGCCTGCTCACTGTCCTCACTGGAACCATCCTTGCTCCGGCCTAGCAGCCTATGAAAGAAATCTCTCAATAAACTCATAGCCAAACTCCCTAAGCCAGTGAATTCTGAAGCCCTCTCACCATCTGTGGCCTCTTCATTGACTGCCATGACCCCGGCCACCTGGCACAACTGCCCAGCTCAGGATGGGACTGCTTCTGTGGGGAACTGGGTGGGGACAGAGATGATGCACGTGGAGCTTTTTATTTGCTTCTGGTATGTACAGGTATATACAGTAGGTGAGAGTCTATGGTACATTATTTCACAAAATTATCTTACATCTGTGCACACTCCCGGGCAGGAAGTGGCAGATTCTGCCCCTAATATCCTATAGATGGTGAAGGAAAAGAATGCCACCAGGAGCCACCCACTTCTGAGGACATTCATGGGGGCTGCCTGCCCTCTTCCCAGACACTGGAGCCCTCCCACGGACAATCTGTGCCTCCCACCTGCTCTGAGCACTTGCTGACAGGAGTGGCGGCAGCAGCAGCAGCTGCTTCCAAAGTCTTTCTTCTAGAGTAGAAGATTTGTTGTGGGGGCCAAAAAAAAAAAAAAATTGGCCCCCACTCACTGACAGTAGCAAATGGACACCTGACTCCTAGAGCCTGCCTGGAATCCTCCTCCACCCTGGGTTTGAGGGCAGCGGCTCACCCACCTTCCCTCAGCACAGGCACAGCCTTCTAACCCTGGCCTCACGGGGCACTGGCATGCATCTTCTCCAGGCAACTTGTCCAGAACATGACCAGACGGTTGTCACGGTTGATGCAGAAGTCTGTGAAGTCCTTCAGCAGCCGATCAGCAAACTTTTCATCCCCTGTGGCACTGGAGCGCCATGTCTTGGTTAGCATGGTGTTGTAGGCCCAGTTGTAGCCGACCCGCTCCTCGCAGAACATGTTCTGGTTGGTGGAGCTGGTGGAGTTCCGCCGCCGCCGCTGCTGCCCTGAGAACTTGCGCTTGGAATAGGGCAGCTGCAGAAACACTGTTCCTGAAGAGAAAGGGGAGCGCCTGTGTGGCAGCCACCAGGAGGGCTCCTGGAGCCTGCTGAGGTGGTTCTGCAGCCACAGGTTTGGTGCAAGGAAAGGGATGTGGACCCACCTGTCCAACTCTGCCCGTAGCCCCTTACCTGTAACGTGGATGTACTGAGGCTTGTTCTCAGCAGGGAAGTTAAAAGCAGAGGCAGAATATTTATCTTGTACAAACCCAAACCTAGGAAAGGACACAAAGACATGCTGATCAGCGCCTCCTTAGTTAAAGGGGCAAGGGAAGAGAATGTAGCTGATAGGACTCTCGGACAGCCTGAGACACAGAGATCTGGAAAGATATCTTTCTAGATTGCACATGCAGGCTGCTTTTGTCCTCACCCTCACCACTTTTTGACCTCTACCTCTTGCAACACCATGGCTCACCAGACCTCCTCACACCTAGCAGCCTGTCATCTCCGAGGTCCACCATGTCACCACCACCATACTGAATGAAAACCTTCCCACCGGCTGCACTCTTCATCCAGCCTTCATCTCTGCCCAGATAGCCTGTCCCTCCTACCATGTTCCCTACCCATCCCAGCAGACCTTCCCACTGAACGTTCTCCCCCATCCCATCCTGGGCCTCTCACTGGAATCTACCTCATGTCCTGACAGGCCACACATACCCACCCGCATACTTGAGGCTATCCATTCCTCCAGGGAAAGGCCTTATCTTTTTTTTTTTTTTTTTTTTTTTGGTGAAAGGGAGTTGTTGCACTGTTGCCCAGACTGGAGTGCAATGGCATGATCTTGGCTCACTGCAACCTCCGCCTCCTGGTTCAAGTGATTCTCCTGCCTCAGCCTCCTGAGTAGCTGGGATTACAGGCATGTGTCACCACGCCTGGCTTATTTTTGTATTAGCCAGGATTAACCAGGATTGTCCTGGTAGTAGCCAGGAGAATCACTTGAATCCGGGAGGCAGAGGTTGCCGTGAGCTGAGATCATGCCATTGTACTCCAGCCTTGGCAACAGGGTGAGACTCCATCTCAAAAAAAAAAAAAAAGAGAAACGCCAAGCTAGGGCTCTCTGCTTCACTGTGCTCTGGAAATGGGCAGGAGGAGCCATTTTTCATCTATGGCTTGTTCTATTCCTGGTTTTTCTATTTCCATAAGGCACATTTATTACAGTTCTACCTGCTAAGAGCTGTAAAGGACGTGGTAACAGATGTGGCTCCTGCCCTCTAAGTCTGAGAGGTTTATGTAATGAAGACAGTGATGTAGGCAGAACTAAAGATGGGAAAATGCCTGTCTTCTTTCCTGGACTGAGTTCCTTGGGGAGGTGCTGTGTCGCATCCTCTACATAATCTGCATTCCATAATTTTTCACCGAAGAATATATGAAGTCAAATATGCAAACTAAATGGGTAGGCTACTACGCACTGTAAGCTGCCTATCTACAGGCTGATTATATGATGAGGAGGTGGAGCGACCTCTACCTCCCGGGTTCAAGCAATTCTCGTGTGTCCAGCCTCCTGAGTAGCTGGGATTACAGGCATGCGCCACCACGACCGGCTAAATTTTGTATTTTTAGTAGAGACAGGGTTTCACCATTTTGGCCAGGCTGGTCTTGAACTGCTGACCTCAGGTGATCCGCCTGCCTCGGTCTCCCAAAGTGCTGGGACTACAGGTGTAAGCTACCGCACCCAGCCTGCTTTCTCCCTACTTTCTAATTAAAGCTATTGATTTCCTTAGCATGGATCAGCCTGACCAAAGTAATTTTTTTTACCTCATTTCTTTCTTAGGTCACCAGGAAAGAACTTTATTTTTTATTATAAAAAGGCAGTGTAACCACATGGTTCCTGGCCACCTGGCTGTCCACTCAGGGAGAATGCAAGCCAGAAATGCAGTAAGGGCAGGGTGCTCCTATCCCTGGGGAGGGGATATAATCATCTCCACCTGCCCCGAAGAAGATGAAGGAGGAGCTGTAGGTCACAGCCTAGGGGCTGAGGAAGATGAAGGAGGCGCTGTAGGTCACAGTCTAGGGGCTGAGGAAGATGGACACTTTTCTAGCTCTTTCTGAGATGGACCTTATGGGTGGGCTGATGTGTCGTTTAGAGCCACAGTGGCACTTAAAGCTCCACCCTATGCAAAAGCTACATATGAAAGTACTCTAGGCAGGCATCTTGCTAGGCATTATAGAAGGAAACACAAATAGGAAAAGCATACCCTTGCCCTCCAGGGGCCCCCAAGTCACTGGAATACAGAGTGTTTTGAAAGAAAGGGAAAGAGGAATTCAGAGAGGGAACATTTGGGAATCCCTGGAGGAACACTCTGACAGGTGTAGAAGGTGGGAGAGGTGTAAGTGTAGAAGGTGGGAGAGGTTAGGTGTAGAAGGTGGGGAGTTTAGGTGTGGAAGGTGGGGGGGGGGTTTAGCTGTGGAAGGTGGGGGTGTTCAGG
>NW_012102031.1:11876163-11878505 GCF_000951045.1 Mandrillus leucophaeus
GGGGGTTTAGGTGTGGAAGGTGGGGGGTTTAGGTGTGGAAGGTGGGGGGAGAGTAGGTGTGGAAGGTGTGGGGAGAGTAGGTGTGGAAGGTGGAGGTACAGAAGGTGGGGGTTTAGGTGTGGAAGGTAGGGGATTTAGGTGAGGAGCACACTGCAGCAGGGTTTGGTACAATGAAGCAGAGGACTGGTCGGAAAACAGGTGAGGGTATCTGTAGTAGAAAAAGCAGGCTGAGGAGGAAAGGATAATAGTTCCTGGGAAGATATGACCAGAATCTGGACTGAGGGGGATGAGGAGGAGAATGCAGTGAAGGAAAAAAGCAGACTTAACAAATAAAGGCCACGTTCTGAGTGATATCCCGCCAGCAGAGCAAGCAGAGTAAGAGCTACTTAGAAACTCGTGAGTTAGCAGGGTCCCCCCGGGTGATTGCTGTCTACTGAGGGCTCACTAGGTGCATCACTGGGCTCTCCAGAACATCAGAGAACTTGCCCGGCTTCCCCATGAGGGGTAAGAAAATGGAGGCTCACCAGTTCCAGAATTGCTCATGGTTCCTCAGCCAGATGCTGGTGGAGGTGGGAGTGGATAAGGCCCTTCTGCTTCCAACATCAAGGCTCTTTCCCATTGACCACTGCACTCTCTACCTTCTGCCCCGAATCTGCACACCCACCATTAGTGGAAGGAGGAAATCAGCCACCTTTGCCTTCATTCCACAGCCTTTGCTAAGCATCTGAGCTAGGTCTATGAAGGGCTAGACCTTAGATGAAGGTCTAAGGTAAGTTGGGGCCATGGTGGGTGTGAGAGGCTAAATAGTCCTATGGCTGTATGAGTGTATATAGGGAGGTAGGGACTATAACAGCTGAAGACGCTTGAATAAGGAGATGACAGGACACTGGAGAAGGTGTAATGAGAGGATTAACTGAAGCAAGAACAAGGGGCTTTGTTTTTACCATGACTACTAACATGAAGTGGCCATCAGATACCAGGCTGGTGATGTTTGGAGACAACACGGTCGGTTGGACTGGTCTAGGGGGAGACAATGAAGTCTAGGACAGGCTTTTCCCTGGCACACATATTAGGTGCCAAAAAATATCTACTGACTCATCTATTGCTTTTTAACCATTCATCGTATTTTCTTTTTTTTGAGACGGAGTCTTGCTCTGTTCTCTGTCGCCTAGGCTGGAGTGCAGTGGCGTGATCTTGGCTCACTGCAAGTTCTGCCTCCTGGGTTCACGCCATTCTCCTGCCTCAGCTTCCCGAGTAGCTGGGACTACAGGCACCCACCACGACGCCCGGCTAATTTTTTTGTATTTTTAGTAGAGACGGGGTTTCACCATGTTAGCCAGGATGGTCTCAATTCCCTGACCTCGTGATCCACCCGCCTCGGCCTCCCAAAGTGTTGGTATTACAGGCGTGAGCCACCACGCCCAGCCCATTCGTTGTATTTTCAACCTGCGTTGGGCTCTTGACATATTTTTTGATTTTTCATTTTATATTATCTCCTGAATAGCTTGGCCTAGGGTCTTGTTGGAGGCTAAGGAGAGAGTTCTATGTTCTCCACTCAACTGGAAGAAGAAAATAATGAGGACTGAAAAATAACAGCTACGGGAACCAGGGAAGCAGCGCTAATCTCAAAGACCAATGTAAAGAGTCCTGTTGGAGACAAGCAGTGAATTTACCATTGGTGGAACAGATCCCTTTCTCTAGGAATAAAAAAAATGGGTTTCACTTTGGTAACTGCTATTCAAGATAAACACCAATTTCCTTCCCACTCTTCACATTTGCTAAGGGACAAACCTGTGTGCAATGGCTTCCTGGAAGAGGTGCATTCGATCCCAGTACGTTTCCGGTTCAAAGCCTGAAAGGAAAAGAAGAATAAATATTGGGTTGCGATCACAAGGTTTGTAATTCTCTCTGGGCCAGTCTTCTGTACCCTTTACTACTCTTGGCAATCAGTCCCCTTGAGCCTAACCTTTGCTTCCCCATACTACGCCCTTTGGGAAAGATTTGCCTCCATCCTAAGGGTCAAAGAAAGGACAGCTGTGTGTTCATACCATCCCTTCCCCCAAGCTATAGCTGGGTCTAGGAAGATGGAGTCCTCAGCAGCCAGTGTGAGCTACCAGAACTCAATATAAGGCTCATTCCAATGACTTCTTATACCCAAAGCTGAAAGGAGCATATTAAAGTACAAACAGAAGATAAACTATAAATGCATGCTAGTTGCCATGATCATAGCACACTGCAGCCTTGAATCCCCGGGCTCAAGTGATCCTCCTACCTTAGTCTCCCAAGTAGCTAGGACCACAGACATGCACCACTATGCCCAAATTTTTTTTTTTTTTTTTTTT
>NW_012102031.1:11879010-11898582 GCF_000951045.1 Mandrillus leucophaeus
CAGGAGAATTGCTTGAACCCAGGAGGCGGAGGTTGCAGTGAGCTGAGATTGCACCACTGCACTCCAGCCTGGGCGACAGAGCAAGACTCCATCTCAAAAAACTAAAATAAAGTAAAATAAAATAAAAATTTGGCTGGGCGCGGTGGCTCATGCCTGTAATTCCAGCACTTCGGGAGGCCGAGGTGGATGGATCACGAGGTCAGGAGGTCAAGACCATCCTGACTAACACGGTGAAATCCTGTCTCTACTAAAAATACAAAAAAAAATTAGCTCGGCATGGTGGTGGGCACCTATAGTACCAGCTATTCGAGAGGCTGAGGCAGAAGAATGGCATGAACCCCAGAGGCAGAGCTTGCAGTGAGCCAAGATTGCGCCACTGCACTCCAGCCTGGGTGACTAAGCAAGACTCCGTCTCAAAAAATAAAAAATAAAAAAATAAAAATTTGAAGAGTGATTGGCTGGGGAGGACAGCAGAAGAGATAAGTCCCCTCCTCCATAACCCACCTCATTACTCCAGCCTCGTGCCTTCTGCAAGGCTGTTGCTGAGGACTAAGAGTGGACAGGGGAGGGAGGAGGGCCGGGGAAGGTTGGACGACCATAGCATGGGAGCCCAGGCTGCTCTGAGGAAGGAGGTGCTGAGGCCTGAGGTGGTAATTGCACAGCCATCTCAAAGACCAGAGTGCCTGTGGTGCTTTTGTTAATCTTTCCACATTTGGAATTTTCTGCCTGTGATGGATTTGAGGATTTGGGGCATCTAAAGAGCAAAAAGCAGCCAGGCACGGTGGCTCACGCCTGTAATCCCAGCACTTTGGGAAGCCGAGGAGGGCGGACTACCTGAGGTCAGGAGTTCAAGACCTGCCTGGCCAACATGGTGAAATCCCATCTCTACAAAAATACAAAAAAAATTACCCAGGCATGATGGCGTGTGCCTGTAATCCCAGCTACTCAGGAGGCTGAGGCAGGAGAATCGCTTGAATCGGGAGGTGGAGGTTGCAGTGAGACGACATCACGCCACTGTACTCCAGCCTGGGTGACAGAGCGAGACTCCGTCACACACACACACACACACACACACACACGGCAAAAAGCAAAAAAGACTTTGGCTTTAAACAGAAAATCCACATACAGCACATTCTTGTCAGATTTTTAAGATTTTGAATTTGCTGCTATAGGAAATGGCAAGAACAGGAAGAGAAGAGGCACAGAAGCAAGAAAATCGATTTTCAGATTCAAATCCTTATTCCTTTAAACTGGGACCCTTTCTGCAGCTGTAACCATGGCAACCAACAGAGGCTGCTGGTCTTGAAGACTGAGTTACAACTGGCAGGCAAAAACAACTTGCACGAAAATGTCCTCCAACGCCAGCCCTGTGGGCAACCCTGTGCTTTTATAGCAAAGGTGGAAAACCCCGAAAGAGTCTTTGGACAGTGTCGGGGGAAGATATCTCTGTCCCTTCAACATAATAAAAACAATAGTACCAGGAGCTGCTTGGCTTAAAACGGTCCCATATGAACACAATCATTTGGCATTTCAGGACCGCATAAATGGTCCTCTCTCAGCCATACCACTGTGAGGTTAAACAAGAACATGTGTGTTTCAAGGGGGCTTTGTAAGCTCTGTGTGTCCCACAGTCTATAGCCTCCAGCAGGTAGGGCCTCTGTGGGGCTTGCTTGGGACCCTGGTTATCACTTAGAACATTGTGTCTATAAAAAAATATCTTCCAAACTGTAAACAAAAAACACACAGATGGGCTTTTGGAAGAAAAGCTGTTTGCACCATGAGGGCAGCCTGTCACATGGAAATTGCAGGAATACTTACCTTGGCCTAATCCACCTGGGGAGACCTCCGTATCTTTTGGGCCAGTTCCCTGCCACTGATCACGACACAGACTTACAAGGGCACAAGAAGAAAGCATCTCCCTTACGTCAAACGTTATTTCCTTCACAGCTCTAATCTTTATACCTGAGAAACCTCAGGGCTCCTGACGTATCAGCATCAACCCTAGCTTTACGTTTTAAAAAAGATCATCTGTGAACTCATCAAAAGCTTTGTAGGAGCTATTTATACATGCATCCGCAACGAGCACTTGGTGATAAAAAGCTATATGCTGTGTCAAGTGCAGCTTGTCTTTGATCTGTCCTAAACCTGCCCTCAGGGTTCTGGGGGGTCTGGTGTGGAGCAGCAGGTCCAGGCTGACCCTGGGTACTCTCTTTCTGATTGACAACCTTTCCCAGAGGGAAGGGCTCTGATTTGGGTCCTGCTATCATCCTCTGATCCTGCTTTGTCTTCCCTGAGATGCATGACTCGAGTCACACGCACTGTTCCAGAGGCTGACATGCCACAGCTTTGCAGAAAAGGATGCTGTTTCCTGTTTTGCTTTTCATGCCCTCCCTTTCCTGGCCTTTTTGCATGAAATAGCATATGCAAGTCTCCCGTGAGGTTTAATTCCCTGCAGCCCAAATCAGTTAGGCTGGAGCATATGAAAGGAGAGCGTGGGAGAACACCAGTGCTGCCTGTGATTTATAGAGTTTAGCGCCCTCTCCCACCCACCACTCTGCTCCAGGCAGCTCTTGACACTCTCATTTTAGGAATAAGGAATTCGAGACTCAGAGACATGAAATGATTTGTCCAGGGTTATCCAGCCACTAAGTCAAGAACCAGGATCCTTTAGAACCTTGATCCTTTTGGCCCCTTGTTGGAAGGTTCTCCCTTTTCCCTAGCCATGTTGACTGGATACCCAGAGTGGTGTCCTTGGTAGGGACGGGGTCTTACTGGTTGAGACAGAACCGCCAGAAGGGAGTATTTCTTACTATCAAACAGGTGCTCGCTGCCCTCCTTGAGCAAGCAGCTGATGTTGAGTGGGATGAAGAGCTGGGCACGAAGGGGGTCGCCATACAGGTAACTGGGCAGTGCAAAAGGCCCCTCCAAAACTGGGACCAACAAAAAGCCACAGGAGGTGGCTTTCCGATGCCAACCTTGGACCTGGCAGAAAGTACAAAAACAGACAATATCATCTGCAAGTTCTTTCAAACAAAAGAAAATACTTCCCAAGGAGCAAACCCTCCAGAAAGGCAGCATGCACATTGATTGGCATGCTCATTTATTCATGTTCGCTGGCTGCAAATTGGTCCTGGACAGGCAAAAATGCAGTTTAACATCCTGACAAATACTAGAAAAACTGTGAGCTAAGCACACAGCTCCTCTTTACGGCCCAAACTTCTGCACCTTCGGTGTTTCTTTTAGAAAGAACGGTCTGCACAGAGTTGAAATCTTTCCTATTCTAGGGGATGTTGGAGAAAGGTCATAGGATAGAGGTTAAGTCTTTCTAATTTTGTCTTTTTTTTTTTTTTTTTTTGAGACAGTCTTGCTCTGTTGCCCAGGCTGGAGTACAGTGGCCAGATCTCAGCTCACTGCAACCTCCACCTCCCGGGTTCAAGGAATTCTCCCACCTGAGACTCCCGGGTAGCTGGGACTATAGGCGTGCACTACCATGTCCAGTTAATTTTTGTATTTTTAGTAGAGACAGGGTTTCGCCAGTTGGCCAGGGTGGTCTCGAACTCCTGACTCAGGTGATCTGCCGGCCTCAGCCTCCCAAATGCTAGGTTTATAGGCATGAGCCACTGCACCCAGCCTAATTTTGTACTTTACCAGGAACTTCAGTTCAAAGTATCAGATAGGAAAACAACTCACTCCAGCTGGCTGAGAGAAATGTGACGCAGGGTGGGAAATGACCATGGTGGCTTCTGATAATGGTAAACCCTGATCTGACAGAGTGAGAGACTACCAAATTCTATCTGTCCAAAGATGAGAACAAAAGTTACAGGGGCAAAAAGATAAACCTACCATCAATAACATTTTCTTAGGGAACACTGGCAATTTTCTAGATCTTGAGATACTCTTTTTAACCATAAAAATGACGTATGTTAAAAAATAAAAAAGTTGATCGATGTGGCTCTGGCATACAGATGATTTTTGTGTCAAGTATTATTTCCAAAAAAATACAGTTGGGACAGAGCTTGACTTAAACAAATGATTATGTAAAAAATTAAAGGATACCACCTTTATCTTTTCTCTCAGGAATGTTCATAACAAAAATAACAAAAAAAAGCCGAGATCTCCATTTGACCAAAATAATTCCTAAGGCTTGGTCAAAATCTGATTTTTAACAAATGGGGACACTGCCTTAAAATAATAATTAACTTACATACACTAAAGTTTTAAAAGCTTAATAAAATAATGATAAAGAGATTAGCAGCTTTCAGTGGGTTTTACATGAACAGATGCGAAAAGTGTACTTTATGGAGACAGTTGCTAAATTCCTCTAAGGAAATGAACACTGTCTCTCCTGCCCAACTGTAACTATGTGTGTGTGTCTATGAATGCTGTGGTCATGCTGTTTTGGGATATGCTTATCTAGTAAGGGCCAGCAAGGAGAGTGCTTATGCCTACTGGGTCAGAGAGCTAGTTTTACCTGAAAGAAGTGGTCACGCTGGTATCAGTGAGCTGGGGAAGGGCTAGTGTCCTCTGTGAGCTGAGCAGAATGAGCAGTGGGTTGTCTTTTTTTATTTGGACCTTAAGGATGTTCCCCAGATGGGAGTCTTTCCAAGGGAGGGGTCCTTGAAGATGCTAATGCCATGTGGAGGCAGACAGAGACCCGGACAAATTGCTTTCCCAAGATACCATGTTTTGTGGGATAAAACTTAGCCTATGAGCTCTGGACAAAAAAAAAAAAAAAAAACATATAAAACCTGCTGGCCCATGCTGTACTCATTTCTCTTTGCTTATCTCTTCGCTTTTAGTAAACTCTTTTTGAACTTCCCAGCTGTTCTCTGCTGTATGAAGAGATGGCTGGGCTGGTGTTGAGAGAAGTGAGATTCAGTAGAAGCCACAGAAGAATATTCTTTTTGGCTATACTGGAGAGTGTATAAAAAGGAGTGGCAGACTATAAAGATGGTTAAGGAGCGCTCCTGGAAGATACTGACAACTTGGCTAAGGAGTGAGCACTGTGATGGGGGATGGTCAGGGATGGCTTCTTAGTGTAGGAGCAATGAATGGCCTGATTAGAGATGCAGGCCAGGATGAAACAGAAGGAGAAAGGACAGGCAGGAAGGCCAGTTAAAACAGGGCTTCTCAACCTTGGCACCTGTGACATCTTGGGCTGGTTATTCTTTGTTGTGGGGGCTGCCCTGAGCATTACAGGATGGTGAGCAGCATTGCTGGTCTCTACCCACTGAACGCCAGTAGCACCCACCCTGTCCTCACCCCTTTCTTTCTTTTTCTTTTTCCAAGATGAAGTCTCACTCTGTCACCCAGGCTGGAGTGCAGTAGCATGATCTCAGCCCACTACAACCTCCATCTCCTAGGTTCAAGTGATTTTTGTGCCTCAGCTTCTTGAGTAGCTGGGACTACAGGCGTGCACTACCATGCCTGGGTAATTTTTATGTTTTCAGAAGAGACAGGGTTTCACCATGTTGGCCAGGCTAGTCTCTAACTCCCGACCTTGAGTGATCTGCCCGCCTCGGCCTCCTAAGGCGTGAGCCACTGTGCCCAGCCACCCCCTTCTATCTTCAGATATTGCCAAATGATCCCGGATGGCAAAACTGCCCCAGGTAAAGAACCACTGAGTTCAAAGCAGTGATGTTTATTGACAGGGGACTGGTTAACTATGGTGTAAACAAATAATAGAATACTCTCCAGCCCTTAAAAACAATGAAGCAAAACAAAAACAAACAAAAATCCCAATAACAATAATAATAAAAAAAAATCCCAAGGCAGATTTATTTGTACTGACATGGAACACATAGGTGATAGAAAAAATGCAATGTAAGTAGTATGTATCCAATGCTACCGCCTCTGTTGAAAAAAAAAAGTAACGTGATTTTGTCCATGCTTAGAATCTCTCTGGAAATGTACTCAACAAAGCGGTAGTGGTGGTTGCTTTTAGATGAAAGTCCCAGGGAATGAAAGTGGGAAACAGACTTACTTTTCACTCTAAACCAGTGATTCTCAACAGGGAGCAATACTCCCCCTTCCTGGGAGAGTATTGTGGCAATATCTGGAGACATTTTGATTACCACACCTGGGGCTGTGCTACTAACATTTAGTGGGTAGAGGCTAGGGTTGTTGCTCAATTTCCTATAAGATGTAAGACTCCCCCACAGAGAATTATCTGGCCTCAGATGTCAATAGTGCCAAGGCTAAGAAACCCTGATTCTACCCTTTTTGATCACTTGAAATTTTTACTATGTTTAATTTTTTTAAAAAAGTTACTCCAGTAGTCCTAATGAATGGTAATAAGAGCCTGAACTAAAAAATTAAAGTGACATGAATCTCTACCAAGCATCTCCATGCCCCACTGTGAGGTGAGCCAAAGGCCCAATGACATGCATGAAGGTTCTCACCATCTCGAAGAGTACTGCTGCGGTCACCGCCATCCAGTGCAGCTTGATCTCAAAGGCTGCGTTCAGAGAAAAGTTGCCATGGTAATAACAGCTGCACCACTCCAGCCGGTCTGTGCGGTTGTTCACATCAACATCCAGGGTCACAGTCCTCTGCTCTGGGACAGTGGCAGCTACGTCAGCACACAGGAGGGGCCCCAAGAGAGCGAGAAAAGGAGTGGGATGAAGAACAAACAACTAAGTATCCAGATATGAAACTACATACAAGACGCTATTGCATGTATAGCATGTATAATGCCTAAAAGAAAACTGCAGATTCTAGAAGTTTCCTGGAAATCATCTAGAGATTGGAAAACTTTCTGTAAAAAGACCCATTATAAATATTTCACATTTTGTGAGACATGTGGTTTCTGTTGCAACTACTCAACTCTGCTATTGTAGCGCAAAAGCAGCCACGAACGTTACATAATGAATGTGCTTGGCTATATTCCAATAAAACTTTAAAAAAGCAGACTGAGTTTTAGGGCGGTTAAACTATTCTGTATGATATTATAATGTTAGATATGTGCCACTGTACATTTGTCCAAACCTATAGAATATACACCACCAGCCGGGCACAGTGGCTCATGCCTGTAATTCCAGCACTTCGGGAGGCCGAGGTGCTGGAATCGAGACCATCCTGGCCAACATGGTGAAACCCTGTCACTACTAAAAATACAAAAATTAGCTGGGTGTGGTGGCGCGCACCTGTGGTCCCAACTACTCGGGAGGCTGAGGCAGGACAATCGCTTGAATTTGGGAGGCAGAGGTTGCAGTGAGCTGAGACAGCACCATTGCACTCCAGCCTGGCGACACAGCGAGACTCCATCTCAAAAAAAAAAAAAAAAAAGAATATACAACACCAAGAGTGAACCCTGAAATGTAAACCATGGATTCTGGGTGACAATGATGTCAATGTAAGTTTATGGATTGTACCTTGTAAAATGGACTACTCCGTCTGGGGATGTTGATAGTGGGGGCAGCAGGTTGTGGGGGTGGAAGTCAAACAATGTATAGTAATTTTCTTTCTTTTTTAGAGATGGAGTCTCATTCTGTCACCCAGGCTGGAGGGCAGTAGCATGATCTTGGCTCCCTGCAACCTCTGCCTCCCAGGCTCAAGTGATTCTCTTGCTTCAGTCTCCCAAGTAGCTGGGATTACAGGTGTGTGCCACCACACCCGGCTAATTTTTGTACGTTTAGGAGAGATGGGTTTTTGCCATGTTGGCCAGGCTGGTCTCAAACTCATGACCTCAGGTGATCCACCGCCTCAGCCTCCCAAAGTGCTGGGATTACAGGTTTGAGCCACCATGCCGGCCAGATGTATAGGAACTTTCTATCAGATTCTGCTATGAACCGAAAACTCCTCTAAAAGACATAGTCAATTATAAACGAACAAATGGTAAGCCAGACTTAGCTGCTTAAGCCATAGTTTACTTCTCCCTAAGTAATCCAACCCCTTCATTTACAGATGAGGAAACGGCAGCCCAGGGAGGGAAGATGCCTTGGCCAAGATCATGGAATCAGAACCTCAGCCAGGCTAACCCCTAGATCTTTTTATTTCAGTGCCTATGAAAAAAAAACACAATGGGCAAACAGCCCAGACCACCAGTGACAAGTCTTGCTTTTCACGTTTCAACCCAGGAAGACAGTAGTTCTACAATCTTTTCTCAAGAAATGAAACCTTATAATGAAGCTTAACACCCCGTCCCATCATTGACATGTTGCTCAAGGATGCTGGGTGAGTACCAAGCTTACTCATCCTATCTGAGACTTTTGCTCAGAAATCCTACTCAACTCAAGATAGGATGTTTTAGAGACGTGTCAGACAATCAAGTTCCTGACCAGGCTAAAGCCCTAAAATAGGCTTAGAAGCAAAGAAAAGGTCAGGCCTCTGTTCTGCCTGGCTGGGCACTGCCAGACCTAGGGTTTCTTTTTGTTAGTTTTTTCCTCCCTGAGGCACAGTCTCAAGAGATCCTGAGAACATGTGCCCCCAGACCTAGGGTTTCTATAAACTATAATCCACCCCTCATTCTCCCTTACCCCCAAGAATTCAATAGTTTTCTTTAGCTGAAGTGGTCAGTTCAGTTCTGGGTTCTGCAGACAGAACTCCTGAGTGTGGGTTTTTCTCACTGACAAGGATAAACAGCTCTTGAGTCAGCAATTTTAATGAGCTTCTGTTGTAAGACAGAGAGCTCCAGCTAGGTCACTAATGGCATTCAGGCGAACTGGCATTCGGCTGCCACATGTACCACTTACCATTCTCACAAAAGACTAAGTCCAGGCAGTGTGGTTAGCAAGATGAATATGAGAGCAGTGATTAACCAAAAGTTGACAGAAACTGGAGAAAGAGAACGCCTGAAAGAGCTGCTGAGAGCTAAATTAATTGAATGTGGCTGAAAGGATGAGTTGATAAAGATAATGTAAAGATAATGATTTTAAGTTATATGTGTTTTGCTTTTGCATTAAGAGGTAATTAAAGAAAAAGGACTAGAACACGTTACTGTTGATGACTTGGTGGCTGAAATCACTCCAAAAGGCAGAGCCCTAGTACTTGACAGTTTAAAGAAGGAGCTCCTACAAAAAATAAAAGCATTCCTTGCTCAGCCTGTCAGTCTTTAAGATTGACCTAATTGTGTTGCTCTGTGGTATTATTTTTGAAAGTAATATTTGCCATAAATTAGAAAACGATTCCCAAAATAAAATTCTTTTTTTAGCCAGGCATGGTGGCTCACGCCTGTAATCCCAGAACTTTGGGAGGCCAAGGCAGGCAGATCACCTGAGGTCAAGGAGTTCAAGACTAACCTGATCAACATGGAGAAACCCCGTCTCTAATAAAAATACAAAAATTAGCCGGGCGTGGTGGTGCATGCCTGTGATCCTAGTTACTCGGGAGGCTGAGGCAGGAGAATCGCTTGAACCTGGGAGGCAAAGGTTGCAGTGAGCCGAGATCGCACCATTGTACTCTAGCCTGGGCGACAAGAGCAAAACTCCATCTCAAAATAAAAAAAAAAATTTTTTTTTTAATGTTTTTATTGAGACTGAATCTCACTTTGTTGCCCGGGTTCAGGAGATTCTTGTGTCTCAGCCTCCCAAGTAGCTGGGCCTACAGGTGCACGTCACCACGCCCAGCTAATTTTTGCATTTTAATAGAGTTGGGGTTTCCCCATGTTGGCCAGGCTTGTCTTGAACTCCTGACCTTAATTGATCTGCCTGCCTCGGCCCCTGAAAGTGCTGGGATAATAATGAGCCACAAAGCCTGGCCAAAATCCCTTTTTGTATGATGATATATGGTTTTCAGTAGTGATGTCTACACTGTATTGATTTTTTCCTCAAATTTTAATAAATATCTCATGAATGGAAAAACAAACAAACAAAAAAACCTAGAACATGCAAATGGGAAAAGTTCTTGATTTGGAGTTGGAAGATCTAAGCTCGGCCATTTAGTAACCACGTCTCAGAGAGCATTGCTTCACCTCTCCTGGTTTAGTTCCTGGACTACAAACTGAGATGTGTCAGCCCAGCTGCTTCACAGAGATGGATGAGAATCAGGTTAAGCATGGATTAGAAAGGAGTGTGGACCTACTCTCTTGCCTTCTCCAGCCACCTAACTTGTAACTCTCCTCTTTTCCTTCTGTTCCTGCTGGTCTTTTCTCCCAATTTAGGCCATGAGTTCACCAGTGTTCAATCTGAGGCCTGTCTGTGCCTCCGACGGACACTGCTTGGCTGTCTGTGACATTTAAGGCTAAAGAACTTGGTCATTCCAATGCTAAAAGGCTCACCAAAACTAGATTCTGTCTTTGCTTCATGTTCTAGATTCCTGATACTGCCAGAATAACCCTTTACTTAGTCAAAATCAAAAGAAGTTTTGCCCTCTGGTCTTGGACACTGTGTTTCTTCCCAAGAGAAAAGTCTGTGTCACAAAGACAAGGATGCTCAATAAATACCAGCAGTGGCCTCATGCATCTCTTCTCTCCCATCTGGCATGTTAAGTTCAGAACATGCTGGCCTGGGCCAGGAAGTACACTGCTCAACCAAGTGGTTACAGGCTGAAGATACTACTGGCCCTGTACTTCCGAGTTAGATTTGGCAGTACATATGTTTCTCGCAGGATTATGATGTTGACAAAGATGTGAGCCCAGCTGAGTTCAGCTTTCTGGTTCATTGAATCATTACTTGAGTTCCATGAAAACCAACTTATTCACACAAGACCAATAAATACATGCAAGCCCAGAGGAGGAACAGGCCGAGCATCCTTCACCCAGGTCATAGTCAGGGGGTTATCAGTACCTGGGGAAGGGGACAGTGTCAGCAGAGGAGAAAAATGCAACCCCAGGTAGGGGAGTGATACTCTACGTAACAATCAGAGGTGCCCAGGTACGGAACAAGTAGTCTTGGGAGTGAGTGCTATGTTGAGGGGGGTTTTCAAAGAGAATCTTGCTCCCCACTTATCAGGAGTGCTGCAGAAAACATTCAAGTGCCAGGGTTTGGACAGAGGTGCTCTAAATTCCCTCCTGACTCCAAAATCCAGTGGGCCATCAAGAAAAGGCTGGGACCGGGTGCAGTGGCTCATGCCTGTAATATTAGCACTTTGGGAGGCCGAGGTGGAAGGATTGCTTGAGTCCAGGAGTTCAAGACCAGCCTGGGCAACAAAGACCCTGTCTCCACAAAATATCAAAAAATTAACCAGGCATGCTGGCACATGCCTGTGCTCCCAGCCACTTCGGAGGCTGAGGCAGGAGGGTTACTTGAACCTAGGAGGTTGAGGCTGCAACAAGCTAGGATCATGCCATCACACTTCAGCCTGGGCCACAGAGCAAGACTCTGTGTCAAAAACACAAACAAACAGCCAGGCTGGTGGCTCACTACTGTAATCCCAGCACTTTGGGAGGCTAAGGCGGGTGGGTCACCTGAGGTCATGAGTTTGAGACCAGCCTGACCAACATGGTGAAACCACATCTCTACTAAAAATACAAAAAAAATTAGCCAGGCGTGGTGGTGCATCCCTGTAATCCCGGCTACTCAGGAGGCTGAGGCAGGGGACTTGCTTGAGTCCGGGAGGCAGAGGTTGCAGTGAGCTGAGATCACGCCACTGCACTCTAGCCTAGGTGACAAAGCAAGACTCTGTCTCAAAAAAAAAAAAACCAAAACAACAACAACAAAAAAACCAAAAACACACAAACAAAACAAAGCTGAGAAGGCAAAGGCATGTGAGTGGGCTTAAGGGGTGCAGGGCTGTTGCTTCCAGAGTCTCAGATGCACCTGCTGCTTCCCAGGTGAGAGGCCCAGGGTGACCGGGATGGGAAAGTGGGAGCCAACACGAGCCAAGCCAGAGAGGGTCATGTGTCAATGTCAGGCATTTCAAAACAGACTTCCAATGCCAACTTCCAACTGAGTATCCTAAGTGTTTAAAAAGGAACATGTCGAAACAAAAAACAAAAAAAGGGACAGGTCACAAATGATACACAGGCCTTCCTCCCTCTGCAAATCATGTTATTTTTTTTTTCTGAAGAAAAACCCAAACACTGAAGACGGCTCAATTTAAAGAAAACAGATCTTCCCCACTTAAGTAAATGAAACAGTAAAAGACTATATTCTAATCTGAAAAAATTCTGGTAAGAAACCTCTCATATCCTAACACAAAGGGCTGAGAGCTGTTATTGGATAGAATTAGCTGCAGGTTTAAAAGGAAAAGAAACCCATTTCTTTTGGGAAGAGTGATGGGCAAGAGACTGATGGAATGAAATTCCTTGTAACAACTATGGAAACCACTGAAAAGTTAATAAAAGGATGTTTTCCCAGGAAACATGCACACACACAACTCTGCCTAGTTTCAGATTCACTGACCCCCTAAAGCCCATACACAGATCCCAGGAGAAGAACACCTGTTTAATACCTGCTATAGACATAAATCCTCTCTTCTTCCCGACTCTCCCTGTTTTTTGGACATATGATTTTTCTCTTTTCCTTTTTTTTTTTTTTTTTTTTTTGAGATGGAGTTTCGCTCTTGTTGCCCAGGCTGGAGTATAATGGTGCCATCTTGGCACACTGCAACCTCTGCCTCCCGGGTTCAAGCAATTCTCTTGCTTCAGCCTCCCGAGTAGCTGGGATTACAGGTGCTCACCACCACACTCGGCTAATTTTTTGTATTTTTATTAGAGATGGGGATTGATCGTGTTGGCCAGGCTGGTCTTGAACTCCTGACCTTAGGTGATCCACCCACCTCGGCCTACCAAAGTGCTGGGATTACAGGCATGAGCCAACACGCCTAGCCTATGACTTATTTTTCTATATACTGCTTCTCTCTCTCTCTCTTTCTTTTTTTTTTTTGAGAAGGAATCTTGCCCTGTCGCCCAGGCTGGAGTGTAATGGCACAGTCTTGGCTCACTGCAACCTCCACCTTCTGGGTTCAAGCAATTCTCCTGCTTCAGCCTCCCGAGTAGCTGGGATTACAGGCATACGCCACCACACTGCGCTAATTTTTTGTATCTTTAGTAGAGATCTTCAGTAGAGATAGGGTTTCACCATGTTGGCCAGGCTGGTCTTGAACTCCTAACCTTGTGATCCGCCCACCTCGGCCTCCCAAAGTGCTGGGATTACAGGTGTGAGCCACTGCACCTGGTCTCTCTCTCTCTCTCTCTCTCTCAGTTTTTTGTTTTTTTTTTTTAGATGCAGACATATTTTTTCAGGCTGGAGTGCAGTGGTGCAATCTTGGCTCACTGCAACCTCCGCTTCCCAGGTTCAAGCAATTCTCATGCCTCAGCCTCACGAGTAGCTGGGATTACAGGTTCATGCCACCACACTTCACTAATTTTTGTATTTTTAGTAGAGACGGAGTTTCACCATGTTGGCCAGGCTAGTCTCAAACTCCTGACCTCAAGTGATCTGCCCGCCTCGGCCTTCCAAAATGCTGGGATTACAGCCATGAGACACCATGCCTGGCCTATATACTGCTTTCCTTTAAGCACTAAGAATTATCAAAGCTAAACTGAGATGATCTGAATCTCATCTTGAGCTGAAGACCAGAAGTCAAAAGAGGGTTTTGCCAGCCTACAGAAGGAGAAGGCTTTGGAAACAAGGATATTACTACAGAAACTGTCAAGAGAGGGAATCGGCTCATGCCTTAGTCCCAGCACTTTTGGAGGCCAAGTGGGAGGATTGTTTGAGCCGAAGAGTTCATGACCAGCCTGGGCAACACAGAGAGATCTTGTCTCTACAAAACCAACCAAAAAAACTAGCCGGGCATGATGGTGTGCACCTGCAGTCCCAGCTACTTGGGAAGCTCAGGTGGAAAGACCTGCTTGAGCCCAGGAGTTTGAGGTTGTAGTGAGCTAGGATCACACCACTGCACTCCAGTCTGGGCAACAGAGTAAGACCCTGTCTCTCTCTCTGTCTCTTTTTTTTTTGAGAGAGAGTCTTGTTCTGTCACCCAGGCTGAAGTGCAATGGAGTGATCTCGGCTCACTGCAACCTCCACCTCCTGGGTTCAAGCGATTCTCCTACCTCAACCTCCTGAGTAGCTGGGACTACAGGTGCCCGCCACCACGCCCAGCTAATGTTTGCATTTTTAGTAGAGACGGGGTTTCACCACGTTGGTCAGGCTGGTCTCGAACTCCTGATCTTGTGATCCACCGACCTTGTGATCCACCCGCCTGGGCCTCCCAAAGTGCTGGGATTACAGGCGTGAGCCACCGCGCCTGGCCGACCCTGTCTCTTAAAAAAAAACAACCTGTCAAGACAGCCTCCAAAACTAAAATAATGATGCAAAGGTGACAATACCTGAGGCATTTTCCACAAGCAATAACTCTAACCAAGAAGTAAGTGCAGCAAACAGGCTGAGACTGGGCACATGCCTCTGTGACATATGGCGTGTCCACTCACTTGGTGGGGACTAAGCACACGCCTAGGTGAGAGGCAGTTTGTCTGTTCCTGGGCTGGTAGCATTTTCTTTGTTTTTCTTTATTTGCTTGATGACCAGAGAAGAGTAGCATTTTCAATAGAATAAATGGCAGAACTACTGTTTTTCTGACACCTGGACAATTAATTGCTTAGTGTCAGAAGGTTTGCTGACTGCAAATGTTCCAAATTCAATTTTCCCCAATTCTGCCAAACTATATTCATTCATGTTTTTTCAGACATTCAACAAATATTTATTGCAGGTAACTATGCATTAGGTACCATTCTAGGTGCTGGGAGAGCCAGTGAATGAAACTAAATTCATCACACAGCTTAAGTTTTTGTGGAGGTAGAAAAACACAGGCCAGGAGGGGTGGCTCATGCCTGTAATCCCAAAATTTTGGGAGGCCCAGACAGGTGGATCATTTGAGGTTAGGAGTTCGAGACCAGCCTGGCCAACATAGTGAAATCCCATCTCTACTAAAAATACAAAAACTAGCTGGGTGTGGTGGCGGGCGCCTGTAGTCCCAGCTACTTGGGAGGCTGAGGCTGGAGAATTGCTTGAACCCCAGAGACGGAGGTTGCAGTGAACCCAGGAGATGGAGGTTGCAGTGAGCCAAGATCATGCCACTGCACTCCAGCCTCGGTGACAGAGTAAGACTCTGTCTCAAAACACACTAATTGTACAAACACACACACAATGTCAAGTGGTGGCAAGAGCAAAGGAGATGAAGAAGTAGGAAAAGGGGCCCCGAGTGTGTGGTGTGGGGTCAGGGAAGGGCTCACTCACATATGATTTTTGGACAAGAGACTTGAAGCAAGTGAGGGAGGGAGACCCGAGGGCATCTTGGGGGAACAGTGCCCCAGGCAGAAGGAAAGCACTGGAAACAGAGATGTGTGTGGCATGTTCCCAGACACCAGACACAGATGGAAGCCAGTGTGGTGCAGCAGAGTGCACAGGAGGTAGACAAGGGACGAGACAGAGAATGAGGGGACCACATCCTGGGGGCCTGTGGGCTGCTGAAAACTCTGACTTCGGTTTCGAATGAGCTGGGGCCATAAGAGGATCCTGCCCAATGGGGGAATACCACCTGACTTCCATTTGAAGAGGTCTCTCTGGCTCCTGTGTGCAAAGCAGTTTATAAGGAGCAGGGGCAGAATCCAGGAGGCCAGTGAGAGGTGACAGCAGCAATGCAGACAGGAGATGAAGGTGGCTTGAACCAGGATCATAGAGGAGACAGTAAGGAATGGTTAATCCTGAATCAATATTGAAGTTAACTAAAAGGAAAACTGAATTTGCTGATGGGCTGGATGTAGAGCAGGAAAGAAAGAGCATGAGAAGGCAACTGAGTTTTTCTAAGTGACTAGAATGAGAAGGCAAGACTAAGGTGTTGTGGGGAAACAGCAGGGTTGGCTGGTTCTGAACACTGTACATCCAGTCCTCTAAGTGATCATGTCAAGTAGGTAGCTGGAGGGATGAGTCTCAAATTGGAGACATGGTCTGAGATGGAGACAGAAATCTGGCAGTGACCAGATCTTGGGGTAATAAAGGCCACTGGATTGATGTGACACTTTGGGGGTATGGAGATGAGGCCTGCATGCTGTAATATTAAAATATTAGGTTGCTGAAGAGAAACCAGCAAAGGAAACTGATTTTAAAACGAACGAGGAGAGCCAAAGGAGCAGTGTCTCGAGAGCCAAGCAAGGTAAGGGTTTAAAGGAGGAGTCAGAGATCATTTGACAAATGCTGTCACAGGGCAAGGAGGACCAGAACTAAGGACTGGCACAGGCTAAACAACATGGGCTCCCTGCATCAGGAAGGCTGCTCCAGCGGAGGGAATGGACAGAAACCCGATTTGAGTTTTGCTTTGCCAGCAGGAGAGAGTGTGTGCCTGTCACAGATTGACGGGGATGCTTTAGCAGAGAGGGGATGACTGCCAAAGTGCTACGCTGAGTACTGCGAGGGCTGGGGTCTCGTGTGCAGGTGGAGATGCTGCGTTAGAGGGAGGCAGAGAAGTGGGGACAGACACAGCTACTGGGCGAGGGCAGATGGCAGGTGGGAGTTTTCTTTTGACCGCTTCAGTTTTTACAGTGACACAAGATGCTGATGATGAGGGTGGGGAGCAGGACTCAAAGCTGTGTAATGAGGTTTGGTGGCTCAAAGCTATGATTACATAAAGCGAGATGTGAGTGGGAGAGGGAGAAAATGAAAGCAAGATCAATTGGTTACAGGTTCTGGTGGGACAACAGTGAAAGAACTGTTGAAGCCAGGACTGGAGACAGTGCACTGGGAAGACCAGCAGGGACAGCATAGAGGGGAAGAAAGGGCACACTCAGAGAGCTGTGGTTCTGTAGCAAGGGCCTGGGACCTGAGTGTCCTTCATCACTGAGGGCAGGAGCCACTCCTGGAACTGGGCTATTGTACAAATCATCCGAAGTCCTGACAGTCTTTGACTCTTGTCTCCTTGGGCTGAAATGCAGTATGCTTGGCGCTCAGGCTTCAGGGCTAGGCAGTCCTGAGAATAAACTCCAGCTCTAGCACTTAGTGGCTGCAGAGTCTTGGGCAAATTACTTCGCCTCTCTGAGCCTCACAGTTTCTAAACTCTAAAGCATAAATTGTAGTACCCATCAGGAGACTGAGGTAAAGATTAATGAGACGATTTTCTGCTCTGTACAGGGCCTGACACATAAATTTTCTACAAATCACGGCATTAATGTTATCACCACCGCACCACAGCAGGCAAGACTGAAGCAACCACCACTGGCACCAATGAAAGCACAAGAGGAGCCCAGGGGCCAGAGCACAGAGGAGGACAGTGCTTCCCTCTAACATCTCAGCTCCGGCTCTGACCATTCATTCTACCTCAAAGCTCTGAAAGCATGCCCTTATCACGCATCAACCTGACACCTGTTTAGGGAAGTTACTGATGGGCTTCAAAGCCTCTCAGGCTTTGCTCTAATCTTG
The DNA here is from genome assembly GCF_000951045.1 of Mandrillus leucophaeus. Lineage (NCBI taxonomy): Eukaryota > Metazoa > Chordata > Mammalia > Primates > Cercopithecidae > Mandrillus > Mandrillus leucophaeus. The sequence continues at coordinate 11,896,305 of NW_012102031.1, forward strand.
GCTCCTGACTGGAATCCTTCAATTTCCCCTAGGACAGTGGTTCTCAACTGGGGGTAATTTTACAGCCCCCAGGGGACATTTGGCACTGTCAGGAGACATTTTATCACACTGGGTGGGGCTGGGAGTGCTACTGGGTAGAGGGCAGGGATGCTGCTCAACATCCTCCAGTGCACAGAACACTTCCCCACAAGAAAGAATGATCTGGCCCAAAATGTCAGCAGTGCTGAAGTTGAGAAACCCTGCTCGTGGGTTTTGTATGATCTACTGGAGAAGATTCACATTAGAATAATTCCTTTTGTTGAACACTTTCAAGAAAAGGAAGAAAATGCTGGGCATAATGGCTCCCACCTGCAATCCTAGCACTTTCGGAGGCTGAGACAGGAAGATTCCTTGCACCCAGGAGCTTGAGAACAGCCTGGGCAACATAGGGAGACCCTGTCTCTATTTTTAAAAATAGAGAAGAGAAGAGAAGGGAAGGGAAGGGGAGGGGAGGGGAGGGAGGAGATAAGAGAAAGAAGGAAAAAGAAAAAAAAGAGAAAGAACGAGCAAATGAGTTACTTTCCACCTTAAAAGACCAAAATTTAACAGATTTTGTAAAACATTTTTGCTAAAATGTGTTACACACTTGCTGCCATTAGCTGCCCCCAGTTTTCTGCCTCTAATCTGGGGTGTTACCAAGAGATCTGTAAACAGACTTGCAAGAAATCAGTGGAGTAAATATGCTCTATGTGCTGGTTCTAGGGTCTCTTACCACAAGGAGGTGTCACTTGGATTTGTGGCATTTATTTGAATATTTATTTGAAATTTATTTGAAAGGAAGAAACCTTTTTGCTTTCTTCAGCTCTCACATAAATTGTCGCCATGCAAAATCCAATATTTACTTAATGTAATGCATTGTGTCTTTTTCTTAGAAAGTAATCTCGAGGCAAGTGGGAAGATGACTTTTCAACTCTCTCTTCAGTATGTATCTGAAAGCACCTAGCTTTCAGGCTTAGTTCCTTGTTCTGCAGAGATGAAAATTCTTAATTTTTATCTATGAGGAAAAAGTAGACTTTAAAACTTGGCTACTAAAAATAAACTCGATTTCATGAGAAAAATGGTGTAAAGTTGTTTCTTGAGAAGCTTCTCGTATGCAATCTAGTGCTAGAAGTGAATGATTAACACTGTACTTATCAAGTTCTTGTGTTTCTTATATTTGTAACAGGTTTTCCCCACTCCACCTTTGTTGCTGGACTATTGGCTTCTGCTTCCCACTGACATCAGGGTAGTTACCTGCCCTTTTCTTTGCTATTTCTTCTTCTTCTTTTTTTTTTTTTTTTTGGGATGGAGTCTCACTCTGCCACCCAGGCTGGAGTGCAGTGGCGCCATCTCGGCTTACCACAACCTCTGCCTCTCAGATTCAAGCGATTCTCCTGCCTCAGCCTCCTGAGTAGCTGGGATTGCAGGTATCCACCACCACACCCAGGTAATTTTTGTATTTTTAGTAGAGATGGGGTTTCATCATGTTGGCCAGGCTGTTCTCAAACACCTGACCTCAAGTGATCCTCCTACCTCAGCCTCCCAAAGTGCTGGGATTACAGGCATGAGCCACATGCCTGGCCTTATTTGCTATTTCTAATAGGTCCTCCTATGACATAAAATCACAAGGTCGCTGCTTGCTAGTCAAAGGCCTTAAGTCTCAAGCCCTGGTGGTGCTCTAGGTGGTTTAGGCTGCCGGAAGTGAGCACACCCCAGGGTAACAGGGAGTATATGGCTTCTTTAATCCCCAAAAAACGTCAAGGAAGTAGAGAGTTCGAAATGCAAGGAAGGAAGAAGAGCAAGTCATGACTGCCTGAGGGAAAGGAGAGGCTGCTCTTTCCATGGTTCTGCCCTATCCTCCTCACCCCTTCACTTCTCACATACAGCACTAGAAAATGCTGGAGTGAGCCACACCCAGATCCAAGTGAATCTGAGGATCTGAAAACTTTTTTTTTTTTTTGAGATGGAGTCTCGCTCAGTAGCCCAGGCTGGAGTGCCGTGGTGCAATCTCCGCTCACTGTAAGCTCCGCCTCCCAGGTTCACGCCATTCTCCTGCCTCAGCCTCCCAAGTAGCTGGGACTACAGTCACCCACCACTATGCCCGGCTAATTTTTTTGTATTTTTAGTAGAGACGGGGTTTCACCATGTTAGCCAGGATGGTCACGATCTCCTAGCCTTGTGATCCACCCGTCTTGGCCTCCCAAAGTGCTGGGGTTACAGGCGTGAGCCACCGCACTCGGACAACTTTTTTTTTTTTTTT
>NW_012102031.1:11900597-11902121 GCF_000951045.1 Mandrillus leucophaeus
TCATTTTTAAATGGTTAATTTTATGTCATGTGAACTTCAATGTAAAAAATATATATAGATTTTTTCTTCTTTTTTTGTTAAGACTGAGTCTTGTTCTGACGCCCAGGCTGGAGTACAATGGTGCGATCTCAGCTCACTGCAACCTCTGCCTCCCAGGTTCAAGCGATTCTCCTACCTCAGCCTCCTGAGTAGCAACATGCGCCACTACGCCCGGCTAATTTTTGTATTTTTAGTAGATGGGATGTTACCATGTTGGTAAGGCTGGTCTCAAACTCTTGACTTCAGGTGATCCACCTGCCTTGGCCTCCCAAAGTGCTGGGATTATAAGTGTGTGTCACTATACCCGGCCCTAAAAAATATTTTATTCTCAGTTTATTTCTTTTTTTTCCCTTAGAGATAGGGTCTGCACTGCTTTGCCAAGTCTTCGGTGCAGTGGTACAATCCCGGCTCACTATAGCCTCAACCTCCTGGGCTCAAGCAATCCTCCCATTTCAGCTTCCTGAGTAGCTGTGAAGACCAGCAAAGTACAACCATGCCCAGCCAATTTTCTTTTTTTTTTTTTTCCTGTAGAGATGGGGTTTCACTATGTTGCTTACCCAGGCTGATCTTAAACTCCTGGCCTCAAGAGATCCTCATATCTCAACCTTCCAAGGTTCTGGGATTATAGGCATGAGCCACCACCATTCTTGACCTTATGGTCAGTTTCATACCTCAAATTTCAGAATATATAACAGTAACCTGGTATGTTTTCAACTTGAAGATAGGTATCTACTGGTCAAACGTATAATTTAAAGGGAAAAGTGTCAATGGATATACTTGTAGCTACAAGGAAAAAAATCCCACACACATCCACTTCTGCCATATTCTTGAACAAGAGAGCACAGGGAGTGGCACTAGCTGCTTCATCTCATGTAAGATTGTTTTTTTTCTGAGATGGAGTCTCACTCTGTCACGAGGCTGGAGTGCAGTGGCATGATCTTGGCTCACTGCAACCTCCACTTCCTGGGTTCAAGTGACTCTCCTGCCTCAGCCTCCCAAGTAGCTGGGACTACAGGGGTGCACCACCACGCCCAGCTAATTTTTGTATTTTTTAGTAGAGATGGGGTTTCACCATGTTGGCCAGGATGGTCTCAATCCCTTGACCTGGTGATCCACCCGCCTTGGCCTCCCAAAGTGCTGAGATGACAGGCATGAGCCACCGCGCCCAGCCATATTTGAGTCTTTAAACCCAGAGGCAGAGAAGCCATTTGTCTGCAGGATAGGAGTCACTTCTAGAACAGGCAAGGTCCCCTTTTGCTATAGGTGTACTGGAGATGCTGGTCTTGTTTTCTGTTGTTGCTGTTTTTTTGGTTTGTTTGTTTTTGAGACGGAGTCTTGCTCTGTCGCTAGACTGGGGTGCAGTGGCGCAATCTCAGCTCACTGCAACCTCCACCTCCTGGGTTCAAGAGATTCTCCTGCCTCAGCCTCCCGAGTAGCTGGGATTACAGGTGGCCACCACCACACCCAGCTATTTTTTGTATTTTT
>NW_012102031.1:11905507-11907309 GCF_000951045.1 Mandrillus leucophaeus
GATCCGCCCGCCTCAGCCTCCCAAAGTGCTGGGATTACAGGCATGAGCCACCTAATTTTGTATTTTTAATAGAGAGAGGGTTTCACTATGTTGGTCAGGCTGGTCTCAAACTCCTGACCTCAAGTGTTCCACCCACCTCAGCCTCCCAAAGTGCTGGGATTACAGGAGTGGGCCACCGTGCCAGCCTGGATCCAGAAACTTTGATGACCATTAACATCTCCGTTTTACCAGCTAGAAAAGGATTCCAATTAACTGAGCGTTTACAGGCAAACAAAGCAGAACATAGAATTTCCCTGGAGATTGGTCTATATTCTATTTGCTTTCTTCCTTTCAGAGGGTTTTCAGGATCCTCCAACTTGCCCTTAAGATAAATCTCATGGTCTTTGCCCAGAGCAGGTATTTTCTAAAGAAGTTCACACTTCAACCCATTAGTCAGGTCCCCCAGGGCAGAGTTCCCCGTTTCCTATCAGAGGTCATTGCCTTTCAATAAGCAGGTGTTCACCCCCATCTTAGAGCTGCAGGAATGGTGGAAAGGAGGGAAGTGTTTCAGTTTACATCCTTCAATATGGTAAGCACATTTGGGGAGGAAAGGAAGAGAGAGAGAGAGATTTTTGCTCTGCATGAATGTCTGCAATGGATGACCTTTTAGGTTCCTTCCTCTTCTGAGATCGTAGGATGCTATGGTTGTAGGGAAGGCCTCTGGCAGGAACTAGCTGGTGCAGTGAGCACTATCTCACATCTTCTATATCCTACAGAACTCTCGGGAAAATTGGCCACATATTTCTTCTCTCCTATCGGAGCAGGTCTGGCACTATGTTCTGATTTGAGAGGTGCTAAATACTGTCTGTTGGTTAGGACAATCATAAAACCACTCAGCAAGTGGAAGTCAGCAAGGGAGCCAACAGTGCGGACAGACACGGTGGCTGTTGTGACAGCCTCAGTGACTCTAATCCTGGTTCATGTGGCATCGTTCCCTTGGCTGGCCACTACTTCCCCGCAGCCACCCACTGGCACACCCCCAGACCTCGTCTGGGTTGAACACGTACCTAAAAGTGCTGCTGCCTGGCTCCGTCCTCCAAAACTTCGGCTAAAGGAGCTGTGCCTACTTGCATAGGAGGCTGGCCGGCTGGGTAGCCAGGGCAGGAGAAAGGCAGGAATCTCAGAGTGCACGAGCTCTTCTGCCACAAAGGCCACCTCAAACCACTTGCGCTGGAAGCTGGCGAAGTCGTCCACTCCTGCTGTGTGCCAGGTGGTGGCGGGCTGCTGCATGGCCACTGGGAAAAGTGGAGGGGAGAGAAGGAGTACTCAACACAATTGCTTATTTTCTTAATGATGCATGCTACAACTTGATAAATCTTAAAAACACGCTAAGTAAAAGAAGTCAGACACAAAAGGCCACATACTGTATAGTTCCATTTATGTGAAACACAGCGAATAGGCAAATCTTCGAGAAAGAAGGTAGATTATTGGTTGCCGGGGGTGGGAGGAGGAGTTGGAAAGTGACTGCTTAAGGGGATGGGGTTTCATTTCAGGGTGATGAAAATGGTCAGAAACTAGATGGACGTGAGAGTTGCACAACACTGTGGATGTACTAAACGCCCTGAACTGTTCATTTTTAAATGGTTAATTTTATGTCATGTGAACTTCAATGTAAAAAATATATATAGATTTTTTCTTCTTTTTTTGTTAAGACTGAGTCTTGTTCTGACGCCCAGGCTGGAGTACAATGGTGCGATCTCAGCTCACTGCAACCTCTGCCTCCCAGGTTCAAGCGATTCTCCTACCTCAGCCTCCTGAGTAGC
>NW_012102031.1:11908779-11912379 GCF_000951045.1 Mandrillus leucophaeus
TTTTGAAATAGAGTCTCACTCTGTAGCCCAGGCTAGAGTGCAGTGGCATGATCTCGCTCACTGCAACCTCTGCCTCCTGGGTTCAAGTGATTCTCCTGTCTCAGCCTCCCAAGTAGCGGGGATTACAGGCACCTGCTGCCACGCCCAGCTAATTTTTTTGTACTTTAGTAGAGCCGGGGTTTCATCGTGTTGCCCAGCCTAGTCTTGAACTCCTGAGCTCAGGCAATCCACCTGCTTCGGCCTTCCAAAGTGCTAGGATTACAGGCATGAGCCACCGTGCCCGGCCTGCTGTTGTTTTTGAGACGGAGTTTCGCTCTGTCAACCAGGCTGCAGTGCAGTGGCACAATCTCGGCTCACTACAACCTCTGCCTCCTGGATGCAAGCGATTCTCCTGCCTCAGCCTCCCAAGTAGCTGGGATTACATGTATGCACCACCACGTCCGGCTAATTTTGTATTTTTTAGTAGAGACAGGGTTTCATAATGTTGGTCAGGCTGGTCTTGAGCTTTTGATATCAAGTGATCCGCCAGCCTTGGCCTCTCAAAGTGCTGGGATTACAGGCATGAGCCACCACACCCAGCGAGATGCTGGTCTGAATCCGGGGTGCCTCCAGTTATGTGAGCCAGTTCTGACCATGCTAAAAGAGTTTTCCCTCTGGGGAATTACTTTTTCTCATTATTTAAAAAAAAAAAAACAAAAGAAAAAAAAACCCACAGATACTTAAAATACTACTTGGAAAACTTGCTAGGGCGATAGTCTTCCTGGGGGTAGAAATGGAGTCTGAACTGGAGATCCAGCAAGTGAAAAGTGCTATGAATCACAGACTGGAGTCCATGATATGATAACCAGAACCACCTGGGCTGGGTGGGCAAGAGGGTGGGGTGCTCTAATTAAAAACAGCTACCAAAAACTGATGTGTGGGAATTTTCTCACGCCAGGTCCCTTGGCCTCTTTTAGCTTTATCTTTGACCCACACTGTTCTCACCAAGAACACACTGTAGCTTAAGAAACGCTTGTCACTCTGGCTATGCTTATATTAAGTACAAAGGCTCAAGGAATTTGACAGATCTGTCAACTTATAATACAAAGTCACACATGCAGCTCAGGAAGCACCATCATGTGAAAGAGCAAGTCACCAGGAAAAACATTTGCCCCTGTGGGCAACCGCATTCGCCTCGGCTCTGACCTCGGTCGGGCTCTTTCTCCGTTACTATCTTGTAGAAATAGAAGCCGTAGATGAAGGTCCGCCAGGCTTCGCCAGATGCGTGTGTGATGAGCTGCTCTTCCAGCATTTTCTAGGAGAGACATTGAAACTCTGAAATTCCTGCAGAGGGGCATCTTGAAGGGGCAGCCCTCAGTCATGCTCTGGAGACAAGGGAGTGACAGGAGCACTGAGGAGACCCTACCCTCCAACCCCAGACTAGACATGTCATACTTGATATATATTATATTTTAAAATGTAAACTCATATCATCAACAAATATTTCAAACATGCAGAAGGGCATAAAGAAATTCAGATGGCCAGGAGCAGTGGCTCACACCTGTAACCCCAGCACCTTGGGAGGCTGAGGTGGAGTGGATCACTTGAGGCCAGGAGTTCGAGATCAGTCTGGCCAACATGGTGAAAACCCGTCTCTACCAAAAATACAAAAATTAGCTGGTGTAGTGGTGCATGCCTGTAATCCTAGCTACTCGGGAGGCTGAAGCAGGAGAATCACTTGAACCTAGGAGGCAGAGGTTACAATGAGCTGAGATTAGCACTGTTGCACTCCAGCCTAGGTGACAAAGCGAGACTCTGTCTCCAAAAAAAAAAAAAAAAAGAAATCCACATATACCACTATTCCGCTTTCACAAATTTGACATTTCTCTATACTGATTTCAGATATTTTTATTAAAAAAAAAAAAACTCTCCATAGACTCTCCCACTCCCATTAATCTTCCTCTCCCCAGAAATAAATGGTTAGTGTAATATTATTCTTAAATAATTTTATTATATAAACATGTATGATAGAGAATATAAGGTATTCTTTTGAGATTTTAAATTTTTAAATAAAGGGCATAATATTATATCATTTTGTAAGTTGGTTTTCCAGTCCGCATTATGCTTCTGACATTTATCCATGTTGACACATGCACCTTCAGCTCATTCATTTTAACTTCTGTAGTAGCATTTCATTATTTGAATAAGGAAATCATATTCTCAGGGAGATGAGAGTGTATACGGCAAAGGCTATGCGAAACAGCACATCAAGACCCTCAAAGAGAGAACTGAGAATCACACGCTTATTCAAATCAGTTACTGATTTTAACATTTCCATGACGACAACCCAGCTGGTGAGGAAACATTACTGACTTCCAGTTGGGGCCCCTGTACAGACAGGATGGCATGAATTGGCTCAGTCAACTGGCCCTTCCCCATTTCCTTGTTGTTCCAGTTGTGCCATATTCCAGAGTTCCACTTCTGAGCAGTGTAATTAAATCCAGCAAGCATGGTGTTAAGTGCCTACCAGGTGCCAAACATGCCTGGCACTGGTGATAGAGAAATGGAAAATAAGAGGTGATCCTGCCCTCAAGGAGCTGGCTGAGGCAGGAGACAAATGAGAGACAGATAGATCTTCATGCTGTTGTGCTAAGAGCTCTGACAGAGTAAGTACAAGGTGACAGAAGGCCCGTGGGACAGAGCCTTGAATCCAGCATTGAGTCTTGAATAAGCATGCGTTGACCAGGGGAAACTGGGGGCTTGAGGTCAGAGGGAGGGCATTCCCCCAAAAATCATAGAGATTTTTCTGAGGTTTATAAGTGCACAGATTCTGTCCAAAACATTTCAGTTCAGACAATAAATTCTGCACGGTTTTTAAGTCAAGATACAGTGTACTTCAAAGCAAGACTTGCTCTTTCATCAATTCCAGAAAGGCCTCCCACTTATTAAAAATGAATCCTCACCCCAACCTGCAGATCTCATTACTGGAAAGGGTGATGGCTTCTAAGGCAGGCCCTGATTTTTCGGGACCTAAGTAAACAGCTCTGTGGGCTCCTCTTGCTGTCTCACCTGCATGATGTCGATGGCCATCGCCTGTGTCTGGATCCCCTCCACGTGGTTCACCAGCCAGTGCACCACCTCTGCGCTGATGAAGCAGTACGGTGAGAGGCCCTTCTGTTCAGAGAGCAGCTGGACTCCTGTCCTGGGTTCCATTGTGGTGAGCGGGGAGCAGGGGATGTGTGTGCCCCGTGGCAATAAGTGGAAGGAAAGATGAAAAAGAAGTGACTCCCACTACAGCATTTAATAGCATAAAGCAGTGTCCCTATGCTATTCCTAGACTCAGAGAAATACCCATGAGGGGACAAAATAAGTTGTTACAAGGGGGTCGGGCACAGTGGCTGACGCCTGTAATCCCAGCACTTTGGGAGGCTGAGGTAGGTGGATCACCTGAGGTCAGGAGTTTGAGACCAGCCTGGCCAACATAGCGAAACCCCTTCTCTACTAAAAACACAAAAATTAGCTGGGCGTGGCCGGGCGCAGTGGCTCAAGCCTGTAATCCCAGCACTTTGGGAGGCCGAGACGGGCGGATCACAAGGTCAGGAGATCGAGACCATCCTGGCT
>NW_012102031.1:11912664-11918887 GCF_000951045.1 Mandrillus leucophaeus
TCAAAGAAGTTGTTGCAGGGGGAAAAGGAGAAGGGGGAGGGGAAAAGATGGGAACTGACATTCAGAGAATACCTATACTTGTCAGGCATTATACTAGGTACCTCACATAATTATTTCATTTAATCTTTACATGAACCCTGTGGCTTAACTCCTTTTTTAAAAAATCCCTTTTTAAAAAATCCCATCTTGAGGTGGAGGTTGGGTGAGCCAAGACGGCGCCACTGCACTCCAGCCTGGGTGATAGAGTGAGACTCTGCCTCAAAAAAAAAAAAAAAAATCCCATCTTACAAACAAGGAAACAGAGGCTCACAGAGGTCAAGTGACTTGCCCAAGGTCTCAAAACTGGTGAGAAGTACAGTGATGTATGAATCCACCAAACCACACTGCCTGAGCATGGCTATGGCACAGGCCTTTGGGAACCTTCCAACCCTACACTGTGATGAGCCACTTACGAGGGGTGCTTCATGGCTTCCAGGATCTCTGTCAGGGTGGAGGATGAGGTCAAAGAGCTTGCCACCAGCTGCTGAGAGCTGTAACACAAGGTGTCAGGTCAGCAAAGCAAGGTGGCACGTATGCAGTCAAGAGCACGAATATTAGGAACAGTCTCCCCTTCTTATGCAGCCAGAAACCAAGACAATGTTGACATTAAAGGCATTTTAGTAAATTCCAAACAGCTGTAACAGGGGGATATCTCATGGGGGGTTTCCTATTTTAAAATGTACACATTTAGCGCCAGGTTTGGCGGCTCACGTCTGTAATCCCAGCACTTTGGGAAGATGAGGCAGGTGGATCACATGAGGTCAGGAGTTCAAGATCAGCCTGGCCAACACAGTGAAGTCCCGTCTCTACTAAAAATACAAAAATTAGCCAGGCATGGTGATGTGCGCCTGTAGTCCCAGCTACTTGGGAGGCTGAGACAGGAGAATCGCTTGAAACTGGGAGGTGGAGGGTGCAGTGAGCTGAGGTTGTACCACTTGCTGCACTCCAGCCTGGGTGACAGAGCGAGACTCTTGTCTCAAATAAAAAAATAAAATAAAAAAATAAAATAAAATGTCCACATTTAGAATTCAAAGTACTTTTGTGTCCAAACTTGCCCTTAGTAAGCATCTCTCCTTTTAATAATATTCCACAGGTCCACGGCCCAACCACTTCCAAGAAACCCCCTGGATTGCTCTGGGTTTGCCCCAAGAGCCTTTCACAGGTAGCTTCATTGAATCCTGACCAGAGAGGACTAGGTAACACTGTAAGAGCATGGGGAACGGAATCCCAGTATCATCACTAACCTGCTATGGAGCTTCTCTTGGCCTCAGTTCCTCCATGTGAAAAATGGGGTTAATGCTGCTCCTGTCTTTGAGGGCTGATGTGAGGCGAATGTTTATACGATGCTGAGCACATGTACAAGGCTGACACACATGAAGCCCAAAGTGGTAAAAAATACTAAAACAATTAACACCAACCCTTTGAAACTGACTAAAGGAACTGCTGAAGGTCAAAGAGCCAAGAAGTACCAGGATGTGGATTTGAATCCAGGTCAGTCTCTCTCCAAAGCCCTTTCCACCACTTGCTGCCCACATTCTTGCTCAAAGGTGTGATGGTCCCTCAAAACGTGCTTAATATTCAGCAGCTGAGTGGCCAACCACCATATCAAACCGGGCCAGTTGTGGGGCTTATCCAGAAGCTCCTCAAGTTTTTTGAACTTCTCCCTTTCCTCAGTCCCAGACTACTCTTCATGACTATTCAGAGGGTCCAGAAATCACTGGAAGCATTTCAGAATTTCAGGGTTACAAAAAGCTTTCAAAGACCCTTGAACTTCCTTCTAACGCCTGAGTCTCTGCTGAGACCACGAGTCTGGGCAAGAGGCTGTCCTATCTGTTTGAACATTTTCAATGGCCGAGAACTCTGCTCCTCTAAGTGCGGCCCGTTTCCATGCAGCAGGACCCACTGCTAGTAAGTTCTTCATCATGAAATAGCATCTGCTCTCTGTATTTTTCAGTCATTGGTCCTGATTCTACCTGCCATGTCATTTTTGGTCTTTTCACCTCCAGCCTAAACACCCCTGATTCCTCACTTCTTCTGAAAGCAGAAGAAAACCTACTGTTCTACCCTTGTAAGCAATGAGGAAACCGATAAATGCATTCAATTTCTATGCAATGGGCAGCCTCTCCAATCTCCTCCATGTCTAGAGCAAAAAGCCAGGTAGGCTTGATGGGGATATGGGCATGAGTGAAGGTAGAGAGCAGTGAAGTCCAGACCTGCTCCTGCTTCTGAAGTGTCCTTCACCTCTACTGGCCAGAATGAACAGGCTGCAGTAGATGAGACAAAGATCAAGCCAGGACAGAAATTATGACATAAGGGAAACAGAGTGACTCCTGATAGAGGTCAGTCAAGTAAGCAGCCCCAGAGAACTTTCTGCTCTCAGGGACAGGGGTACAAAAGTTAAGTATCTTAGATCATTTTGCCAAGGACTGCTTAGTCAGTAACAACAGACTGAGGCAAGGCCGAGGCGGGAAGCTCACAAGGTCAGGAGATCGAGACCATCCTGGCTAACATGGTGAAACCCCATCTCTACTAAAAATACAAGAAATTAGCTGGGTGTGGTGGCCGGCGCCTGTAGTCCCAGCTACTTGGGAGGCTTAGGCAGGAGAATGGCGTGAACCTGGGAGGCGGAGCTTGCAGTGAGCGGAGATCGCGCCACTGCACTCCAGCCTGGGTGACAGAGCAAGACTCCATTTAAAAAAAAACGAATAGACTGGGACATAATTATTATAAAGCAAACACAGCTGGGAAGAAAATAAAAAGGTTTCTCGGAATTGACAACAGCATTAAAAGCTGGTGCGCTTGCTCGAGCAAATGAAGTACAGGCAGCTTCCTTTTCCTCGGGATATTAAGGAACAGAAGAACAGTCATGTTTGGCCACAATTAGTGATTAATCCATTGTTTGTTCTTTTCCTTACTGACTGCATGCTATGACGTGCAAGACATCGTGCCACAGGCACCACAGTGAACAAGACAGATTAGGCAGGGGCCCCTTCCAGAAGCCCTGTACTCCTGCGTGGCGCTTGACACTTTCCTATGTCTCTGTGGGAACCTCTTAGCTATCCTGTGAGGATGGCAGGAAACAGATCATTACTCCCACCATACAGATGTGGGTAAGGACTAACTTGCCCAGGGTCCCATGTGACTTGCGGCAGAGTCAGAACTCGGCCCAGAGCTTTGGACTTCCAGCCTTTGCAGCCTTTGAGATCAGACTGTCCCTACTCCCCAGGAACACGGGTTTGGCCACTCTGAATCTCACCTGCTGTCACTGGAGTTTGTGGAGGAGTAGCCCTGTTCTCCTATGTTCTGGGAGTTCCCAAAGGTCTGGCTGTTGCCTCTGTCCACGGATTGGCCTGTGCTTATGCCCAAACTGGTGCCGTCCAACATAGGAGTGGCTGTTTGGTCCACAGATACCTGCAGGAGATTTTAAAACGAATACTTGAATCCAAAAATAACCGGCAGGAAAACACAGTAAATAAGCTGTACTGGCTTATTCTAAGCATTCACAAAAAATAAATAAAAATTAATGCAATCCTTTCTATTCCTCTCATTCCCACTTTCCCTTGGTCCCTAGAGGCAGAGCTAAAGGAGTCTAGAGACTCTACCCAGTCTTGTGTGCACTGCCTTCTATCAGAGCAGCTGGGAACTCCCACCCTTCAAACTAGGGCAGACGAGAGGCCACTCTTCACAGTAAATCCCCAGGACCAAAGAAATCGCTTCATTACCTGCCTCAAACAACAAGATTTACACTAAAGAAAAATCTCCATAGAAAGAGTAGAGAAGTCAGAATCACTCCTTATGAGGACAGCAGGACTGAAAGAGAGACCACATTTAGAGACAAATAGGTGAACATCACAATGCATATCCTCTGTCCACTGTGACTCACCCTTTCCCACCACCCCAAACCTCCTTTCCTCTATCTTTCAGTTGCTCAGCTTCAACTCTCAGAGCCATCTCTTCTCCAGCTTTTCATCTAAAGACAGGCCTAGTCCTGTGGCCTGCCCTCTGCAGATTCACATGCATCTCTAAATCATGCCTGTACTTCCTCTGGCCAGGGAGGGCTGTAACACTCTTTTAACTGGCCCCTGATTGTGGCCTCTCCCTCAAAAACCCTACCTGTGAGCCAGCTCTATTTGCATCGTCTATTAAGAACAGTTCCAATCCCATCATTCTGTTACTCCGAAAACTTTCAAGTCTCCCCATGAACCCCTACACTGCAAACCAACTCACAGGACATCAAGGGTCCTGCGCAACATTGGCTTGACGTGAGATCTCACCACACTGCCTACCATTCACCCACGTGTGTGTTTCCAGCCAAATGAAACTCTGTGTGTATAAATCCTGTCTATGTGCCCCATATCACCCTGGGGTGCTCTTCTCCACAACCAGTGGCTAAAAAGCCATCAGTCTTTTTTTTTTTTTTTTTTTAAAGACATAATCTTGCTCTGTCACCCAGGCTGGAGTGCAGTGGCACGATCTCTGCTCACTGCAACTTCTGCTTCCTGGGTTCAAGTGATTCTCCTGCCTCGGCCTCCCAAGTAGCCGGGATTACAGGTGGGAGCCAACACACCTGGCTAATCCCATCAGTCTTTAGGGCCATTTTAAACGCTGCTCCCTTAGCAAACTGTTCTCTGATTCACTCCACCCCAGGCTCCAAGCAGATCCATCTCCCTCTCTACTCTGGACCTCTATGAGTTTCTGGTAGCTGCCGAGTTGTGCCTCATGTAATGGTGTTGTATCTTTTTTTTTTTCCAGAGACAGGGTTGCCTTCTGTCACTCAGGCTGGAGTGCAGTGGTGCCATCACATCTCACTGTAACCTCAAACTCTTGGGCTCAAGCAATCCTCCTGCCTCAGCCTTCCAAGTAACTGGGACTACAGGCATGCACCACCACACGTGACTATTTTTTTTGTGTAGAGAGTGTCTAGCTATGTTGCCTTGGCTGATCTCAAACTTCTGGGTTCAACTGATCCTTCTGCCTCAGCCTCCCAAAGTACTGGCATTACACGTGTGAACCACTGTGACCAGCCTGTAATGTTGTTATATCTCCTTTAAGGGTCCTGGAGGCAGGATTATGACCTGTTCACCTGGAAGCCCAGCAGCATGCATCAAAGGTTATACTCATAGCAAGTATATGAAGAGAATGACTAAGCCTTTCAGAGCAATTCTGGAAAAGTGTAAGGCTCTTAGAACCTCCTAACTTGAGGTTTTTTAGTACTTCCAGAAGGGATCTTTCTATCAGATACTTTGTTAGCAAAAATTGTTTTCTAAAACAAGTCTTCTCAGCTGGGTGTGGTGGCTCATGCCTGTAATCTCAGCACCTTGGGAGGCCAAGGCGAGTGGATCACTTGAGTCCAGGAGTTTTGAGACCAGTCTAGGCAACATGGCGAAACCCCATTTCTACAAAAAATGCACAGATTAGCCAGGCATGATGGCACACGCCTGTAGTCCCAGCTACTTGGGAGAATGAGGTGGGAAGACTGCTTGAGCCCAGGAGGCAAAGGTTGCCGTGAGCCGGGATCCTGCCACTGCACTCCAGCCTGGGCGACAGAGAGAGACCCTGTCTCAAAAAAATAAAATAAAATGACATAAAGAAAATAAAACAAGGCTTCCCAGTCTCAGCACTATTGCCCTCTGGGGTGAGATAAGTGTTTGCTGTGGGGGGCTGTCCTGTGCATTGTTGGATGTTCAGAAGCATCCCTGGCTTCTACCCACTGGATCCTAGTAATACCTCCTCACCTATCAACCCCAACCCCCAATTATGACAAATAAAAGTCTCTAGATACCACCAAACGTCTCTTGGGGGGTAAAGTTCCTCCTGGTTCTGATAGAACCATTTTGCTGTTCTACAGCAGGCTCAATGATTTGTAAAAAAAAAAAAAAACCACACAGGTTTTGCTGGCACCATAAACACACAGAGAAATGCAGCAAGAGACAGCTTGCAATTACCAATTACCACCTGCCTCTAACCAGTAAGGTTTACCATGCTGTAAATTTAAATGAGAATAAGCTAAATAAAAGGGACTAGATCCAGCTCTTATGCATGTAAGAGTGGCTCTTAGGCATTGCCTTCTGGGCCCCTGTAGTGGGGTTCTCTCATGTACTATACAAGAATTGCTCTACCAGCCTAACCTGAAGGCCATTACCAGAAATGCACATTAGTCCTGCAGTCCTATTTTGTTGGGGGT
>NW_012102031.1:11918937-11921201 GCF_000951045.1 Mandrillus leucophaeus
GTGAGGGGTGGTTAAGGTGTTGTCCTCTAGATCAGGAATTGGGAAACATTTTTTGCAAGAGATCAGAGAGTAAATATTTCAGGCTTTGTGGGCCATATGGTCTCTGTCACAACTACTCAACTTTGAATAAGAAAGTGAGAAAGCAGCTATAGGCAATATGTAAATGAATGGGCGTGGCTCTATTCCAATAAAACTTTATTTACAAAAGCAGATGGTGGACCAGATCTGCCCCATAGTTTCCTGACCTCTGTTCTATCTATGTATCACACAATGTCTATCTTTTAAGGGGCCGTACAGAAAAGGCATTTTGTTTAGATCTTAATACCAAGAAAAGTTATGCTTCTCCCAAGGAATCTGGCTGTCTTTATTTTATAATCACTCTGAGTCTTGGAACAGAGGTTTCCCACTTTTCTGTGGCTACGAGGAGGTTCAGAGCTGAATTTGGCACAAAATTCTATCTACTTTACAAGGCCTTATATTACATCCTGTCTAATTTTTCTTCTTTACCTGAATTTCCCCCATCTAGTCATGTTTTTATTTTAGGGGCTGCATTTACTTCCATGATCCACACGAAGCAACTTTTTGGAATAAGATCAGTGGTGAACAAAGATAAATGGCAGGTGGGATGGACGGAATGGCAGATGTCTCACGTAGATAGATGCCTGGCAAAGAGCCAAGTAGAGGGAGATGTCTTTCATCTTAAGAATCTTATGAACATTGTCCAAAAAAAGGACTCCATTTAACATATGTAGATACTCCCCCCTCTGCTTTAGAGTAGGCTAGACTTAGTGACGTGCCTCCAAAAAATGGAGTATAAAAAAGGAAAAAATAGTAACTTCATAGTGGAGACGGCTAACAAATATGACATTAACCAAGTGATGAATGAGTGATGAAGGTTATCGCTGCCAGTGATATTGTGTGGCTCTCAGGCACCTCATGATGAGAAGGGCACTTCCCCTCTGGGGTATTCTTTTTGAGTAGCTGCAACTCTAGTCTAACCATGAAAAAAAACCGTGGACAAACCCAGATTTGGGGACATTCTATAGGACACCTGGCCAGGACTTCTCAAGGCAGTGAAGGTCATTTAAAAAAATAAGGAAAGGGCCGGGCGTGGTGGCTCACGCCTGTAATACCAACACTTTGGGAGGCCGAGGTGGGCGGATCACAAGGTTAGGAGATCGAGACCATCCTGGCCAACATGGTGAAACCCTGTCTCTACTAAAAATACAAAAATTAGCTGGGCGTGGCGGTGTGTGCCTGTAATCTCAGCTACTTGGGAGGCTGAGGCAGTAGAATCGCTTGAACTCAGGAGGCGGAGGTTGCAGTGAGCGGAGATTGCGCCATTGCACTCCAGCCTGGTGACAGAGCGAGAGCGAGACTCTGTCTCAAAAAAAAAAAAAGAAAAAAAAAAGAAATGAAAAAAAAAAGGAAAGCCTGAGAAACAGTCACAGACTAGAAGAGACTGGGAAGCCAGGCAATGTGGTACCCGAGATTGGCTCCTAGAACAGAAAGAAGACATTAACTGAAAAAATGGCAAAATCTAAGTCTGGTGTTTGATTTTAAAAAATCCAAACCTCTCAGCAGCAGCACCAATCCCCAGTTTCCCCCCACGTATTGGCACTCCCAAGCTACAAGAGAAAGTGAGGGAGGGAGCCCTGTTAGAGATGCCTCTGAGATGAGCACCACCCACCACAGGCGCCCCCCATGGGTCTACTACCTTGCACCTCGTGGGCTTGTCACAGCCCCACTTTCTCATGCTGGAGGGTCAACAGCTACAAGGAAACAGTTGGATCTGCCAGCCCAGCTCTCCACTGTGCCTGGAGGCTGCTAGGGATGACACTCTGCTTTGTCTTACCCGGAGACAAATGGGCTAAGTGGGCTCCTGCTTTCCAGTCACTCGGCTCCTGCCAGGCAGACAGAGGCATTGCAAGGGATCCATGACAGAATCCCCTATGCCTTCCAGAGAGGGAAAGCTTGGGAATAACTTGCAGACCCACAGCTCAGATGTTCTCTAAGGTCAAGATCAGGGAAGGAGAATATTATCCCAAATTAAAACCACCTCTTTGCCCTCATGAAGCTTGCCATCTAGGGGTGAGCAGAAGACAGGCATTAATATTCATAAAGGATTTTATTCATCCCTGTGATTTCCCACAGCACTTGGCACAGCCCTACACCCAGCAGGTGCTTGGAATTTGCTATCTCAATTGATCTGAATTTTGTCACAGAGGCAGCCTCCTTCCTCTATGTGTGCATCATATATATAT
>NW_012102031.1:11921273-11969809 GCF_000951045.1 Mandrillus leucophaeus
TTTTTTTTTTTTTTTTTTTGAGACAGGTCTTGCTCTGTCTCCCAGGCTGGAGTGTGGTGGCGCAATCATGGTCACTGCTGCCTCCACCTCCTGGACTCAAGCACTCCTCCCTCCTCAGTCTCTCAAATAACTGAGACTGTAGGCATGCACCACGACACTCAGCTAATTTTTTTATTTTTATTTTTTGTAAAGACAAGGTCTCACTGTGTTGCCCAGGCTGATTTCAAACTCCTGGACTAATAGGGATCTTCCTGCCTCCACCTCTCAAAGTGCTAGGATTACATGTGTGGGCTGCTGCGCCTGGTGTTACTTATATTTTTGTATCTTACATCATTCCAAAAAAGGTGAGGCTACTAATAAATAGACACACAATAAGATTTAAAAAAAATACGGCTGGGTGTGGTGGCTCATGCCTGTAATCCCAGCACTTTGGGAAGCCGAGGCGGGTGGATCACCTGAGGTCAGGAGTTCGAGACCAGCGTGGCCAACATGGCAAAGCCCTGTCTCTACCAAAAATACACAATTAGGCCAGGCGCGATGGCTCACTTCTGTAATCCCAGCACTTACAGCACTTTGGGAGGCCAAGGTGGGCGGATCACTTGAGGTCAGGAGTTGGAGACCAGCCTGGCCAGCATGGTGAAACCCTATCTCTACTAAAAATACAAAAAAATTAGCCGGGTGTGGTGGCACATGCCTGTAGTCTCAGCTACCTGGGAGGCTGAGGCAGGAGAATCATTTGAACCCAGGAGGCGGAGGTTACAGTGGGCTGAGATCGCGCCACTGAATTTGAGCATGGGCAACAGAGCAAGACTCCATCTCAAAAAAAAGTGAGATCCCAGCAATCTGGCCTCCCAAAGTGCTGGGATTATAGGCGCGAGTCACCACGTGCAGTTGAGAAATGGATATTATTTCTAATCCTCAGAACAACCCTACAAAGAAATTATTTTTTATTTCCTTTAACAAAATGAAGAAACACACAAAGTAAATTTTTTTTTTTTTTTTTTAAATAAAGAACAGGTTCAGAAGGTTAATTCACAGGACTAACATAGCTCCCTGACATTGCATAGAGGCCAAGATTTGAAAGCAGCCATCTGGGCCAGGCATGGTGGCTCATGCCTGTAACTCCAGCACTTTGGGAGGCTAAGGCAGGTGGATCACCCGAGGTTAGGAGTTTCAGAGCAGCCTAACATGGTGAAATCCTATTTCTACTAAAAATACAAAAAATTAGCTGGGCATGGTGGTGCATGCCTATAATCCCAACTACTCGGGAGGCTGGGGCAGGAGAATCGCTTGAATCTGGGAGGCTGGGGTTGCAGTGAGACGAGATCGTGCCATTGCACCCAGCCTAGGCAACAAGAGTGAAATTCCGTCAAAAAAAAAAAAAAGAAAAAAGAAAACAGCCATCTGACTCCATTGGCCTCCCTCCTCCATATTATGCTGCACATCAGAAAACACACAAAGCGAGTTTTATGTTCTGTGTATTTTACCACAGTAAAAAATAAACATAAAGAAAAAGTACAATTTAATTTTGTGTATGTATAAAGAGCTCTTACTATCTCTGATAGAATTTTTTTTTGTTTTTTTCAGACGGAGTCTCACTCTGTTGCCTAGGCTGGAGTGCAGTGGCGCGATCTCGGCTCACCGCAACCTCTGCTTCCCGGGTTCAAGCAATTCTCCTCCCTTACCCTCTTGAGTAACTGGGACTACAGGTGAATGCCACCATGCTGGGCTAATTTTTGTATTTTTATTAGAAATGGGGTTTCACCATATTGACCAGGCTGGTCTTGAACCTCTGACCTCAAGTGATCCATCTGCCTTGGCCTCCCAATGTAATTTTTTTTTTTATGTATACATTTTTTTAAAAATTAGAGACAGGGTTTTCCAATATTGTCCAGGCTGGTCTTATTCTCCTGGGCTCAAGAGATCTTCCCACCTCACTTTCCGCCTTTTCAACAAAACACCTGGTGGGTAATATAATCCTTATTTGTGTGCCTCTCCTGAGTCTAAAACTTTCCATAACAGTCTCCTGTAAGAATGTAAAAGGTGGCCAGGCACAATGGCTCATGCCTGTAATCTTAGCACTTTTGGGAGGCCAAGGTGGGCCTATCACCTGAGGTCAGAAGTTCAAGACCAGCCTGGCCAACATGGTGAAACCCCTTCTCTACTAATAATACAAAAGTTAGCTGGGCGTGGTGGTGCACACCTGTAATCCTAGCTGCTCAGGAGGCTGAGGCAGGAGAAATGCTTGAACTTTAGAGGTGGAGGTGGCAGTGAGCCAACATTGTACCACTGCACTCCAGCCTGGGCGACTAGAGCGAAACTCTGTCTCAAAACAAAAACAAAAAAAACATAAAGTAAAAGGTTAATGGCCAGGCACAGTGGCTCATGCCTGTAATCCCAGTGCTTTGGTAGGCCAAGGCAGGAGAATCACTTGACACCAGGAGATGACCAGCCTGGGCAACAGAGCAAGACCCTATCTCGAAAAAAACAAAAAATTAGCTGGGCATGGTGGTTCATATCTATAATCCCAGCTACTTGGGAAGCTAAGGCTGGACTCCAGCCTGGACAACAGAGCAAGACACTACCTCTAAAAAACAGAAAGTAAAAGGTGAAAAGGATCAACCAATGTTTGTTTTAAACCAAAAATACAGTGCTCTACCCACACTCAGATTTTAGAGATGTTGCTTAGATTAGGACTCAAAGGTCCTTACAGGGATTTGCCTATAGTTACACCGCTGACTGGGAAGAGGCAGGTGGGCATAGCTGAAGACTTGCACAGAAAGGCATGGTACCTCTGACCTGTTCCAATGTTAACTAAACTCTTACCCTCCCAGTGCAGTGCGCAGAATGATGTAGGAGCTCAGTCATTCACTAGTGGTATGCCCATTAACCAGCTAACGACTTTTTCTTTTCTCATTTTAAAAAATTCTATTTTATTATTTTTATTTATTTATTTTTTTTGAGACAGACTCTGGCTCTGTTGCCCAGGCTGGAGTGCAGCGGCGTAATTTTGGCTCACTGCAACCTCTGACTCCTGGGTTCAAGGGATTCTCCTGCCTCAGCCTCCTGAGTAGCTGGGCTTACAGGCATGTGCCACCACACCTGACTAATTTTTGTAATTTTAGTAGAGATGGGGTTTCACCATGTTGGCCCAGATGGTCATGAACTCCTGACCTCAAGTGATCCGCCTGTCTCGGCCTCCCAAAGTGCTAGGATTACAGGCGTGAGCCACTGTGCCCGGTCTCGTCCAAATCTTTTAACTGACAAATAATTTAACTGAAATCCAGAAGCTACGTGAGCTACACCTTCGACCTATGAAGTAGCACACGCCTATTAATAAATATTTGCTGTGTTTTTTCACCACTTTCTGCCACACTGTTATAAATTTATCTGGTTGTATTGGGAGGGGAAAAAAAACAAGTGTTCAGCCCTAAAGTAAGCATATTTCATGTTGCTCATAAAACCTAAAAGTGAAGATGCTGCAAAGTGGCAAAGAATCAGTGGCAACTACGTGAAACAGACAGTGATGAGAAAGTCATCACTGATACAATCGTATGTTCTTCTACATTAATCTCTTCCATCCCCGCTTCGCCGCCACAAACAAGATGGAAGAGAACGTACACTTCTGAGACCAAATTCAATTTCAACTGCCCCCCAAATTTAGTTGCAGCCCAATGCCATATGTTCAGAGCCTAACAGAAGGCCAGCTCGTGGCGTCTGACAATGGGACAGGCATGCAAAGCCCTGGAGTTGGACTAACCTGAGGGTAGAAGGCGGACGATGCTGTGCGTGGGCTGCGGACAAACTCCATAAAGAAGGCCCCATCCTGAAGTCAGAGGAGGAGGAAGCAGCAGCAGCAGGTGCAAGGAAGCGAAGAAACGGAATGTGTACCAGTGGTTAACCATCAGGGGAAGGAGACAGGTATGAAAAACAAAAAATAAAAATAAAAACAAGGAGGGAAGGAGAGAAACAAGGACACATGAAGAGGATGGGGAAAAATTAAAAAAAAAAAAAGAAAAAAAAAGAAAGAGAGAGAGAGAGAGAGATCCACCCAGAAAGACAATATCCAAATGCAAAGCATGAGCAGGAACTCACACCTTCCTGGGCAGAATATCCCATCTGTGTGGGAGAAAGCGCCCAGGTTGGAAGGTGTGTCCAAGCTCTCTCTGGTCTCATCAGAGTGTGGCTTGGATGCTCTCACCCTCCCACATAGCTCTGAAATTCCTTCAGACCTATGCCAAGGAAGATGAAAAGGCCGCAGAGCAGCTTGGTGGGGCTGCAGGGTAAGGGCTTTGGTGGCAATATCCTGGCCTCCCACCTGGCTGGGTGACCAGTCACCCTCTTAGAGAGATACATTGAGCCATGAAGATTTTTCTGTCTGTTACTAAACATGGCAGCCAGATGGGAGGAGAGGATTCAAGGCAGGATAAGTTCTTGCTTAGTTTTTTTAGCAAACAGGGGATACAGAAGCAGCCATACCTTCTCCTCCACTGGTTGTGTAACAAAATCATCAGCAAGCTAAGACATATATAATGTCAGATACACAGCACTCACATTGTGAGGGGTTTTCTAAAGCTGTCATTCCCTCCCTACCCTACCCATGTGGAATTCAAGCAGCCATGTCTGTGACACAAAAATGACACAGAGGACTTTTTCAGTGACCCCTCCTTCCATCATTCTGAAGTAGTACCCTCTGTCCTTTTGCAATCTTTTTACTTTTTATGCCGGGTTATCATAGAAATTCAGGAATGGCACTTGACACATCTCAAGTTCTCTGCTTTTCTGGAACTTTTCCTCAATTCCAAAGGTAGAATAACTGAAATATTTAGGTGCCCATTTTATTGATACTGCTGCCACTTCCTATAAGTGACTGCAAACACAAATACAAAACCTTGGAAACCTGTGGCTGTGCAGATGCTGATGCAGGCACCCGCAACGCATTCTAACATGAAGTGTTCCTTGGGGACATGGTTGGGCATTTCCGAGCATGTCAGCAGGGCTATTTGCTTTGGCCATCTCATAGCATTTTGTTTCACCTTGACTATTCAGGAGTTTACTTCCAGCCCTATTGATGGCTCATGCATGTGGATTTTAGTGTTCACCTGGATGATCAGGAGAGGTTTCTAAACAGTAATCTAACATATTTGTGACTATAATTTCTCTGCTTTTCAGTCTTGTCCTCGGCACTGTTTCTGATTCTCAAAGATGTTAATGAGTAGAGGCAAAACCTGGTGGACGGCACACAGGGTGATTTGTATCTCATTGTTCCACTGTGTCCCTTCTCTGCCAGAACATATAGAAGCAGAGGTGCTGAGGTATACGTACATGTGAAGGAGGACAGGTGAAAAGACTCATGGTCAGCAGATCATTCCTTACAGACTATCCTTGGTACCTAAAGCCACTCCCTAGAGAAGCGTTCGGTAAACTACAGCTTGCAGACCAAATCTGGCCAGCCATCTAATTTTTTTACAACCAGTGAGCTAAGAATGGTTTTTATGGGTGGGCGTGGTGGCTCACACCTATAATCCCAGCAGTTTGGGAGGCTGAGGCGGGTGGATCACTTGAGGTCAGGAGTTCGAGACCAGCCTGGCCAACATGGTGAAACCCTGTCTCTACTAAAAATTAAAAAAATTAGCTGGCCATGGTGGTGCACACCTGTAATCCCAGCTACTGGGGAGGCTGAGGCAGGAGAACTGCTTAAACCCGGGAGTCTGAGGTTGCAATGAGCTGAGATTATGCCACTGCACTTAAGCCTGGGTGACAGAGCGAGACTCTGTCTCAAAAAAAAAAAAAATTTTTTTATGTTTAAAAATAATTTTAAGGCCGGGCGCGGTGGCTCAAGCCTGTAATCCCAGCACTTTGGGAGGCCGAGACCGGCGGATCACAAGCTCAGGAGATCGAGACCATCCTGGCGAACCCGGTGAAACTCCGTCTCTACTAAAAAATACAAAAAACTAGCCGGGCGAGGTGGCGGGCGCCTGTAGTCCCAGCTACTCGGGAGGCTGAGGCAGGAGAATGGCGTGAACCCAGGAGGCGGAGCTTGCAGTGAGCTGAGATCCGGCCACTGCACTCCAGCCTGGGTGACAGAGCAAGACCCCGTCTCAAAAAAAAAAAAAAAAAAAAATTTTAAACGGTTATGGAAATACCGTACTTACACAATAGCTTTGTTTTGCCTCTTGGCCACAAAGTCTAAAATACGTATTTAGCTTTGCCAACATTTGGTTTACAAGTTGCCCACGGCCTTGGCTGATACTTTTTTCTCAGATTTTAATCCCTCTACCCATGTAGTGTAATTCTAGTATTTAGGCTAAGGAATTAATCAGAGGTGTGGTCAAATAATTATTGCAAGCATAGTCACTGCAACATTATAACTGTGGTATACTGTAGAATAATTTTTAAAGTTTATAGAAAAATACCAAAAATCATTTAAAAATCACCATCTATAATTTTAACCAAAAGAAGTTATAAATGAAGGCATATTCACATGATAAAATGATATATAGCTATTTTTTTCTTTGGGGTTGCTGAGGGAAAAAAAAATGAAAGAAAAAATTATATAGTTATTTTTTAAAATCATGCTTTTAAAACATTTAATGACACAAGAAATTTTCATGATATGGAGATAAAATAAACACAGATATATCATTTGAAGACAATTTTGAAAAATAACATGTATGTGTTGAATCTCCTTCATCTCCCAGTGATAGAGATAAGAGAGTGGTAAGTACAGTCAACTCGCCCTATCACAACAGAGTGATCTCAGAGTCTGAATTTCCCAGAAGGAGCTGACAGAGTCAAGTCGATTGGTCTTAAAAGACCCATGGAGTTTTCGGCTCCTCTACTGTACTTGTTCCAGATAGAGGCCTAAAGTCTCAGGTTTTTTGTATTTTCCACCCACTCCAGGATGCTCCCATTTGACTGTATTTCTCAGCAGTCTGAGAAAACTGATGGGAATTTCATTATCAAAGAAGAGAGAGCTCTGGTGGAGGCTGCTTCAGTAGTTTTCTATTCCCCTCTGGGGAAGCTAAAGACGAGGGTGAAGGAAAACCAGACGGCCAAATACAAAGCTCAGGCCAGATCTTGGGCATTGAACCAACAAAGTTTAGCTTAACTGTTGTATCTTATTTTTTTGAAGCAGGGTCTCACTCTGTCACCCAGGCTGGAGTGCAGTGGTGTGATCATGGCTCACTTCAACCTCAACCTCAACCTCCTGGGCTCTAGGGGTCCCCTCACCTCAGCCTTCTGAGTAGCTAAGACTACAGGTAAACGCCACCACATCTAGCTAATTTTATTTTTAATTTTTTTTAGAAATGAGGTCTCCTTATGTTGCATAGGCTGGTCTCAAACTCCTGGGCTCAAGTGATCCTCCAGCCTCGGCCTCCTAAAGTGCTGGAATTACAAGCATGACTGACTGTTTCATATCTGGATTTAACTAGAAGTTAGCTTCCTTACAACTGTGAGCAAGAAACTTCTTATATAAAAATCGTAACAGTAATAGAACCCTTAAAGGGTTCAGGGTATAATTCATCCAAAGCCTCAGCACATGCAATACTGGATCTGAAGGGCTATCTGTTTTACCCTCCACACTGAGCCTCTGAGAGCACAAGACAGCTCCCCGCTTCAGTGGCTTCCTTTACCTTTCGTGGGCTGTCCATGTAGGTGGGAGTCATGGCGACGCTGCTGCTCTCGGCTGACTGGGCGGAGCTCTTCCCACCATGCACAGCTGCCTGTTGTTCTCCCAGGCACCTGAAAGGAGGAAAAGCACAGGACAGCAGCTTGCTCAGAGCTTCCTGGTGAAGGATCCACGTCCGCCAAGATGCAGACAGCTCTGTTGCTGTCATCTTTGAAACACACACTTCTGCCTTGTTTCCCTTTCCAGCCCTTCATGATATGCTTAATTTCATTCATTGTGCCTAACAATCACCAGTCCTCCACAGTAAATCAGAAAATAGCCCAATTTTAAAAGCATTCTGGCAGCATCTGGTGCTTATATATGACCTTAAAAAGGGAACTGACATGGTTTGAACACCATTTTTTAAATTCTTGTAAAAATACTTTTTTCTCAATTTTTATTTAATATACCAGAAAAAGCACATTCTGAATGTTAAGACTGCGTGGCAGGTCATGCCTGTAAACCCCACACTTTGGGAAGCCAAGGTGGGCGGATCGCCTGAGGTCAGGACTTTGAACCAGCCTGGCCAACATGGTGAAACCTCACCTCTACTAAAAATACAAAAAATGAGCCAGGCGTGGCAGTGCACGCCTATAGTCCCAGCTACTCAGGAGGCTTAGGCACGAGAATCGCCGGAACCCAGGAGGCAGAGGTTGCAGTGAGCTGAGATCGTGCCACTGCACTCCAGCCTGTGCAACAACAAAAAAATAAAAATAAAAAAAAAGAAGACTGCATTAACACGCAGCATAAACAGGAGAAAATGTGTTAATTCTCTATATATTTTGAAGGGATTTATATGTTAATCTTTCCAATGTGCATAGCTACATCACCCTCCAAACCAAATTAACAGATATTATCTCATAACGCAAGACAAATACAGTTTCCTTATGACATCTCATCCCATCTCAGTTCTGATGTACATGAATGAATATTTTCATGTTTATTTTCCTAATTTTTTTCTGTTCTAAAATTAACTACACTTTATTTTAGATTAAATTACATTGCTTTAATATATCATTGTTTCATTGTTAGGTTTCAGAAGGCTCAAATTAAAGTCTTAAGTGCTTCATTATTACTATAATATATATTACTTCTTGTGATGGACAGTGCGAGGCAGGGCCCAGCCCCCTCCACGATGGCCTTGTTGTTGCCCCAGCACTGGGAGGGCTGTCTAGGAGGCTCTGTCTCAGTTTTCAGCCCCTTCAGGGACAGCCCCAGCTGCATGGGCTGCCACAGTCAATGAATGGTGTGTGTGTGTGTGTGTATGTGTGTGTGTGTCTGCACACGTGTGTTTGTTGGCCTAACTCAACACATCTCTGAAGGCTGTTCTAGGCTGTTCCTGTGAGATCTCCTGAGGCTGTCACTGGGTCTGGGCTGTAGTCCAGCTTCTCTCGGCACCCACTCTGGTTTCTTCCCCATCCCTCCCACAGGTGTTGTGCCCAAGGGCTCTCCTTAATAAGCATCCTATATGCTACATTCCATCTCAGTCCACTTCCCTGAGAACCCAATTTGCAACAATTTTCTTAAATTCTGACACTTTTGTTATTCAATGCGAAGTAATCACATACCAGGGATGCAAAAATCTGTTTCCATAGTAACCTGTTGTACTCTCCCTTAAAATTTGTTTTTACATTATGAAAAAATACAAACATATACAAAAGTAAAGAGGACAATATAATGAATCCCTACATATCTCTTACCAAAATTATATCATTAGAGCCATTCTGGTTTCATCCATACACCCTGCCTACCCACATGAAATATTTTGAAGCAAAACTCACACATTGTTTCATCCTTAAACATTTCCGTATCTCTAAAAGATAACAAACGTTTTAAAAATTTTTCAAAAGTCAAATATTTCCTCAATTGTCTCAAAAAAATTTTTTTAGCTGGGTGTGGTGGTTCACACCTGTAATCCCAGCACTTTGGGAGGCCAAGGTGGGTGGATCACGAGGTCAGAAGATTGAGACCATCCTGGCCAACATGGTAAAACTCTGTCTCTACTAAAAATACAAAAATTAGCCACATGTGGTGGTGCATGTCTGTAGTCCCAGCTACTCAGGAGGCTGAGGCAGGAGGATCACTTGAACCTGGGAGGCAGAAGTTGCAGTGAGCCCAGATCGTGCCACAGCACTGCAGCCTGGGCAACAGAGCGAGACTCTGTCTTAAAAAAAAAAACAAAAAACAAAACCCAATAATAAGACTCAATTAAGTCCCTACATTGTCATATGTTATGTATCTTAAGTCCTTTTTAAGGTATAAGCCCCTCTTCAACTCTCCTTATCCTTGCAAATTATTTGTTAAAGAAAGTAGCTCATTAGCCGTGTAAACTTACACAGTCTGGATGTGCTGATTACATCGCTTTATTATATAACATGTTCTTCTGTGCCCTGTACTTACTGAGAAGCAGAACTTACATCAAGGGATTTGGGCAGATTTCGGTCAAATTTTGGGCCACTATTCTTCCTAAGTGGTACCTGTGCACTTCTGCCTGGAGGCCCAAAATGGCTGCCTCTCTCTTATGATGTGAGCTGCCACTATTATCTTTGCTAGATCCATTCATTCATCAGAGACTACACATAGTGACAGTTCATCATTCCTTCTGTATTTATTAGCTGGGATATTTTAAAAAGAGAAACTTCCCCACACCAATTACTTGGATGCTCTGAGGTGTAATTCACAGGACAAAAGACTAAGTGCTAGATTATTTTCCTTGTCCACTGACACCAGTCTCTCTATCACAGCGCAGCGTGTTTTCCTCTAAGTCTCATCCACAAATGCATGCTGTGAGATTCTCTTGCATCCCCAGTGACCACTCAGATGTGTCATCTGATGCACACGACAATCCACATGTACTGAGTCACCTGCTATATGCTGATGCACTGACTAGGAGTCAGGGATTCTGAAAAGAAGACTGACCCTGTCCTTGCCCTTAGAAGCTCCTCTTCTAATGGCTCAGGAAGAGGGGACTGCCACAAAACAACCAGTTACAATGCATATGTGTATACATGAGAACATACATGAGGGCATGCTTGGGTATGTTCAGCCAGGAGGGGGCGCTAGCCACACCTCCATGGAGGCAGTGACATATATGTTCCGGGTGGGCCTTGAAGGGTGGGCAGGAGAAAGACACAGCCTACACAGAATCAGGAAGGGTAAAAGCACGCAGACACCCTTCACGCGCCTCTGCAGGCAGATGGCACAGTGTGGCTCACTGCTGGTGTGCTTTCCCCAGAAAGGCCTGAGTAAGACGTACACACTAAAGCCACCTTGGACAGAACATGAATATCCATCTGCTTGGTGGGGTTTCTCTCTCTCTGCCCTAACTTGGCTGTCATTGGGTCATCCTCATCTAATAGGAACAGAAAAGCCCACTGGCCAGCACCTGCTGCCCAGACTGGTCCCACTGCTATTAATCAGCACAAAGCTAAGATTCCAGGGCTTCTGTCTTCCACAAGAGCCTGACTAAATGTATACGCCTACAGATAAAGATGGGAAGAAAACTGGAAGAAATATACACGGTTAGATGTAAGGTAAGATGGTGGGACTACAGGTGAAATTTTGTAAGCGTTTTCATGCCGCTGTATGCTGTTTTGCATAATAAATAAAACGGAATCTGTTTGGGGCAGTGAAAGAAAAAACAAAAACACATAAATAAAAAATTCTGTGCAAGCAAATGTTATACAAATGTTATATAAAGGTCTGGCTCCCTCTACTCTACCTCTATTGAGAAAATGTAGCCCGTCTCCCGGGAGCAGTCATCCGTGGCAAGGAGGAAGTCTTGGATCTCTCTGTCCTGCCTCCTGCCTTGGGGTTGGCTGAGAATCTCACCCTTCACACTGGGGGTACCACTACCCCCACGATATGCTTCTTCAGTGTAAGCAGAAACACGCTCCTTGGTGCATACTAACAATGACTCACTGACAAAATAAGATCCTTTCACCTCACCCCCAGCTTGACACCCCTCCCAGCAACATATGTTCCTTGTTCTCTTTTCCAGTGGGAAAAGTCTGTGATTAGTTACAGGGAGAAACTGCCACACAGACTCCTGGCATCTTCCTTGGTCTGATAAAGATATTTTCAAAAGAAGACCCAGTGCCCTCAGAAACAAACCCAACCTACCCCAGTTTTCCTTCTCTCATCTGTCCCCTCACCGTAGGCACCCTGCTGTGTTCTTCATCCCTTCCTTTCCATCTCATCATCACCCTCCATCCAGCCTCAGCTGCCTCTTGCCTGGACTAGCGGGAGCCTCCTGATGGGACTCTGCCTCCTGGCCCCTGCCCACCAAGCCATCCCACACAGGGAGCTCATCTCTGAAAAAACCACTTCTGCCAAAGACACCAACTGGCTATTTCATGATATTAAGGAATTGTTGTAATTTTAAAGGTAGATTATAATACCATGGTTTTGGTTTTTTAAAAAAGGGTACTTGTCTTTCCGAGGTACATTCTGAAATATTACAGATGAAGGGAAATGACATCAGGAATTTGATTTAAAAAAATAAAAGAAAAGGAAAACATAAGTTGGATAGAAATGAAATTAGGTCAGCCATGAGATGATACTCATTGAAGCTGGCTGATGGGTAAGCAGGATTTTATTATACCAGTCTATTATTCATATCCCTTTGAAATTTTCTAATAAAATTTTTATTTTCATTTTTTATTGAGACAGGGTCTTGCTCTATCGCCCAGACTGGAGTGCAGTGGTGCAACTGAGGCTAATTGCAGCCTAGCCTCAACCTCCCAGGCTCAAGCAATCCTCCCACCTCGGCATTCACCACCATACTAGGCTAATTTTTTGTAGAGATGGGGTCTCACTATGTTACCTATCCTGATCTTGAACTCCTGGGCTCAAGTAACCTCGACCTCTCAGTCTCCCAAAGTGCTGGGATTACAGGCATGAGTCTCCCAAAGTGCTGGGATTACAGGCATGAATCTCCCAAAGTGCTGGGATTACAGGAGTGAGCCACCATGCCTGGCCTGTAATAGAATTTTTAAAACTTTCAAAGGATTCCTCTTGCCATGAGAATGCATAAGGACAGCCTAGCGTCCAAATTCCCATACTGTCTTTCAAATTCCACGTCTGCATCATACCTCACCCTTGCTTGTTCAATGTTACTTCTGGAAAGCCTAATGTGTGTAGGTTCCTGTGGGCATGACAGACCCTCATACCAAACAGTCAAGGTCTAGCCTCCCCTAACATGCTCACCTCACATCTCTACAGGGGAACCCTCAGCATCCTCCTCCTCCATCATTCAATAAATATCCATTATACACCTACTATGTGCCAGGCACAGCATGCAGCCTCTGGCCTCAGAGCACACAGTCAAGTCAGGGAGAAGTCAACAGATGACTGTAGCTCCCAGCAGAATACTGGTAAGTCCTCTGATGGACATAGGCCCAGGATGCTGGCAAGCACAGGGAACTTGATCTAGCTGTGAGGTGGAGAGGGGCAGGGAAGGTGGCCCAAGGCAGTGTTTTGTCTTTCCTCAAGTTTCACCCACCCCCATGTAAAGGCTTTGCTTCCTACAACGCCAGCTTGAATCCCACCACCCATGACACCACACTCTCCCTGCCCTCCCAACCAAGTGTGGTCCCAAAAGTGTCTTATCAACTGTTGCACTTAACTGTTTATAAAGGGGCCACATACCCAAAGGCCTAGAGAAGCCAGCTAGGTAGCATGACTGAGTGTAAAAGACAAGTGTAAGACCAGAGTGTGAACCCAAGGCATATGCCCCTTCTGAAGTGCCATCTCACCGTGGCTGGGTACAAATGTGGATCCTGTGTTAATAGAGCCTCCGCTATTTCAAGTAAAGCTGGATTTTTTTTTTTGAGATGGAGTCTCGCTCTGTCACCAGGCTGGAGTGCAGTGGTGCAATCTTGGCTCACTGCAACCTCTGCTTCCCAGGTTCAAGCGATTCTCCTGCCTCAGCCTGCCGAGTAGCTGGGACTACAGATGCGCACCACCATGCCAGCTAATTTTTATATTTTTAGTAGAAATTAGGTTTCACCACATTGGCCAGGATGGTCTCAATCTCTTGACCCTGTGATCCACCTGCCTTGGCCTCTCAAAGTGCTGGGATTACAGGCATGAGCCACTGCGCTCGGCCTCAAGCAAAACTGCATTTTCATACATTAACTATAATTTTTTTTTTGAGATAGAGTCTCACTATGTTGCCCAGGCTGGTCTCGAACTCGTGAGCTCAAGCAATCCACCCGACTTGGCCTCCCAAAGTGCTAGGAGCACGGGCATGGGCCACTGCACCTGGCCAACTTTGCATTACAATAGTCCTCACTTACTTGAGGGGGATATGTTCCAAGATCCCCAGTGGATGTCTGAAACCTAAGGTAGCACCAAGCCCTGTATCTGCTATGTTTTTTCCCTATAAATACATACTTATGCTAAAGTTTCATTTATAAATTAGGCACGGTAACAGATTATCAACAATAACAAATAATAGAACAACTATACCATATACAGTAAGAAAAGTTATGTGAATACGGACTCTCTCTTTTTCTTTCTCAAAATATCTTATTGTACTGTACTTGCCTATTTTTGGACCACAGTTAACCTTGGGTAACTGAAATTGCGGATTGAGTATATTATATTCCCAGCCAATATGAAATTGAGGATTGCGTATTATATTATCTATAATATATTGTTTTATATATTATATATCATGTACCATGTTATATATATTTTTAATATAAAAATTCACATGCAATCTATACAATCCAGATTTTTATATGGAATCTTCAAATTTAAAACCCGGCTCAAATTTTGTTGTTGTTGTTGTTGTTGTTGTTGAGACAGAGTCTCACTCTACTGCCCAGGCTGGAGCTTAGTGGCACAATCTTGGCTCACTGCAACCTCTGCCTCCTGAGTTCAAGACATTCTCATGTCTTAGCCTCCAAAGTAGCTGTGATTACAGGCGTGCGCCACCACACCCAGTGATATGGTTTGGCTGTATCCCCACCCAAATCTCATCTCAAATTGTAGTTCCCATAATCCCCATGTGTCTTGGGAGGGACCCAGTGGGAGGTAACTGAATAACGGGGGTGGTTTCCTCTATGCTATTCTTGTGATAGTGAGTTCTAATGAGATCTGATGGTTTTATTTTATTTATTTATTATTATTAAGACAGAGTCTTACTCTGTCACCCAGGCTGGAGTACAGTGGTGCAATCTTAGCTCATTGCAACCTCCGCCTCCCAGGTTCCAGCAATTTTTCTGCCTGAGCCTCCTGAGTCACTGGGATTATAGGTGTGCGCCACCATGCCCGACTAATTTTTGTATTATTAGTAGAGACAGGATTTCACCATGTTGGCTGGACTGGTCTTGAACTCCTGGCCTCAGGTGATTCACCTGCCTAGGCCTCCCAAAGTACTAGGATTATAGGTGTAAGCCACTATGCCCGTCAAGATCTGATGATTTTACAAGGGGCTTCCCTTCCCCTTCACTCTCTACTTCTCCTTGCTGCTCCCATGTGAAGAAGCATGTGTTTGCTTCCTCTTCCGCCATGATTTTAAGTTTCCTGAGGCCTCCCCAGCCATGCTGAACCATGAGTCAATTAAACCTCTTTCCTTTATAAATTACCCAGTCTCGGGTATGTCTTTATTAGTAGCGTAAGAATGGACTAATACAGTAAATTGGTACTGGGGAGTGGGGCACTGCTGTAAAGATACCCGAAAATGTGGAAGCGACTTTGGAATTGGGTAACAGGCAAAGGTTTGAACAGTTTCTGGGGGCTCAGAAGAAGACAGGAAAATGTGGGAAAGTTTGGAACTTCCCAGTGACTTGGAGGGCTCAAAAGACAGGAAGATGTGGGAAAGTTTGGCACTTCCTAGAGACTTGTTGAATGGTTTTGACCAAAATGCTGATAGTGATATGGACAATGACGTCTAGGCTGAGGTGGTTGCAGATGAAGATGGGGAACTTGTTGGGAACTGGAGTAAAGATCACTCTTGCTATGCAAAGAGGCTGGTGGCATTTCGCCTCTGCTCTAGAGATCTGTGAAACTTTGAACTTGAGAAGATGATTTAGGATATCTGGCGGAAGAAATTTCTAAGTGGCAAAGTGTTCAAGAGGAAGCAGAGTTTGGAAACTTGGCAGCCTGATGACGTGACAGAAAAGAAAAACCCATTTTCTGGGGAGAAATTCAAGCCTATTGCAGAAATTTGCATAAGTACAAGGAGCCTAATTTTTTTATTTTTTATTTTTATTTTATTTTATTTATTTATTTTTATTTATTTATTTATTTTTTTTGAGACAGAGTCTCGCTCTGTCGCCCAAGCTGGAGCGCAGTGGCGCGATCCTGGCTCACTGCAAGCTCCGCCTCCCGGGTTCACGCCATTCTCCTGCCCCAGCCTCCCAAGGAGCTGGGACTACAGGCGCCCGCCACCACGCCCGGCTCATTTTTTGTATTTTTAGTAGAGACGGGGTTTCACCGTGGTCTCGATCTCCTGACCTTGTGATCCGCCTGCCTCGGCCTCCCAAAGTGCTGGGATTACAGGCGTGAGCCACCACGCCCGGCCTTTATTTTTGTTTTTTATTTTTGAGATGGAGTCTCGCTCTGTCGCCCAGGCTAGAATGCAGTTGCACGATCTCCTGCTCACAGCAAGCTCTGTCTCCCAGGTTCACACCATTGGAAGAGCTTAATGTTAATCACCAAGACAATGGGGAAAATGTCTCCAAGGCATGTCAGAGACCTTCACGCCAACCCTCCCATTATAGGACTGGAGGCCTACGAGGAAAAATTGGTTACCTGGGCCTGGCCTAGGGCCTCCTGCTGTGTGCTGCCTAGGGAAGATAGTGCACTGCATATCAGCCACTTCCGCCATGGCTAAAAGGGCACAAGGTACAGCTCAGGCATGGCTTCAGAGGGTGTAAGCTCCAAGCCTTGGCAGCTTCTATGTGGTGTAGAGCCTGTGCATGCATAGAAGTCAAGAATTGAGGTTTGGGAATCTCTGCTTAGATTTCAGAGGAGGCAGAAGTTTGCTTCAGGGGCAGGTCCCTCATGGAGAACCTCTGCTAGGGCAGTGCAAAAGGAAAATGTGGGGTTGGAGGCCCCACAAAGAGTCTCTGCTGGGGCACTGCCTACTGGAGCTGTGAGAAGTGGGCCACCATCCACCAGACCCCAGAATGGTAGATCCACCAACAGCATGCACTATGCACCTGGAAAAGTGGCAGACACTCAATGCCAGCCCATGAAAGCAGCCATAAAGGGGGCTGTACCCTGTAGAGCCACAGGGCTGGAGCTACCCAAGGCCCTGGGAGCCTACCTCTTGTATCAGCATGCCATAAATGTGAGACATGGAGTCAAAGGAGATCGTTTTGGAACTTTAAAGTTTAATGGTTGCCCTATTGGATTTCAGACTTGCATGGGGCCTGTAATCCCTTTGTTTTGGCCAATTTCTCCCATTTGGAACGGGTGTATTTACCCAATGCCTGTACCCCATTGTATCAAGGAAGTAACTAACTTGCTTTTGACTTTACAAGCTCATAGGTAAAAGGGATTTGCCTTGTCTCAGATGAGACATTGGACTTGGACTTTTGAGTTAATGCTGGAATGAATTAAGGCTTTGGGGGACTGTTAAGAAGGCATGACTGTGTTTTGAAATGCAAGGACATGAGAACTGGGAGGGGCCAGGGGCAAAATGATACGGTTTGTCTGTATCCCCACCCAAATCTTATCTTTAGTTACGGTTCCCGTAATCCCCACATGTCATGGGAGGGTCCAGGTGAGAGGTAATTTAATCATGGGGGCGGTTACCTCCATGCTGTCCTCAGGATAGTGAGTTCTCACAAGACGTGATGGTTTTATAAGGGGCTTTTCCCCCACCTTCACTCTGCACTTTTTGCTGCTGCCATGTGAAGAAGGTTGTGTTTGCTTCCCCTTCTGCCATGATCGTAAGTTTCCTGAGGCCTCCCCAGCCCTGCAGAACTGTGAGTCGATTCAACTTCTTTCCTTTATAATTACTCAGTCTCAGGTATGTCTTTATCAGCAGTGTGAGAATGGACTAATACAGTGGTTTTTTTTTTTTTTTTCCCAGTAAAGACGGGGTTTTGCCATGTTGGCCAGGCTGGTCCCAAACTCCTGGCCTCAAGTGATCTGCCCACCTTGGCCTTCCAAAGTGGTGGGATTACAGGCCTGAGCCACCATACCTGGCCCTGGCTCAAATATGCCGTAATATTTTGTGGGCCAAACCAAATGAGTCTGTTTTTCAATTAAGTCCCAATCTAAAAGTTTATAACTTCTGGCCTATTTCATGTTATCCAACACCTACCAGGTATTAGCCTAGCTTTCTTTTCACATAAATCTCTTCTTCCTAATTACAAGCTACTTGTAAAGGAAATATTTCACCCCCTCATGGGAACAGGGCACTGAAAACCCTCAGGGCTGTCAAGATGGGGACAAGTCACTCTTCTACCAGGCACTTACTTCTGACTGGCCTCCATCTCCAACAGGGCAGAGAGAGCCGAGGTTCCCTTCTTCCCCACTGGGGGTGCGGCTGACTCCAGAGAATGTGTGGAAATGGGCCCGGTCATCTGCAAGCCTTTCATGGCGGTCCCTTTCTAAAGCAGAGAAGAGGAGACAAGGCCATCAGCCGAGTGGGCTCTCAGTGGAAGCCACTCAGGTCCCAGGGCATGCTGCAGCATTCCCAGGCCCTGGGAATCCAATGGACAGGATCAAGGAACATGGGTTCTCAGTGTTCAGCAAGTGACAGAAAACAACGTTTCACTCAAATGCCTGGTGAACTAAAAATAAACTGCCACTTTATTTGCACATCATCTCATTTCACCCTCACCACAGCTCTATGAAGTAAACAATGTTAGTCCTATTTTACAGAAGAAGAAACTGAAGCTCAGAGAGGTTAAGGGACTTACCCCACATCCTACTGGAGCTGGAATCCAAACTCCAGTGACCTCACTTCAAAACCAAAGTTCTTCCCACTATCCAAGTTCTCCCAGACATGTTTTTAATCATAAATGATGTTGTGTACACAAGACAGCTGGTGTGAGAGGAAGAATACTGAACTTGAGGTTAAAAACAAAAAAACATGGCTGATGATGGAACATTCCCTGGTGATTAAAAAGAGTGAACTACTGACACACGCAACTTGGATGAATCCAAAGGTATTATGCAAGGTGAAAGAAGACAATAGTATATGACCTTTTCACATATGATGTGACTCTTTTCTGTGATGTTTGGAAAAGACAAAAGTACAGTGATAAGGAACACACCAGCGGTTGCCACAGATTAGAGATAGGGGAGAACGTGACTATAAAGACTAGCATAAGTCCGGGCATGGTGGCTCATGCCTGTAAACCCAGCACTTTAGGAGGCCATGGCAGGAGGACTGCTTGAACCCAGGAATTTGAGAAAAACCTGGGCAAAATGGGGAAACTCCATCTCTATAACAAATACAAAAAATTAGTTGGACATTTAGTCCCAGCTACTTGGAGGGCTAAGGTGGGAGGTCAAGGCTGCAGTTGAGCCATGATCATGCCACCACACTCCTGCTTGGGCAACAGAGTGAGACCATGTCTCAAAAAAAAAAAAAAAAAAGACTAGCATGAGAGAATTTTTTTGAAGTGATGGTGGTGGTTACATGAATCTATATATTTGTTAAAATTCATAGACCTGTGTACATACACACACATGTCAATTGTACTATATATTAGTTTAAAAAAAAAATGCTGAATCCCAGTTCTGCCCCTTAGAGCTGGCATATTCCATAACCCCCAGAAGCCTGAGTCTCCGCACTGGGTGGTGTGTGACTGAATGAGGCACGGGGTGCTGGGAACGCTGGAGCAAGATGAGTGAGGAAGGACTGCGGCTGTTCACCTCCTGAGAGTTTCTACTCAGCAGTTCAGCACCTAGTCACACAAGCAGCTGTGCTCAACATAGGGTCCCACCTGGGGAGGACCTCAAGGCACCGTGTCTTCAGGTGGAAGGGAGTGGCTCTGTGCCACAGAACACCACCCAGTCACTGCCTACACACTATCCCTTCCTCCTTTATCGTGCAGTGGAGAAGAAAACACTGTTTTGGATTTAAGGTAAACACTGGGCAACTGACGAGTAAATAAATAGGCTAATGATGAGAGGCCCCTAACAGAGGAGGTGGCAAACCTGCATCTCACACCAGGCACACTCCCTGAGTCCAAGGAGCCCTTACCCGCATCATGCGATCCGAGCGATGCCGCCTGCGAATGCGATTCAAGCCCTCCACAAAGCGGATAAAGCCATCCAGGAGTTGCCATTCGTCCTCGTCTGCACGGGGCCTGTCCCCATAGATGTCGCAGTGGGCCTCCCCCTCTGTGATGCGCTTGGTGGCGGTGACACAGGCTGGCAGCAGCAGGAAGCGGGTCCTCCAGAACTTCAGAGACTCAATTAAGCTACAGGGGGCCGAGGAAGGCACAGAGTGGTGGTGAGAAAAAGGAGATAATGAAAGCACTCTCGGTAAAGTGTGTGGAGCTGGTGTGTGAAGGTCCATCTCCCCATGAGTATGTGTTCATCTGATGCTATAGCTCATGGCTTTGTTGAAAATAACAAGTTCTGAGGATGGGCACGGTGGCTCATGCCTGTAATCCCAGCACTTTGGGAGGCCTAGGCAGGAGGATTGCTTGAGCTGAGGAGTTTGAGACCAGTCTGGGCAACATGGCGAGACCCCATCTCCACCCTGTCTCAAAAAAAAAAAAAAAAAGAAAAAAAAAGAAAATACAAGCTCTGAAGGAAGACCACAAAAGCAGTTTTTGCTTTGATCCCAGAGATGCCAGAATGCTTCTGCAAACCCAGGTCCAGTGAATTTGTGGCTATCATCACAATCACAAGTCATGCATAGAAATCAAAAACTAAAAATGAGACACCACAAAGCTACCAGCCAACCAGTGAGGAAAATGTTAAGAATACAATCTGCACTGCCACTTGCATCAAAGTGCACGTCATCACTGAGTTTCATGGGGTTTGCTTTTTCAATTGTGGTAAAATACACATCACAAAAAATTTATCACATTAACCTATTTTTTTTTTGAGACAAGGTCTTGCTGTGTTGCCCAGGCTACAGTGTGGTGGCACTATCAAGGCTCACTGTAGCCACGACCTCCTGGGTTCAAGCACTTCGGCCTCCTGAGTAGCTAGGACTACACGGGTATGCCACCAAGCCCAGTTAATTTTAATTGATTAATTTATTTATTTTCTGAGACAGAGTTTCCCTCTTGTTGCCCAGGCTGGAATGCAATGGCTTGATCTTGGCTCACTACTCCTCCACCTCCTGGGTTCAAGCAATTCTTCTGCCTCAGCCTCCCGAGTAGCTGGGATTACAGGCGCGCACCACCACACCCATCTCATTTTTGTATTTTTAGTAGAGACAGGATTTTGCCATGCTGGCCAGGCTGGTCTCAAACTCCTGACCTCAGGTGATCCGCTCACCTCGGCCTCCCAAATTGCTGGGATTACAGGCGTGAGCCACTGCGCCCAGCCAATCCTGTCTCTTTATAAAGAAAAAAAGGGAGAGAGAGAGAGAGAAAGCTCATAAAGTGTTAAAATACACATATGCCGCTTTGGGAGGCCGAGATGGGTGGATCACGAGGTGAGGAGATCAAGACCATCCTGGCTAACACTGTGAAACCCCGTCTCTACTAAGGATTCAAAAATTAGCCAGGCGCGGTGGCTGGCGCCTGTTGTCCCAGCTACTCAGGAGGCTGAGGCAGGAGAATGGCGTGAACCCGGGAGGCGGAGCTTGCAGTGAGTGAAGATTGCGCCACTGGACTCCAGCCTGGGCGACAGAGCGAGACTCTGTCTCAAAAAAAAAAAAAAAAAAAAAAAATACACATTACATCCTTACATCCTCGCCCAAGGCTGCAAGGATGGAAATCCAAAGTTCACTCTCTGACCTGAAATCTTCAGAGCCGGCAGAACAGATATACTGATCTAAGTAATTCCACTTGTACTCCTCCAGCCGTTCATGGGAGAATTCCACCCAGCAGGAGACGAACTCTGAGTCTGAGTGGGAAGGACAGAGGCTGTAGGTATAGTGGATCTGGGCAGATTCATAAGGATACCTGCAAAATAAGGGCAGGCCCCCAAATTCAAAAGAGTTAGAGACAAATTTCTGCCAATTCTTCTCTATATTTTTTATCTCTATACACTTAGAACCATCCTTGACATTTACCCCTCAACTGTAGTAACCAACTCATCCCAGGGAACGGTACTAGAAATTTCTCAGATCTTTTTAAACTCCTTCCTTCTTCTCTCCTCACAATCTTTATTTGAAATAGGCTTGTTATGAATCATGCTAATCATTGTAAGATGAATCAAATCCCTTCTGGAAACAGGTAAGCTATAACCCTAAAATAGCCCTAGAAACAAACAAACAAACAAAAACTCCAAAAGAAAAACCAACCACTGAGCTTCCTCAGTTTATACACATAATTTAGTATGCAGTCATAATTCAGGACAATAACTAAAGACCTTAAATATCCAAATACTCACTTGGGAAGGTATCGCGTCACTGTGATCATTTTATCCTTCAGCGTCACTTTGTGGAACGTTCTGCCCATACTCAGCCAATACTGGTCCTCCTCCTCGGGGCGGTTTCGGGACACAAGGCCTAACAGAAAAATAATAATTTCCTCCATCTGTTTGAAGCTCATTCCTATAACAAGCAACTGTTTCTCATCCATATAGATTCAGAAAACGATGTAACACTTTCTCTTGAGGGGCAATTTCATGGAAGAAAGTTATTCTTGGTTCAAAAAACAAAACAAAAAACTCCTGAGGTTGGCAGATTTTTGTTATTAAAACCAACCAAGAGCAGATTAGAGCCTGAAGGTGCTGGCTGATAGCAACTAGATGGCAGACTCAAAGCTGAACAACCTGATACACCTCATCCTCTGGAGAGGAAAGTTCTGTAAGAGATGACTGTGTTACTAAAATGGAACTGCACTACTCCAGCATAAGCTGCCCACCTTGGCATTCGAGGTTCTCACTCCAAGGTGGCAGTCAACCTAGCTTTCTGGTCCTAGCTCTCACTACTTCTAAACTGCTATACCAAGTTTCAGTCTAAAAGGACCATTTATTTATTTGCTGCAAATATCTGCTCATGTTGTTTCTTTTCTTTTCTTTTTTTTTTTTGAGACGGAGTTTCGCTCTTGTTGCCTAGGCTGGAGTGCGATGGTATGATCTCGACTGATTGCAACCTCCACCTCCTGGATTCAAGCAGTTCTCCTGTCTCAGCCTCCTGAGTAGCTGGGATTACAGGCAGGCTCCACCATGCCCGGCTAATTTTGTATTTTTAGTAGAGACAGGGTTTCTCTATGTTGGTCAGGCTGGTCTTGAACTCCCGACCTCAGGTGATCCACTCGCCTCGGCCTCCCGAAGTGCTGGGATTACAGGGGTGAGCCACTGCACCTGGCCTGCTCATGTTGTTTCTTTTGCATTCTCTTCCTGGGCCACCATTGAAATCCCAGATCATTTAAAGTCACCATCAAATGCTACTTCTTCCTGAAAGCCGTCAGACCCCATCAGCAGTCTGAATTCTACCTTGTATATAGCTCCTTGTGTGTATGTCTCTCACCCCTTACAAATTAAAAATTCCAGGAGGCCAGGGCTCAAACATTGTTCCTCCTTACATTTTTAGTAGCACCTGATAAAGTGCCATGTGCAGTATTAGCTGAACTGAATTGAATGCAGGAAAGAGGAAAATAATCAGGAATCAAGAAAATGACAAGTGTTCAAGAGAGTAAAATCACGCCTCAAAAGAACAACCAAGCCAAGCCAAGCCAAGATTCCTTTGATCTAGAAATGAAAGGGAGTCCTCTTGAGGCAGGAGAACAGGGTTTGGAGGCAGGGAATTCTAAGGCCAATTCAGGCTGACTTCCTAAAACTAAATCAAAAGAAAAACTCCAATTTTCCACACCTAAGTAACAAAAGAACTGGAGGTTACTCCCTTCGCAAACCACTCCCTGCTTTTTCTGTGAGGCAGATGGAAAACTGAAAGTGTCTCTCTGATTGGTTTGATTTTTACAACCAATCAGACGTTTGTATAGGAGTATAACTTTGAAACTTCACTTCAGCCTCTGATTGGGAGCTTTCCCCAACCAATCAGACTGACTGAGAGCCACTACTTCATTTACATAGGGTATGTACCAAGTAACCAATGGGGAAACTTCCAGAGGGTATTTAAACCCCAGCAAATTCTGTAAAGGAGCCCGTGAGCCCCTATGCTTCAGCCTGCTCCCACACTGTTGAGTGTACTTTCATTTTCAATAAATCTCTGCTTTTGCTGCTTCATTCTTTCCTTGCTTTGTTTGTGCGTTTTGTCCAATTCTTTGTTTGAGGGGCCAAGAACCTAGACACCCTCCACCAGCAACACTCTCATTCAGCTCTGGGACAGTCACACGGTGACAGGCAGCATGGGAGCGGTCAAGAGGAGAGAGGACAGCAGAGGTTGAAATAATATTCACTGTGAATATGGAAATTTCCCAGATGGTGCCAAAGGAGCAGCAGGCCAGCTGCATACAAAACAGAAGCGACTCGAGAGACCCCAGGTCCAACCCCAGCACTTTCACTTGCCAGCTTCTATGATCTTGGGCACCAAATCTCACTTTCTACAGCAAGAAAGAGGGCAAGCCCTCATCCAAGCATTCCTTTATTCATGCAACAAACACTCTGCTGGCTATTGGAGAGACAACGTCATGGGGCAAGGTTCATGAGCATCTGACATTGTACCAGACACCCCGATTCTAAATTAGGTGCACCCCAGTTATCCCTGTGTTTATCCTGAATGGTATTTATTCTTCACAGTCTGTGACCAAATATATACTTGTAGTTTATTAGTTTA
Organism: Mandrillus leucophaeus; assembly: GCF_000951045.1. Classification (NCBI taxonomy): domain Eukaryota; kingdom Metazoa; phylum Chordata; class Mammalia; order Primates; family Cercopithecidae; genus Mandrillus; species Mandrillus leucophaeus. The sequence continues at coordinate 11,945,789 of NW_012102031.1, forward strand.
ACATCTGACTCTGCCGTAGACTGCAGACTCTGAGGGGAGGGCTGATGCTATTCTATTCCCTGCTGGAACAGGGCCTGGCTCACACTTAGTATTCAGTAAGTCTCTGATGAACAAGCAGCACAGGCCTGGTTGTGATGGCAACTGTTCCAGTAATTAGGATAACAATGGTACCCTTTCTGTTACTATAGAAATTAGAGAGATTAAATTTATCACAGCAAAAAAATAACCAGAAATGATACAGTCAGGCAAGTAGCCTCTGGCCAACTAACCATCACATGAGGCTCATGGATCAGCCAGGAACAGAACTGGACACAGAGGAACTCAGACCACTGAGGGACATCCACCAGCTATTCCACAGAACAACAGGTGGGCAGCCTGGAAGGCACCAGTGACATGAAAGGTGAATTCATCCCATTACTCTTGGGATAAAGGACAAAATCCTTCAGATAGACTTGGGTCTCCTGACATCTCTGGCTGGACCTCTGGCTCATTCCTTGTGCTCCATCATATCAGCCTTCTTTTTGGCATCTAGAAAGTATCTCGATGTTTTCTGCCACAGAGCCTTTGCACAAACTGGCCTCTGCCTGGCATGCCCTTCCCTTCTACTCCTGCCCTCCATTTCCAACCTGCTGCTCCTAGTAACTCCTACATGTACTTCGGGTCTAAGCTCAAACCTCACCTCCTCAGGGAAGCTGTCCATGACCCACCAGATAAGATAGGGCCCCATATTAAATGTTCTGACAGCCCCATGACTTCTCCCTCAGCCTTTATCACAACATACAATTATATTTCATAGTTTGACTAATGTTATTTTCCCTGACTGGGCTATAAATCCTCTCCCCAGTCATGCAGAGTAAGTACTTCAAAGACTGTTGAATGAATGTGTGAATAAACGGATTCACATATTTTTTTTTCTTTTCTTTTTAGAGACAGAGTCTCCCTATATTGCTTAGGCCGTTCTTGAACTCCTGGGCTCAAGGCATCCTCCTGCCTCAGCCTCCCAACGTGCTAGGATTACACCCAGTCAAATTCATATACTTATTGACCCATACTGTTGCATATTATTGTATGCCAGGCATGCAGTTTCCATTGTGGAGGACAAAAAGATGAACAGATATAGTCTTGGCACTCAAAAAGGTTAACATTCAGTACGGTCTGGAAGATGAATACAAGGCAACATGTGATAAACATCACAAGGGACATTCAAAGAAAATCTAGGGGGAATCCAAAGCTTTATACATAAACCGCAGGGCCTGGGCTGGATGACCACATGCTCCCGCTAACAGGGCCACAGTTCTCTGATCCTCTGGCCCAAGAAGCTTTCATGGGCAGACAAAGATGATCCAAGGTTATCATTAAGTGATCAGGGGAGGTGGGGGTCTTGTTAGCAATAATGAAGAGACAGGAGACTAAGACAGCTCACTGATTGTTCCAGGAAGTGATTACTGCTTTCTGATTCCAGGCACCTGTACTTAATTCCCTCTGTTAGACTTATTTTAGAGGAGCTCTCCACTGCCTGGCTCTGATTCAACTAGGAACACTGATTCTCTGTCACTTACTAGCCTAATCTGCCCCTCATGGATGACCCATTCTTGCTTCAAGCCACCAAGCTTCAGCGATAAAGAAGAGACAGATGAAATCAGAATAGGAAAATAAGAACAAAAGTAAACTTCAGGTTTAGGTAACGTTCGACAGTCTGCTATGTGCCAGGTACTGTACTAGAAACAATTAAATATAGGTTTCTGGGTTTAGAAACTTTGACAGCTCAGTAGTGACTCAGCTGCCTACTATTCCCAGGCTGTCCCATTCCTGAACTTGGTCACAACCTCACTGCCTTAAAGGGAGAGTTGTAAATTAAAGAGAGCATTTACAATAAATCCATACCTAAAGGAGACTTTATTCCTCACTTAAGTAGAATTTATGAAGAAAACCTTTGTGTCAAAAACAATTACTACTAAATTTATCTATTATCTACCATCTTGAAAACTCACTTCCACATATATAGTAGAAGAGACGAAAATATAAATCCAAGGAGAAAAACTCACCTCGGCTATAGAGTGGGCTACTGCTCAGCGGGGGTGGGACGGCAGGGTTGGGTTTTTGTGCCTTGGGCTGCACTATGATTTGGTAGCCCTGCATGAGACGCTGGCAAATAAACTCTTCAAACACCTGCTGGGCTGTCATCTGCACACCGTCTTCGTCCCTCCTGAAGAAAACAGATGATTGCTCATACAGATGCTTGGCCTGAGAGAGTGACACTTAAGACTGCACAGTCTCATCATCTCCTTTGCATCATCCCCTTACAACCATTCTACGGTGCTTCATAAAACTAACAGTTTGAGCTGGACACAGTGGCTCACATCTGTAATCCTAGCACTCCAGAAGACTGACACGGGCAGATTGCATAAGCCCAGGAATTCAAGACCAGTCTGGGCAACATGGCAAAACCCTGTCTCTACAAAAAAAAAAAACAAAAAACAAAAATTAGCCAAGTATGGTGGCATGCACTTGTAGTCCCAGCAGAGGTTGCAGTGAGCCAAGATTGCATCACTGCACTTCAGCCTGGATGACAGTATATAAAAGAGAGATAGAAAGAAAATATAATAGAAAATATGAAAAAAAACCACCAACAATTTGTAAATCAGTGCTTTGGGGAAAATTAACAGTTCAAAGAAGTGAAAAGAGGCAGGTAACTCAATGCCCAAATGAATAATTTTAGAAAAGAAGATCAGATTTAGTGTGCCCAAAATAATTGCATTAGAAAATATGAGAATAATCAGCGAGGCCAGAAAAAACTGGAGTTAAAAATAAATCAGTCGACAAGGAGAAATAGTTGCTGTCAATAGAACTCTGGAGAAATGCACAGTTCTTACATCATAAAATTACCCACAGCCAGCGCAGCAGCTCACGCCTGTAATCCCATCACTTTGGGAGGCCGAGGCGGGTGGATTACCTGAGGTCGGGAGTTTGAGACCCCGTCTCTACTAAAATACTACTAAAAATACTAAAAATACAAAAAATTAGCCGGGCATGGTGGCACACACCTATAGTTCCAGCTACTCAGGAGGCTGAGGCATGAGAATCACTTGAACCTGGGAGGCAGAGATTGCAGTGAGGCAAGACTGTGCTACTGCACTCCAGCCTGGGCGACAGGCTGTCTCCAAAAAAAATTACCCAAATATAAAAAAAGGACACAGGCTTGAAAATTCAGTGTTCAGCCAGGCACAGTGGCTCAAGGTGGTAATCCCAGCACTTTGGGACACAAGAGTTGGGCAGATGGCTCGAGCCCAGGAGTTCAAGACCAACCTGGGCAATATGGTGAAATAGCGTCTTTATAAAATATACAAAAATTAGCTGGATGTGGTGCTGCCATTCTCAGCTACTCCTAGCTACTTAGGAGGCTGAGGTGGAAAGACTGTTTGAACTCAGGAGATCGAGGTTGCAATGAGATGTGATCATACCACTGTACTCCAACCTGAGTGACAGAGTGAGACCCTGTCTCAGTTAAAAAAAAAAAAAAGGAAAAAAAAGAAAGATAAAATACAATTCAATGTTTTTTTAAAATTTTTTATTTAATGGCCATGCTAATCTTCTCTATGTCTTTCCAATTTTAATATATGTGTTGCTGAAGTGAGCACAAACTCAGTGTTCTGATGTATGTGTGGGATATATCTGAAACCCTCACAAACCAAGCCAAGTGCCTTTTTCTCTGACACTGACCTGTCGATGTCTGCTTCTGGAAGGAGATCATAACAGCCCTCTGTGTAGTCATTCTGCAGGCCCTGGCGGTCAGGGAAGTAGTCGGTGGTGAGGGGGAGGCACGCCGGAGTAGTGAGAGACTTCCAGTCCACTCCAACTGTGCAACAGAAGCCTGGCACTACAGGGGGAGCAGACAGTGTCAGAACTGCCTCACATAACAGGGGGAAAAGGTACATGTGGTCACCATGGCAAGTGTGGGATGGGGGGTCAGGGGAGGAAAGGGGAGGGAAGGGTGGGGAAAACAGTTCATGGTGAAAATGATAAAATTGACAGGATTGGGAAGAAAGAGGGTAGGGGAGGGAGAAAGAGAGAGAAACAGAGTTTGTTAGACAATGCAGTGCACATGCTTATCCAGCCCCATCATGCAAATGGGATTCACAGCTGATACTTTGCATTTTCTGCTGATTGTGAGCTACAGCCGCAATGCAGGTGAGATTACTGCAGGGCAGGCAGAATTACATGTCGAAGCACATCAACGTTCCAAGAGCAGGGAGGCCCAAGCGTGAGCCTCTCCCAAGGACTGCAGAGTGGCTGGGTGGGGAAAGGATGGGAGCTCAGCCTGGTTTGGGAGCAAACAGCATACAGTAGCAGAAATAAGGAATACTTCTAGCACTGCAAAAATAAGTAACAGATCCAAAAGGTTGGGAGGAAAAATCGAGTAAGGATATCTGGGAAAGTTAGGAGGCTGGAACTTTGAGAGACAGCATTTAATAATCCAAAAATGAAAGCTGCAGTTGGCAGAGCAGGCCTGACCACACGGGTCTGTTCCGAATTGCCTGCTCCTCAGTTAAAGCAGGGTTTCTCAGCCTCGGCAACAACAGAGACTTTGAACCAGATAATTCTTTGTTGTGGGGGCTGTCCTGGGTACTGCAGCAGCATCCTTGGACTCTACTCACTAGATGCCAGTGGCATCCCCTAATTGTGAAAACCAGAAATGTCTGTAGGCATTGACATGTTCCACTGGGGAGGGAAATCCCCCCTGGTTAGGAAAATCCTCCCTGGTTGAGCTTCACTCAGTTAAAATAATAGGGCAGTTACCTCTTTAAGTAATTTAAGTGAAGACTATCTTTTAACTCTCCAAAGAAGGGAGCAATATGAAGTCGAAAAACTCTAAGGCTTTGTCTCTGAGTTCTGAATGGGACATTCATACGCCTTATTTTTGTACCATGCTAATAGCTTACAATGTAATGTAGCCCCTGCTGCCTCATCAGCCCTTCCATCAATGAATAACAAAATTTGTGTGCTAAGTCGCAGCAGAAAGATGCCCCACATGGCACCACTGACTTGGGGAAGATGATTTAGCCTGCAACAGATCTAATTCATGCTCTACACAGGCCTTATTAACTCATTAATAATTCAGGAATCCAAAACATAGTCCGGAATAGCCTAATTAATCATCTCCATTTTTCTATATGGCAGCCAAGGAGGTAAGCTTGTTTCTACTTCCTGGTTAGAACAGAAGATGAGGACCTGATCAAAGCCCCAGTGGGGAAGCCAGAAACAGAAGACAGTTCGATCTTTATGTCCTCTTAGATCGTCCTGGCCCTCATCAGCCTTTTGACCCTCAGGATTATAAAAATCTTGTAGAAATGCTTTCTGCTGGGCACACAACAAGACAGACAGTTCATATACTTAGTTCGAGATCCCATGATGAGAAAGGATGCTGAATGTAAGTCTAAGGGTGTTCTGTCTCTAGGAAAAGAGTGCAGTCTCTTTTCTAACCCCAGTATCTTCTGGTCCTGAAAAGAAGGACTCTGAGGAAGTTCCACACCTCAGAACCACTAAAATAACAATGATGAACACAGGTAACAAACTCTGGTGACACGGTTGTAGAGAAACAGGATTATCTATTCATTGCTGGCAGCTTTTTGGAAAATAGTCAGTCTGCCAGCCATACTTTGGGGAATGTAATCCAAAGACTTTAACCAAAAAATGCACCTGTTGCACCATGTATTATGTATTATTATTAACTTTTAATTTAATAGAGACAGGGTCTCACTATATTGTCCGGGCTGGTCTCAAACTCCTGGGCTCAAGTGATCCACCCACCTCAGCCTCCCAAAGTGCTGTGATTACTGGCATGAGCCACTGTGCTCAGCTCACCAGGTATTATCATACCTACATTATACGCTGTGGCTAAAAAGCAGAAAGCCATCCAAATGGTCACTAATAAGAAATGATTACTAAAACCAAGATACAGTAATGTGCTTAATGTTGCCATTACAAATGACTGCTAGGAAGGACCTGAACAAATAGGGGAAAAGGATTATTAAGTGGGGACAAAGGCTGGGCGAGGTGGCTCATGGCTGTAATCAGAGCACTTTGGGAGGCCAAGGCGGGCGGATCACGAGGTCAGGAGTTCAAGACCAGCCTAACCAACATGGTGAAACCCTGTCTCTACTAAAAATACAAAAGTTAGCCGGGCGTGGTGGTACACGCCTGTAATCCCAGCTACTCAAGAGGCTGAGGCAGAAGAATCACTTGAACTTGGGAGGCAGATGTTGCAGTGCACCACTGCACTCCAGCCTGGGCAACAGAGCAAGACACTGTCTTAAAAAACAAAAAAACAAACAAACAAAAAAAAAACAAAAGGTGGGGACAAAAAGACTCAGTGATATATATCCATTGGTCACAGCTAAGTTTATCAAGTGGTAGGATTTTCTCTGCTATTTTATTATTAAAGATATTTAGACATTCTCTTACTACATAGCTATTTAAAAAGATCAAAAGGAATGCAAATCAGCCAAATATTTCAACTACAGGCAGGCAAATGATTCTAGTAACAGCCTATTACGTCTTTTCAACTTTTTCATGGAGATATCATCAGGCATTTAAGGGTGAAGGCCAGCTCTGGAACAGCATGGGGGCCTTAGAGGGAATCTGTTCCCTTTCCCAGGTGCCCCTGAATCACCCTCCAAAACAGGTCATTCAGTCACACCCCCCTCACTTTCCATCACAGAGTCCAGAGAGTCCTCCCTCACCACATCACCTTCCCATACCCCAGAGATATATGGACCTCAAGACCATTCACTTCCCACAGGGCTTCCACCTCTTTCCTCATGCTCTGACCACCCCATACTCCCTGTCTACCCCTTTCCCCAGTCAGCTGCCCCCTCTTACTTGGGTCTGGAGAGGTAGAAACACTGTCCTCTAGAGAATCCTTATTCTGGGTCCTAGGATTCATACCTATGGAAAGATAAAAACAGCTTGTCTTAAGAAGGCTCACTCCGCAAAAGCATTCTGACCAGTTACGGTTGAAAAAGGCCAAAATTGGAGCTAAAAATAAAAATGTGAACCAAGTGCAAATTCTGTGCTGAGTATTTCAAACAGTACAAAATAATCAATCAAAGAAAAATGATCAATCTAAAATTGGGAATGAGCCAGAACTTTACTCTGAGGTACTGGTATCATTCTTTGCTAAAAGACATCACATAAACACGAGCAACCTGCCACTTATTTTAATAAAATGGACACATTTCAAAGTCATTTCAACTAATTAGAGCAATCTTTAGTGAATATAAATGACCTATTTTTACAGTGAGCTCTGATCGTGCCACTGCATTCCAACCTGGGCGACAACAGAGTGAGAGAGACCCTGTCTCTAAAAATATATATAAAATAAAACAAAATGACCTATTTAAATTTAATCTACTCATCAGCCATCCTTATCTTCTGGAATTTTCTTCCCCAAATCATGGCTTTCTAAAATATGACACAGGACATCAAAACTCACTACTTTAACATAAAAACAATGATTTTACCTATAAATGGGCTGAAAGGAAACACCGGAAGATTCTTTGAAATGCAATTTATTGACTATCGAGTAACACAATTAATTTTAAAGCACATCTATCAGTACTTACACGTCCCTTTCAAAACATTTATTTACTAGAAAATTATGATGCCATAAAAAGAACTGAGGTTAAGCATGGTGGCTAACAAGGCCAGGAGTTCAAGGCTGTGGCAAGCTATAATCACTCCACTGCTCTCCGGCCTGGGTGATACAGTGAGACTCCATCTCTACTTAAGATAAATAAAAATATTTTTTAAAAAGGACTGGAAAGATGCTTACTAAATGTTCAACAGTGGCTAACTGAGAAGAAAGCTGGAGGAAGGGATAGGAGGCAAAAGAGAATTTGTACTTTTTACTCTAAATACTTCTGGGTCATTTGAATATTTTATAACAAGAACAAGTATTTATAAATTTCTTGTGAAAGCTTTGAAAAAACAATCTACAACATGAGAGAAAGCACTTGCAAATCATGTATCTGGCAAAGGACTTGCATCCAGAAGACATAGGGAACTCTCAAATTCAAAAGCAAGAAAACGAACAACCCAATGAGAAAAGGACAAATGACATACGCAAAAGGAACATAAGTATATTAAAAGATGCTTAACTCAGTAGTCATTAAGGAAACAGCAAATTAAAAGCACAGGGATTAGCCAGGCATGGTGGCATGCGCCTGTGTTCGCAGCCACTCCGGGAGGCTAAGGCAGGAGGATTGCTTGTGCCCAGAAGTCCAAGGTTGCAGTGAGCTATGACTGTGCCACTGCACTCCTGCCTGGATGAAAGCGCAAGACCCCGTCTCAAAACAAACAAACACAAAAAGTGCAGTAAGATACCACTACATGCCTATTTGAATGATGAAAATGACTGGACATACCAAGTGCTGACAAGGATATGGAACAACTGAAAGCCTTATACATTGCTGACAGCAAAGGAAACTGGCATACCACTTTTGAAAACAGTAGATTTACCATTTGACCCAGCAATCTACTCCTAAAAATTTATACAAGAAAAATGAAAACTTAAGTTCATACAAAACCTTTGTTCATATAAAAACATGTAAACATTTATGGAAGTCTTATTCATAGTCGCCAAAACCTGGAAACAGCCCAATTATCTTTCAACTGGGGGAAGGATAAACAAATTGCAGCTCATCCATACAATAGCATACTACCCAGCAATAAAAAGGAGGCAACTACTGACACGTGACAACGTGGATGAATCTCTCAAATGCAATATGGTGACTGAAATAAGCCAGACTCAAAAAACTACATACTGTATGATTCCATGTACGTTACATGCTGGGAAAGGCAAAACCAGAAGGACAGAGAACAGATCAGTGGTTGCCAGAGGACAGGCAGAGAGACTGAGTACAAAGCAATAGCACAACGGAAATTTGGGAGGTGATGGAAATTTTCTTATCTTGATGTGTTTGTTGGTAGGTATACAACTCTATCCATTTGTCAAAATTCACAGAACTGTACACTAAATACAGTACATTTTACTGGACATAAATTTTAAAACATATATATATTTTTTAATTTAAAAAGATGGGCTGAGCGTGGTGGCTCACGTCTGTAATCCCAGCACTTTGGGAGGCCAAGATGGGGGGGATCACTGAAGGTCAGAAGTTCGAGACCAGCCTGGCCAACATGGTGAAACCTCATTTCTACTAAAAATACAAAAATTAGCTGGGCGTGGCGGTGGGTGCCTGTAATCTCAGCTACTCGGGAGGCTGAGGCAGGAGAAGCACTTGAACCTGGAAGGCTGAGGTTGCAGTGAGCCGAGATCATGCCGCTGCACTCCAGCCTGGGCCACAGAGCAAGACTCTGTCTGAAAAGAAGTAAAAATAAAAATAAAAATAAAGATGACACCACCTGGCCAAAACAATTTTAGGACTTTTCTTTTGGAAATGCTTGGAGCAGATTTTTAAAAATTACTAGTCATTATACTAGAAGATACAACGTATTAAGTCAGACAAATACAGTATTTCATTTCATTCAAACCCACACCAGGAGTAGATATGAGGTAGGTATGATCCTTTTCCACAGATAAAGAAACTGAGGCTCAGAGAAGTTAAGCAACTTACTGAAGATCTCACAGTAAGTAGGTGGAACCTGCATTTAGATTCTTTCTGCTCAACTTTACAGATGCTCTATTTCTTGACTATCCATCTGGGGCACCAATTTTTAGCTGCTGAAATGTTATCTGTTCTTTGTCAATAGCCAAAAGCCACTTGGAGCTAAATTTTCTGGGGGGGAAAAAAAAAAAAAACACTTGGCTGACAACTTTCATTTTCATGCAAATATAAAGCATGATTATAAAGAAGCAACGAGGTGGATTTTCTTATTCAGCTTGAGAAGTGGTATGAAGGCAAACTGGCATTTGCAAAACACTCTGAGCAATAAGAGAATTGTTACTATATCACCTCCCAGGTTTGGCTGCCAAGTTTGCTCATTTGATCACCTGTTTTTGTTTTTAAAGAAAACCTGTTCTAGACGTGGTCTGCAAGACAACTCAAATTCTTACACTAATAAACAGTTCAAAAGAAAAGAAAAGAAAAAAAAAGGAATAGTTCAACTTATCAGAGCAGCTTTGAATCCTAGGCCAAAAGTAGATCTGTGCCATCTCTGGTGGACACACCTACCTACCTAACTGCACACACACACAGACACACACACACACGTACACACACACCCCGAAAAAGCAAATATTTTAAGGACTTCCAGGAAGCTATTATACGTATAAACAAGTATTTTAAGGATTTCCAGGAAGCTACTCACACACAGTTTCCTTGCAATTCAAGCCCAACACAGTGCCTTTCCCACTGGCTCTTTGAGATCTTATTTTCAGTCATACAGACTTGCTGTTGGCATACGAAGAGCCCCACCAGCCTGCAATGATGGAGGTGAAACCTCATGCTCAGCCAGCTCTGCTCCAACCCAACATTTGGGAATGAAGTCTCACACTCAAAGTTCAAAGCCAGACATACAACTTGGGGAGCCAATGCTGGTAAGAGTCATCTCAGCTCTGTCTCTTTTGACATCTGTTCAGAATTGTGAATGTGTTCTTTGATTGAAAACCTCAAGGTCAAAAAGGTTACTCAGTGTGGAGCCTCTAGGGCCAGTTCCAAGCCCACATCGAGAAGCCTGTGCCTGGGGCGAGTGGTTTCTCTTCTCTGGGTTACAGAGGCGGCACTTACCCATAAAAAAAACTGACCTGGCCTGGAGAAATGACGGAGGTCCTTCCATCCAGTCTCAGTGTGCTATGAGTTACTTTTACTTTGGCTCTCAGGCCAAATACACTGCATGCACCTAATATTCAACACAAATATCAAGTTGCAGATTCTAAGTCTCAACACTAAAGAGAAAGAAAACATGGCATCCACTTACTTGCTTTTTCAATCTACCTCCAATAAAGGAAGACATTTACTAGCAAGCCTTCTAAAATGGTGCCCAGTTAAAGATACAGAGGGATAAAAACTGTCTGCCCAGTCACACCAACTGCCCTGTCTCTGCTGGGCAGCAGGGTGAAAAATAAGTGAAGACTGCAGCTACCAGGTCCCCACTAACAACGCTTCAAATGAAATTCTACAGGGCTGGGAGGGAAACCCACAGAGATGTTACTCCTGTGAATCATGATTCACATATGAATCACGTCCAAATGCAGGAGAAAGACTGAGTCACGCTTGAGAGACTGCAGATGGTGCAAACCATCAAGCCTGGAGAGGTGAAGGTACGGTCACAGATAAGGTTTCCCTGTTTGGATTTTTCTCTGATTTTTTTTTTTCCCCCTGGGATGGAGTCTCACTCTTGTCACCCAGGCTGAGTACAGTGGCATGATCTTGGCTCACTGCAACCTCCACCTCCCGGGTTTGAGCGATTCTCCTGCCTCAGTCTCCCAAGTAGCTGGGCTTACACGCGCCCGCCAGCACGCCCAGCTAATTTTTGTATTTTTAGTAGAGGCGGGGTTTCACCATGTTGGTCAGGCTGGTCTTGAACTCCTGACTTCAAGTGATCCACCCACCTCGGCCTCTCAAAAGTGCTGGGATAACAGGCGTGAGCCACCGCGCCAGTCTTCTCTGATTTTTTAATGAATGAAATGTTAACCAGTTGTGAATTCAGACCCTACCTTGTTCCAAAACAAGGACTCAATGTGGTAATCTAGCCCGTAATGTACCCAACCTACTTTTGATCCGGACAACCGCTCTGTGGGACAGGCAGTCAGGATGGGGAGGATCTTTATGTCCAATACACAGATGAAGAACCTGAGCCTCAGCTCGAAAGCCCAGTGAGGAGCAGGGGGAATTCTGATCCTGGTTGTTTTCATCACAGCACACTCTCTCATCTAGCACATCCTCATTTAGCAGAGATCACATGTTCAAACCACACTGTATTACTGAAACCATTCACAGTCCAACTCCCCACAAGAGGGCTTTCCTTTCATTGTTGTTACCCCACATGGGAACTGCTTGAAAGAGAATCCCAAGTGCATGAGGAGCCAGAGCTCCCTGAGGTCGGGAGAGTCAGTGTTTTAATAGTTTTTGTTTCTTCTCAGGCCTTAGCACAGTGCCTAGAGTTCAATACACATTTCTGGAATGGGTAAGAGTTTAGTGAGTTTGAGGAAAGCAAAACATATTCCATGAAAATTGTGGATGGCTTGAAAGGAAAGTCACTTACAAACCAAGCAAGGAGAAAAAGACTACCAAAGTCTTTGAAAAAAAGGAATCTAGTTAACTGTTCAGGAAGGTTATAAGAAAGAAAAGCATTAGAGAAAAGTTAAATCATGCTTCAGTAGAGAGAAAGCTAACCTCAGAAGATTTTTAGCATTCATTCAACTACCTATTATGTGCCAAGAACTGGTTTTTTTTTTTTTGAGATGGAGTTTTGCTCTTGTTGCCTGGGCTGGAGTGCAATGGCATAATCTCGGCTCACCACAACCTCTGCCTCCCGGGTTCAAAGTGATTCTCCTGCCTTAGCCTCACAAGTAGCTGGGATTACAGGCATGTGCCACCAAGCTCAGCTAATTTTGTATTTTTAGTAGAGACGGGTTTCTCCATGTTGGTCAGGCTGGTCTCAAACTCCCGACCTCAGGTGATCCGCCCGCCCTCGGCCTCCCAAAATGCTGGGATTACAGGCGTGAGCCACTGCGCCCGGCCACCAGGAGCTGTTTTTAGCTCTGGGAATACAGTCATGAACAAACAAAAATGCTGATAGTCATGGAACTTACAATAAAAAAATTACAAAATTTAAAAATCTAGTATGCCAGGTGGCACAATGGAGAAATATAAGGTAGAGAAGATGGTTAGGGAGTACTAAGGTAAAATATGGCAGTTCAGGCAAGACCTAAAGGAAGTGAGAGAGCCAGCTGTGGGTAGGGTGGCTACATCATTTATCATTCAATACGGGACACCTCTGAGACTGGAAGGGGACACTATTAATAGTCATCTGGGTCAACAAATTCAAACCAGGCCTGTCCTGGGCAAATGCAGACATATAGACCCTAGCCATGATGCTCTCTGGAATAAGGGCACAGCGAGGGGAGAACAAGAGGAAGGACCTGAGATTCAGAGTGGGCCTGATCTCTCTGGGGAACCTCCAAAGTGAAGTGAGAGGGAGAAAGCAGGAGATGAGAACTGAGTGTAACAAGCAGCCACATAACATGAGGGGTCTATCCGCCACCATAATGCCTTGGCTTTTACTCCAAGTGAGTTAAGCCCTTGGAAAATTTTGTACAGAGAAGTTCATAATCCAAATTCTATTTTAGAAAGGTCACTCTGATTTGTTGTGTTGAAAATAAACGATATGGAAGGGCAAGGGAGGAAGCCAAGACCAGGTAACAGGCTACCACATCCAGGCAAAAGATGATGGCACCTTACGCCAGGCTGAGACTGATGGAAGTAAGACTATGGATATATCCTGAAGATCTGACATTAATTGGTTGGTTTTGCATATGGTTATAACCAATTAATGTGCGATATATGGTTATTAAAATTTGAATAATTTTATCTAATTTCTTTCAGTGGCTCATTAACATAATTGATCAGGTAGCATAAGGTCAAAGATGGGAGTCCAGTTCCCATGTGGCTATAGATCACCTCTTGATGACCACTAACCCCTCTGAAAACACATGCTATTGGTTATATAAGGGGACTGGGAAAGGGAAAAGATGACCCCACTTCACAGTATCACCCTGACTAAAAAACAACCCCAGGAGCCCCCACCATCTATGAGACGCCAAACATTCAGGGCATATACACACACACACACACACACACACACACACACACACACAATTAAGCCAGGTGTGGTGGTATGTGCCTGTAGTCCCAACAATTTGGGATGCTGAGGTGAAAGGATCCCAAAAGGTGAGGCTGCGGTGAGATCATGCTACGGTACTCTAGCCTGGACAACAGAGCAAGACCTTGTCTCTAAAAAAAAAAAAAAGACTCTGTATAATTAAATACTCGCATACCAATTAAACAATAATTTTGTGTGTTATTCAAATTTTTCTCACATATGGCAGCTTGGTCTTGGAAATATAAATTCATTTGTCCATAAATGTGTTAAACATTGAGTGGAGAAAATGAATAAAGATAAGCGCTTTCAGTCTACTGAGGAGACAGACATGGAAACAAGCAGTGGGATCATGACATGCCAAGTTGTACAATTGGGTTATGCATATGAAGCTGTGTGGAAACATGCCTAACACATTCCGGGAGGGCATGGGAAGGAAAGGGCAGGCTTCAAAGAAGAGGTATTGTTGGAGCTGAATCATAAAGACTGAGTTGATGCCTGCCAGTCAGAATCAGGGGTTAAAGACAGGGAAGAAGCATATTCTATAGAGAGGAACTTATCTATGCAAAGGAACACGAGGACACAGTTCTTTTCAGGAGCCACAAGAAATGCCTGGAATACAAAATATGTTATTGTAATGACAACAACAACAGCTCCTACTTGTTGAGTGCTCACCATGGATGTCAGCACTGTCCTAAGAATGTATGTGGATTATCACATTTAATAGTCAATCTCCAGCCAGGTGTGGTGGCTCATGCCTGTAATCCCAGCACTTCGCGAGGCTGAGATGGGCAGATCACATGAGGCCAGTAGTTTTAGACCAGCCTGGCCAACATGGCAAGACCCCATCTCTACTAAAAATATAAAAATTAGCTGGGGGTGGTAGTGCACACCTGTACTCCCAGCCACTTGGGAGGCTGAGGCAGGGGAATCACTTGAACCCGGGAGGCAGAGGTTGCAGAGAGCTGAGATCACACCACTGCACTCCAGTCTGGGTGACAGAGTGAGTCTCCTTCTCAAAAAAAAAAAAAAAAAAAGTCAATCTCTTCATGATGAAGACACTGAGATACCCAGAAATTAGTGTAGTAACTGGCCTGAGGGCTTCAGTGCTCATGACGTGGAGTCAGGCCTCATGCCCTAAGATCCTGGAGCCTGCACTCTTTCTACCTGCAGTACCATGTGGAAGAGGAGGCAGGTGAAGATACAAGCACAGACAGGAGCCAGGTGATGATCAACACCATAGCCATGAAGAGCCATGGAAGGGTTTACATGTGGGAAGGAGTGGCTGATCAGATCTGCATCTGGAAACATCGGTGACAGTATGGACTACAAATCAGAAGGGATGAGAACAGAGCAGGAAGATTATTTTGAAGGCTACTGCAATAATCCTGGCCACAAATGACAGGAGTGTGAACAATGCAGTGAGAATGGAAGTGAGGAGCCAGTCAGAAGAAAGGAGGAGCAGAAGAGGAGGCATGGGCTGGGGAACAGGGGGATGTGAGTTTGGCTGTCAATGCATTAAGGATGAGGTACTTGGGGACCATCTGAGCAGAGAGGTCCATCAGGTGGACACACCTACAGCTCAGAAGCCCAAGAGAAGGCTGAGCCAGAGCTTCAGGTTACAGCAAATGCTTTTCCAATTTGAGTATGCCAGGGAACTCTTAGCTCACACAATGGTATCATGTTAAAATCTTCCACAACCATCCCCAAATAAAGATTCTTTGAAACTTCTTTTCCCCAAAATGATTTTAAAATTCTAAAACAAATTTTCTGGGGAATTAACTGGTCTACCTGAGCTATCCCAGGCCCCAAACAACTTCCAAGACTACCTGGGTACATTCTGGTGCTGCTACTATCAGAACCTGTAATTCCCCCTGCTTCAGTTAACCAGTGAAACTAGTTCAAGTACAGTCCAATGAGTCCCAGAGTAGCCCTCCTCGGTGCAACTCTACCCCAAACAGCCTGGGAGGCTCAAACTCTGCGTTCCTAAAAATGACTCTTTGGCATAGCAAAGCAATAGAAACACTGCCTCTCTAACCTCCTGAAGGTACTTTCAAATAATCTGGCAGCCAGAGGTAACATTTTCAGCCCTCTGAGTATAGGGACACAGTGTCTTCCTATCCCTACATTTTTATTCAATGTGTTTTCTCATCTAAAATAAATTAATGCTGGTGAGTAGGTTAACCAAAAAAATACGTTAGTGAATTAATAAATGAAATAATAATCATTTAGGGATTCTCTTACTGCCAATCCAGTTTCCTAGCCTTAGACATAGGCCTCTAGGAGTATTGTTGGATGAACCTACCAATGAATAAAAGAAAATATCATCAACTAACTTGATATAACTTCATTTTCACGACACCTTTCTTTTTTTTTCTTTTTGAGACGAAGTCTTGCTCTGTTGCCCAGGCTGGAATGCAGTGGCACAATCTCGACTCACTGCAACCTCTGCCTCCCAAGTTCAAGCAATTCTCCTGCCTCAACCTCCCGAGCAGCTGGGATGCCACCACACCTGGCTAATTTTTGTATTTTTAGTAGAGACGGGGTTTCACCACGTTGACCAGGCTGGTCTCGAACTCCTGACCTCAGGTGATCCACCTGCCTTGGCCTCCCAAAGTGCGAGGATTACAGATGTGAGCCACCGTGCCCAGTAATGACACCTTTCTTAAGCTGCATTTTAGAAATTCAAGTTAGCTTACAGAACACTAAAGCATAACATAGTAGCCCAATTTTTTAAAAGTTTTAATGTTTTACACACTCATTTTGTACAATATCTATCCTCTGAGGCTCCACAAATGCTGCCCGTACTGATCCAAGCTCATGTTACCCTACCCCTTAAAGGTACTCTGAACAATGTCATGAAAAGAGGACAGCAGCCTGAGTCAGGATACCTGGCTATTGGTTTGAGAGGTTAGTTTAATATTTCTACCTCTTTGGACATTAAGTTGCCCATGTACAAAATATATTTAATAACTTAAATATATTTTGATCACCCACTGGGGTGATCAGATAAGACAATAAATATAAAAGTATTTCCAAAAGCATAAAACCAAAGTATCATACCAAACCAATTTCATACTGCTTCCCCCATCCACCCTGAAACTTCACCTTCTAACTGTCTACCTAACCAAATTCTACCCTTCAAGTCTTTGGTACATGTCACTTCTCTTTTTTTTTTTTTGAGATGGAGTCTCGCTGTGTAGCCCAGGCTGGAGTACAACAGCGCAATCTTGGCTCACTACAACCTCTGCCTCCCAGGTTCAATGGATTCTCCTGCTTCAGCCTTCCCAATAGCTGGGACTACAGGTGTGCGCCACTATGCCTGGCTAATTTTCTTGTGTTTTTGGTAGAGATGGGGTTTTACCATGCTGGCCAGGCTGGTTCCGAACTCCTGACCTCAAGTGATTCACCCACCTCAGGCTCCCAAAGTGTTAGGATTACAGACATGAGCCACTGCGCCCAGTCCTGGTGCATGCTCACTTCTCTAAGCAACTACGCAACCCTTCTCTTTTCTGGTCTTAAAATTGGACACATATTGTTCTCCTCTGGGTCTCTCCAGTTATGGAGGTGGGTTTGCCCCCCATTGCCCCTGACAACCAAAAGCCCCTCTAGAGGACAGACCACTCCAGCTCTGTCCGTGGTGTTGTTGCCCTCAACATGCTCCTAAGCAGCCCTCAATCACGACTCCGTGACAGAATGATAAATGTGGCTTGACCAACATGTTCTCAGCTAAAAATGTAACGTGCAGCCCATTTTATAATTCCATGCATTATAGAGCACTGCTTCTAAATAGGTCACCCAAAAGTGTGGCTGAAATGATCCCAAAATAGACATGGCCCGGCTTTTCTGGCCCTGTGTCATTTCTAGATGTGAGCCTGATCTAAACATCCCAACTCTATTACCTCTTGGATTGGTTACCTGCACCACTGTTGCTAAGTAGACCGACAGAAAGTTCTTCTGTTCCACTGAAGTTCAAGAAGGACATGCCGTCACCAGGCTGGCGGGAATTGCTGTGCCTGCAGAGAACAGAGCCCAGCCACCTGGCTTAATGTAGATCATCACCTCTTTTTCCTGCTCACCCTATATCCCGGGGGTGGGGGGTAGGTTCATAAAAATCAGGCCTGAATATTCAGCCACTCAAGCTGGCAGCCACTGGAATCCTTATCTTAAGCCACCAGGCCACAGTGTTTGGTTTGTGTGTCAGTGCTGGTTTCCTGTGACCCTGGCACCCCAGCTGCTTTCCCACCACCAAGCTAGACCACCCACCCTGTCTGCCCTATGCCTCCCTCTTACAAACAAGGATGGGTGTGAGGTGCTTGAATATATGGACCTGAGTTCATCTGGTTAAGAAGGTCATGCTCTCCCCATATCCCTTATCTATCCCCTAGGGTGTCAAGGTGACTGAAAGGGGCCAAAGACCGCACTTTGCAAAGTGTTTTCTAAAGCAAGAGGAATAGTGAGTCCAGGTGTAACCCAGGCTCACGCCTGTTGAGGCTTAAATGACTTTCCTCCTACACTGACTCTCATTAGATGCTCGTAACACATTCAGAGCTTTGGTTCAAAGAGTTTTTCTATAAACATAAACCTTCATTTCCATTGCTCTTAGCATTAACTTCTTCTAAACTCAACAGTGGGATTTATTTCTGAGTAACCAAAATGACAAAAGTCATAGAGAGGTTGCCCAAAACACACAGCATGAATCTCCTGTCCCAGCATTCCAAATCCAAAGAATTTCCTCTCTCGGATTCATCTTTGACTGAGGTTTAGAAAAACCCACGTTTGAGGTTTACAAAGTGTGTTTTGGATTCAAGATAAACCTAAAACAGGGCCTAGGTAACATCTCAGACAAAAATGTCAGGCTGTTTGCTTTCCCCTTCACCAAGTGAAGGGAATGACACTGGCCAACAAAGGAAGGCCCTGATCTCATACTGTCTTTTCAAGTCTTCTAAACATTTTGTCAATAGTCTGTTCTGCACATTGTCCTGGATGCTGGAGAGTGTTCTCAGGTTACCTTCCAGAGCCCTGTGCACATCCTCACCTTCCAGCAGCTTCATGATATGCTAACTCCAGCAGCTCTGCAGAGGAATGAGTTGGGTCCCTCTGCCCACTGCCTTGCAGCTCCGCCATATTCTGTCGGGTCTGGTGGTGGATCTGGATGGCTTCTCCGGATGGTCCTACCCAGATAAAGAACCACTGAGCATCATTCCCACCTGATAGCTAGTGCTGTGCACTTAACTATAACTCTCCCTTCTTTCCAGCTACTGGGATACAGATGTTGGTGAGATTGAAAGAAGAACACACCACAGAAGAACGTTATACAAGGGACCCTCTGGCTCCCAGAGGACACCTGCTCTTCTAAGCGGGACCCATCCTACTAAGGGGCCGGGCCTTTATCATCCTGTCTAATCTGTTAAGAAAATTTTAGGATATTCTGTCTCATGTGTGTCAACTGAGTCACCACAGTGAAATATACAAGTATAGGAGGCATGGACCCTTGCCAGGAGGGCTAACACAAACTCAGTAAGAGGGAAATACAAGTGAAACACCAAATGACTCTATTAATACCTAGGAGAGTAACAACTGTGATTCTAAGAAGCAGAAGATGTTTAAGTGCAAAAAAGGCAAAGTAGGAGATAAATTAGAATTAGTCAAGTCTACAAAACGAGGCTTCCTGGGGAAAGAGAAGTTGAAGAGCTAAGTGTTCAACAAAGTTAACAGCGGCTGAAGGAAGAGGGCACCTGGGTAGATGAAATGATACCTGTGAAACTCCAAACCTGAAAGAGGCAAAACATGCAGGAGACCACAAGATTAGCCAAGAAGGAAGAGAGCCTCTGAGGATAGGAATGAAGAAGATAGGGGAGCCTGATGAAGGAGGGTGTTGGCTACTGAAAGGCCAGCTAAAGAGGAGGAAGAAGCAAAGCAAACTGTTTGCAGAACATGGTTCCAATAAAGTGTACATGAAGAGTGGGAGGAGGAGAAGCACAGAAGCATGAAAAGCTGAAGGTCACTGAAGAAACACCAAGAGTTCTAAGTGACCTAGAAGGGAACCAGTGGAGATAATAATGGAGGGGAAAGGACACAGAAAGAAACAAGGAGTGTGACTGATTATAGCAGAGATAAGGGGGCAAAACGGGGTTTAAGCATGACCCCCAGTTACAGTCAAATTATTCAGATCTATTTCTCACTGATTTAACTTTCAAATATTAAAGACAAGTACAAAACAAAATAGGCATTTCCAGGTATTCAGCAGGATGGTTTCCATGAAAAAAATAAAATAAAAATTTCGCCAGGCACGGTGACTCACACCTGTAATGCCAGCAAATTGGGAAGCTGGCGGCGGGTGGATTGCTTGAGACCAGGAGTTCGAGACCAGCCTGACCAACACGGTGAAACCCCATTTCTACTAAAAATACAAAAATTAGCCAGGTGTGGTGGTGCATTCCTGTAATCCCAACTACTTGGAAGGCTGAGGCAGGAGAATCGCTTGAACCCGAAAGACAGAGACTACAGGTATCCGAGATTACGCCACTGTACTC
Organism: Mandrillus leucophaeus; assembly: GCF_000951045.1. NCBI lineage: Eukaryota > Metazoa > Chordata > Mammalia > Primates > Cercopithecidae > Mandrillus > Mandrillus leucophaeus. Next base: position 11,966,167 of record NW_012102031.1, read on the forward strand.
CAGCCTGGGTAACAGAGTAAGACATTGTCTCACACACACACACACAAAATCCTGGAGTTTAATGCATTTGTTCCTTTCCAGCTCAATGAGAGCCCATTAAGCTAAAGTTTAACTTTAGCCACAGTTTGAGAAAACCTTACTGTCTTCTTGAGAACGGAATATAGATAAAAAAGAATGGAGTAGGAAAAAGTGAGTTTGGGTGAAAATTTTTTTTTCAGTTGTCAGAGACACCTAAGAGAAAACAAAATAACATAACTCTTTGTAACCAAGAGAGGATATTCGTATCCAAGAGAGCTAAGAGAAGAAAGAATGAACAAGAATGAGGGACATCCAACTTAGGGAAGAAAGCAGGTGGCAATGCATAGTTCCTCTCAAGTAGAAACAAAGAGCCAGATGCGGTGGCTCACACCTATAATCCCAGCCCTTTGGGAGGTTGAGGTGGGCAGATTGCTTGTGTCCAGGAGTTCAAGACCAGCCCAGGCAACATGGTGAAACCCTGTCTCTACTAAAAATACAAAAAACTAGCCAGACATGGTGGCACATGCCTGTAGTACCAGCTACTTGGGAGGCTGAAGTGGCAGCATCTCCTGAGCCCCGAAGGTTGAGGCTGCAGTGAGCTGAGATCGCACCACTGCACTCCAGCATGGGCAACTAGAGAGTGACCCTGTCTCGGAAAAAAAAAAAAAGCTGAAACAAACAAACAAAAAAGCCCTCAGGTTTATAAAGCTAATTAGTTACAAAGCCTATTCCCAAGTGCATCTTCAAGGATCTTTACAAGAAGCCCTGGGATGGCCAAAGTGGGCATGGTTATCCCATCTTACTGGTGGAGTAACACAGGCACCTGACCAAGGACACATGGGTGACCAACACTGAAGACCAGGGCTACGAGTTCCTAGTCCAAGGCTCTCTCTTAAGCAACAAACTTACCCACAGGAAAAGTGTGCATCCAGCGCCTTCTGTTGGACGTAAGCTTCATGGGCATTCGAGAGGGAGCGAAGGGGTTAATCAGTGCTCTCTGGGGTGTGTATCCACCAGGTCGAACATGCAGCATGGATTCTGCACTGCCAACGTGGAACCTCCCTGGTGCACTGGAGTCTCGCTGTGGTGGCTCCATCATGTTCTCCAGGACATCTGCCAGTTATCATGGAGTTGAGTCACGAAGAAAAAGCACAGAACCACAGTGAAACCAGACCTAGGTAGACTGATAAGCCAAGGCTGACAAGAATCTTGGGCATCATAAATGTCAGGGAGTGAGAGAAATTAGTAAAATTGTCAAACTATAAAGAAATGAAGTACGTTTCCATTTGTTTGCTTTTAAATACTTGGGAGAAGGGAGTTTTGGTTCTAAATTACTGGCACAATGAAGTCACAACCAAATCTGATGGGAAGGACACTGCCTAGAGATCCTGAACTTTGAGCTGGAAGCAATGACTGAATGATGGGACTTGAGTTGTCTCCCTTGGGAAAGGAACGAGTATATTCTCTAAGAGGGAGGAACAATAAAAACAGCTATGTGGTAACCAGAAGGGCAGATCTTGGCAGAGCTAGTCAGTATCTTCACTATAAACCCATTTGATTTTCCTACTGGACACAAGACTATAGTTCCCAGCCTCTTTGCAATAAAGTCAAATGACTTAGTTCCGGCCAGCAGACCACAGGTAGAAATGATATGCTTCAAATCCAGGCCTGGGCCACAATTATCTCCACGAATGATGTGCATTCTTTTTCCCTTTGTGGAAACCTAGGTTCATAATCATGGCATCCCAGGACGGAAGGAACCTGAGTTCCTGAATGACTGAGTGGATCAACAGACCCTCCATTGACTTAGTGGGCTGGGACATGAGTAAGCAATCAAATGGTATTATGCTAAAAAAAAATTACTGAGAAAAAAAGAATGAAGAAATGGACGCCTCCAGCCTTGACCAGGCAAGGAGATGGTATGATATTTAGACTCCACCCGTCTGGCGCAATGGCAGACAGGTCCCATTATGGAGACAGAGACAGCATGCCTGAGTGGATCAAAGAACTGAAATCCACAACCAACTCTTCTTGTGTGCATCCCATATTCACTAAGCAATCACCTAGATGAAAAAGTGGGTCCAGCAGATGCAAACTCCAAGGAATTTGTCTTGGCCATCATTATCTACCCAGTGCCTAGCACAGAACCTCATACATTGTAATACTGTATTTCATTCCTCAAGTTGCTTTGCAGGAAAGAAGAGAATGTTCAGATTTCCATAAAAGTTTTACTGTTCATTGTAAATTAATGAATTGATGCTCTAACTTACAAAATAAAAAAGAACATAGTCTAGTTAGTTATTAAGGAAATAAAAGAGAAAAACCCAATTAAAAAAAAAAAAAAAAAAGATGAGTACAGGCCAGGTACAGTAGCTTATTCCTGTAATCCCAGCATTTTGGGAGACCAAGGTGGACAGATCACTGGAGCCCAAGAGTTCAAGACCAGCCTGGCAAACAGACTTAGACCGTTCCTACAAAAACTTTAAAAACTAGCCGGGTGTGGTGGTGCACACCTGTGGTTCCAGCTATTTGGGAGACTGAAGTGGGAAGATCACGTGAGCCCAGGAGGTTGAGGCTGTAGTGAGCCAAGACTGTATCACTGCACCCCAGCCTGGGCCACAGAGTGAGAACCTGTCTCAAAACAAACAAACAAAAAAAAGAAACGACCCATGAAACTGCTCAGGCCATCAAGGGTATGCATATACAAAAAGCCACCAAGTATATGAAAGATGTCACTTTGGCCAGGTGCGGTGGCTCACACCTGTAATCCTAGCACTTTGGGAGGCTGAGGTGGGCAGATTATCTGAGGTCAGGAGTTTGAGACCAGCCTGACCAACATGGTGAAACCCCATCTCTACTCAAAAGACAAAATTAGCTGGGTGTGGTGGCACATGTCTGTAATCCCAGCTACCTGGGAGGCTGAGGCAGGAGAAGTGCTTGAACCCGGGAGGTGGAGGGTGCAGTGAGCCAAGATTGTGCCACTGCACTCCAGCCTGGGCAACAAGAGTGAAACTCCATCTCAAAAAAAAAAAAAAAGGAAACGTTGCTTTACAGAAACAATGTGTACCATTTCCACACTACAATGATGGAGATAGTAGGTGGTCCCAGGCCATACAGCATGGTTGCACACGGGGTCAGTGGCCAAAAAACAGTACTGAATGAAGCACAGACTGTGCTTAAAAATGCACAGTCATGCCGAACTGAAGGGTTTAGGTGCAGATTCTCTGGTCATTGAGCATGTCCAGGTGAACAAAGCACCCAAGATGTGCTGCCTGATGTAAAGTGCTCATGGTCAGATTAACCCATACATGAGCTCCTCCTGCCACACCAAGATGATCCTCATGGAAAAGGAACACATTATTCCTAAACCAGAAGAGGACATTGCACAGAAGAAAAAGATATCCCAAGGCCAGGCACGGTGGTTCATGCCTGTAATCCCAGCACTTTGGGAGGCCGAGGTGGGTGTATCACTGGAGGCCAGGAGTTCGAGACCAGCCTGGCCAACATGGCAAAACCCCATCTCTACTAAAAAAAAATAAAAAATTAGCTGGTGTGGTGGCGTGTGCCTGTAATCCCAGCTACTCAGGAGGCTAAGGCAGAACAATCACTTGAACCCAGGAGGCAG
>NW_012102031.1:11969859-11972410 GCF_000951045.1 Mandrillus leucophaeus
TACTAAAAAAAAATAAAAAATTAGCTGGTGTGGTGGCGTGTGCCTGTAATCCCAGCTACTCAGGAGGCTAAGGCAGAACAATCACTTGAACCCAGGAGGCAGAGGTTGCAGTGAGCCGAGATCATGCCACTGCACCCTAGCCTGGGCAACAGAGTGAGACTCGGTCTCAGAAAAAAAGAAAAGAAAAAAAATTGAAGAAACAAAAACTGATAGTATGGGAATAAATTCAGCACAAAATAAATGCAAATAAAAGTTAAAAAAAAAAACCGGTAAGTGAAAAACTTTTTTTTTTTTTTTTTTTTTTTTTGAGATGGAATCTCCCTCTGTCACCCAGGCTGGAGTGCAGTGGTGCAATCTCGGCTCACTGCAACCTACACCTCCCAAGTTCAAGTGATTCTCCTGCCTCAGCCTCCTGAGTACCTGGGATTACAGGCACCTGCCACCATGCCTAGCTAATTTCTGTATTTTGAGTAGAGACAGTGTTTCACCATGTTGATCAGGCTGGTCTCAAACTTCTGACCTCAAGTGATTCATCCGCCTTGGCCTCCCAAAGTGCTGGAATTACAGGTGTGCGTCACTGCACTGGATCAGTAAGTGAGAAACTAAAATGCAACATAAGACAGAGGTTGTTTTATGTATGGCATAAATGGAAATGATAAGGAAATAAACCCTTTTGACTCTAGGCCTAAGAAAAGCTTTCTATTAATATATGGAAAGGTATACAGTTAAATGATGGATGAAGAAAGGCTAAACAAAAAATAGTATAATAGAGGCAAGGTGCAGTAACATTGGCTCATGCCTGTAATCTCAGCATTTTAGGAGGCCAATGGGTGGATCCCTTGAGCCCAGGAGTTCAAGACCAGCCTGGGAATGGTGAAACCCCATCTCTACAAAAAAATGTAATAATCAGCTGGGTGTGGTGGCATGCCTATAGTCCCAGTTACTTGGGAGGCTGAGGAGGGAGGATCGATTAAGTTCTGGAGTTCAAGGCCACACTGAGGTGAGCTGTGATTGCACCACTGCACTGTAGCCTGGGTGTTCTGTCACCAAAAAAAAACGTATAATATACACATAGTTTACAGCTAAAGTGATTTGTACCTACTGCACTGGCAAAGAAATAATTAAGATGTGGGATTTACACCCCACCTCTGACCAACCCTCCCAACTCCAGTCACCCACTATATTAAGAAAGATGTCCCTGGCTCGGTCTGTGCTTCAGCACTCTTACCTCGAGTGCTGGTGTATCCCAAGGAGCTGCTGACTTCATACTGGTGCAGGTGGGGGTGTGGGATCATCAGGATGTTGGCGCTCTTGCCCAGGGAGCTGTCATCAGAAGCCTGGCTCCTCACTTCCTCAGTGGGTAGTGTGCGACTTGGTAGGGAAGGGCTGGATGAAACATCACAGGAGCTGGCACTCTTTCGACTGTGATTCTCTCGCTCTCGCACAGACCTGCCAGGCAAGAGACAAAAAGTTACCATCAAGCGAGGGATGCGGCCCTACCTCAAGTTAAAACTCTAAAACCCATCACCAGCCCAAGCCACATGGGAACCCAATAACAAAAATCCCCAGTGTGATCTACAAGCAGGAAACCTATATGTGGTACTTTACCCTTAACAGCTTGAGATGTTATATAAGAGAGGGGAGAAATGACAGACATTATGCGGCCAAAGTTCTAGGATCATAGTTGTAAAGAAAGGACTGCTCCAGGCCGACCCCACCTGATCCCACTGATTAATCTCACATCACTAAAAACAGAATGAGAAGAGAGATAGGATGTGATGTGGGAGAAAGTACACAGTGCCTGAGAAGTGTTCTCACCCTCAAATTTGAATCTAAATCTAATCAAGCTTCCAGAGATAATTGCCACTTTACAGGGAATTTGCAGAATAGAGGAAAACTTAAACATTACAAGGCAACAATCAGCCAAATGTAGAAAGCAAGGCATTCTACTGTCACACACACACACAAAAGACATTATAACCAAATGCAAAAAGTGGATCTTGTTTAGGTCCCATTTCAAACTAACTGCAAAAGCACAGTTTTGAGCCAATTCAGAAAACTGAGCATGCACTGGCTATTAGAGGGCATTTAGGGATTAATTTTGTTACCAATGATAATGGTACTGCGATATTTTGTTTTTTTTTAATTCTTATTTGTTGAAATGTATACTAATCAGCTTTGTGCCAGACTGGGTGACACTAAATAAATAAATAACATGTAAAAAAAGAAAGAAACTTACGCTGAAGTACGCACTATTGAAAAAAAAATACAGGCTGCCTCGGATTTGTTTGTTTGTTTTTGTGAGATGGAGTCTCACTCTGTCACCCAGATTGGAGTGCAGTGGCGCAATGTCAGCTCACTGAAGCCTCCACCTCCTGGGTTCAAGCGATATTCCTGCCTCAGCCTCCCAAGCAGCTGGGATTATAGGTGCCCGCCACCACACCTGGGTAATTTTTTTGTATATTTAGTAGAGACTGGGTTTCACCATGTTGGCCAGGCTGGTCTCAAACTCCTGACCTCAAGTGATCCACCTGCCTTGGCCTCCCAAAGT
>NW_012102031.1:11972460-11978408 GCF_000951045.1 Mandrillus leucophaeus
ACTACAGCCTGGGTGACAGAACGAGATCCTGTCTCAAAAAAACCAACTACCATATGCCCAAAACACCACAGAGCACACTTTTTTTTTTTTTTTTTTTTGAGACAGAGTCTCACTCTGTCATCTGTCACCCAGGCTGGACTGCAGTGGTGCGATCTCAGCTCACTGCAACCTCCACCTCCTGGGTTCAAGCGATATTCCTGCCTCAGCCTCCCAAGCAGCTGGGATTATAGGTGCCCGCCACCACACCTGGGTAATTTTTTTGTATATTTAGTAGAGACTGGGTTTCACCATGTTGGCCAGGCTGGTCTCAAACTCCTGACCTCAAGTGATCCACCTGCCTTGGCCTCCCAAAGTGCTGGGATTACAGGCGTGAGCCCTGCCAATCCTGGGATTTGTTTTTAAAATACTCCATCCAAAATTTAAATGTGGGAGAGGTGATGAAACAAGACTGACAACATGGTGATAACTGTTCATAATAGTAGTCTCTATTTGAGCATGTCTGAACATTTCCTAATAAGAGTTTATATATATCATATTTATATATTATATATATTCACACACACAATATATATATATCCTCATTAAAACATAAAATTCCCTAAGGGGAAAACCTCTAAAAGCAACAGGAAGAAGGATCAAAAGGAGAAAAGCCCTATAGAGATGCAAAAGCTCAGAACGAAAGAGTAAGCCCACCAACAGGGCTGCCCTTGTGGCATCAGAGCTACTCCCTTTCCTCCTGCAAGGATTTTTTAGTAAGAGCTTAAACGGAGCCTGAAAACACATTCAAAGTGCTGACTACATGTTTGTTCTTTCCACAGTAAATATTTAAACACCAGTATATGCTTAGCCATGTGTAAAGGTAGAGCACCAATTAAGACACAATTTGTGCCTTCAGAGACCACACAACCTGGGTACCACAAGGTCTTGTCATCTTTGATTAGACAAAAGAAAACCAATTTTGAACTATGAGAGCATTTTTAAAGACTACAAAGAAAAGCCCCTCAGTAGCTCTTACTGAGCCCTTAAGCAGCATCCACACACAGGAGAGAGGCTGCTGACAGCACTTAATTCTGAGCTCTAAGCATTCTTGGGTAGGACTGGATGAGGGAAGAGGACAGAAAACAATCATGTGGTCACTCTAAGTTCATTTGCCACAAAATTAAGAGACATAATATTATTCCACTCAGTTGTGCTTAAAGCTACAGAATTAAGAAATCTGGCCGGGCGCAGTCATTCATGCCTGTAATCCCAGCACTTTTGGAGGCCGAGGTGGGTGGATCACCTGGGGTCGGGAGCTTGAGACCGGCCTGACCAACATGGAGAAACCCCGTCTCTACTAAAGATACAAAATTAGCCAGGCATGATGGCGCATGCCTGTAATCCCAGCTACTCAAGAGGCTGAGGCACGAGAATCGCTTGAATCCAGGAGGCGGAGGTTGTGGTGAGCCGAGATCACGCCATCGCACTCCAGCCTGGGCAACAAGAGCAAAACTCCATCTCAAAAAAAAAAAAAAAAAGAAATTTGGAAAATTGGTTGGGCGCAGTGGCTCACGCCTGTAATCCCAGCACTTTGGGAAGCAAAGGCGGGCGGATCACAAGGTCAGGAGATTGAGAGCATCCTAGCTAATACGGTGAAATCCGGGCTCTACTAAAAATACAAAAAATTAGCCGGGCGTGGTGGTGGGTGCCTGTAGTTCCAGCTAGTCAGCAGGCTGAGGCAGGAGAAAGGATTGAACCCGGGAGGTGGAGCTTGCAGTGAGCCGAGATCGCGCCACTGCACTCCAGTCTGGGTGACAGAGCAAGACTCCTTCTCAAAAAAAAAAGAAAAAAGAAATCTGGAAAATTGATTCACAGTATTTGGTACACAGGGAAAGAAATAGAAGCTAGAGTTGTTTCACACATTCATGAAAAAAGAAAGTCGACATAAATAATATAAACATAAGCATAAAATCCAAGATGAGGCCAGGTGCGCTGGCTCAGTCTGTAATCCCAGCGCTTTGGGAGGCCAAGGCGGGTGGACCACTTGAAGTCAGGAGTTTGAGACCAGCCTGGCCAACATATTGAAACCCCGTCTCTACTAAAAAATATAAAAATTAGCCGAGTGTGGTGGTGCATGCCTGTAGTCCCAGTTACTTGGGAGGCTGAGGCATAGGAATCGCTTGAACCCAGGAGGCAGAGGCTGCAGTGAGAAGAGATTGCACCACTGCACTCCAGCCTGGCAGACAGAGCAAAACGCCATTTCAAAACAAAAACAAAAACAACAACAAAAATCCCCCAAGACTATAAAATATTAGAAGAAAATATGAAATATTCACCTGTAACTCTGGGGTAGAGAATGTTTTCTTACACAAGACCCAGAAATGAATAGATTAGTATATCTAACTATATCACAATTAAAAACTACCACATGGCTGAGTGCAGTGGCTCATGCCTATAATCTCAGCACTTTGGGAGACTAAGGCAGGAAGATGGCTTCAACCAGGAGTTTGAGACCAGCTGGCAATATGTAAGACCTCATCTCCACAAAAAATTAAAAAACTAGCTGGACATGATGGTGCATGCCTGTAGTCTCAGCTACTTGGGAGGCCAGAGGCAAGAGGATCCAGGAGGCAGAGGTTACAGTGAGCCATGATCGTGACACTGCACTACAGCCTGGGTGACAGAACGAGATCCTGTCTCAAAAAAACCAACTACCATATGCCCAAAACACCACAGAGCACACTTTTTTTTTTTTTTTTTTTTGAGACAGAGTCTTACTCTGTGGCCCATGCTGGAGGGCAGTGGTGTGATCTCAGCTTACTGTAAGCTCCGCCTCCGGGGCTCACGCCATTCTCCTGCCTCGGCCTCCCGAGTAGCTGGGACTACAGGCGCCTGCCACCATGCCCGGCTAATTTTTTTGTATTTTTAGTAGAGACAGGGTTTCACCATGTTAGCCAGGATGGTCTCAATCTCCTGATCTCGTGACCTGCCCACCTCGGCCTCAGGCAGCAAATTTTTAAAAGCAGGACTTAAAGAAAGAAAAGTTCTTGCCCACTCAGAATAATAAACTTAAAAGAAACGCTGTGCCCAAGGATAGTGCCAGCCCAATGAGAGGAAGATTGTGGAATTTGTGAATTGTTTCCCTTGGCTCAGAAGACCATAAGAACCAGCCAGGCACGGTGGCTCACACCTATAATTCCAGCACTTTGGGAGGCCGAGGCAGGAGGATCACTTGGGGCCAGAAGTTCAAGACCAGTCTGGCCAACATGGCAAAACCCCATCTCTACAAAAAATATAATTATTAGCCGGGCGTGGTGGCGCGTGCCTTTAATCCCACCTACTCAGGAAGCTGAGGCAGGAAAATTGCTTGAACCCAGGAGGCAGAAGTTGCAGTGAGCCGAGATTGTGTCATTGCACTCCAGCCTGGGCGACACAGTGAGACTCCATCTCAAAAAACAAAACGAGATGGGCACAGTGGCTCATGCCTGTAATCCTAGCACTTTGGGAAGTCGAGGCAGGCAGATCACCTGAGGTCGGGAGTTCGAGACCAGCCTGACCAACATGGAAAAACTCCATCTCTACTAAAAATACAAAATTAGCCAGACATGATGGCGCACGCCTGTTATCCCAGCAACTTGGGAGGCTGAGGCAGGAGAATCGCTTGAACTCGGGAGGTGGAGGTTGCGGTGAGCCGAGATCGCACCATTACACTCAAGTCTGGGCAATAAGAGCGAAACTCCATCTCAAAAAAACAAAACAAAACAAACAAAAAACCCAAAATGAAACAAAACAAAACAAGAAAAGATTTTCAAGGTTGCTCTCTTAGAGGCCACTACTGAACTTCAGGTTTTCCTACACAATTTTTACATGCACCCCCAAGTGAATCTGGCAGAAAACCTGCAGGTGGCGAGGCACTGGGCCCGGGATGGGCCGGGCAGCCTGAACACTTGAGCGTCATAGGCATCATAATCTACTTGGATGGGAAGGGCGTTCTCAGATTCTTTTGGACTCCCGAGAGCTGAAATACACAAATAACATAAATTGTTATCAAAAACATTTCAAACAGATGCCTGAGAGCTGAAATACACAAATAATATAAATTGTCATCCAAATACATTTCAAACAGATGCCTTCAGATAATCTTCACCAGAATCTGCAAGGTACAGGTGATCACCCTCTCCATGAAAAAATGGGGTAACAACCTATTCATCAAGTTGAGACTAAATGACGTATATGTCAAAGCAATATAGAACTGTATAGCACTAAATAAAGGTAAGGTGTGGATAGCATTTCATCCTTTTGTGACCCTTCTTAAAATAAATCATCTTAATATGTTTCGTAGTTTAAAACTTTCTACCTGATCCCTACAAATGGCCGATGGAAAAGAAAAACAAGTTTTTTTCATTTTGCAGATGACAGGAAAAAATATAAGGTCATTAAGGGATCCTGCAAACATGACACAAAGGGAACTCAGGTCTCCTGACTTTTCCACAGATTTTTTATGGGACTTCACATAGTTTTGTTGTCATGGGTAAGCTGATGCTCTTTTTTTTTGAAACGGACTCTTGCTCTGTCGCCCAGGCTGGAGTGCAATGGTGTGATCTCGGCTCACTGCAACCTCTGCCTCCTGGGTTCAAGCAATTCTCCTGCCTCAGCCTCCTGAGTAGCTGGAATTACAGGTACCCGCCATCATGCCCGGCTAATTTTTTTGTATTTTTGTAGAGACAGGGTTTCACCATGTTGGCAAGGCTGGTCTTGAACTCCTGACCTCAGGTGATCCACCCACCTTGGCCCCCCAAAGTGCTGGGATTACAGGCGTGAGCCACCACACCCGGCCAGCTGACTCTTTTTTTAAAAGCAAGGAAAAAAATCTCAAAAAATACTCACATGTATCACGGCCATTTTTTGCTTTCTCAGAGGCAGGCTGAAAAATTAAATAGATAATTAATCACTCCTTCCTTTGCTAGAAAAGAACTTATCACAAGGCACAGTGTGTATGTGCTGCTCCCAGGGTAGAGAGCCTGTAACTGATGGAAAGGCAGGAGCTAACATCTGACACCTACCTACCACGGTCCTTTATTCTCACATCACATCTTGCTGACTCTCACAACCCTGTCCAGTGAGGGAATGGACTCCTCCTTACAAGTGGGGATATTCAATTGCAGAGAGAATGAGGGACTTTACCCAAAGCCACATATTCAGCAGGTGGCAGAGCCAAAATTCAAGCCCAGATCTTTAGATTCTTGGTCAATCCACTGTTGTGCTTGTGCCACCACAGCTAGGTCCCACCTGACCCAAACGCTGCATGCTTCCCCCTTCACTACAGTGCTGTCATCTGTCTGCCTGCACCTACCAGAGCTGAGCACTCTGTAGATCACCCAATTTGCCAAAATCAAGTACAAGGGTAGAGGAAAAAACTAATAAAGCTATCACTTTTTACATTTTCTTAAAAATCTTTTTCAGATTAAATAAATAAAGGCCAGGCACAGTGGCTCACGCCTATAATCCCAGCACCTTGGGAGTCCAAGGCGGGAGGACTGCTTGAGCCCAGGAGTTTGAGACTAGCCTGAGCAACATAGTGAGACCCCATCTCTATTTATGTAATTTTTTTTGGTAATCTTTCAGGACCCTGAAACCTTTCGCAACAATATTAACTCTTGCTTCTTTAAAATAATCATGGTACCCGGGTACAATGGCTCATGCCTGTAATCCCAGCACTTTGGGAAGCCGAGGCAGGCAGAACACCTGAGGTTGTCAGGAGTACCAGCTTGGCCAACATGGTGAAACCCCGTCTCTACTAAAAATACAAAAATTAGCTGGGTGCAGTGGCTCACACCTGTAATCCCAGCACTTTTGAAGGCCAAGATGGGTGGATCACCTGAGGTCAGGAGTTCAAGACCAATCTGGCCAACATGGTGAAACCTCTTCTCTACTAAAAACGCAAAGAAATTAGCTGGGCACAGTGGTGG
>NW_012102031.1:11981543-11982333 GCF_000951045.1 Mandrillus leucophaeus
TAATGCAATCTACCTTCTTGACTGGGCAGAATGGCTCATGTCTGTAATCCCAACACTTTGGGAGGCTGAAACAGGAGGATTGCTTGAGTCCAGGAGCTCAAGATAAGACTGGACCACATAGTAAGAACCCGTCTTAACAAAAATTAAAACCTACCTTCTTTCCTGCCAGTTTTATTCGTGGGGTGAAACTATTACAAAAGAGCTGGCTTTTGGATGTGTAGAAACTGTAAAAGAAACAGAGTCATTAATCTAAATCCCCTTTATTTTAAAAACTTAAAACACAGTTAAAATACTAGGCATGGATCAGCCCTCCTGAAATGGGCTTTGTTCTCAGCTTCACTGATCTTCCCAATTTTAACTTCTTTTGCAAGAAGTCACTACAAAACATTAGTTATATTTTGTTTTTTGGTAGAGACAGTCTGGCTACGTTGATCACAATGGTTTCAAACTCCTGGCCTCAAGCGTTCCTCCCACCTCAGCATCCCAAAGTACTGGGATTACAGGCATGAGCCACCATGCCCGGCCTGAAATTGCTACTTTTGTAGGTCAAAAACAGTATAATATCATGATATCAAATAGTATAAATTAATAGCTGCAGCTTTGCCATGAACTTGCTGTTCAAGACCAGGTTGGCCAACACGGTGAAACCCTGTTTCTACTAAAAATACAAAAATTAGCTGGGTGTGGTGGCAGGCACCTGTAATCCCAGCTACTCAGGAGGCTGAGGCAAGAGAATTGCTTGAACCCGGATGGTGGAGGTTGCAGTGAGCCAAGATCGTGCCACTGCACT
>NW_012102031.1:11985138-11986901 GCF_000951045.1 Mandrillus leucophaeus
TTGAACCCAGGAGGCAGAGGTTGCAATGAGCCGAGATCCCACCACTACACTGGACATGACAGAGCGAGACTCTGTTTCAAAAAAATAAAATAAAATAATCATGGTGCAGAGAAGTTTTTCCATGTTCTACTTGGCTGAGAATGCTTGTGGTGAAGGCAAGAGAGGCCCTTTCTGGACAGAATCCCATCTCCTAGCATTTCACTATCTGACATGGCTTATGCTAGGAGTCCTCAGCTTGCTCCAAATTAGTATTTCCCCTATTAGAAGAGTAACATTAACAGCCCTCCCCGCTAAAAAAAGAAAAGGGAAGAAGTGGCCCTGACACACAGCCAGAAATGGAGCAACCCTCAGTGAATTCAGCTCTACTGGAAAGGGCAGAGGGGTGAAAGCACTCGGGTGTGGGGACTGCAAACATAACAGCCTGCTTTTCTTCTCACAGTACATCAAAACCACTTGTTCGAGTTCTGGCCGGGTGCAGTGGCTCACGCCTATAATCCCAGCACTTTGGGAGGCTGAGGTGGGCTGGTCACTTGAAATTAAGAGTTTGAGACAAACTTGGCCAACATGTGAAACCCTGTCTCCACTAAAAATACAAAAATTAGGCCGGGTGTGGTGGCAGGTGCCTGTAATCCCAGCTACTCGGGAGGCTAGGGCACGAGAATTGCTTGAACCTGGGAGGCAGAGGTTGCAGTGAGCCGAGATCACATCACTGCACTCCAGCTTGGGAGACAGAGCAAGATTCCATCTCAAAAAAACAAACAACAACAACAACAAAAAACACTTGTTCAAGTTCTTTAAAACTGCATTTTTATCAGTTGCAAATATATTCCATCAAGTGGATATTTCATAGTTCAGCCATTGCTCTATTGTTTTCAACTTCTATTATGAATAAAACTAAACCCAGAGGTATTTGCATATAATCACTTCAATTCTTTCCTGACACCACATGCCCCAAAATGGAAGTGCCTGGTCAAATAGCATAAACATTTCCTCTCAATATACAAGGCTGAAATGCTTTGCAAAAGTAACATACACCAACCAGGTACTCCAGTGTCAATTTCACCACACTTTTTGTAGCATGTGGTATAATTATTAATGTATTTTAAATGTGGTATAATTTTTAATATATTTTAAGTGTGGTATAATTATTAATATATTTTAAACCTCTTTGGAAAGAAGAAAACAAGAACTCCCATTCTTGCTACAATTTTCATTTATTTTCTTGGTTTGTTTGTTTCTAGAGACAAGATCTCAGTCACCTAGGTTAGTGTGCGATGCTACAATTATAGCTCACCACAGCATTGGATTCCTGGGCTCGGGAAATCTTCCCATTTTAGCCTCCCAAGTAGCTGGGACTTACAGGTATGTGCCACCCTACCTGGCTAATTCTTTTTTAGTTTTTGTAGAAATGGGGTCTCACTATATTTGTTGCCCAGATTGGTCTCAAACTCCTGGCTTCAAACAATCCTCCTTCCTCAGCCACACAAAGCACTGGGGTTATAGGCAAGAGCCTCTGCACTCAGCCAGAATTTTCACTTCTTTATACTAAGATCTGACCTTTTGGCCGGGCACGGTGGCTCAAGCCTGTAATCCAGCACTTTGGGAGGCCAAGACGGGCGGATCATGAGGTCAGCAGATAGAGACCATCCTGGCTAACACGGTGAAACCCCGTCTCTACTGAAAAATAGAAAAAAACTAGCCGGGCGAGGTGGCAGGCGCCTGTAGTTCCAGCTACTCGGGAGGCTGAGGCAGGAGAATGGCGT
>NW_012102031.1:11988346-11991447 GCF_000951045.1 Mandrillus leucophaeus
ACCTGTAATCCCAGCTACTCAGGAGGCTGAGGCAAGAGAATTGCTTGAACCCGGATGGTGGAGGTTGCAGTGAGCCAAGATCGTGCCACTGCACTCCAGCCTGGGCGACAGAGCGAGACTCCATCTTAAAAAAAGAAAGAAAGAAAGACAACCCAGAGAAAGAGAGAATGCTCTGGAAGCACTGAAGAAAAAGTGGCTATTAGTTATCAGGGCAGCACAGAAGTAATTCACAGAAGAGAGATGCTGGAGTTGGATCTTGGAAGAAAATAGGCATTTTCAAGAGAAGGGTAGATGGAATAAGATTAGTGTCATAGTTCAAAAAGATGAGGCACTGGCACTAGCAGAGGGATGAGAAAAGCCATCCCTGAGCTGGAACCAGCAGGAACACTGAAGTCTTGTCCCATAAAGAGGCGCGGGGACTTATCTAGAGCTGAAGGAAGTCAGGCACAAATGTTGGTCTTCTACGGTCTGTGGGAGTTGGGAATAGAAGGACTTGGGAACAGCAGTGGAAGTCAGTCAGTCCTTAAAATTTTGTTTTTATTCTTTTTCACCATAGACTGTCCATATGATACTGCTACTGCTTTGTGTGTAGAGAACTTTGAGCAAATGTTAGAACTTGGTTTCCACATTTTCTTGACAAAAAGTTTAGTGCTATAATAAGAACCTAACAAATTTAAAGAAAAATGGCAAGAAAGCTGTCAAAACTCTCATCACCTACTATTGATTGAGATCACACCCACCTGTGGTTTATCCAGTGAGGGATATTATAGTCATCGCCCAGACGAGAATCCCGGGGAGCACTCCGATTATGGAGCTGCAAGGGGAAAAATGAGAGCACAGATAAGCTACAGAACAAGTAGGATGTGGAACTGCTCTAACTTTTCTGTTTTTGGGGTTTTAAAAAAAATTTTTTAGGGCCAGGCATGGTGGCTCAAGCCTGTAATCCCAGCACTTCGGGAGGCCAAGGTGGGCAGATCACCTGAGGTCAGGTGTTCGAGACCAGCCTGGCCAACATGGTGAAATCCCGTTTCTACTAAAAATACAAAAATTAGCCAGGCGTGGTGGCAGGTGCCTGTAATCACAGCTACTCAGGAGGCTGAGGCAGGAGAATTGCTTGAACCCGGGAGGCAGAGGTTGCAGTGAGCCGAGATCGCGCCATTGCACTCCAGCCTGGGGGACAAGAACAAGATTCCGTCTCAAAAATTTTTTTTTAGAGATAGAGTCTTGCTTTGCTGACCGGGCTGGAGTGCAACAGTTATTCATAGTTATTCATAACAAACTATACCCAAACTCCTAGGCTCAAGGGATCTTCCCACTTCAGCCTCTCGAATAAGTGGGACTATAAGCGCATGCCACAGCGCCTGAATTGTTTCTCTTTCTAACTATACTCAAACTGGCCTTTAGTAAGCAAATCCAAAATCTAATTACCTTGAACAATGGGACAGCATGTAACGGTTGCTCTCCCATACATACCAAGTCCACACCAATTCCTAAAAAAATAAAAGACAAAAAGAGTTGTGGGGAGGGAATGGCAGAGACAAGCATCCCTATCTATAAATCATGTTATTTAACTGCGTATTAGGCAAAGCTAACTTACCATTGTATGATTTATAACCTCATAGTGCTGCCTATGCAGCAAAGAAGTAAATACACTTTTTGAGACAGTCTCACTCTGTTACCCAGGCTGACGTGCAGTGGTCAGAGATCACAGCTCTCTGCAACCTCTGCCTCCTGGGTTCAAGCAATTCTACTGCCTCAGCATCCCAACTCCATCTTGTTGATGAAACAAATCAAATTGTGGGGTGTGGGGCTGAGTTGGGGATACGAGGCACATCATGGAGGACTGGACTAGATTATCTGATAGTGCATCTGAAAACAGGCTGACAGCACATGGGTCCCTTGAAATCATCCCTCCAGGAAAGCTTCTCTAGTGCCAAATATATTTGGGAAACTCAGAGTACCCTGATACACCCTTTAGAGAAAAACAACCTACACTAACATATTAAAAACGGAGGAAGACCTGTCATTATGGAACCTGCTTATCTTTGCATGACCCAGCATTTTCCAAACTGATTTGACCATGAATCTTTAGCACCTGACGCCTATTGACATCCACAGATGTTGTGACACACAGAATACTACACAGAGCTCCTTACACTCTAAGAAGTTAGTGAAGCTCACAGTTCTAAGGGAAAATCAGGCTAGGAACATGTGGAGACAGGGCACAAACCAGAGAGTATTACCATTATCTATCATCCGCTGCTTGGTCAAGATCATGAGTAGGCGGTCCACCTCAAAGACACCCACCCCGGGCGTGATCACCACTGACATCTGCCCCGTTCGGTCAAAGTTGCGGTTGATGTAATGCTTATCAAACACTAGAAATAAAACAAAAATTCCACAATAATGATGTTACAGTTTTTCAGAACCCCGTCACAAACAAGCATCTCTACACTCTCAGAGCATTCTGCCCATATTTTTATTTTATTTTATTTTATTTTGAGACAGAGTCTTGCTCTGTCACCAGGCTGGAGTGCAGTGGCGTGATCTGGGCTTACTGCAACCTCCGCCTCCCAGGTTCAAGCAATTCTCCTGCCTCAGCCTCCTGAGTAGCTGGGACTACAGGTGCATGCCACCACACCTGGCTCATTTTTTGTATTTTTAGTAGAGACGGGGTTCCACCATGTTGGCCAGGATGGTCTCGAACTCCTGACCTCAAGTGGTTCGCCCACCTCGGCCTCCCAAAGTGCTGGGATTACAGGCGTGAGCCACTGCACCCGGGCCATATTTTTATTATAGCAACTGCCACATTCTAGTTAAATGTATACACATCTATCTTTTCTATATTAAGAACTACTTGACCACGGAATAAGTCTCTGTCACCTTTGTTAATACACCTCATTGATGCCTAATACTTGCCCTGTGCAGCCTTAAATGCTCAAATTTCATGCTGTTAGGGATGTGGCTCATGCCTGTAATCCCAGCACTTTGGGAGGCCGAGGCAGGTGGATCACTTGAAATCAGGAGTTTGAGACCAGGCTGGCCAACATGGTGAAACTCCATCTCTACCAAAAAATACAAAAATTAGCCAGGCATGGTGG
>NW_012102031.1:11991682-11993997 GCF_000951045.1 Mandrillus leucophaeus
ACTATATAATTAGATTATATTAGATAGTATTAATTTAAGACACTATTTAAAAGAGTAGACCAAAATCTTGGGATGATTTTGTAAATCTGGCAAGTCACTTTTTATTTCTAGCTTCTGTGATTCTTACTATGAAAAATCAGTGATATTCCAATATGACAAGAAGATTTACTAATAGAAGACCTCATGCTCTAGAATTCCCCCAGCACCTGTGTACAGACAGGTGTGAAGATGATATACAGGTGATGTGAATGTACATCATCACTTCCACCTCTGGCCAGTGACAGATGGACACCTAACTGGAGCTGGGCAGATCAGATTCTCTCTACCAGGAATGTGAATTCTGAACACAGAGCAGAGACAGGGTTGCTGGAAGCTGAAATATGGCTCTCATAATTCCTGCTGCTATGGTTCCCAGAGCCACTAAGGTTCTTCAACATGGTGTTTGAGCCTTTCCTGGCTGCTCCACTTAAGCCTCTGTACTCTTCCAGTAAATTTCCCTTTTTGTTTAAACTAAATCAATACATTTCTGTTATTTGCAAACAATATATTTCAGCTAACACATAAATGCCGGGATAATCATACCACACTGCTAACAATGGTTCCCCTTAAAGAAGAGGACGCTGGGGGTCAGGAGGAGCGTGTCGTTTTTTACTTGATACACCTCTCCATATTCGAATTTTATTTTATTTTATTTTATTTTATTTATTTGAGACAGTCTTAACTCCATCACCCAGGCTGGAATGCAGTGGCATGATCTCAGCTCACTTCAACCTCCGCCTCCCAGGTTTAAGTGATTTTCCTGCTTCAGCCTCCCAAGTAGCTGGTATGGCAGGCATGCACCACCATGCCTGGCAAGTTTTTTATGTATTTTTAGTAAAGATGGGTTTTTGCCATGTTGGCTAGGCTGGTCTTGAGCTCCTGACCTCAGGTGATCCCCTGCCTCAGCCTCCCAAAGTGCTGGTATTACAGGTGTCAGCCATTGCAGCAGGCCTATTTATTTAAAAAAAAAAAAAATTTTTTTTTTTTTGAGATAGTGTCTTTTTCACCCAGGCTGGAGTGCAGTGGCGTGATCTCTGCTCACCACAACCTCCACCTCCCAGGTTCAAGTGATTCTCCTGTCTCAGCCTCCTGAATAGCTGAGATTACAGGCGTGTGCCACCACGCTGGCTAATTTTTGTATTTTTAGTAGAGACAGGGTTTCACCATGTTGCTCAGGCTGGTCTCAAACTCCGGACCTCAAGTGATCTGTCTGCCTTGACCTCCCAAAGTGCTGGGATTATACATGTGAGTCACGGCACCTGGCTGCTTTTGTAATTTTTTTTTTAAGTAGATTTTAATTTTTTTAATTTTTATTTTAAATTTTTATTTTTTAAGTAGATTTTTAAAATATTACCTAGAAGCAGTTGAGGGATGGGGTGGAAAATAATAACACGGTTTGAGTAAGTCAAAGAACCCAAGGAGGATCCTTGTAGTTCCTGACCATGAGAAGCAGATGAGACTACCAAATTAACCGGTCAACAGAAGACCCAAGAGCTAAATGTTGGTCATTACAACCACCCAATGAGAAGCTATTGCTTTAAATTAATTTTGGGGGTAGCTGAATGGAGGCATCATCACCTAGGTCTGGGTCTGCAGGCATTCATAAAGAGACATGCATAGCTGTCAGAGGCCTTTAAACCAGAGCAACTCCATCTTGAATAGGGGCTGGGGACAATGAGGTTCAGACCTGCTAGGCTGCATTCCCAGGAGGTTAGGCATTCTTAGTCACAGGATGTTTACAGTTAAGGGAACAGGTTAATAATGTTTACCCAACAGACTCAGGACTTAACAGACCCAGGAAACGTCCTGATGTCCCAATATTTTTTTTTTTTTTGAGATGGAGTCTCGCTCTGTCGCCCAGGCTGGAGTGCAGTGGTGTGATCTCTCAGCTCACTGCAAGCTCCGCCTCCAGTGTCCACACCATTCTCCTGCCTCAGTCTCTAGAGTAGCTGGGAATAAAGGGGCCTACCACCATGCCTGGTTAATTTTTTGTATTTTTAGTAGAGATGGGCTTTCACCATGTCAGCCAGGATGGTCTCAATCTCCTGACCTCGTGATCCGCCCACCTCGGCCTCCCAAAGTGCTGAGATTACAGGTGTGAGCTACCGTGCCCAGCCCTGATGTCCCAATATCTTAAGAACGAAAGTATTCTTAGTTTAAGAGTAAGTTTTGCGGCCAGGCGCAGTGGCTCACGCCTGTAATCCCAGCACTTTGGGAGGCTGAGGTGGGTGGATCACGAGGTCAAGAGATCGAGACCATCCTGGCCAACATGGTAC
>NW_012102031.1:11994522-12000864 GCF_000951045.1 Mandrillus leucophaeus
AATACCTAATGTAGATGATGGGTTGATGAGTGAAGCAAACCACCATGGCACATGTATACCTATGTAACAAACCTGCATGTTCTGCACATGTATCCCAGAACTTAAAGTATATTAAAAAACAAAACGGCCAGGTGCGGTGGCTCATGCCTATAATCCCAACACTTTGGGAGGCCAAGGTGGGTGGATCACGAAGTCAGGAGATTGAGACCATTCTGGCCAATGTGGTGAAACCCTTTCTCTCCAAAAAATACAAAAATTAGCTGGGTGTGGTGATGTGCACCTGTAGTCCCAGCTACTTGGGAGGCTGAGGCAGAAGAATCACTTGAATCCACGAGTCGGAGGTTGCAGTGGGCCGAGATTGCGTCACTGCACTCCAGCCTGGTGACAGAGCAAGACTCCATCTCAAAAAAAAGTAAGTTTTGCTTTAAAGAAAATAATATAGATTCTTGAGAAAGACAGCAGTTACACAAAGAGGAACAATCCTTTGTCATGAGTGCTTGCAGCAGAGCACCTCTCCCCCATGACTTTTTGCTTTGTTACATATAAACAACCATGGTAACTAAGGAGGACGTGTTCCTCCTCCTGCTTTCGGGAATGCCCTACTCTTTCTATGGAGTAGTCATTCTTTTATTCCTTTTCTTTTTTTTTTTTTTTTTTTAGACGGAGTTTCACTCTTGTCACCCAGGCTGGAGTGTAATGGCACGATCTCGGCTCACTGCAACCTCTGCCTCCTGGGTTCAAGCAATTCTCCTGCTTCAGCCTCCCAAGTAGCTGGGATTACAGGTGTGCACCACCATGCCCAGCTAATTTTTGTATTATTATTAGAGACGAGGTTTCACCATGTTGGCCAGGCTGGTCTCAAACTCCTGAGCTCAGGTGATCCACCCGCCTCAGCCTCCCAAAGTGCTGGGATTATAGGCGTGAGCCACTACACCTGGCCTATTCCTTAATATACTTGCTTTCACTTTATTCTGTGGACTCGCCCCCGGATTCTTTCTTCTGCAAGATCCAAGAACCTTCTCTTAGGGTCTGGATCAGGACACCTTTCCAGTAACACAGCCATGTGGTAGGCAAGATGTTGGCACACTGGCTGGCATCCTTACTCACCATTGAATGACAGATTGATGGCCTCCAGGTAGTTTCCTTGTGCTGAGGTAGAATTGTCTCCTTGAGGAAAGCCCTCTGAAGCAAAATATACAAGAGAAAGAAAAACATCTCAGGAAAGATGAACTCTCTTTTTTTTTTTTTTGAGACAGAGTCTTGCTCTGTTGCCCATGCTGGAGTGCAGTGGTGCGATCTTGGCTCACTGCAATCTCCACCTCCCAGGTTCAAGCGATTCTCTTGCCTCAGCCTCCCGAGTAGCCGGGACTACGAGCATGTGCCACCACGCAAGGCTAATTTTTGTATTTTTAGTAAAAACAGGGTTTTACCATATTGATCAGGCTGGTCTTGAACTCCTGACCTCGTGATCCGCCCACCTTGGCCTCCCAAAGTGCTGGGATCACAGGTGTGAGCCACCACACCCGGCCCAAAGATGAACTCTTAAATAAGTGGTGGCTGAGCATGGTGGCTCGCACCTGTAATCCCAGCACTTTGGGAGGTAGAGGCAGGAAGATCGCTTAAGATGAGGAGTTTGAAACCAGCCTGGTCAACACAGTGAGACTCTGTCTCTACAAAAAATGAAATAATTATCTGGGCATGGTAGTGTGTGCCTGTCATCCTAGCTACCCGGGAGATGGAGGCAGGAGAATTGCTTGAGCCCCAGGGGTTTAAAGTTAAAGTACGACTGCTCTACTCCAGTGCAGCCTAGATGACAGAGTGAGACCCTGTCTCAAAAAAAAAAAAAAAAAAAGTGGAAGGCATCTGGCTCCACAAGGCCTCACTCCCTGTATGAGGGACACTGTTGAACTTACTGCATAATGAAATGTACAATTGGGATCCAACTGGAAACAGAAACCTGATCAAAAGCTGAGACTGCACACGGCCATAGGAGAGATATAAGCACAAATCTCTCCTCTGTCTCCCAGACCCTTCCTACACTTCCTGTCCCACCGCACCTTCTATTACATGAAAGCAGTACCTGCCTGTTCCAGTCGCACCAACACTGGATACTGGATGAAGAGTTTTTTAATGGTCACGAGAAGTGAAGTCCATTCTTCTCTTCTCTCATTCTGCACCACCACTCTGAAAAGAGTATTATCATAAAATGGATATTGAGCAGCTGATATGGTTTGGCTCTGTGTCGCTCCCAAACTGCATCTCAAATTGTAATTCCTATGTGTCAAGGGAAGAACCTAGTGGGAGGTGATTGGATCATGGGGGCGGCTTCCCCCATGCTGTTCTTGTGATAGTGAGGGAGTTCTCATGACATCTGACGGTTTAAAAGGGGCACTTTCCCCTGTGCTTGCTCTTTTTCCTGCTTCACCATAGTAAGACGTGTCTTGCTTCCCCTTCGCCTTCCACCGTGATTGTAAGTTTCCAGAGGCCTCCACAGCCATGCAGAACCATGAGTCAATTAAATCTTTTTTCTTTATAAATTACCCAGTCTTGGGTATGTCTTTATAGCAGTAAGAAAATGGACTAATACAGAAACTTTAAATACAGAACATCAGGTTCCTTACAAGGTTTCAAAAAGAGTGTAACTGGAGTACAGTGAGCCAAGATCACACCACTGCACTCCAGCCTAGGTGAAAGAGCGAGACTCTGTCTCAAAAAACAAACAAACAAAAGATTCAGTGAGCTTATTTTTCTACCAATCCAATTGGGAAAGAAGCATTAAAAAAAAGATGCTGGGTGCAGTAGCTCATACTTGCAATTCCAGCACTTTAGGAGGCTGAGGCAGGTGGATAAAGAGGTCAGGAGTTCAAGACCAGCCTGGCCAACATGGTGAAACCCCATTTCTACTAAAAATACAAAAATTAGCTGGGTATGGTGGCAGGCACCTGTAATCCCAGCTACTTGGAAGGCTGAGGCAGGAGAATCACTTGAACCCAGGAGGCGGACGTTTCAGTGAGCCGAGATCGAGCCACTGCACTCCAGGCTGGGAGACACAGCGCAACTCCATCTCAAAAACAAAAAACAAAAAACAAAAAAAAACCTTCAGTGTTGGTGAGGACACAGAAATTGCTGCTAGGAAAACAGGATCTTCTACTTTAATGGAGGGTACATTGGCTGTACAAATAGCCTTTACAACACAGACCATCCTTTGACCTAATAGGTTCATTTCTGGGAATTTATAATAAAAACTAAAGATATGCTTAAAAACTTATCTGTAAGAATGTTCACTGGCAATACTGTTGAGAATAGCGAAAAGCTGGAAGTCACCTCAATTTTCAACAATACTAACCCAATGTAATTTCTACTTAGAAATAAAAAATGATACAGTGGGCTGGGCGCAGTGGCTCACACCCATAATCCCAGCACTGTGGGAGGCCAAGGTGGGCAGATCATGAAGTCAGGAGATCGAGACCATTCTGGCTAACACGATCAAGCCTGTCTCTACTAAAAAAAAACCAAAAAAATTAGCCAGGTATGGTGGCTGGCGCCTGTAGTCCCAGCTACTTGGGAGGCTGAGGCAGGAGAATGGTGCGGACCCAGGAAGCAGAGCTTGCAGTGAGCCGAGATCACACCACTGCACTCCAGGCTGGGCAAAAGAGCGAGACTCTGTCTCAAAACAAAAAGGATACTATGGAAGTAGGGTGTTTAACATGGATTGGCATTTGTGACCAAGTAGAAAATGAAGGTTTATGGCCGGGCACGGTGGCTCATACCTGTAATCCCAGCATTTGGAGAGGGCGAGGTAGGGGGATCACCTGAGGTCAGGAGTTCGAGACCAGCCTGACCAACATGGAGAAACCCCGTCTCTACTAAAAATACAAAATTAGCTGGGTGTGGTGGCGCATGCGTGTAATCCCAGCTACACGAGAGGCTGAGGCAAGAGAATCGCTTGAACCCAGGAGGCAGAGGTTACGGTGAGCTGAGATCGTGTCACTGCACTCCAGACTGGGCAATAAGAGCAAAACTCCGTCTCAAAAACAAAAAAGAAAAAGAAATAAAATGAAGGTTTAAAACACATAAAAAGGGAACCACATGGGCCGGGCGCGGTGGCTCACACCTCTAATCCCAGCACTCTGGGAGGCCGAGGCAGGCGGATCACCTGAGGTCAGGAGTTCGAGACCAGCCTGGCCAACATGGTGAAACCCAGTCTGTATTAAAAATACAAAAATTAACCGGGCACGGTGGTGGGTACCTGTAATCCCAGCTACTTACAAAGCTGAGGCAGGATAATCACTTGAACACGGGATGCAAAGTTTGCAGTGAGTTGAGATTGCACCACTGCACTCCAGTCTGGGTGACAGCAAGACACTGTCTCAAAAAGAAATAAAAACAATAAAACATGTAAAAAAATCACATGGAGGCCTGGCATGGGTGGATCACCTGAGGTCAGGAGTTGAAGAACAGCCTGGCCAAGATGGTGAAACCCCGTCTCTACTAAAAATACAAAAATTAGCCTGGCGTGACGGTGGACGCCCGCAATCCCAGCTACTCCAGAGGCTGAAGCAGGGAATTGCTTGAACCCGGGAGGTGGAGGCTGCAGTGAGCCAAGATTGCACCACTGTACTCTGGCCTGTGCAACACAGCAAGACTCCCTCTCAAAGAAAAAAAAAAAATCACATGCAATTTGCAATCATATCTTGTGAAAACTAATTTTTCTCCTAAATACAGATAATAGGGGTTGATTTACCAACATAATGAAGACTGTATTCGGGAGATGGAATTGAGTGTGCTTTGAATTCCTCTCTACTTAACTATACTTTGGTGTGCTTTTATAGTTGTTGTTGTTGTTGTTGTTGTTGTTGTTGTTGTTTCTGAGACAGGGTATCACTATGTCACTCAGGCTAGAGTGCAGTGGCACGATCTTGGCTCGCTGCAGACTCGACTTCCAAGGCTCAAGTAATCCTCCCAAACAGCTGAAACTACGGGCACGCACCACCGTGCCCAGCTAATTTTTTGCATTTTTTGTAGAGACAGGATTTTTCCATGTTGACCTGGCTGGTTTCAAACTCCTGAGCTCAGGCAATGTGCCTGGCTTGGCTTCCCAAAGTGCTGGGATTATAGGCATCAGCCACCACGCCTGGCCTATTTTGTGATTTTCCTAAAATGAACCTGTATTGTTTTTGCAGTAAGAAAAAGATAACCAGTTTCTCTCAGTAAGAAAAAGATAGCCAGTTTCTCTCAATCTAAAAAATGTTGAGGATGACTTTGTAATGACATAAACTTTCATATATTAAAAATATATAGTCACATACACCTAAAAATCTACATTCGTAATTCACACATTCATGCCTTATATAGTACTTTCTATAACTGATTATGCTCAAACTAATTCATATTCATTATACAGATAAAACTTCATATACTGTTAAGCCAAAAGAGCTCTCATGGTTCCTGGAATTCACTGAATTAGAGGTATGCAGAATTCATCTGCATAAGGGGATGAGTGGAGGTGTCAGTACAGCACAGGGCCCATCACTTTCATAAAATTCTCCAAGGGGTACAGGATCCAACAGAAGATGAACAAATAATCTAAAGTATAATCTGTATGAGGCTGAGGAATACAGTGGTCAAAAAGCACAGACTCTGAACTAGATTGACTGTGTCAAGTCCATGCTCCACCGCTTAAAATGTTATGGACTTTGGATAAGTTATTGAAACTCTGTGTCCAAGTTTCCACATCTATAAAATGGGGTAACAGTATCTATCCCATAGGGATGCAGCGATATTTAAATGAATCAAGTCATGTAAAGTGCTTAGAAGAGTAACTCATTCATGCTAAGTCCCGACAAAACAGTAACTGTTACTATCTGATTACCATCTCAATAAGATAGTGGTGTCAGCCGGGCGTGGTGGCTCTGGCCTATAATTGCAGCACTTTGGGAGGCCAAGGCAGGTGGATGACCTGAGTTCAGGATTGGAGACCAGGCTGGCCAACATAGCAAAACCGCATCTCTAACAAAAATTTTAAAAAATTAGCCAGGCATGGTTGCGGGTGCCTGTAGTCCCAGCTAGTGGGGAGGCTGAGACACGAGAATCCCTTGAACCTGGGAGGTGGAGTTTGCAATGAGCTTACATGACCACTGCACTCCAGCCTGGGCGACAGAGTGAAACTGTGTCTCAGAAAAAAAAAAAAAAGGCCAGGCGTGGTGGCTCACGCCTGTAATCCCAGCACTTTGGGAGGCGGAGGCGGGAGAATTGCTTGAACTTGGGAGGCACAGGTTGCAGTGAGCCGAGGTCACACCACTGCACTTCAGCCAAGGCAACGGAGCAAAATGGGTCTCAAAA
>NW_012102031.1:12000914-12002334 GCF_000951045.1 Mandrillus leucophaeus
CGGAGGCGGGCAGATCATGAGGTCAGGAGATCGAGACCATCCTGGCTAACATGGTGAAACCCCATCTCTACTAAAAATACAAAAAACAATTAGCCAGACGTGGTGGCGGGTGCCTGTAGTCCCAGCTACTCAGGAGGCTGAGGCAGGAGAACGGCGTGAACCCAGGAGGTGGAGCTTGCAGTGAGCCGAGACTGTGCCACTTCACTTCAGCCTGGGCGACAGGGAGACCCCGTCTCAAACAAACAAAATAATAATGTTAAACATAATAATGATATTCTTGTCAGATATAAAAATGCCTTTTTTGAATATGTATAGGAATAAAATGTTACAATATTGATAATTTACTTAGTCGGTGGCACTGAAAAAACCAGATGAATTAAATATGACAAAATAATAACTGTTAAATTCGGATATTGGGTATACGGACTCATTATATTATTTGTTCTTCTTTTCTGAATGATGAAGTTTTTCACAACAGAACATTTAGAAGGTCTAAATGCAATGTGGTATCTTGGATTAGACACGGCAAGTACACGAGTGCTAAAATCTGAAAAACGTCTGAATTTACTTAATAGTAATGTACCAGTGTTAACATAGTTTTCACAAATGTAACTTGGTTATGAAATGTTAACATTAGAGGAAACAGAGCAAAGAGTATACAGGAACTGTACTACCTTTGAAACTTCCCTATAAATCTAAAGTCATTTCAAAATCAAAAGGTTTATTTATTCTTTTTTGTTTGTTTGTTTTTGGAGACAGGGTCTCTCTCTCTCCCAGGTTAGGGTGCAGTGGTGTGATCTCAGCTCACTGCAACCTCCACCTCCCAGGCTCAAGTGATCCTCCCACCTCAGCCTCCCAAGTAGCTAGGACAACAGGTAGCTAATTTTTTTGTATTTTTGGTACAGGGTTTTGCCACGTTGCCCAGGCTGGCATTTTTTTAAGTTAGGAAAGAAACAACTAATAAATAAATAAAAAGTATAGGAAAGCACCCAAACATACTTGTAAAAGTCTTCATAGAATCTCCCCTTATGATCCTGTCGAATTGAGGCTCGGTTTATCTCAGGAAATTCATCTGAAATAGAGAAAATGGAGTATGTAGTTCAGGTTGAGAAAAGAAATTCAGTTTTGTCAGCTTCCCCTTCTGGGTTAAAGATTTGCATCATAGGTCAGGCGCGGTGGCTCACGCCTGTAATCCCAGCACTTTGGGAGGCCAAGGCAGGTGGATCACGAGGTCAAGAGATCAAGACCATCCTGGCTAACATGGTGAAACCCCATCTCTACTAAAAATACAAAAAACTTAGCCAGGCATAGTGGCGGGCACCTGTAGTCCCATTTGCTGGGGAGGCTGAGGCAGGAGAATGGCCTGAACCTGGGAGGCGGAGCTTGCAGTGAGCTGAGATCACGCCACTGCACTCCAGCC
>NW_012102031.1:12002494-12006509 GCF_000951045.1 Mandrillus leucophaeus
CTGGGACTACAGGTGCATGCCACCACACCTGGCTCATTTTTGTATTTTTAGTAGAGATGGGGTTTCACCATGTTGGCCAGGCTGGTCTTCAACTCCCGATCTCAGGTGATCTGCCCACCTCAGCCTCCCAAAGTTGTGGGATTACAGGCGTGAGCCACTGTGCCCAGCCAACTGTCTTTTAAGTTGGTTTTAAGATGAATCACAGCCCACAGACCTCTTGCATCCACTAATGGACTGTGCTACTTTCCTTTTTGCACCGTCCTCATAACAGAAAAGATGGGAACGGTGGAAAAGCGCAACGAGGAAAAAAATGAGAGGGAATGGCTGGGGTGGGGTTGGGGGAAGCCTAATAAAAAAACAACTGTAGGAGAGAAAGAGTTACTCACCAACAGATTTTGCATCATAGAAAGTTCTAGAAAACAGGACCACTGTCACTTCATGACTACAGTTCTTCTCCTAAGCATGAGTACAGAACAACAGGGTTAACGTTTGTTTCATCTACTTCACTATGAAGCAGACTGCATGCACATGATTTTTTTTTTTTTTTTTTGAGATGAGTCTTAACTCTGTCACCAGGCTGGAGTGCAAAGGCACAATCTCAGCTCACTGCAACCTCCGCCTCCTGGGTTCAAGCAATTCTCCTGGCTTAGCCTCCCAAGTAGCTGGGACTTTAGGAGTGTATCACCATGCCCAGCTAATTTTTGTATTTTGAGTAGAGACAGGGTTTTACTATGTTGACCAGGATGGTCTCGATCTCCCGATCTCATGATCCTCCTGCCTCAGTCTCCCAAAGTGCTGGGATTACAGGTGTGAGCCATCATGCCCAGCCTTATTCTTTTTTTTTTTTTTTTTTGAGGCAGAGTCTCACTCAGTTGCCCAGTCTGGAGTGCAGTAGCACGATCTCAGCTCACTGCAGCCTCCACCTCCCAGGTTTAAGCAATTCTCCTGCCTCAGCCTCCCGAGTAGCTGGGGTTACAGACATGGGCCACCACACCCAGGTAATTTTTGTATTTTTAGAAGAGACAAGATTTTACCATGTTGGCCAGGCTGGTCTCAAACTTGTGGCCTCAAGTGATTGGCCTGCCTCGGCCTCCCAAAGTGCTGGGATTATAGATGTGAGGCCCAGCTGCACATAATATTCTTAATCCAGGTGGCTTAGCAGCAGTGCACAATATTGAATAGCTTCATGTAACTACAGGCTGCAGTGCAGAAGACAGAGTACTGCTGGGAGTCAGAAGACCTAGATGGAGTCCTGGCCCTGAAACTTGCCACTATGTGACCTTGGGAAAGTTACCTAAAGTGCCGGGAATGTGGAAAGTGACTGGAAAGCTGCAAATCAGCAGTAAATAATGGTCACTGTCTCCCAGTTCCCAAAAAGCTGGGACTACAGACAAGCACCACCAGGCCCAGATAATTTTTGCATTTTTTTGTAAATACAGGGTTTCTGCTGGGCGTGGTGGCTCACGCCTGTAATCACAGTGCTTTGGGAGGCTGAGGCAGGTGGATCACTTGAGGTCAGGAGTTCGAGACCAGCCTGGCCAACATGGCGAAACTCTACATTACCCAGGCAATGTGGCGCGCGCCTAAAGTCACAGCCACTTGGGAGGGTGAGGCAGGATAATCACTTGAACCCAGGAGGTGGAGACTGCAGTGAGCCGAGATAGTGTCATTGCACTCCAGGCTGGGCAACAGAGCAAGACACCGTCCAAAAAAAAAAAAAAAAGAAAGAAAAAGAAAAAGAGAGATAAGAGTTTCATCATAATCCCCAGGCTGGGCTCCAGTGATCCACTAGCCTTGGCAAAGTGCTGGGATTACAGGCGTGAGCCACAATGCCAGGCCTACAGTGTTTTTTAATTTCTGTAGAACTGTGGTCTAGGGAACAAGAACAGCACCCATGGTGGTGGATTTAAGAATCAAAGACACTCCCACACCCTACTTGTCTCATAGGACGAGGGTGGGGGTTTGCTCCAGACTCAGTGGTATAAGCCAAGGCAAAGAACTACCTTTGGACAGCGACGGGGACTAAAGAGAATAAACATTTCTATGGAGTCTGGAGATCAATATCCTGGAAGTAGGGTGTTTACAAATGAATATGAAAAGTGGCTTGCACCAGTGAGCTAGCAAGTTCAGTTTCAGTTCCTCCTGGGTCTCTGAAGACAACAGCCTCTACTGACCAACTCCATCTTTATCCCAAGTACGCTTAGTGACTAAAGAATTCAGCACTCACTATATAAGGCACATAATATAATGCACATTTCATAAATGTATCTCAAGTGGACAGAAATTCCTAAATACAAGCCACAGTACCAAGAGCAAAGTGCTAGGAAACAGCAGACCTTCACTGACTACCAATTAATTCACTGGACTCCAAGAGCTCCAAATTCAGCACCCTTATCTAATTTTAGTGCAAGTGATATACAGGAAAACACAATGGGCTCACAATGGGCTGACGTGGGCATGGAGTGTCTCAACTCATAAGTGATGTGATGAGAGGGTCTATTATTATCTTCATTTTGCAGCTGAAGAAATGGAGCCTCAGAGACTAATCCTTGGAGATGAAAAAGCTAATCAGCCAGGCATAGTGGCCTGCGCCTGTAGTCCCAACTACTGAGGAGGATTAAGTGAGAGGATCCTTGGAGCCCAGGAGTTCAAGACCAGCCTGAGCAGCATAGCAAGACCGTCTCTTAATTTAAAAAAAAAAAAAAAAAAAAAAGCAAGCTAACGAGATCATTTAAAACCCAGTCTGCCTTAATACAAACTCTACTCTTTTACATTACATCATGTGACTTCAAATACTTTTTCATCAAAACGTTTTCATGTGAAATCAAGGTGGGATAATTGAATGAAATAATTTTTTAATTGTGGTAAAACACATATACATATTGCCATTGTGACATTTAATACATTCACCATGTTGTATAACTATCACCATTATTTAAATCCAAAACATTTTCATCACCCCAACAGGAAATCCCAAACTGATTAAACAGTCACTCCCCACCCTTGGTTCCTGGCAACCACTGATCTCTATATTATATATTTACCTATTCTGGACATTTCATATACATAAGATCCTATGATTTGTATTTGATCCACTATGTCTGGCTTCTCTCACTTAGTACGTGTTCAAGATTCATCTATGCTGTAGCATGCATTAGTACTTCATTCTTCTTTATGGCAGACTACTACTATATTGTATGGATATATATTTTATTTATCTATACTTTAGCTGAAAGACATTTGTTATTTGTGTTATCCTACTTTTTAGCTAACATGAATAATGCTGTCAAGAATATGTAATCGAGCACTTTGGGAGGCCAAGGTGGGCAGATCACTTGAGGCCAGGAGTTCGAGATCAGCCTGGCCAACATGATGAAACCACATCACTACTAAAAATACAAAAATTAGCAGGGTAAGGTGGCGCACACCTATAATCCCAGCTACTCGGCAGGCTGAGGGACGAGAATCGCTTGAACCTGGGAGGTGGAGGTTGCAGTGAGCCATGTTTGAGACTGCAGCACTGCACTCCAGTCTGGGCGACAGAGCAAGACTCTGTCTCAAAAAATACATAAATAAATAAAATAAAGAATATGGGACCAGGCACAGTGGCTCACTCCTATAATCCCAGCACTTTGGGAGGCCGAGGCTGGCAGATAACCTGAGGTCAGAAGTTCGAGACCAGCCCGGCCAACATGGTGAAACCCCATCTCTACTAAAAATACAAAAAAATTAGCTGGGCATAGCAGTAGGCGCCTGTAATCTCAGCTACTTGGGAGACTGAGGCAGGAGAATTGCTTGAACCCAGGAGGCAGTGGTTGCAGTGGGCCAAGATTGCACCATTGCACTCCAGCCTGGGCAACAAGAGCAAAACTCTGTCTCAAAAAGAAAAAAAGAAAAAAAAGAATATGGGCTAGGCACTGTAGCTCATGTCTGTAATCTCAGCACATTGGGAGGCCAAGGTGGGAAGATCACTTAAGCTCAGGAGTTCGAGATCTGCCTGGATAACATAGTGAGA
>NW_012102031.1:12006559-12062204 GCF_000951045.1 Mandrillus leucophaeus
AAAAAAAAAAAAAAAAAAGTAGCAGGGCATAGTGG
The DNA here is from genome assembly GCF_000951045.1 of Mandrillus leucophaeus. Lineage (NCBI taxonomy): Eukaryota > Metazoa > Chordata > Mammalia > Primates > Cercopithecidae > Mandrillus > Mandrillus leucophaeus. Next base: position 12,006,595 of record NW_012102031.1, read on the forward strand.
CACATGCTTGTAGTCCCAGCTACCCAGGAGGCTGAGGAGGGATGGCCCCTTGAGCTTGGGCAATCAAGGCTACAGTGAGCTATGATTGTGCCACAGCACTCTAGCCTGGGCAACATGGTGAGACTCTGTCTCAAAAAATATATATACACGTATATAGTCATCCTAGTGGGTGTGAAGCAGCATTTCATTGCGGTATTAGTTTGCATTTTCCTAAAGACTAATGATCTTGAGCATCTTTTCATGTACTTGCTGGACATGAGAAATGTCTATTCAAGTCCTTTGCCCATTTGTTTTTATTTTTTTGTTTAATAATTTTAATTATTTTTTAATTTTTATGGGTACATAGTAGGTGTTTATATCTGTGGGGTACATGAGATGTTTGATACAGGCATGTAATGTGAAATAATCACATCATGGAGAATGGGGCAGCCTTTGCCCATTTGTCAATTAGGGTTTTTTCTTTTCTTTCTTGAGTTATAGAAGTTCTATGTATTTTCTGGATAACAGACTTTTATCAGAAGATCATTTGCAAATATTTTCTCCCATTCTGTGGGTTGCCTTCTTTTTTTTTTTTAAGAGACAGGGTCTCGCTCTGTCCTGTCACCCAGGTTGGAGTGCAGTGGTACAATCGTACTGTAACCTCAAATTCCTGTGCTCAAGGAAACCTCTCGCCTCAGCCTCCTGAGTAGCTGAGACTACAGGCATTTGCCAATGCAGTCAGCTATTTTTTTCTGTTTTTATTCTTGTAGAGACAGGGTCTCGTTTCGTTGCCTGGGCTACTGGAACTTTTGGCTTCATGAAATTCTCCTACCTCGGCCTCCCAAAGTGCTGGGATTAAAGGTGTGAGCCAGCACGTCTGGCCCTTCACTTTCTTGATAATGTCTGTCGATGAATAAAAGTTTTTAATTTTGAAGTCTGATTCATCTGCTTTTAATTTGGAGGTTGTGCTTTTGGTGTTGTATCTAAGAACAAGGTTATATGAATTTCCCAGCCAGGCGTGGTAGTTCTATTGTAATCCTAGCAATTTGGGAGGCCGAGGTGGGCGACTGCTTGAGCTCAGGAGTTTGAGACCAGTCTGGGCAACATGACAAAACCCCGTCTCTACAAAAAGTACAAAAAATTAGCTAGGTGTGGTAGCAAACGCCTGTAGTCCCAAGCTACTCAGGCTAAGGCAGGAGGATCCCTTGAGCCCAGGAGGTCAAAGCTACAGTGAGCCATGATTGCTCCATTGCACTTCAGCCTGGGTGACAGTGAGACCCTGTCTCAAAAAATAAAATAAAATAAAATAAAACTTTTTAGGCTGGGTGCGGCAGCTCACGCCTGTAATCCCAACACTTTGGGAGGCTGAGGCAGGCGGATCGCCTGAGGTTAGCAGTTCAAGACCAGCCTGGCCAACATGGTAAAACCCTCTGTCTAGTAAAAATACAAAAAATTAGCTGGGCATGATAGCAGGCATCTGTAATCCCAGCTACTCAGGAGGCTGAGGCAGGAGAATTGAACAGGTGGAGAATTCAGGCAGGTGAGAGAATCACATGAAAATAAAAGTTCAAGAGTAGCCCAGGCAACAAAACGAGACCCTGTCTCTACAAAACTAAAAACAGAAAAAATTTAGCTGGCTGTGTTGGCAAATGCCTGTAGTCCCAACTACTCAAGAAGCTGAGGCAAGAGGATACCTTGAGTACAGGAATTTGAGGTTACAGTCTATGATTATACCACTGCACTCCAACCTAGGTGACAGGATAGAGTAAAACCCTGCCTCTTAAAAAAAATTCAATTCTTTTTTTCAGGTTGTTTGAATGTGGGAGGCAGAGGTTGCAGTGAGCTGAGATCGTACCACTGCACTCCAGCCTGGGTAACAGAGTGAGACTCTGTCTCAAAATAAATAAATAAATAAATAAAATAAAAATAAAACTTTAAAAAATTCTTTCTTATTTTCTTTTTTTTTTAGCCACCACACCCAGCTAAGTTTTTGTTTTTGTGGAGACAAAGTTTTGTCATATTGCCAGGGCTGGTCTGGAATTCCTGGGATCATGCAATCTGCCCACCTCCACCTCCCATGAGCGACCACACCTGGCTCAGCTTTATAGTTTTAGCTCTTTATTTACCTATTTATTTATTTTTGACATGGAGTCTCACTTTGTTGCCCAGGCTGGAGTACAGTGGCATAATCTCGGCTCACTGTAACCTCCACCTCCCAAGTTCAAGTGATTCTCCTGTCTCAGCCTCCTGAGTAGTGGGATTACAGGGCACCCACCACGATGCCTGGCCTAATTTTTGTATTTTTAGTAGAGACAGGGTTTCGTCGCGTTGGCCAGGCTGGTCTCAAACTCCCGACCTCAAGTGATCTGCCCACTTTGGCATCCCAAAGTGCTGAGATTACAGGTTGTGAGCCACCGCGCCCAGCCAATTTTAGCTCTTATATTTAAGTCTTTGATTCATTTTGGTTCCATTTCATATATGATTTGAGGTGAGGGTTCAAATTCATTCTTTTCCATATGGACATTCAGTTGTTCCAGAATAATTTGTTGAAGAGAATATTCTTTCTCTCATTAAAAGAACTTGATGCCCTTGTCTAACTGACCATAGATGTACGGATTGATTTCAATTCAATTCCATTGATCTATATATCTAACCTTACGTCATATCACACTATTCTGATGATTGAGGGTTTTAGTAAGTTTTGAAATTAGAAAGTGAGAGTCCTCCAACTTCGTTCTCCTTTTACAAGATTGTTTTGACTATTCGGGATCCCTTGCAATTCCACATGAATTTTAGGATCAGCATTTCTATTTCTGCAAAAAAAAAAAAAAAGGGGGGGGCACTGGTATTTTGATAGGAACTGCACTAAACTGTAAACTGCTTTGGGTAGTATTGCCAAATGCACAATATTGAGTCTTTCTATCTGTGAACACAGCTTATCTTACTATTTACTCAGGTCTCCATTAACTCCTTTCACAATATTTTATAGATTTTAGTGGACCAGTCTTACAGCTCCCAGGGTAAAGTATTCTAAGTATTTTATTCTTTCAGATTGTTTATTGCTGGTATATAGAAACACAATTATTTTGTGTGTTGATTAGGTATCCTGAAACTTCGTTGAACGCACTAGCTCTCACATTTACTTTGTGGATTTTGAGGATTTTCTACATTTAGGATCATATTATCTGTGAATAGAAATAGTTTTACTTCTTTTTCAATTTGGATGCCTTTTATCTCTTCTGCTTGCCTAGATGGTCTGTCTAGAACTAGTAAGTATAATGTTGAATACCAGTGGCAAAAGCAAGCATACTTACCTTGTTACTCATCTTGGGGGAAAGTTTTCAGTCTTTTACCATTGAGTGTGATGCTAGCTTTGTGTTTTTCATAAATTCTCATAAATCGAGATTATTAGGGTAATTTAAATCTGGAGTCTGGGTTTTAGCTAAAATCGCTAAATTTAGGGCAATTTAACAAAAACAGTGCATTTTTAAAATCTGTATTGGGGGCCGGGCGCGGTGGCTCAAGCCTGTAATCCCAGCACTTTGGGAGGCCAAGACGAGTGGATCACGAGGTCAGGAGATCGAGACCATCCTGGCTAACACGGTGAAACCCCATCTCTACTAAGAAATACAAAAAACTAGCCAGGCGAGGTGGCGGGCACCTGTAGTCCCAGCTACTCGGGAGGCTGAGGCAGGAGAATGGCGTGAACCCAGGAGGCGGAGCTTGCAGTGAGCTGAGATCCGGCCACTGCACTCCAGCCTGGGCTACAGAGCGAGACTTCGTCTCAAAAAAAAAAAAAAAAAAAAAAAATCTGTATTGGGTAACGTTTACATAATGAGACTTAGTGTGTAAGAAGAAATGTACCTTCCACTTGGTAAATAGATCAGCAAGGAAACCATTCACAGCTTTCTCAAAATACAAATCCCCTGAAAAGAAACAATGAAAAGAAGGTGAGAACATGAGCACAATCTTTATTTCTTGTTTGCAATTTCTTCTCTAACTAAATTTCTTCTTCAAGTAAATTTTTCTCTAAGCAATTCCCTAAGTAAATTGCTTGCAATTTCTTCTCTAAGAAAGAGGACCAAAAAGGTGTATTTTGTACATCTTTTTTGTTTGTTTGTTTCTTGTTTTTTTCCAAGACAGAGTCTCGCTCTGCCTCCCAGGCTGGAGTGCAGTGGAGTGATATTGGTCCACTGCAACCTCTGCCTCCCAGATTCAAGCAATTCTCCTGCCTCAGCCTCCCAAGAAGCTGGGATTACAGGCACCTGCCACCACGCCCGGCTAATTTTTGTATTTTTAGTAAATACAGGGTTTCTCCATGTTGGTCAGGCTAGTCTCCAACTCCTGACCTCAGGTGATCCGCCCACCTCAGTCTCCCAAACTGCTAGGATTACAAGGCATGAGCCATTACGCCCAGCCTGTTTTGTACATCTTACAAGATCATAACAGCCAGATGTACAAAGTGGTTTCATTCTCAACTTTCTAAAACGCCAAGTTTATTTATTTATTTTTTGAAGCCAAATTTAATATCTGCCTCACTACTAACAGCCTGTGGCTTCAACGTAAAATGTAGTTTGAAAAAAATTTGATTATTGAAAAAAGCAGTGTATCTTCACAACAAGAAAACACTCTAACCTCCAAATAGGATTATTCTCACAAGGATATTTAAAGTTTGTTAGAAGATGATGTGGGGGACCCTGGGCATTCATGAATTAGCATTTGTAGTTCCAGAAAATTCTCCCCTTAGCAGTTATAATCAGCATTACAAATAGTACCATAAATATCAAAATCCCACATTTCACAGCTCATCTGAATAAATATGTAAACCATAGCCGATGTAGAACGAAACACCACCTGAAATAAAAACACAATTGTATTAAAAAGCAATGCCATATAGAGTTTCAGTTCTATAAGATGAAAAAGTTCTGAAGATCTGCTTCACAACAGTATAAATGTTCTTAACACTACTGAACTATACACTTAAAAATGGTTAAGATGGTAAATTTTGTGATAGGCTTTTTAACCACAATTTTTTTTTAAAGCAATGATAAAAGAATCCCGCGATGTTGGACTTCTTTCTTTCCTTTGTTTTGAGATAGGATCTCACTCTTGCCGCCCAAGCTGAGTGCAGTGACACAATCACAGCTCACTGCAGCCTCAGACTCCCAGGATGAAATGATCCTCCCATTGCAGCCTCCCGAGTAGGTGGGACTATGGGAGTGCATCCCCAGGCCACAGAATTTTTGTATTTTTGTAAAGAGGCAGTCTCCCTATGTTGCCCAGAGTGGTTTCAAACTCCTGGGCCCAAGCAATCCTCACACTGTCTCCAGAGGTGGTTCCTTCCAGTGGGTTCCTGGTCTCCCTAACTTCAAGAATGAAGCTGCAGACCTTCGCAGTGAGTGTTACAGCTCTTACAGGTGGCATGGACCACCTTTGCTCACCAAGAGGGAGCAGCAGCAAGATATATTGTGAACAGCAAAAGAACAAAGCTTCCACGTGGAACGGGACCGGGTTGGGCTGCTGGCTAGGGTGGCCAGCTTTTATTCCCTTATTTGTCCCAGCCCACGTCCTACTGATTGGTCCATTTTACAGAGCGCTGATTGGTCCATTTTACAGAGTGCTGATTGGTGCACTTACAATCCTTTAGCTAGACAAAGAGTGCTGATTGGTGCATTTGCAATCCTCTAGCTAGACAGAAAAGTTCTCCAAGTCCCCACTTGACCCAGAAAGTCCAGCTGGCTTCACCTCTTACCACCTTTGCCTCCTGAAGTGTTGGGATTACAAGCATGAGCCACAGCTTGGGGCCATGACTTGGGACCTCTAACAGCAAACTTCATCGAAGCTTTCTTTGTTTCATTTAAATAGTTACTGAACTCTTACTCTGAGCCCTGTTTCAGAGACAGTGAAAAGAAGATCTGTTCCCTATCCTCTAGGAGCTTACAGTACAAGATAAAAACATGCAAAACATTCCAGCATATACAAAGGTTCTATGAACATTTACACAAGAAATGCAGGGGAAAGGGCAGTGAATCTACCTGGGAAAGTTATGGAAATCTCATTATGAAGACAGAACTTGGGCTAAGATGTGCCAGGTGATGAGTTGCCAGTCTAATAAATTATAACTCACATTGTACTTCCATTACTCTCAGACTGCCTCAATGAAAAGCATAAGTGGTTTTCTAGCCCTGTGTGCTATACCACAGAGCCTTTCCTCCATAAGGCTCTAAAGAAGTTTAGAGGGAACGTAAAATGTAAATCTCTAACACTCCTTTAGTCCATCAGAGACCTGCTCCTTAAAGACTGAAGCTCCTGGCCGGGCACGGTGGCTCACGCCTGTAATCCCAGCACTTTGGGAGGCTGAGGCAGGTGGATCACCTGAGGTCAGGAGTTGGAGACCAGCCTGACCAACATGGCGAAACCCTGTCTCTACTAAAATACAAAAATTAGCCAGGTATGGTGGCGAGCGCCTGTAATTCCAGCTACTGGGGAGGCTGAGGCAGGACAATCGCTTGAACCCGGGAGGCTGAGGTTGCAGTGAGCCAAGATCACACCACTGCACCCCAGCCTCGGTGACAGAATGAGACTCCGTCTCAAAAAAAAAAAAAAAAAATTCAGAGAAATGAACAGAAATATAGGTTATATTGTCTAAAAGTTATAATAATAAATATGCAAGGTTCTTATAATTAAAGTTGTTTTCCTCTGTCTGTCTGTAGAGACAAGGTCTCACTCTGTCTCCCAGGTAGGAGTGCAGTGGCACCATCATAGCTCACTGCAACATCAAACTCCTGGGCTCAAGTGATCATCCTGCCTCAGCCTCCCAAGCAGCTGAGATTACAGGTGTGGGCCACTAGCCCAGCTAAATTTTCTTTTGAGAGATGGGTTCTCCCTCTATTGCCCAGGCTGGTCTCAATCTCCTGGGCTCAAGCAATCCCCCTACCTTGGCCTCCTAAAGTCCTGGGATTACAGACATGAGCCACCATGTCCAGCCTCATCTTATTTAATATTTTTTTGGCCAGATGTGGTGGCTCACCCCTGTAATCCCAACATGTTGGGAGGCTGATGTGGGCGGATCACTTGAGGTCAGGAGTTCAAGACCAACCTGGCCAACATGGTAAAACCCCGTCTCTACTAAAAATATAAAAAGTCAGGTGTGGTGGCAAGTGCCCGTAGTCCCAGCTACTCAGGAGGCTGAGGGAGGAGAGTCTCTTGAACCCAGGAGGCGGAAGTTGTAGTGAGCTGAGATCGCACCACTGCACTCCAGCCTGGGTGACACAGCAAGACTCCATCTCAAAAATAATAATAATAATAATAAATAAATACAATAAAAATAAAGTTGTGTTTTTCTGATGGGTGTGGTGGCATGTGCCTGTAATCCCAGATACTGAAACAGGCCTGCTAGAGCCCAGGAAGGACCCCAGAATAACACAACAAGACCCCCATCTCAAAAATAATTAATTAAAAAGAAAATTTGGAAGTCTTGTTTCTCTAATCAGATAATAAATTCTTTGGTTTTTTTTTTTTTTTTTTTTTTGAGACAGAGTTTCACTCTATGTGATCTTGGCTCACGGCGACCTCCACCTCTTGGGTTCAAGTGATTCTCTTGCCTCAGCCTCCCAAGTAGCTGGGATTACAGGCATGCACCACCAAGCCCGGTTTATTTTGTATTTTTAGTAGAGATGGGGTTTCTCCATGTTGGTCAGGCTGGTCTCGAACTCCCAACCTCAGGTGAACCACCCGCCTTGACCTCCCAAAGTGCTGGGATTACAGGTGTGAGCCACTGCACCCGGCCCAGATGATGAATTCTTGAAGCAGTGAAGCCTGTCTAATATTTCACTCCACCAACATTTGAGAGACTACTAGGTGCCAGTAGACATGCCAGAGAACTTTGGCATATAAAGGTTAAAGATGCATCCTTGCTCTGAGGGTGCTCACAGTCCAGTGACAAGGCACAGAAGCAAGCGCACCTACCGCAGTGTGGGAACTGCTAATGAGTGCACAGATCCAGGGTGCCATGGAGGTACTTTCAGCGTGGTGGACCAGGAAGGCTCTCCAGAAGCAGGGAATCCTAAGACTAGAGCTGAGACCTGGATGAGTGGCTTGGGAAGGGGAAACGCAGGGTCTAGGCACCTCAGGTTACAGAGGGCAGCATGTGTAAAGACATAGTGGCAAGAGAGAAGATAGCATGTTGGGGAACAACGAGTGGTTTGCGTGGCGAGGACACTGGGGGGCAGTGGGGAACAACACATGGGAGAAGTGATGAAGAGAACTCCAGACTCAACTGCCTCTAGTGATTCCTCCACTCAGGTGTCCAACAGACTTCTCCCAAATGGAGCTTCCTAATGTCCCCAACCTGCTTCTTCCCTGTCTTCCCCATCTCATAAATGGCACCACCATCTACCTAGCTGTTCAGTCCTTCTCTTTCCTTCACTCCTCACATCCAATCTACAAGCAAGTTCTGTAGACCCTATCCAGAAATGTGTCTCATACCTGCCCACATCCTTCCACTGTTACAGCTCTCACCTTAGTCCATACCACCATTTTCTTGCTAGACTATAGCGGGTCTTCTAACTCACTTATCTGCTTTTACTCTTGACCCTGGAAACAACTCTCTATACCAGAGCCAGAAGGGCTGCAGCACTTAATGCTAAATGCCTATCCATTCTTCCCTTCTTCTGATTCTGTTCTGAAAGGCAAGAGACCCAACCAAAAGACAAAACTTTCCAGCCTCCATAGCAGCTACAAGTGACTAAAATCTGGCCTGTAAGCTTTAAATGGAAGTGTTGTGTCCATAAAGGAAGCTGACTTGGTGGGGCGATACACCTCTTGTCTCTCTTTCCTTCCTCTCTCCTCTGCCTGGAATATGGATGTGATTATATCAGCTCTAGGTGGACATGGAAGCCCTACCCTGAGGATAACAGAACAATAAGACACAAGGACACCAATAATGGTGACACTATTGTACCAACCATGAATTACATACCCATGATTTCTTTTACATGACAGAGAAAAGTTGACCTTTGGCCATTAGAGCCGGTGATTTGGAGGGTTTTATTCAACAAAATACAACTGAATGAGTAGTGATCGTTTAAAAGCATAATTCAAGTATCACTCTGCCACTTAAAACCCATCAGTGGATTCTAATTCTCCTTAGAAAAACTCTAAACTGGTTCTAACCACCTTGAAGGCCCCACACGAACTGGCTGGAACCTGCCTATCTCCTCACCAACATCGTTCTCCCTGCCTGTCTGCAATACTTCCACCACACTGACTTCTGAAAATTGTTTCCTCTGCCTGGAATACTCTTCACCCCAACATTTATAAAATAGCTAAGTCTCACTATTCAGATACCTTTGCAGGAAAGCAAAGGCACGATTATGGTGAGTACTCTGGCAATTAATTGGGTCATGTGTATACGCACACACACAAAACATACATATATTTACAAACAATGTAAATATATCCAATGTAAACAACAGGAAATTACAAAAATGAGGTTCGTAGAGTGGTTCCCTCTAAGGGCACATTGGGTCTCAACCAAGGGTGATTTTACCCCTCAGGGGACATTTGGCAGGTCTGGAGAAATTTCTGGCTGTCATAACTTGTAGGTTTTTAGGGTAAAGGGTGGTGGGTGATACTGGCATCTCGTGAGTAGAGGCCAGGGATGCTGCTAAACATTCTGCAATGCACAAGACAACCCCTACAACATATTAACATTTTGGGCCAGATAACTCTTTGCTCTGGAGGCCTGCTCTGGATGTGCAGCATGTTTAGCAGGATTCTCACTAGATGCCAATTTCACAACCCCTCAGTTGTGACAACCAAATATGTCTTTAGACATTGTCAAAAGACCCCTGAAGGGAGCAAAATCACCCCTGGTTGAAAACGACTGCTCTCAGAGAAGGCATGGAGATGGGAACGAGCAAAAGTAGACATACGGTTTTACCAGCATGGGTAACGTTCATTGGCAAAGGTCTCTCTTCAAGTTTATGACATGATCTTCCATAGGGCTTAACTTTTGCTATGTATGAATGGGCATGGCATTCTGCAGGCCAGATACTGTATCTTTCTGTTTGAAATTAAACAGACCCCTTCAGAAGAAAATGAAGATCAATTCCAAACTGGAGACATTCAACTGTAAAACAGTTTCAAGAGAACTTGATATTACTAGTTCCATGTAGGCAAATAGTAGCAGTCAAGAGCGTATCAGATTTTTGTTTGTGTTTTTTGTTTGTTTGTTTTTGAGACGGGGTCTTGCTGTATGTCACCCAGGCTGGAGTGCAATGATGCAATCATGACCCACTGCAGCCTCGAACTCCTGGGATCCGGTAATTCTCCCACCTCAGTTTCCTGAATAGCTGAGACCAGAGGCACCCATCACCATGCCTAGCTAATTTTTGTATAGGTGGGTCTCTCCATGTTGCACAGGCTTGTCTTGAACTCCTGGGACAAAGCAATCTGCCCACCTTGGTGTCCTGCCCCACCCTTGTTTTATTTTTGATTTTAGGACTTAGCCATAATGGGATGGGGAGATAAAACCAAAAATGCATTTTATAAATCTTACCCTGGTATCTTCACTGATGTAACCACACATGACCTTCTCATTCTTAACCCACAGCTCACCAGCCTGTGCTCTGAAAGGATACACACACAAGTTATTACAAGTCTTACATGAAACCAATACATGCCTGGTGCAGTAGCTCACACCTGTAATCCCAGCACTTTGGGAAGCCGAGGCAGGTGAATTACCTGAGGTCAGGAGTTCAACAACAGCCTGGACAACATGATGAAACCCCATCTCTACTAAAAATCCAAAAAAATCAAACAGTCATGGTGATGGGTACCTATAATCTCAGCTTCTCAGGAAGCTGAGGCAGAATCGCTTGAACTCAGGAGGCGGAGGTTGCAGTGAGCCGAGATCATGCCATTGCACTCCAGGCAACAAGAGCGAAACCCCGTCTCAAAAACGAAAAAAAAGGTGAATAGTACGGCAGAAACAGCATGGCTTTCAGACCTGACCAGCCTGGAGAGAAACTGGTCTAGGCAAGAATCTCAGCTGAGTATCACTTACTAGGTGAATGGCCATAGTAACCTCATGAGGTTCACTGGCATTATCTTTAAAAATGAGACAATGGGCCAGGCGTGGTGACTCACACCTATAATCGCAACACTTTGGAAGGCCAAGGTTGGCAGATCGCTTGAGCCCAGGAGTTGACACCAGCCTGGGCAGCATAGTGAGACCTGTCACTACAAAAAATACAAAATATTAGGCAGGTGTGGTGACACATGGTAGTCCCAGCTACCTAGGAGGTTGAGGTAGGAAGATCACCTGGGCCTCAGAGGTCAAGGCTATAGTGAGCTGTGATTGCACCACTACACTCCAGTTTGGGCAACAGAGTGAGACTGTCTCAAAAAAACAAAACAAAAAAACAAACCAAAAGAGACAAAGAAGCCTACGCCTTACAGAGCTGTTTTCTTTTTCTTTTTCTTTTTTTTTTTTGAGATGGAGTCTCACTCTGTCGCCCTGTCTGGAAGGCAGTGGAGTGATCTCAGCTTAGTGCAACCTCCGACTCCCTGGTTCAAGCGATTCTCCTGCCTCAGCCTCCTGAATAGCTGGGACTACAGGCACATGCCACCATGTCCAGCTAATTTTTTGTATTTTTAGTAGAGACGAGGTTTCACCATGTTGGCCAGGATGGTCTAGACCTCCTGACCTCGTGATCTGCCCGCCTCAGCCTCCCAAACTGCTAGATTTATAGGCATGAGCCACCGCACCCAGCCTTCTACAGAGCTGTTTTCAAATTAAACTAGATTAATGTGCAGAAACTGTTCAGGACAGTGTGAGGATAGGAGGTGCTCAATTAAGTTTACTAGCAAGAAGTAGAATTACAGCAGGTATTAACACAAAATGCTATCCTGGAGAACAGTGATAGCTGTTAGCTGAGCACCCTGTAATCAATCATCCCTCAATGAACCCCCTCAAGCCCTTATCTTCTACCAATTTCACTCTTTCTCCCAACCTGCTGCACCTAAACAATCAGTCCTCATAAAAAAGGGAGACAAAGGCTGGGTGCAGTGGCTCACACCTGTAATCCCAGCACTTTGGGAGGCTGAGGTGGGCGGACCACGAAGTCAGGAGTTTGAGACCAGCCTGGCCAACATGGTGAAATCCTGCCTCTACTGAAAACACAAATATTAGTCAGGCGTGGCAGCAGGCGCCTGTAATCCCAGCTACTCGGGAGACTGAGGCAGGAGAATCGCTTGAACCTGGAAGATGGAGGTTGCAGTGAGCTGAGATTGCGCCACTGCACTCCAGCCTGGGCAACAAGAGTAAAACTCTGTCTCAAAAAAACAAAAAACAAAAAGCAAACAAAAAAAAGGAAGACAAAAATCAGATAAAAGCCCAGAAAATGTTGTGTACTATGAGTTACAGCTCAGGCTACCTGGGAAATGCTGGACAATCAATCAATCCCTCTGGGTCTACCCCATGCCAAAATGAAGAAGGCTGGACCAGGCCTATGGCTTATACCAAGTGGGATGTTTCTCATACTCCTTTGCCCAGTTACGTCTGTGAATGAACAAGTGTCACAAGACTGACCTGAGAAGAGATTTGTATTTATTTAATATCATAATAAGGAGGTCAGGCACGGTGGTTCACACCTGCAATCCCAGCACTTTGGGAGGCCGAGGTGGGTGGATCACAAGGTCAAGAGATCGAAACCCATCCTGGCCAATGTGGTGAAAACCCATATCTACTATCTTGCTATCTCCCAGAGTGGCCTCAAATTCTTGGGCTTAAGAGATTCTCCCACCTCAGACTCCCAAGTAGGTGAAACTACCGGCACACACAGCCACACCTAGCTAATTTTTTTGTATTTTTAGTAAAGACGGGGTTTCACTATGTTGTCTAGGCTGGTCTTGCACTCCCAGACTCAAGCAATCTGCCCACTTAAGCCTCCCAAGTGCTGGGATTACAGGCGTGAGCCACCACACCCAGTCAGCTCTGTTTATAATCATCCGAACCCCACATTAACAGGACCTCTAAAACAAGCTTGGTGTGGCCAGAGGTGGTGTGATCCCAGCACTTTGGGAGGCTGAGGCAGGCAGATTACCCGAGGTTGGGAGTTCACGACCAGCCTGACAAACATGGTGAAATCCCATCTCTACCAAAAACACAAAATTAGCCAGGCATGGTGGCAGGTGCCTGTGATCCCAGCTACTTGAGAGGCTGAGGCAGGAGAATTGCTTAAGCCTGGGAGGCAGAGGTTGCAGAGCCGAAATCACGCCACTGCACTCCAGCCTGGGTGAAAGAGTGAGACTCATCTCAAAAAAAAAAAAAAAAGTTACAATGTGATCCAACAGGCTAGGGTTTACGGTATTTTTTTAAAGCAAAATGTCAGTCAATAGGAAATAAGATTTTGCTACTATATATATATATTTTGTTGTTGTTGTTGTTTGGTTTTTTTGAGATGGGGTTTCACTCTTGTTGCCCAGGATGGAGTACAATGGCACGATCTCGGCTCACCACAACCTCTGCCTCCTAGGTTCAAGCAATTCTCCTGCCTCAGCCTCCGGAGTAGCTGGGATTACAGGCACCTGCCATCACGCCTGGCTAATTTTTGTATTTTCAGTAGAGATGGGGTTTCACCATGTTGGCCAGGCTGGTCTCAAACTCATGACCTCAGGTAATCCACCCGCCTCGGCCTCCCAAAGTGCTGGGATTACAGGCGTGAACCACCAAACCCAGCTCATATGTTCTTAACTATTTAACTATTATCAGATTGAAAGTTTAATTGCACAGAAATTCTTTGACCATTTACAATGACTTTAACTATACAAATGACTATACTTTATTTTTCTCATAGTAGGCCCAAAGCATCTTTTTTCTCAGGCATTCACGAAGTCAGCAAAAGAAAGTAATCTTTGATCCAGTGTAGAAATACTGTAAGTCTTCTGGAGAAAAGATAGAAGACTGTAGTTTACATTTAACCATGCCTGAGCCAAATATCAGGACAGACCTTTAAAAGTCTAAAAGTGGCCAGCTGCAGTGGCTCATGCCTGTAATCTCAGCACTTTAGGGGGCTGAGCCAAGAGGATCGTTTGAGCCCAGGAGTTGGAAACCAGCCTGAGCAACATAGTGAGACCCTGTCTCTACCAAAACGAAAAAAAAAAAAAAGAGCCAGGCGCGCTGGCATGCACTTGTAGTCCTAGCTACTCAGAAAGCTGAGGTGGGAGTACTGCTTGGGCCTAGGAGGTTAAGGCTGTAGTGAGGTATGATGGCACAACCGCATTCCAGCCTGGGCGATACAGGAAGCCCATCTCAAAAATAAATTAAAAAAAATAAAGTTAAAAACTGACACTATGTGAGGGTTTTCTTTTCTCCATCTAGAACTGTGTGTATGAGGGTATTTACATAGAGAAACAAAGAACTTAAAAAAGAAAGAGATCAGCCGAGCGTAGTGGCTCACATCTGTAATCTTATCACTTTTGGAGGCCAAGGTGTACAGATCATTTGAGGTCAGGAGTTCAACACCAGCCTGGCCAACATGGTGAGACCCCGCGTCTACTAAAGAACAAAAATTAGCCAGGCATGGTGGTGCATGCCTGTAGTCCCAGCTATTCAGGAGGCTGAGGTAGGAGAATCACTTGAATATAACACGTGCGTGTGTGTGTGTGTGTGTGTGTGTGTGTGTGTGTGTGTGTGTATAATTTAAAAAGAGAAAGCAATAGAAAAAAAAATGAGAGAGATCTAAATAGGTTTCCAAACCAAGGCTGGCAAACTACATACAGCCTTCAAGCCAACTCTCCCCTATCTCCTGTTTTCATATGGCCCACAGTTAAGAATGGCTGTTATATTTTTAAATGGTCGAAACACACAAACACACAGAATATGCAATAGACCTGACATCTATTGTGACTCACAAAATCTAAAATATTTATTAACTGGTCCTTCACAGAAGAATATTCTAAACCAACTATTCCATTTTGCAGATGTGAAGACTAAAGGTTTACCAGAGTTACCCAACATCACTCGAACCACTAATCACAGTGATGGCTAAACACTGGCTCTGCAGATACAGATCCAGGCTTCCTGACCCCTAGATACCCATCCAGTAGAGATCTGCTGATATTGGAGGCATAAACCTAGGTTGCATTTTTTGTGCTGCTTCAGATTTAGTCACTTCTTGGGTTGTGCTTTAGTTGCTTGGATTTTTTAAAGAACACTGACTCGCTAACACATTTTTTTGTTTGTTTTCAAAGATGGGGTCTCACTCTGTTGCCCAGGCTGCAGTGCAGTAATGCAATAATAGCTCACTGCAGCCTCAACCTGTGTTCAAGTGCTCCTCCTATCTGTTTCCCAAGTACCTCAAACTAGAGAAGCCCTGACACCAACCCCGTTCTTTTTTCTGTTATTTTAGACGGAATCTGACTCTGTTACCCAGGCTAGGGGGCAGCAGAATGATGAAGGCTCACTACAGCCTTGAACCTCCCTGGATTCAGGTGATCCTTCCACCTCAGCCTCCCAAGTAACTGGGTCTACAGGCGCCATCATGCCCAGCTAATTTTTGTATTTTTTGGTAGGGATGGGGTTTCAGCATATTGCCAGGTTGGTCTTGAACTCCCAGGCTCAAGCAAACTACCCACCTCAGTCTCCCAAAGTGCCGGGATTACAGGCATGAGCCACTGCACCTAGCCATAATTGCGTGTGTGTGTGTGTGACGGAATCTTGCTCTGTCGCCAGGCTAGAGTGTAGTGGTGTGATCTCGACTCACTGAACCTCTGACTCCCTGGTTCAAGTGATTCTCCTGCCTCAGCCTCCTGAGTAGCTGGGATTACAGGCATATGCCACCACACCCAGCTGATTTTTGTATTTTTAGTACAGACGGGGTTTCACCATGTTACCCAGGATGATCTCGATCTCCTGACCTTGCGATCCACCTGCCTCGGCCTCCCAAAGTGCTGGGATTACAGGCGTGAGCCACCAAATCCAGCAAAATACACACACACACACACACACGCACGCACATATAAATATATATATATTTTTTTGTATAGATGAGGTCTTGCTATGTTGTCCAGGCTGGTCTTAAACTCCTGGCCTCAAGTGATCCTCATGCCATAGTCATTTTACTTGGCTGCCCTCCAATGATTAACACCTTTTTTGGGGGAAAAAAAATGAAGCCTTTATCCTTTCTTTCTTTTTAGGATCAGTATTTCATTCTGGTCTAGTAGCCCTAGTTGATGATGAAAAGTTACTTACAAAAAGATTCTGGCTAATAAATGTAGAAGGGATGACTGAATTTAAAAAAAAAAACAAAAAAAGAAAAGAAAATCAACATTTTATAACAATCCTCAATGGATGAAACCACTAGGTGAAAAGTTGATGGGGACCAGGCACAGTGGCTTATGCCTGTAATCCCAGCACTTTGTGGGACTGAGGCAGGGGGATCACCTGAGATCAGGAGTTTGAGACCAACCCGGCCAACATGGTGAAACTCCATCTCCACTAAAAATAGGCATGGTGGTGCGCGCCTGTAGTCCCAGCTACTCAGGAGGCCGAGGCAGAAGAATTGCTTGAACCTGGGAGGTGGAGGTTACAGTGAGCCAAGATCACACCACTGCGCTCCAGCCTGGGCGACAGAGTAAGACTCCGTATCAACAACAACAAAAAAAGAAAAGTTGATGGGGATCTTTATGAGGGACTACACTGTGTACCCTGTGACCACGCTGACCAATCTTAGGATCACAAGTCAGTTAACAAGACATAAATACGCCAGGTGCAGTAGCTCACTCCTGTAATCCCAGCACTTTGGGAGTCCAAGGTGGGCAGTTCACGAGGTCAGGAGTTCGAGACTAGCCTGGCCAACATGGTGAAACTCCATTTCCACTAAAAATACAAAAACTTAAAATTAAAAAAAATTAGCTAGGTGTGCTGGCGGGTGCCTGTAATTCCAGCAACTCACAAGGCTGATGCAGGATAATTGCTTGAAACCAGGAGGCGGAGGTTGCAGTCAGCCAAGGTCGCACCACTGCACTCCAGCCTGGGTGACAGAGCAAGACTCCGTCTCGAAAAAAAAAAAAGATATAAATATGATTATGTATACACAGTAAATTTCAGGAAAGACACAAGTTGTTTCTGGAGAGAGGAATGTATATTTCATGAGATACCTTTCTGAACTATTTGAATGCTTTAATTATGTGCATGTTGTACTTTTTTTTTTTTTTTTTGAGACAGTCTCACTCTGTGACCCAAGCTGGAGTGCGGTGGCATGATAACGTCTCACTGCAGCCTCTACCTCCCAGGGCTCAGGCAATCTCCCCACCTCAGCCTCCTGAGTAGCTTGGACTACAGGTGCGTGTCACCATGCCCAGCTAATTTTTGTATGTTTTTGTAGAAATGGGCTTTCACTATATTGCCCAGGCTGGTCTTCAACTCCTGGGCTCAAGCAATAATCTACCCACCTCGGCATCCCAAAGTGTTGGGATTACAAGCGTAAGCCACCACATCCAGCCACTTTTTAAATTTAAAGGGGATTTCAAAAAGTCCCTTTTTTCTTCACAAACTAAAATATAGAAATAGTTTTAATAAATCAATAGTGCAGCAATATAGTTAAAAAGGTAACAAATCAGGAACCAATGTGCTAGTCATTTTGTTTCTAAACCTGTTTCCTAATGTGTAAAATGAGAAGGCATGATTCAAATATGTTCATCTAGGGTTTTTCCAGTTGTAAAATTATGAGTCTCCATCTCCTTTTTTTTTTCGACTTCCTTTTTTACAGAACACCAGGGGGCTTCATCAACTTCTTCCATTAAGCCTCAAACTACTATAGTGCATTTTGTTGTTTGTTTGAGCTACAACAATCTAACTTTTTTTTTTTTTTATGAGACAGAGTCTCACTGTGTTGCCCAGGCTGGAGTGCAGTGGTGCAATCTCGGCTCGCTGCAAGCTCCGCCTCCCAGGTTCACACCATTCTCCTATCTCAGTCTCCCGAGCAGCTGGGACTATAGGCACCCGCCACTACGCCCGGCTAATTTTTTGTATTTTCAGCAGAGACGGGGTTTCACCGTGTTAGCCAGGACGGTCCTGATCTCCTGACCTCATGATCCACCCACCTCAGCCTCCCAAAGTGCTGGGATTACAGGCGTGAGCCACTGTGGCCAGCCAACAATCTTAACATTTTATACTCTTATGCATTTCATTGTATGGACATCCATATGCCTTCACTGCTTTATATAGCCCAGTTACTGCATAGATAAGGCAAGAGTGACATAATATCTACCTGATGCCAGCAAACTCCACCTTCTGAGTGATATATGCACATGTGCTGACCTAAGAGGAGTGGGAGAGAGAGGGAGGGAGGGAGGGAAGGAGAGAGGGTGAGAAAGACAAAGAGAGAGATTGATTAACATATTAAGGCCATGAAAAATCACAAACAAGAACTTCTAGCTTTCTAATCTCTTCTACCAACCCAAAGTTCAACTAGCTTGTGAGTAATAGACTTACCCCACAGGAAAACCTGTTAGGGTAGGTATGACAGTAGGTGCTTAAAGAGTTTGGTAAGTATAGCTAATGGGAAAGACCAAGTGGATGATAAATGACCAGCTTTACAAATATGCTGATCTTCACATATGTTTACATATATATCTGCATTTACATACTCATTTAAGTATCATGTTGTTTCTCATTTTATCTCTCACTTTAGAAAATGGAACCCTCAACAAATAAAACGCAGATTTTTCCTGAAAATATGCCCTGTACGGAAATTCCACCTATAATTTGTGGTTTCATAGTATACAAAAACTTCACTTCTTTTGATTAGTGTCAAAATGGGAGGGAAAAAAAAAAAAAAAAACCTCAAATGAGGAGAATTTTCAGAACCAGTTCACAATTCTGATGAACTAATCTTTTCAAGTTGAAATGTTCATTAAAAAATTAATAAATGTGGGTGTTGCATACACTGCCTGGGTGATGGGTGCACCAAAATCTCACCAATCACCATTAAAGAACTTACTCATATAAGCAAATACCACCTGTTCCCCAATAACATGGAAATAAAAAATTTTTTTAAAAGACACAATTAAAATATAATAAAAATATTTTTGTTAACAAAATGGGCTGGACACGGTGCCTCACACCTATAATCCTAGCACTTTGGGAGGCAAAGGCAGGCAGATCACCTGAGGTCAGGAGTTCAAAACCAGCCTGGCCAACATGGCGAAAACCCATCTCTACTAAAAATACAAAAAAACAGGCTGGGCGCAATAGCTCACATCTGTAATCCCAGGACTTTGGAAGGCTGAGGTGGGTGGATTGCCTGAGGTCGGGAGTTCGAGACCAGCCTGACCCACAGGAGAAACCCCGTCTCTACTAAAAATACAAAATTAGCCGGGCATGGTAGTGCATGCCTATAATCCCTGCTACTCCGGAGGCTGAGGCAGGAGAATCGCTTGAACTCGGAAGGCAGTGGTTGTGGTGAGCGGAGATCATGCCATTGCACTCCAGCCTGGGCAACAAGAAAACTCTGTCTCAAAAAAAAAAAAAAAAAATCAAAATAAATCGCCCAGTCTCAGATGTTTTGTTATAGCAGCAAAAAAAAAAAAAAAAATTAGCCGGGCATGGTGGTGGGTGCCTATAATTC
The DNA here is from genome assembly GCF_000951045.1 of Mandrillus leucophaeus. Lineage (NCBI taxonomy): Eukaryota > Metazoa > Chordata > Mammalia > Primates > Cercopithecidae > Mandrillus > Mandrillus leucophaeus. The sequence continues at coordinate 12,026,211 of NW_012102031.1, forward strand.
CAGTTATAGGCAGGAGAATCGCTTGAACCTAGTGGGCAGAGGTTGCAGTAAGCCAAGATCCCACCACTTCACTCCAGCCTGGGTGAAAGAGCAAAACTCCATCTCGGGGAAAAAAAAAAAAAAAAAACCAATGAATACATGCGGAAAATGGGAGGAGGGTTCAGCAAAAAGCAGTGTGATCTGGAAGCCACAGGATCTGGGTTTTGGCCAAGGGCCAACTTACTATCTAGCCTTGGGCAATTACCTAACTTCTCAATCTCAGTTTCTACCTCTATAAATTAGGGATAATAAATACCTGTACATGAGGAGATGTGAAGAGCAAAGGGGATCAAGTGAAAACCTGAAAACTAAGGTTCCACTCAAATGTAAAATACAGTATAACTTCCTATCTAAACCAAAAATGCTGAGTAAAAATCTGTAACAGTAAACAAATAAAAGATCAAAAAAACAATGAAAAGAGAATGGAAGAATACACAAGATGTTGACAATAATTGTAGATGCTGAAATCAGAAACAATTTTATATTCTTCTCCTATAATAAACAGGGATTATTCACATAATGGAAAAAAGTAACAGACTTTCAAATAAATCACATCTTACCAAACTTTTCTTTAGTCGCCACATATCCCCACGGCCAATATACTGGTCCTTAAAAGTTAACTCCACCAGGTCAAGGGTCACATCCTAAAAGGAATAATCAAATAATATCTCTGACATTACTTTGCCACATTTTATAGTCACAAGGTAATGCCCACTTACCATGGAAAAAAACTTTTTGCAAAAAAGAAAACTACTGGAAGACCATTCAGTAGCAGAACTCTGATAAACAGAATTATATCCTGCCAAAGCACACTTGTCAGTATAGTTGGTAAATCTACAATTAATCCTACAGCCACGGCAGCACGTTGAGTGTGAAGGGTAGTGGGGGACTCATTCTGTATTTTAGTCTGGATACTGGCACACAAACATGACACTGAGCTATGCACTTTATTCACCTATTGACGCCAATAGCACTTTCTGAACAATAATTTTTATCTATTATAACATCACTTCCTGAAGAAAAATGAGAATATGTTTTAAAATGTTAGTATTTTAATATAAAATTTTACATACAGTTTTTTATACAAAAAATGGTTAGGACAAGCTTCAAGAAAAGTGGGGGTGGGTTTTAAATGCAACCTACATACTGCCTACATTCTAAACGACATATAGGCTACATATTTATTTATTTACTTATTTGAGACAGGATGGTGCTCTGTTGCCCAGGCTGGAGTGCAGTGGTGCGATCTCAGCTCACTCACTGCAGCCTCCGCCTCCTGGGCTCAAGTGACTCTCATGCCTTAGCCTCCCTAGTAGCTGGGACTACAGGGGTGCACCATCATACCCAGCTAAGTTTTGTATTTTTAGGAGACATAGGGTTCCACCATTTTGCCCAAGCTGGTCTCAAACTCCTGACCTCAAGTTATCCACCTGCCTTGGCCTCCCAATGTGCTGGGATTACAGGCATGGGCCACCACCCATGGCCTACATGTTTAGTTTAACAAGACAAGGTCTCGTTCTGTTGCCCAGGCTGAAATGCAATAGTGTAGCCACCAGCTCACTGCAGCCTCAATCTCCTGGGCTCAAGCAATCCTCCTACTGCAGCCTTTCAAGCAGTTGAGACTACAGGCATATAAACACACCCAGCTAATCTTTTAGAAAAGTTTTAGTAGGCAGGACGCGGTGGCTCCTGCCTGTAATCCCAGCACTTTGGGAGGCCGAGGCAGGTGGATCACCTGAGGTCAGGAGTTCAAGACCAGCCTGGACAACATGGTGAAATCCCATCTCTACAAAATACAAAAATTAGCTGGGTGTGGTGGCGTGGGCCTGTGATCCTAGCTACTCAGGAGGCTGAGGCAGGAGAATGGCTTGAACCTGGGAAGCACAGGTTGCAGTGAGCCGAGATCGTGCCACTGCACTCCAGTCTGGGTGACAGAGCGAGACTCCATTTCAAAAAAAAACAGAAAAGTTTTAATAAAGACAAGGTCTAGCTATGCTACTCAGGCTGGTCTTGAACTCCTGGCCTCAAGTGATCCTCCTGTCTCAGCCTCTCGATGGGCTGAAATTACCACACCTAGCAGGTCACACATTTAATAGTCGAATACTACACTTAAGTAACCCGTTGTTTCCTTAGTAATCTAACCTTGAGGAAGGGTGCTAATCATTCCAAAAAGATATTCAAGTCCAAAACAAAGACGTACCTTAGGGTCTACGACATTAACATAGACATCTTGATAAGGTCTTAGCCGAAACACTTGAGTCACAGTCTGGTCCACACTGATGGTTTCTAAAACAGAAACAATATCTGGCTGGGACAACACATTTTGAAAAAGCAGGTCCATATATTCTAATCTATAAATACTCAGACATTCAGTAAGCAACACAATTGATCATCTGACATGGGCAACACACAGTCTCTTCCTTTCAGGAGCTTAGAATTTAAACAATTCTCTGCTTTTTCAGGTGAAATAAGACCAGAGCCTAAGCAATCAACAAAAATGGAGAGAAAAAGGGAGAAGGGAGGGAAAAGAAAGAATTTAAGAAGGAAGAGGCTGGGTATGGTGGCTCACACCTGTAATCCCAGCACTTTGGGAGGTCTAGGCAGGAAGGTCACCTGAGGTCAAGAGTTCGAGACCAGCCTGGCCAACATGGTGAAACTCTGTCTCTACTAAAAATACAAGAATTAGCCAGGCATGATAGTGGGCGCCTGTAATCCAAGCTACTCGGGAGGCTGAGGCATCAAAATCGCTTGAACCCCAGAGGCAGAGGTTGTAGTGAGCTGAGATTGTATCACTGCACACCAACCTGGGTGATAGAATGAGACTCTGTCTCAATAAATAAATAAATAAAATAAGAAGGAAGAAAAGAAAGTTCAAAGACCTGTAAAATTCCAGAAGAGGAAGGAGATCTCTTTGGAATGAAGTTATCAGTGGTAAAGAAGAAACAAACTTTTCAATGAGCCCTTAAGTCTGGTAAGAAACATAACAGAGGACAGGAGATAAGGGGAAGGTATGAAGGCCATTTTTAGGATTAAGGTTTTATAGAATTCTTTTAAAATCTTTAAATTGGCTGAATGTGGTGGCTCACGCCTGTAATCCCAACACTTTGGGAGGCCAAGGTGGACAGATCACGAGGTCAGGAGTTCAAGACCAGCCTGACCCATATGGTGAAACCCCGCCTCTACTAAAAATACCAAAAAAATTAGCCAGGCATGGTGGCGTGCACCTGTAGTCCCAGCTACTCAGGAGGCAGAGGCAGGAGAATTGCTTGAACCTGAGAGGTAGAGGTTGCAGTGAGCCAAGATCACGCCTGGGCAGCAGAGGGATACTCCATCTCAAAATAAAATAAAATAAAACATTAAAAAAAAATGAAAACTTTAATTTTTTTTTTTTTTTTTTTTTTTTACTGCTCCTTGCAGAGCAGGGCTAACCCTTAGGCAGTGTAACCAGAGTAGCCAGGTTTTACAGAATGTTTTATCCTCAAATTGAAATATTGAATGGTTAAATATGAGTGGGTAACCAGGCATGGTGGCTCATGCCTGTAATCCTAGCACTTTAGGAGGCCAAGGCAGGAGGACTACTTGGGCCCAGGAGATCAAGACCAGCCTGAGTAAAAATTAAAAAAAAAAAAATTAGCCAGGCATGATCCTGTGGGCTGGGTGCCTGGGGTCTTAGCTACTCCGGAGGTGGAGATGGGAGATGGAGAATCACTTGCCCCCAGGGAGGCTGAGGCTGCAGTGAGCCGTGACCGCACCACTGCACTCCAGTTTGTACAACAGAGAGGCCCTGTCTGAAAGAGAAAACAAAAAAAGGCAGGGGCAATGGTGCAGTGGCTCATGCCTGTAATCCCAGGACTTTGGGAGGTTGACGCAGGCAGATCACCTGAGGTGAGGAGTTTGAGACCAGCCTGGCCAAACATGGTGAAACCCCATCTCTACTAAAAATATAAAAATTAGGCTGGGCATGGTGGTTCATGCCTGTAATCCCAGCACTTTTGGAGGCTGAGGTGGGCAGATCATGAGGTCAGCAGTTCAAGACTAGCCTGGCCAACACAGTAAAACTCTGTCTCTACTAAAAATACAAAAATTAGCCGGGTGTGGTGGTGCACGCCTGTAGTCCCAGCTACTCGGGAGGCTGAGGCAGGAGAATCCCTTGAATCCAGGAGGCGGAGATTGCAGTGAGCTGAGACCATGTCATTGCACTCTATCCTGGGTAACAGAGTGAGACTTCCTCTCAAAAAAATAAAAATAAAAATATAAAAATTAGCCAGGCATGGTGGTGCACACCTGTAGTCCTAACTACCTGGGAGGCTGAGGCAGGAGAATCCCTTGAATCCAGGAGGCGGAGATTGCAGTGAGCTGAGACCATGTCATTGCACTCTATCCTGGGTAACAGAGTGAGACTTCCTCTCAAAAAAATAAAAATAAAAATATAAAAATTAGCCAGGCATGGTGGTGCACACCTGTAGTCCTAACTACCTGGGAGGCTGAGGCAGGAGAATCACTTGAACCCAGGAGGCGCAGGTTGCAGTGAGCCAAGATCGTGCCGCTGCACTCCAGCCTCCAGCCTGGGCAACGCAGTGAAACTCCATCTCTTAAAAAAACAGAAACAAAAAAAAAGAGTGGGTGACATCAAAGCCCTTTATTTAATTAATTAGCTTATTTATTTAGAGACAAAGTTTTGCTCTTGCTGCCCAGGCTGGAGTGCAATGGCGCAATCTCAGCTCACTACAACTTCTGCCTCCCAGATTCAAGTAGTTCTCCTGCCTCAGCTTCCTGAGTAGCTGGGATTACAAGCATGCGCCACAATGCCTGGCTAATTTTATATTTTTAGTAGAGATGGGGTTTCTCCATGTTGGTCAGGATGGTCTCAAACTCCTGACCTCAGGTGATGCACCTACCTCAGCCTCACAAAGTGCTGGGATTACAGGTGCCAGCCACTGCACCCAGCCATCAAAGCCCATTAAAGCAACCCAGAATTTTTTTGTTTTTTTCTCTCAAGAACTATTTAAGAGTATCTTATTTACTGTCAATTGACATTCTGGTTCCTTGAACAGCATGGCATAGCGAAAAGAGGGAAAAACAAAGGATCTGAATCCAGAATGAGTAAGCAGGAATCACCGCTTCTGGCTACGCCTAGACTGTATAGCCTGGCAGAGAATAAACTTCCTCACTCACTCAAGAGTTGTTGAGAAGATAAAGCTAGATTACACAAAGCTCCCAAGACAGTGCCTTGCACATGTGGTGGGCAATCATAAATAAATATTTCTTCCTCCCCAATCTCTACTCACCCAGACTAGGCATTTAACAAATCGTTTGTGAAAAAATGGGACAGATGTGGTGGATCACACCTGCAACCCCAGCATTTTGGGAGGTCAAGGTGTGAGGAACTCCACTTGAGGCCAGGAGTTCAAGACCAACCTGGGCAACAGGCAGGTTGTGTATTTCTTTTCTTTTTTTTGAGACAGAGTCTCGCTCTGTTGCCCAGGCTGGAGTGCAGTGGCGCGATCTCGGCTCACTGCAACCTCCGCCTCCCGGGTTCAAGCAATTCTCCTGCCTCAGCCTCCCGAGTAGCTAGGACTATAGGTGCATGCCGCCACACCCAGCTAATTTTTTGTATTTTAGTAGAGACAGGGTTTCACCGTTTTGCCCAGGCTGGTTGCAAACTCCTGAGCTCAGGCAATCCACCTGCCTCAGTCTCCCAAAGCGCTGCGATTACAGGCATGAGCCACCATGCCTGGCCTTTTTTTTTTTTTTTTTTTTGAGATAGGGTCTCTGTTGAACAGGCTAGAGTGCAGTGGCACCATTATAGCTCACTGTAACCTTAAATTATCGGGCTCAAATTATCCTTCCACCTCAACCTCCAGAGTACAGAGTAGCTGGGACTATAAGCGTCAACTTGACAATTTTTTTTTAGCGGGAACACAATTTGATAAGAAGAGAACTGCAGCCATAAAAAAATGAAATCATATCCACTGCAGCAACACAGATGGAGTTGGAGGCCACTGTTATCCTAAGTGAACTAACTCACAAACAGAAAATCAAATACTGCATGTTCTTACCTATAAGTGGGATGGAAATAATAGACACTTGGGACTCCAAAAAGAAGGATGGGGAAGAGAATGAGGGTTGAAAAATACAATGTTCAGACATAGATACAATGTTCTGTATCTGTTCTGTCAGATACAAGGTTCACTGTGTGAGTAATGGATACAATAGAAGCCCAATCCCCACCAGTACACAATATACCCATGTAACAAACATGCCCATGTACTGCCTGAATTGAAAATTAAATTAAAATTTTTTAAAAAAAGAAAAGAATTACTTGCCCTCATCCCTTGAAATTATGAAGAGAGGTTTCTTACAGTTTCTGAGGCAGTAAATAAAAAACTCTGGCCGGGCGCGGTGGCTCACGCCTGTAATCCCAGCACTTTGGGAGGCCGAGGCAGGTGGATCACAAGGTCAGGAGATCGAGACCATCCTGGCTAACACAGTGAAACCCCATCTCTACTAAAAATACAAAAAAAATTAGCCGGGCGCGGTGGCGGGTGCCTGTAGTCCCAGCTACTTGGGAGGCTGAGGCAGGAGAATGGCAGGAACCCGGGAGGCGGAGCTTGCAGTGAGCCGAGATCGCACCACTGCACTCCAGCCAGGGAGAGAGAGCCAGACTCCGTCTCAAAAAAAAAAAAAAAAAAAAAAAATTCTAAGAATGATGTAATTCTTACCCTTCTGTAAATCTTCCTTAAGTGACTTGACCTGCAAAAGCAGAGGGCTGAAAAAGAAAGCAACAGAGAGTTGGGATACCGTGAGCAGTAACTCCCTAGCATCCTTCATCCCCTACAAAAGGCAAATAGGTCACTCTGGACAGTCTGTGACTTACAGCACAACAATGAGAGAAAGCTCCCTTAGAAACAAAGAAACTCCATATGCACCAAAGGAAATGAATAAACGCTACACAACCCTTCAGTTGTCATCTCAGCTTTAAAACCAGAAAGAGGCCAGGCACAGTGGCTCATGCCTATAATCCCAACACTTTGGGAGGCCAAGGCGGGTGGATCATCTGAAGTCAGAAGTTCGAGACCAGCCTGGTCAACATGGCAAAACCCTGTCTCTATTAAAAATATGAAAATTAGCCAGGTGGGGTGGCCCACACCTGCAGTCCCAGCTACACGACAAGCTGAGGCAGAAGAATCGCTTGAACCTGGGAGGAGGTTACAGTGAGCCGAGGTCACACCACTGCACTCCAGCCTGAGTGACAGAGTGAGACTCTGTCTCTTTAAAAAAAAGGTTGGGCATGGTGTAGTAACTCGCACCTCCCAGCACTTTAAGAGGCCAAGGCAGGCCGATCACAAGGTCAGGAGTTCAAAACCAGCCTGACCAAATGGTGAAATCCCATCTCTACTGAAAATATAAAAATTAGCCAGGCGTGGTGGCATGCACCTGTAATCCCAGCTACTCAGGAGGCTGAGGCAGGAGAATGGCTTGAACCCAGGAGGCGGAGGTTGCAGTGAGCCGAGATCACACCATTGCACTTCAGCCTGGGTGACAGAGTGAGATTTTGTCTCAAAAAAAAACATAAAACAAAAAAAAAGGCTGGGTATGGTGGCTCATGCCTGTAATCTCAGTGCTTTGGGAGGCCTAGCAGGGTGGATGGCTTGAGACAAGCCTGGCCAATATGGTGAAACCCCACTCTCTACTAAAAAATACAAAAATTAGGCCAGCTGCGGTGCCTCATGCCTGTAATCCCAGCACGTTGGGAGGCCAAGGCAGGTGGATTACCTGAGGTCAGGAGTTCAAGACCAGCCTGGGCAACATGGTGAAACCCTGTCTCTACTAAAAATGCAAAATTAGCCGGGCATGGTGGCGCATGCCTCTAATCTCAGCTACTGGGGAGGCTGAGGCAGAAGAATCACCTAGGCCTGGGAGGCAGAGGTTGCACTGAGCTGAGATTACACAACTGCACTCTAGCCTAGGTGACACAGCTAGACTCCATCTCCAAAAAAAAAAAAAAGGAGGAGGAGGAATGGACAACTTTTGAAAAATTATTTGTTGATCAAATCCTAGAAGGCATGAGCTTTTTTTTTTTAAGACAGGGTCCCACTATGTTGCCCAGGCTGGTCTCGAACTCCCGGGCTCAAATGACCTACCCCACCTCAGCCTCCCAAAGTGCTGGAATTACAGGCTTGAGCCACCACAGCATGAACATTTTGAAAGGCAAAGAGAGTTATCTGCCCTTCAAATCCCTTGGACATCATTTGGAAACAGTGAATTGCCCAGTTCCATGGATCCTAAGAGACACTCACCTGTATTCATCGTTGGGGTGTGCAATCTCTACAATGTCTCCAAGCTTGATGTGAGGAAACACTTTGGGGTTCACAACTAGCTCATCATCTGAAAGACAATTCAGCGACTTCAAGTAGAAAAACACTCATTAGGTACATTGTGTATGTTCTCATTACTGGTTCCTCACAACCCTATCAGGATAGTATTGCCACCCCATTGACAGATGAGGCTCTATTTTGAAATGAGGCTTACAGTGACTAATGGATTCACACAGGAACACCAAGAGCAGTGGAGTGGGATGGTGCTCAGGTACCTTTGTCTCCATACTCCGTGCTCTCTCTACTACTGCACTGCTTCCAGGGACAGAGCAGCCCTCAGTATCTGGGAATTAGGCTTCCGGACAGCCTTTTACCCCTTCAAATATTGTGTATCTGGCATATAACAGGAACAAAACAGGCTGGTTTCCATAGATACAGCACAATTCCTTACAGTTATTCAATGTTCAAAGAATTTCCCAAACAGTATCTTAATGTGACCCTCAGAGTAAATCTTTAGATTTAACAGGAGTAAGAAAATAACCTCAGAGAGGCCAGGAGCAGTGGCTCACGCCTGTAATCTCAACACTTTGGGAGGCCGAGATGGATGGATCACCTGAGGTCAGGAGTTCAAGACCAGCCTGGCAAACATGGCGCAACCCCGTCTCTACTAAAACTACAAAAATTAACCGGGCGTGGTGGTGGGCACCTGTAATCCCAGCTACTTGGGAGCCCGAGGCAGGAGAATCACTTGAACCCAGGAGGCGAAGGTTGCAGTGAAGTGAAATCACACCACTGCACTCCAGTCTAAGCGACAGAGCGAGACTGCGTCTCAAAAATAAATAAATAAATAAAATAAAATAAGAGGGATGTGCTTTTATGTTTATCTACCCCTGCCCCTCTACCAGGGATGGGGAGAACTCTCTCAAATATTGCAAACTCAGAAGCATAAAGACAGAATGACTGTTTCGCTGTTTTAATTTGGGAGGAAAAACATCACTTTTAATTATGCTAATATCATGACAATTAAGTATATCTAGATTTCAAATATAACCAGATCCAACAAAAATTTCGCCTAATAAAATCAAACAATGGGTTACTCCCAAATTTTTGTTTTGTTTTCTTTTAGAGATAAGGTCTTGTTGTTGCGTAGGCTGGCGTACAGTGGCTATTTATAAGGACAATCCCACTATTGATCAGCACAGGAGTTTTGACCTGCTCTGTTCCCAACCTGAGGTGGTTCACATTTCCTAAGGCAACCTGGTGGTCCCCCACTCCTGGGAGGTCACTAGACTGACGCAGAACTTATTTCAGACACCCAATCAACATAATGTCCTATAGTCTGAAACTCCTGGGCTCAAGTGATCTTCCTGTCCCAGCCTCGAGTAGCTGTGACTACAGGCACACACCACAGCACCCAGCATCCCTAATTTTATCTGCTATGTTTCCACCGACAGTTTCACGACAAATCCTCCGTTGAGCTTCCCCCCTAATTTACACAGTCTCAATTAAGGTCCCTGAGAATACATTCCCTTCTGCTTGGTTTTATCATTTCCTTTTTGCATGTCTGTCTTACAAAACTGAAAGCTCTTTAGGGACAAAGAACCTTGCAGTATTCATAATCATTGCGTCTGGCACAGGTATACGCCTAATAAATATCTGTTGGTTGTTTCTTTTTTATTATTTTTATTTTTATTTTTAAAGACAGGGTCTTGCTCTATTGCCCAGGCTGTGCAGTGGCGTGATCTTGGCTCACAGTAACCTTTGTCTCCTGGGTTCAAGCAATTATCGTGCCTCAGCCTCCCTAGTAGCTGAGATCACAGGCACGCACTAAGACACCTGGCTAAGTTTTGTATTTTTAGCAGAGATGGGGTTTCACTATGTTGGCCGGGCTAGTTCTGAACTCCTGACCTCCTGTGATCTGCCCACCTTGGCCTCCCAAAACGCCAGGATTACAGTCATGAGCTACCATGTCCAGCTGTTTGTTGTATTTTGATCTATAGTCTTGCAGAAGACTGGATACAGCATCTAGCTACCTTTGTATTTTATACATCAAAATATGTATTTGTATACATTGTATATACTGTATCCTTCTCTCTGCCAAAAGTTATGTTTTATTCCACTCCACAAATACTTAGGCAATATCAACAGCATACAAAGTAATAACAATAGACTGTACATTTTAGCAGAAATTGTAGTTTAAATATAGCAATGCCTGTAGTCTGGTAATTATAATGGCTACATTTATTGAGCACAGAGTCTAATACTCTGCTAAATGCATTACATGTACCACCTTACTTAAGCTTCACAAGGCTCTATGATAGAGAAACTATTGTTTTCCCTTTTTGGTCGTCCTTTCCCTCTGGAGGCTTGTATCTACATAATGCAGAAGTAAATACACCCTAAAACACAACATTAAAAAGACTCATGTGGGGCGCGGTGGCTCATGCCTGTAATCCTAGCACTTTGGGAGGCCAAGGCGGGCGGATTGTCTGAGCTCAGGAGTTTGTGACCAGCCTGGGAAACATGGTGAAACCCTGTCTCTACTAAAATACAAAAAAAAAAAAAAATAGCTGGGCATGGTGGCATGCACCTGTAATCCCAGCTACTCGGGAGGCCGAGGCAGGAGAATTGCTTGAACCTGGAAGGTGGAGGTTGCAGTGACCTGAGATCATGCCGCTGCACTCCAGTCTGGCGACAGAGCGAGACTCTGTCTCAAAAAAAAATAAATAAGTCAATAAATAATAAAATAAAATGACTCATTATATTGCTAACTCCAATTTCTGAATAAGGCTGTCAAGACAGAACGGAAAATTACTCCCTCACAAAAGAAAAAAAAAAAATTATACTAAGTGCCCTTTTATTCTTCAGATTTATGGACTCAAGGTGCTAAGGAGAGCTGGGTACAGTGGCTCATGCCTGTAATCCCAACTACTAGGGAGGCTGAGGTGGAAGGATCCTTTGAGCTCAGGAGTTCCAGACCAGCCTGGGCAAATGGAGAACCATGTCTCAAAAAAAAAAAAAAAAAAAAGAAAGGAAAGGAAAAAAAAAATAGATGTTAAGAGAAACTATTCTAAAGCCCCTCAACTTTCAGATAAGGTACACTAGGAGCTTGTTCAAGGTCACCAGGAAAATTAGAAGTAGAGCAGATATTCAGACTATAGTTCAGTGCAGGATACCATGCTGTATCCTGCCCCTTCTTCCCATGCCTAGAAGCCAGGCAAAAGTTCATGCTTTGATCATAGCTGCTCTGTGCACATCTATGCTGCTTCTCTCTCACTCAATGTAAAAACTGATATATGGTTTTAGTTTCTCTTACCTGCCAAACCAGTGCAGGCTAGAATTTTATGGAACATACACGGAAGATTTGTAATAAACAATGCAATTCAACAAATGAAAGGTAGTAAACCGGCAGCATTCATAATGTTCCTTAAAAGTCTGAATGCAAATGCATTTAGAAGGGTCCTGCCATCCTCCTTGTTGCTTTGTTTAGCCTCAATTGTCACGAGTCAGTGTGTAATTTCAAGGCATTGCACACACCAGAACCTCAGCCAACTTACAAAACCTCTAAAGACCAATCGATACTGACCACTGCCCCCAAAGCCCTTCTTGTGGATGACGAGTTTGTAGACCTTTGTTGTTCTCATCTTGCACTGTTTTTCCCTTTAGCTGTTCCAAGCTTGGGGCAGAGAAGTCATCTTGCCTCCCTGCCATTGAAATACAAACAAAAAGGTTGAAAGTCAGACTTTTCCTTGCAACCACTCTTTGATTTTAGGCCAGTGAAGATACTGGTGTTGCTCTGCTGTGAAGCGGTGCCAAGCGACTCTTGGATGAAGTCACTTCTCCAGTTACAAGGAGCGATGGAGAACAAACAGAATCACAGAATCCAAGAACTAAGGGGAATTCATGCCAGGGGCTAGTCAAACCTAGGAGAAGGTATTCTATCACACCCCTAAAGGGGAAGCATTGCGGTGAATGGGTACTCATTACCTTGTCTCCATCTACATCAATAACAACCGAACATTAAGGACATCTTAAAAGAAGTTAGCCCACTCATTTTGTAGATGATGAAAGTGTGAGTCACGGCAAGGGACTTGCTCAAGGTCACTTGAGACTTAGAGATACTCCCACCATCCTCATTTTGCTGCCAACGTCCTGAGCAAGGCGACCACAAAGAAGAGGAAGGCAGGAGTTTCCTTCCCCAAACCTCGGTCTGTGTGAACTCTCAGCGTACCTTCCCTGACTCCATTTCACAGCTGAGGCCGCTGAGGCTCAGAGAGGGAGAGAGACTTGTCCAAGGTCACACAGCAGATTGGGAATGAGGGCCAGGACTCGAACCTGGGCCAAGGCCCCCTACCTCAAGCCCCCCTCAGTCCCGAGTCTGGGGCGGGCAGCTCCACTCACCGAAGCTCTGGAGCCCCTTCCCGCCTCTGGCCGGGGCCCCGAGGCTGGACCCTCTCCAGGTTCCCCGCGCCTCCTCCAGATACCCCGCCTACGCCCTCGCGGCCCGCGCCGCTTCCGCCCCTGAGCCTGAAGCGCCTGCAAGGCCCGCCCCGACCGTGTAACGCTCACCTGAGAACCCGCGCCGCTCCGGTGGCTCCGCCCCGGTGCCCCGCCCCCTTCCCGCCCTCGCGCCCCCGCGCCGCTCTCGCCGGGCCTCCGCCTCGTCTCTGTGGCCGCGCCACTTCCTCATCCGGGGCTTGAGCCGGAGGCGGGGTGTTGCGTGCGGCCTCTTGCTTGGGCCACCTCCTGGCGTTTCCTGCCCTCGAGCCGTAGAGCCTCCCGCCCCACGGAGGAAATCCATTTCCTCCCAGTCTATCCGAAATAGACCCATGGCCACAGAGCTTCGTTTGCGACTTAGTGGTCTCCCCGTAGGGGAAACGAGATCCCTCAGAGCTCCGTTTTCTGTTACATGAACGAGGTTAATGACTCCTGTGCCCTCACTGGGCTGCTAAGAGGCGCCAACGAGAGTTTCTGGGAGGACTTCTGTAAAATGCAAGGGGCTGAGCACGCGAGAGTTAGTGTGATGGCCCCTGCTGGGAAGTGTCCACTTACCGGGGGCTTTTCAAACCCTTAAACTCCAAAGGACTTTCTGCGCCCCTCTGGTATTTTAATAAGAATGGCTGCCTGCCTTCACAGTCCTTATGTAATCATTGCATCCCTATTACGTGATGGATGCAGGAGGCAGATACTATCCTATTTCACAAACCGGGAAACAGCCTGAGGACACAAAACCCTTCAGAAGGAAGCAAGGACGAATCCTGACCCGCTCCCAGAACGGAGCCTTTAACCAACATCCTTTGGTCATTCCCAGGGCACAGCCTAAACTTGAATCTGTCAGGATATCTTTCTCTCCGAGCAGAAAACCAGAGAGCTGGGTGGGCCGGGTCAGGCTCTCGCCGAAGGCTCCTGACAATTGCCAGCTCCGCCTGCTGCCACTGACACCCCCGCCCCCCAGTGCAGTCCACCGTTTCTGACCTGAGCGGCAGCAACTCGATAGGACCTCCCTGCTTCCCCTCTTGCAGCCCGAGAAATCTTATAACTGGAATCAGTGTCTCGGTCACGCCACTCCTCTGCTGCTTCTAATCACACTGACTGCTAAGTCTAAACGACACAGCACTTGTCTTACATTTCTTTATATCTTTAATGCTTACGGTGCCCGTTTCTTACGGATTTGGGAAACTTAAAAATGTTGAAAGAAAAACCATGGTATACCGTAGTGAAACATTCTACAGTGGACCAAGGGGATCCTGGGACAGGACAAGCAACGTTCTTAAGCATGGATGCCTTTACGCTGGGACTCAGGAGAAGTTAGGTAAATAATGCAAGTATTAAGTAATTGCGATTTTTTTTTTTTTTTTTTTTTTGGAGATGAGGTCACCCTCACCCAGACTGGAGTGCAGTGGCGTGATCTTGGCTCACTGCCATCTCTGCTCCCCCGCTCATGGGATCCTCCCACCTCATCCTCCTAGTAGCTGGAATTACAGGTCCGTGCCCAGCTAATTTTTGTGTTTTTTGTAGAGACGGAGTTTTGCCATGTGGCCCTGGCTGGTCTCAAACTCCAGGGCTCAAGCAATCCGTTCGCCTTGGCCTCCCAAAGTTCTGGGATTACAGGTATGAGTCACTGCAGCCAGGTTTTATTTTTTTCTTTCCGAGACAGGGTCTAGCTCTGTTGCCCAGGCTGGAGTGCAGTGGTGCTATCATAGCTCACTGTAACCTCAATCTCCTGGGCTCAAGCGATTCTTCTGCCTCAGCCTCCCAAGGGACTGGAAACTACAGGGCAAGCCACCACTCCTGGCTAAAATTATTTATCTTGTAATAAAACATATATGATAAAGTGGATTGCAACAGTTACAAAATTTTTTAAGAATAACAATGTTATGTTTAAAAATGTTTCTATGTTGCCACTTCAGGAGACACACCCAGATCCCCCAAGATAGTTTCTGTCTTTAGAGACAGTGGTTGATGGGACATTCTTCCATCTCAGAGGAAGCTAATAGAATTCTCTCTTCTTAGCCCTCAAGGGAGTTTTATTCCGTCTCCTGAGAGATGTCTATAATGGGACGTCTTAAAAAGGCATATATTTTAACTTTTTAACTTGGCCACTCTCATAAAGAAACTCTGAAGGCCAGGAGCCTGGGGCAGGCGGATCACCTGAGGTCAGGAGTTCGAGACCAGCATGGCCAACATAGTGAAACCCCGTCTCTACTAAAAAATACAAAAATTAGCTGGGCATGGTGGCATGCGCCTGTAATCCCAGCTACTCAGGAGGCTGAGGCAGGAGAATCTCTTCAACCCAGGAGGCAGAGGTTGGGAGGCAGAGGTCACAGTGAGCCGAGATCCCGCCACTGCACTCCAGCCTGGTGACAGAACGAGACTCCATCTCAAAAAAAAAAAAAAAAAAAAGAAAAAGAAAGAAAAAGAAAAGAAAACAAAAGAAACTTTGAATCGTTCAGGTTTTGTTTTGTTTTTTTTTTTTTAAGAGACAGGGTCTTGTTTTCTTGCCCAGGCTGGAGTGCAGTGGTGGTACCATCATAGCTCAATGCAGCTTCAAACTCCTGGGCTCAAACGATCCTCCCGCTTCAGGCTCCCCAGTAGCTAGGAGCACAGGTGCATCAACATCTGAGCAATTTTTGTTTTGTTTTGAGAAAGAGTCTTGCTGTGTCACCCAGGCTGGAGTGCAGTGCCATGATAACCGCTCACTGCAGCCTCAACCTTCCAGGCTCAAGTGATCCTCCTGCCTCAGCCTCCAGAGTAGCTGGGATTACAGACACACATCACCAGACCCAGCTGTTTGTTTCTTGTTTGTTTGTTTGTTTTTTGGCAGAGACGATGTCTCACTGTGTTGCCCAGGCTGGTCTCAAACTTCTGGGCTGAAGTACTTCTCCCGCTTTCGCCTCCCAAAGTGCTGGGATTACAGGCGAGAGACACGGCGCCTGGTCGAGTTCTATTTTTTAACACAAAGGTGTATGATTTGGAGCAAGTCGATTTAATTCTCTGTGCCGCCTCAATTCTTCCCCTGGATAAACATTTCTTCCTTCCTTCAAATGTCCGTCTAGTGTCTAGTTTTGTGCTGGACACTGCTGTTGGTGCTGAGCATTAAGTGATGAACAAAACAGACAAGGTGGAGGAAGATAAATTATAAACGAGTCAATAAAGAGATGAGACATAGAAATTGCAGCTACTGTTAAAGCTATGAAGAAAATAAAACAAGGTTCTGTAACCAACTGGAGGCAGGGGTGCCGTTTATTTAGCGGTCACTGTGATGAGGAGAAGCAGAGGAGTGTCGTGACCCAAAACACTATTTCCAGTATAATAAGATCTCTTGGGCTGCCAGAGTGGAAGCAGGCAGGCCCTTAGAATTGTAGCCGTCCAGACTAGAAAAACGGTGGACTGGAACAGGGTGACAGCAGTGGACGTAGGCACTGGGTCCTGTGGCTCAGCGGGAGCAGCGCCAAAAGTTGTGCTTCCCTTTAAAAATTTGAGTCGCAGGGGCGGGATTGAGGGAGGCTGGGGTTAGCAGAGGGCGGGAGGTCAGAAGCAGGAAGAGCCTCGCCTTGGAGTGCGCGCGCGCGGTGCGGGGGCGGGATTTGGGCGAGTCCGCATGGCTGGCTCGGGCCCCGGATGAGGAAGTGCAGGGGGACCATAGAGACGAAGAGGTGGCGGCGGCCGGAGCGCCCCCGGGCTCTGTCGGCTCCGTAGGCTCAGGTAGACTTGGCGACGACTGGGCTGCAGCTGCAGAGGCTGAGCTGGCTGGGCAAGCGCGGGCCGCGGAGCAGGTCTCAGGGTAAGAGGCCGGGGACTGGAAGGCTTCGGGCGTAGCCGCCCCGCCCCACTCCGCCCTAAAGGGACCCTCCGCCGGGTGGTGCTGGCTAAAGGGGAGTCCGGGCCCCCCGCCCTCTTGGGGCGCGGAAAGGAACCAAGGCTGCCCTGTGGGCGGGGAACGACCCAGGGAGAGGGAGGAGACCAGGCCCCGCGTCGCTAGAGAGAAAAGCGGCTTCTCCAAGTCATGGCTCCGACGCGGGAGAGAGACTCCTCTTCAACCTCGATACGACAGGGATCCCCCAACTTATCTCCTCGCAGAGGACGACGCCCCTTATCGGAGGCGTACGCTCTTTCTTAGCGCTCATCCGTTGGTCAGCAGAGGGAGACCCACTCCCGGGGTTCGAGGGGCATTCTGAACTTATCCTGAGGAGGAGTAAGAGATAACCCCTAAATGAGACCTTTCCCCCAACTTTGGTCAGCGTCCCCCAGGTGAAGAGTGAGACTCAACTTGCCTGAAAGTGACAGAGGGGATCTTTCTTCCCAGTAAGAAAGAGACTTACCTTCCTCCTTTATTTTTCACGTGTACCCCAAGATACGGAGAGGAAGACCCTGAAAATTTACTTTATGGTATCAGAAGTCAACCTTTCTCCCTCTCCCATCGCGATGTCCACAGAGGGAGCCTCGCTTCTCTTCTTCCCTTTAAGCCTCTTGGTGTGCAGTGAGCTCCTTTCCCTTGCACAATTAAGAGCATGGCTTTTGGAGTGTGATAGTTACAAACCTGGGTCTCTCACTTAACATCTTTGTGACCTTGACTATTTGTTTAACTTGTCTCAATCTCAGTCCATCTCCAATTTGGGTTCTGTTTTCTTAAAATTGTCATGCGGGCTAAGGGAGCATTTGTGTAAATACTAATTACATAGTAAGCTTTTGGTAAGCTGTTGCTGTTACTATTAACTTCATCTGTTAAAAAAGAAAATTAATATCTTGCACAGAGAAGCATATTTTTCCATGCGTGCCCCTCCCAACCCCCATCACAAGTGTTCGAGCATCCTTTCTCACTGGAGTGGAAGACTCCCTCCCACTTAGGGGTTAGAGAAAGAGACATTTCCAGTCCCCTTAGATCCTACTGTACAATACTCCCCCAAATTAACAAAGAGAGCATCAATGAAAATAATCAAGAAAAAAAGACTTAGCTTTTGGAAACAGGTCTGTCCTCTTAAGAGAAAGGGAGACCTGATGCCAGAAGCCAGCCCTTCCTTTGTCCACAGAAGGTATCACTTCTTCCTAACTGGTTAGAGATGTCCTCTCCCACTCCCTGACTTACTGTAGTGACAAAAAATATTCCATCTGCACGTCCTTCCCACCCCGCAAGTGGGCGATTCCAAGTTCTTCCTTTCTTTTGCTCTCCCAAGAAAATGAAGACTCTGTACCTTTGAGGAGCGATCTCTTCCCTCTTGTATATCCAGAATGACACAGATTGTTTCTTTTCTCCTTTTCCTTTGTAAAAGAGATGAAAATCTTTTATACAGGAAGCCTCTGTCAGTAGAAATCAGAAGCTTTTCCACGGTTTCACTCCTTATGTGGAGACAGAGGGATCCTTTTTCTGGATGTTATTAAAGGGAGGAAATGGGAAATAGTCCTTGATGCTTTTGAGATTTTCTGCACGCTCCTCGTTGAAGCGCTTGGCCCTGTTTAGTGTATGAACTTCCCTGCCTCACTTTCAGTTTGTCTTGGGATTTTATTAAAAGACTCTTCTTTCTCTTTCTCAAGAAGAGGCCCATTCTCCAAATTCCCTCACGGAGGGAATGACTACAATGTCTGAATCTTTGGAAAAGAAAGCCCCTTTCTCAAGGTGAAAAGAGTATTGCGAGCTTCTGAGGGCCTGGTCATTATTGTGAGTATTGTTCCCTGAAGCAAGCATGGCAGTGCCTAGTGTTATTAACAGCCCCTTTGCTTTGGAATTAAAGGGAGGGGAGACTTTCAGATTCGGGATTGTTGGGGCACACAGTTTTAGGTTCTGTTTTCTTTGTGGTTTTTTTTTTTTTTTTTGCTTTCTTATTTTTTGCCTGTTGTAAATTTTCAACCTCTAGAACTTTTGGGGAGTGTTTGAATGACTAAAAGTTGCCACTTTGTCAGGTTTTTAGTGTTATAAAATGTATTCTGATGAGATTGAGAGCAGCAATGTTAACCCTTCACTGGTAGGTTTGTTTTCCTGTTTTTGTTTTTTTGGTGGGCTAGGAATTAACACTGCCAAATTACCTGAAAGCACGCTAAAGGAAAGCTTACCATCTTTTTTTATATGTAAAGTGTTCTTAAATTACCTCAAATGCCTTCGAGTAATTGCAGAGGGGATTAGTGGGAGCTCTATACCACCATTGTTGGTGTCTGTAGGTGTGCTTTTCTGAAACAAAGGGACATAGAAAAGTTATTCTTTGGAGTCTTGGGATTTTTTATGGGTGATAGGACCCTTTGAACTTATTTTGATGAATATGTGAAAAACAAGCCCGGGAAAGTTCACTTAACTTTCACTTAACACACTCAAGACTCAGCAGCTAGTATGTGGGAGCAGGATAAGGGACCCTGGCTTCCTGCTGAAGAGACCAGCAGTTAGGCCGGGCGCAGTGGCTCACTCACGTTTATAATCCCAGCACTTCGGGAGGCTGAGGTGGGCAGATCACGAGGTCAGGAGATCAAGACCATCCTAGCTAACACAGTGAAACCCCATCTCTACTAAAATTACAAAAAATTAGCTGGGCGTGGTGGCGGTCACCTGTAATCCCAGCTACTCAGGAGGCCGAGGGAGAAGAATCGCTTGAACCCGGGAGGCGGAGGTTGCATGAGCCAAGATCATGCCATTGCACTTCAGCCTGGGCAATAGAGCAAGACTCTGTCTCAAAAAAAAAAAAAAAAAAAAAAAGACTGCTGGGAGAGGGCCGGGTGCAGTGGCTCAGGCCTGTAATCCCAGCACTTTGGGAGGCTGAGATCACGAGGTCAGGAGATCGAGACCATCCTGGCTAACATGGTCAAACCCCGTCTCTACTAAAAATACAAAAAACAAACAAACAAAAAATTAGCCGGGCATGGTGGCAGGCACCCGTAGTCCCAGCTATACTTGGGAGACTGAGGTAGGAGAATGGCGTGAACCCAGGAGGCAGAGCTTGCAGTGAGCCAAGATTGCGCCACCGCACTCCAACCTGGGCAACGGCGAGACTCCGTGTCAAAAAAAAAAAAAAAAAGACTGCTGGGAGAAGTATTTGTGCATTTGCAAAGAGCGAGCATGAAATAATTGTCCTCAACATAAAATAATTTCTACTTTTACTGGAATAATAATAATTTTCATACTTCCTATAAGTATTAGTCACTTTTTGGGAATAAATCCATTCCCTACACAATCTAATACAGTACTTATTTGTGCTGTGATAAAGACAAGCCAGTAGCAGCTGTCAAGAGTCATTCATAAATCTATGGTTTATTTTTTGCCTGTACCTCAAACTAGGTAATTATCTGGTATCCTCACCCAATAGGTTGATATAAGTGATTAGCAAAGATTAAGCTGTAAATCCCTGTCTACATTTTATAGGCATGTGTTACTCACTCTTCCCTTTCAGTTCACACTGAACACTTTAATGTAAAAACATTGATGGTTAAGGCAGAGAGCTGACAGCTGGAAAAATACTGATAAAACAAAAGGATAATAAACTTACCAGCTGTTTTTATTGCTGTGCATTTAGATCTTGAGAAATAATGGTTAGACATTTTAACATAAGTAATATATACTCACTGTTTTGAAAACTAAGTACAAGGCTGGGTGCAGCAGCTCACTCTGGGAGGCCGAGGTGGGAGAATCACTTGAGGCCAGGAGCTCAAGACCAGCCTGGGCAATGTAGTGAGACCCTGTCTCTACAAAAAATAAAAGTATTTGCTGGTTTCACTGCCTCGCACCTGTAGTCCTGGCTGCTTAGGAGGCTGAGGCAGGAGGATTGCTTGAGTCCACAGTTTGAAGTTAAGTTCAACATGCAGATAAGTCATTGGTGATGCTTTTGTCCAAGGTGACACTGTGATATTTGCCTTATATATATATTTTTTGTTTTGTTTTGTTTTGAGACTGAGTCTCCCTCTGTTGCCCAGGCTAAAGTACAGTGTCGTGATCTCTGCTCACTGCAACCTCCGCCTCTCAGGTTCCAGGGATTCTCGTGCCTTACCCTCCCAAGTAGCTGAGATTACAGGCTCCTGCCACCATGCCCGGCTAATTTTTGCATTTTTTAGTAGAGATAGGGTTTCACCGTGTTGGTCAGGCTGGTCTTGAACTCTTGACCTCAAGTGATCTGCCCACCTCAGCCTCCCAAACTGCTGGTATTACAGGCATGAGCCACCAAGCCTCGCTGTAGAGATGTATTTTTACATCATTCTTTTAGATTGCTCCATTGCATTCAGAAATTTAGTTTTAAAGAACTTGAATGTCTTCTCAAAATCGGGTTCTGTTACTGCAGCCTTGTAGCATTATCAATATTTTGATAGATGGTGTAAGCTACTGAGCTGAAAATAAGTTTAACCTGCCACTCTAGGCTTGCCTCTAAATATCACCTCACTTCTGAACGTTCCAGCTGTTCTTGGTAACAGATCTGCAATTCTGCTCAGAAATTTGAGGACCCAGAATTAGTCCAGGAGAAAAAGGAGGGGGTGTCTGTTTTGCTTCTCTAGCCAGTGTGGCTAGTTGTTTTACAGGTTGAAAATTCTTAGAATTTGGTCCGAACAGGAGTATCAAGAGATGAACCATTTTATGTGATTGTCAGTGTTGACTCTTTATGATAAAGATCTGTTTAGTAAACCTGTATTTGTGCATGACTCTATGTGGAGCAACATTTGGAACAAAATGTTGAGCTAGAACCTTGGGGATGGAAAGGAGTAGAATTTACTAGAAACACTGCAGGGAGTTGAGTCCACAGGCTGCAAGTGCTGATTGAATGGTGAGGGGAAGTCAGATATGGTTATGGCTGGGGATTCATTCAAATCTGAGCTCCAAAATAATGATGATGTGTTTTCTGAGAAGCAACAGGATTAAGAATAAGCATGTGGCTAGTCATAGTGGCTCACGCTTGTAATTCCAGCACTTTTGGGAGGCTGAGGTGGGAGGATTGCTTGAACCCAGGAGTTTGAGACCAGCCTGGGCAACATAACAAGACCTACAAAATTATCTACAAAAAAAAAAAATTAGGCCAGGCACAGTGGCTCTCACCTGTAATCCCAGCAGTTTGGGAGGCCAAGGCAGGCTGATCACTTGAGGTCAGGAGTTCGAGATCAGACTGACCAACATGGAGAAACCCTGTCTCTACTAAAAATACAAAATTAGCTGGGCGTGGTGGCGAATGCCTGTAATCCCAGCTACTCAGGAGGTTGGGGCAGGAGAATTGCCTGAACCCAGGAGGTGGAGATTGTGGTGAGCAGAGATCTCAGTGTTGCACTCCCACCTGGGCAACAAGAGGGAAACTCCGTCTCAAAAAAAAAAAAAAAAAATTAGCCAGGCATGCTGAGGCAGAAGGATTACTTGAGCCCAGGAGTTCAAGGTTATAGTGAGCTATGATTGCACCACCACACTCCAGCCTGGGTGACACAGCAAGACCCTGACTCTTTTTTTTTTTTTTTTTAAAAAGAAGGAATGAGCATGTAAGTTTACTGAGGGCATCTTATTTATCTTTGTTTCTCAAAGCTGTTTGCATGTAGAAAGACTCAGTTATTCAATAGATTGAATGAATTGTGTTTTAAACATGGTAAGTTTTGGGGGTGCCATTCTTGCAAGTGAAATGTAGGTTAGGAATTGAGAGAAAGGTTGGGGTCAGAGTCAGGTTCCTTTTTTTTTTGAGACAGGGTCTCTCTGTGTCACCCAGTCTGGAATGCAGTGACCCCATCTCAGGTCACTGCAACCTCTGCCTTCCAGGTTCAAGCAATTCTCCTGCCTCAGCCTCCCAAGTAGCTGGGATTACAGGTGTTCGCCAACACGCCCAGCTAATTTTTTGGATTTTTAGTAGAGACGGGGTTTTACCTTGTTGGCCATTCTGGTCTGGAACTCCTGACCTCGGGTGATCCACCCACCTCGGCCTCCCAAAGTGCTGGGATTACAGGTGTGAGCCACCGCTTCTGGTCAGGTTTCTTTTTTAAAAGAAATTATTTTTGTTAAGATTTAATTCATATGCCAGACAATTGACTGATTTAAATTGTACCAGTCAGTGGTTTTTGGTATAGTCGCAGAGTTCTACAACCATCACCATAATCAGCTTTAGAAAATTTTTATTAGTCAAAAAAGGAATTCTGTGTCCATCAGCTGTCCACTCCTGATTTCTCCAAGAATTCCAGCCTTTTTTTTTTTTTGGACGGAGTTCGCTCTTGTCTCCCAGGCTGGAGTGCAGTTGCGCAATCTTGGCTCACTGCAACCTCTGCCTCCCAGGTTCAAGCAATTCTCCTGCCTCAGCCTCCAGAGCAGTTGGGACTACAGGCACGTGCCACCATGCCCAGCTAATTTTTTGTATTTTTAGTGGAGATGGGGTGTCACCGTATTACCCAGGATGGTCTCCCAACTCCTGACCTCGTGATCTGCCCACCTTGGCCTCTCATGGGTGTGATCCTCCCCTGTTAATAGCTGGGTTCGTGGTAAGATTTGCCAATTCTAGACATTCCTATGCAGGGGATCTTGTAATATGTGATCTTCTGTGACTGGCTTCTTTCACTTAGCATAATGTCTTCAAGGTTCATTCGTGTTGTAACATGTATTATTTCTCCATTCCTTTTTATGGTTGAATAATATTCTATTGTATGGCTGTACCACATTTTGTTTAGGCATCCATCAGTTGATGGATATTTGGATTGTTTCTACTTTTTGACTATTGTGAGTAGTGCTGCTAAAGACATTTGTGTACAAATTTTTATGTGGACTTATATTTGGTGCATATATACCTATGAGGGGAGTTGCTGAGTCTTTGGTAACTCTGTGCTTAAAGGAAGAGTTTTAGGCCAGGTGCGGTGGCTCACACCCTTAATCCCAGCACTTTGGGAGGCCGAGTCGGGCGGATTACTTTAGGTCATGAGTTCAAGACCAGCCTGGCCAACATGGTGAAACCCCATCTCTACTAAAAATACAAAAATTAGCCAGGCATGATGGCACATCCCAACTATTCAGGAGACAGAGGCAGGATAATCCTTGAACCTGGGAGGCGGAGATTGCAGTGAGCCGAGATGGCGCCACTGCACTCCATCCAGCCTGGGCAACAGAGCAAGACTCCATCCCAAAAAAGATAAAAAGGAAGAGTTTTGAGTCATCCTCATCACAGAGGCTGCAGAAAAAGATGAGGTTATCAAGAAAGTGAAGCCTAAAAAGGGAGGAATCAAGGATTAAGTTTTAAGAACACCCATGTCTGTGTGGTAGGCAGGGTCAGATGCATAAGGTGGCAGAGACCCAAGGAGGCCATCTCCTTTGAAAAATCTGCTGTTTTGCCGTATCCTTTCCTGCATTTACTCTTCAAATCTGTATGTGCTGTGACAGCTGAAAAATGGACTGTGTATGTTGTTGGGAAAGGAAAACTGAACCAAATTAAAATTGAGTACTTCCTACTTATTTTTGGCATCAAATAGCAACTCCACATTATCTCTACTAGCCTCCCCCATCCCCCACCTTACACACACACACACACACAAATGGCCTAAAATCTGAAGTGCCCCTAGAAAGATCTTTATCTGGAAATAAAGGAGAAAGGGGAAGATTCTAGATCTAAAAGGGATACATTTCTCTCAGCACTGTTTTTGAGACAGAGTCTGGCTCTGTCACCCAGGCTGGAGTGCAGTGGTATGATCTTGGCTCGCTGCAACCTCCGCCTCCCGGGTTCAAGTAATTCTCCTGCCTCAGCCTCCCGAGTAGCTGGGACTACAGGCACCTGCCGTCGTGCCCAGCTAATTTTCTTTTTAGTAGAGACAGGGTTTCACCATGTTGGCCAGGTTGGTCTCTAACTCCTGACCTTAGGTGATCCGCCTGCCTGGGCCTCCCAAAGTGCTGGAATTATAGGCATGAGCCGCCGCACCCAGCCTTACAGCACTGTTTATGAAAGCTTTTCACATCCGAAATCTCATTTGATTCTCGTTCTTGCCCTATACACACAGTTTATCTCTTGGTAATGTTTTGTTTTGTTGCTTGTTCATTATTTTCTTTGAGATGGGAGTCGTGCTTTGTTGCCCAGGCTGGAGTGCAGTAGCGCGATCTCGGCTCACTACAACCTCCACCTCCTGGGTTCAAGTGAATCTCGTACCTCAGCCTCCCAAGTAGCCTGCCACCGTGCCCAGCTAATTTTGGTATTTTTAGTAGAGACTGGATTTCACCATATTGATCAGGCTGTTCTCGAACTCCTGACTTCAAGTGATCTGCCTGCCTCAGCCTCCCAAAGTGCTGGGATTACAGGTGTGAGCCACTGCGCCCAGCCTAATGTTTTGGATTTAATTTTTTAAATTTGCCTTTCTGTGTTACCTAAACATCATGGAACAGCAATCTGATTTCTTATCACTTCTGGTATTTAAGTTAGTATTATAACGTTACGCTTTTTTACCTTTGGGAAGATTCTTTAAAGTTCATCTTTTCTCTCCTTTTGTTTAGGGTTAGGGAAAGCATCAAGAATGAAGGTGTGGGTCAGGCATGGTGACTCGTGCCTATAGTCCCAGCACTTTGCGGGGCCAAGGCAGGAGGATTGCTTGAGCTCAGGAGTTGGGGACCATCCTGGACAACGTATCAAAACTTGTCTCCACCAAAAAAAAAAAAAACTAGCCAGGTGTGGCCAGGCACAGTGGCTCATGCCTGTAATCCCAGCACTTTGGAAGGCGAGGTGGGCAGATTATGAGGTCAGGAGTTCAAGACCAACCTGGCCAACATGGTGAAACCTTGTCTCTACTAAAAATACAAAAATTAGCCAGGCGTGGTGGCACACACCTGTAGTCCCAGCTACTCAGGAGGCTGAGGCAGAAGAATCACTTGAACCTGGGAGGCGGAGATTGCAGTGAGCCAAGATCACGCCACTGCACTCCAGCCTGGGCGACAGAGCGAGACTCCGTCTCAAAAAAATAAAAAAATTAGCCAGGTGTGGTGATGTGCACCTGTCCCAGCTACAGGAGGCTGAGGCAGGAGGGTCTCTTGAGTCTGGGAGAGGGAGGCTGCGATGAGGAACGATTGCACCACGGTACTCTAGCCTGGGTGACAGAGCAAGATCCTGTCTAAAAAGAAATGAAAGCTTGAAGTATCTTATCTGACTAACCAATTTCTGCCTTGGTCAGGTCAAAGCAGATTTTTTTCCCCCCTACTTAGGCGAGATTTATTTCAAGGCCTGTAAACATTCAGACTGATCAGAATGGTCAAAGTGGATTTTGTTGTTGTGGAAACTGCATGTTTGGTACACTGAACTGGAAAAGTTACAAGTCAAGAACCCCTGGCCCTGAGTATGTGTGTGTTTTGGCTACTTGTATAGTGTAGCGTTACAAACTGCTTAGATGTAAGTGTTTCAGCAAATAACCTGTTGCTACCATTCATTGTAAGAAATGAAACATTATGAACACAGTGGAAGCTCTTTCTTGATACACCTTCACCTCCATTCTCTCAGACAACCATGTAATATTTTAGGCAGGTCATATTTAACCTCCTCAGGTGTGGTGTTAGGATCTGTAACAAGAAGCTGATAGCTGCCCTATTTAGCTCAAAGGGTTGTTATGAGAATCAAATGAGTGATGACTGTGGAAAACACTTGGAAAATCTGAAGATGCAGGATAAAAATCAGGAAGGATTCTGCTAACGAGCTGGTTTAGTAGTTTCTCGTGCTAGGCTGGGTAGAGAGAGCTCAAGTATTTAGTAAGCAGTAAAGGAATGGAATCCCACTTTATCCCTATCCTCCCTCAAAAAGGAAAAATCAGTATATGAAATTTTCCAGAGTCCCTCAGTATATGTTCAACAAATATTTGCTGAGTATGTACTATGGGATAGCATGGGGATATAGCAGTGAACAAAAGAGGTAAGGTTCATGCCCATGAAAACAAACAGAAAACCGTCTTTATTTTCAAATTTACATCAGGTCTATCCTTGGATGTTTCAGGCACGTCTTATTCTCATCTACATTGGCTGGCCCTTCACATTTAAATTAAGAATCGTTCATAAGACAGTATTTGAATTGAGATTAGTCAAATGCCTATTAAAGGTTAAGGTATTTATTTTTCTACAAATTCATCAAGGAGAAATTTTTGGTGCCAGATGATGCTAGCATTTAAAGTAGAACTTATTTTCTTCATTGTAGCCGGTTTGAACTGAGGCAGCCTTCTTCTAACCTATCAAGGTTTTAAACTTTTATCCCTTCCTGTGATTTGTGTCAGGGTGAATCGTTTGATATAAAAGACTTGACTCCATAATCTGCATCTGCCCTAATGCTGTCATCTGGAGTAGAGACTCAGCCAGTTCCACTTGATTCCTCCATGTCTGCCGTGGTACAGGAATTATACTCTGAACTCCCAGTAAGTGTCTCCAGAGAGCTTCATGCTGATCCTGAGCCAAGTGTGATTCCAAATGTAAAACCTGGAGCCTCAAGCCCTCTTTTAAGTCAGAGTAGGGCATTGCCCTTGGAGCTGCAGAGGACTCGTGTGGAGAGTTGTTGTGAAGAAACCTATGAAACCTTGGATCCTGGGAGTGAGCCTGGGCGATGTGGGTTAGTGGACTCCACAGCAGGAGGTTCTGTGGCATCTGGGATCTTGGATAGGGCAAAGAGAAGCAAGAGCATGGAGCCAAAGGTCTTCAGAGATCCAGGGGGCCAGGTGGAAATTGTAAGAGAACCTTCTGAGGGAGCAAAGGAAGATCCACATCAACATTCCACAGCTGCTGAAGAAAAGATTAGCCCAAGTCAGGTAAGAAATGAAATCTCCATTCAGAAGAGTTGAGTGTGAATGACAGCTTTCTCTTGATAAAATACAGATGCTGACGGTTAGCTTATGATTTATTCTTGAAACATTTCTGAAATGTTGATTTTGAAGTTAACTTTGTTTTGATGATCTTTTAAAAAAACATTTGTGTCGTATCAGACACTTGAAGAGAGGAAGTGCTTAGTAAAAAAGTGTCACTTCTCTGAAGCAGTGACTGTATATGAAATATTGAGTCTGTGAAAATCATGTGGTATTTCAGCATTTGATGTTAAGAAATGATATAGATATACTCAGTCCTTATGTTTTGGTAGGTTGGAGTGAGGTTTTACAGAGAAACCTTTGAAGGGAGGCCTTTTTTTAAAAAAAAAAAAAAAGAAAAAAAAAGAAAAAAAGGTCTCGTTCTGTCGCCCAGGCTGGAGTGCAGTGGAACAATCTTGGCTCACTGCAACCTCTGCCTCCCAGATTCAAGCGATTCTCTTGCCTCAGCCTCCCAAATAGCTGTGATTATGGCATGAGCCACCATGCCCAGCTGATTTTTTTTGCATTTTTAGTAGCAATGGGGTTTCGTCATGGTGGCCAGGCTGGTCTCGAACTCCTTACTTAAGTTATCCACGCACCTCAGCCTTCTAAAGTGGTGGGATTACAGGCGTGAGCCACCATAACCAGCCGATGTGCGCTTTAATTTATACCCAGAGAGATTGGTTAGTTGAGACTAAGTGAACTATGATAGTGTGATGGTCTCAAAAAAAATTTTTTTTTTAAATAGAGACAGAGTCTTAGTTTGTTACCTAGGCTGGTCTCAA
This sequence comes from Mandrillus leucophaeus, assembly GCF_000951045.1. NCBI lineage: Eukaryota > Metazoa > Chordata > Mammalia > Primates > Cercopithecidae > Mandrillus > Mandrillus leucophaeus. The sequence goes on from NW_012102031.1 coordinate 12,054,559, forward strand.
ATTCCTCGGCTCAAGCAATCCTCGCACCTCGGCTTCTCAAAGTGCTGGGATTACAGGCGTGAGCCACTGAGCTCGGCCCTCCAAATTCTTTTTTCTTTTTTTTTGAGACAGAGTCTTGCTCTGTCGCCCTGGCTGGAGTGCAGTGGTTAGATCTCGGCTCACTGCAACCTCCGCCTCCCGGGTTTAAGTGATTCTCCTGCCTCAGCTTCCTGACTAGCTAGGATTATAGGCACCTACCACCATGCCCGGCTAATTTTTGTAGTTTTAGTAGAGATGGGGCTTTACCATGTTAACCAGGCTGGTCTAGAACCCCTGACTTCAGGTGATCCAACCATCTCGGCCTCCCAAAATGCTGGGTTACAGGCATGAGCCACCGCACCTGGTCGGGCCTTCCAGATTCTTAAAGGAATGTACCTGCCCAGCGAACTCCCTCCACTAGATGGTTTTCTAAGCCAGGGGTCAGCAAACTTTTTCTGTCGGGGCCACATAGTAAATCTTTTAGGCTTTGCAGGTCATGTGGTCTCCTTTTTTGTTTGTTGTTTTTTTTTTGAGATGGAGTCTCGCACTGTCTCCCAGGCCAGATTGCAGTGGTGTGATCTTGCCTCACTGCAACCTTCGCCTCCTGGGATCAAACGATTCTCCTGCCTCAGCCTCCTGAGTTGCTGGGATTACAGGCGCCGGCCACCACGCCTGGCTAATTTTTTTGTATTTTTAGTAGAGACAGAGTTTCACTATGTTGACCAGGCTGGTTTTGAACTCCTGACCTGTGATCCATCCACCTCAGCCTCCCAACGTGCTGGGATTACAGGCATGAGCCACCATGCCAGGCCGTATATGATCTCTTTTGGAACAACTCAGCTTTGCCATTGTAGCATAAAGTGGGCAGAAGCAATACATAAATGAATGAAAGCGACTGTATTCCAGTAAAACTTTATTTATTAGCACAGGCTGCTGGCCTGAGGGCTGTGATTTGCCAACCCCTGCTCTAAACCCCCAACAAGTTCATATTCTTTGGGCTGCCTGGGCTACGCTCCCATCCTGCTCTTGATAACATCCGTCATTTCTTTACACAGGATAAAGGGCAGTTAATTGTTGTTAGTAGGCTTCATACAGTGACTATGATTAGGAATGAATGAAGCATTAAGTAACATTTGAACATGGTATTTGAGTTTACACTGTGATGCCCTATCTTTTGTTTTGTTTTGTTTTGTTTTGTTTTGTTTTGAGATGGAGTTTCGCTCTTGTTGCCCAGGCTGGAGTGCAATGGTGCGATCTCAGCTCACAGCAAGCTCCACCTCCCGGGTTCACGCCATTCTCCTGCCTCACCCTCCCGAGTAGCTGGGACTCAGGCGCCCGCCACCATGCCCAGCTAATTTTTTTTGTATTTTTTTAGTAGAGACAGGGTTTCACCATGTTGGTCAGGCTGGTCTCGAACTCCTGACCTCAGGTGATCCACCCGCCTCAGCTTCCCAAAGTGCTGGGATTACAGCGTGAGCCACCGCACCTGGCCGATGCCCTATCTTTTAAAAATACAGTTAAATAGGTAAAAGACTAAAGATCCCAAAGTTCCGGTTGTGTTGCTTCTTAATGTGGTGGGCTGAGTCTTAAGAAAAGTTTCTTTTTTTTTTTTTTCCCAATTAGGGGACCTGCCACTTCAGGAGAGAAAAGTTTCTTAATGTAATATTTGATATAAAAGCATGTGTAATATGCATAAAGTATAACGAACACACATGCATATATATATTTATATATACATACATATACATACACATGCTTATGTAAGAACCAACCTAAGAACTAGATTACTATCTCCCTGTTCTTTTTTTTTTTTTTTTTTTTGGAGACAGAGTCTCGCTCTGTCACCCAGGCTGGAGTGCAGTGGTACAATCTCGGCTCACTGCAAGCTCCACCTCCCAGGTTCATGCCATTCTCCTGCCTCAGCCTCCCGAGTAGCTGGGACTACAGGCGCCCGCAGCCACACTCAGCTAATTTTTTGTATTTTTTTAGTAGAAACGGGGTTTCACCGTGTTAGCCAGGATGGTCTTGATCTCCTGACCTCGTGGTCCACCCACCTCGGCCTCCCAAAGTGCTGGGATCACAGGCGTGAGCCACTGCACCCGGCCTCCCTGTTGTTTTTTAAAATCATGCCTTTTCTCCCTCCCAGCTCCACCAGGTGTATATTCCATTTTGAATTGTATAAAGCCGAATGAAATTTAATTGATATAAATGTTAACATTTTGTACTTGGTTTCAAAAAGTGATCTCCACAAGTGAAAAGAAACAGAAGTACTTACAGGGAAAGGGGAAACGGAAGACCTGCATGTTTTAGCAGGTCAATTAGAATTGACTTTGTGCCAGGAAAAGCCAATTTGCTCTTAAAATAATTAAGGGAAATGTGTTATCTGGACTGAGAAGTGGTGGTCGTGCTCGTTTATGTGCTGCTCAGGCCACAGCTAGAGTATTATACTCTCCTGTTGTTGTCATGTGTGTGAGAGGTATAAAAAACCAGGAAGGCATTCATGGATAAGTATTCACACTAATGACACAACCTGACAATATGCATCTGGAAGCTAGGTCATTGGGTGTCTAACTTGTGAAAGAGAACAGTCAAGAGACGTGAGAGATGCCTTCAACAATTTAGAGGTCATTCAGCAGGAGTGGTCCTGTGGGGCACAGTTAGGCCAGTGGAAGATGTGGGGCAGCAGCAGCTCCTAATCACTCTCAGGTCACAGGACCCTTTGGAAATCTGAACACTGCAGACCTTTCAGAAAAACAGACATACCATTTGCATACCATTTCAGATTTGCAAACCCCAGGCATCCCCTGATCTCAATTTATAAGAGCTCTTGCTAGATTGGCAAAATATCCCACAGTCAAAAGACAACTGACAAATTGAGAGAACGGATTTGCAATGTGTATCAGAGATAAAGGGTCTATATCTGTAATATATGAAGAACTCTTAAATTGAGGAATGAAGAACCAAAGCCCAATAGAAAACTGAGAAGACTTTGGCCAGGCGTGGTGGCTCACGCCTGTAATCCCAGCACCTTAGGAGGCTGAGGTGGGCGGATGACGAGGTCAAGAGATTGAGACCATCTTGGCCAACATGTGAAACCCCGTCTTTACTAAAAATACAAAAATTAGCTGGTGGTGCATGCCTTTAGTCCCAGCTATTCAGGAGGCTGAGGCAGGAGAATTGCTTGAACCCAGGAGGCAGAGGTTGCAGTGAGCTGAGATTGTGCCACTGCACTCCAACCTGATGACAGAGCAAGACTCCCTCGCAAAAAAAAAAAAAGAAAAAAAAAATGAGAAGACTTGATAATGAACTGTGCATGTGTTTGTGTGTGTGGTGATTAAACATAAGAGATGGTCAGCCTCATGTAATTAGAGAAATGCAAAGTTAACCAGAGATACCACTTTTTTCCCTTTGATCTAAGGGTATCACTTTTTGACTATCAGGTGGGTGAAAATGAAAATGTATGACAACGTATCTGGTTAGGGATGACAACGTATCTGGTTAGGGACGCTATGAGGAAACAGACGTTCTAATACATTGCTGGTGGGAATGCAAACTGATACAACCTTTCTGAGGAAGAATTTGGCAACATTTAACAAAACTGCTCTTGCCTTGACCTGTTGACCCAGTACTTCAAGGAAACCTGCCTTAAAAGATACACTTCTAGGCCTATAATCCCACCACTTTGGGAGGCCGAGGCGGGTGGATCACCAGAGGTCAGGAGTTTGAGACCAGCCTGGGCAACATGGTGAAGCCCTGTCTCTACTAAAGATACAAAAATTAGCTGGGCGCAGTGACGCATGGCTGTAATCCAAGCTACTTAGGAGGCTGAGACAGGAGAACTACTTGAACCCCAGAGGCGGAAGGTGGAAGGCGGAGGTTGCGGTGAGCCAAGATGGCACCACTGCATTCCAGCCTGGGTGACAGAGCGAGACTCCGTCTCAAAAAAAAAGAGACCAGGCGCAGTGGCTCACACCTGTGATCCCAGCACTTTGCAAGGACGAAATGGGTGGATCACCTGAGATCAGGAGTTCAAGACCAGCGTGGCCAACATGGTGAAACCCCATCTCTACTAAAAATAGAAAAAATTAGCCGGACGTGATGGTGGGTGTCTGTAATCCCAGCTACTTGGGAGGTTGAGGCAGGAGAATCACTTGAACCTGGAAGAAAGGGTTGTAGTGAGCCGAGATCGCACCATTGCACTCCAGCCTGGGTGACAAGAACAAAACTCTGTCTCAAAAAAAAAAAAAAAAAAATGCACTTCTAGCAGTATAATAATACATATACACAAGGTTGTTCTTTTAAGCAGTTTATAATTGCGAAATATTGGAAACAACCTAAATGCCCATATATAGGAGAGAGATTGAATAAATTATGGCATAAGGTATGTCCATACATGGAGTATTACCCAGATATAATAACGAGGAAGATCTGTATATACTGATACGGAGTGATTTCCAGGTGTGTCAGGGGTCCCCAAAACCACCTGCAGGTTTTGAGATTTGCTGAAACTCACAGGACTGAGCATTTAATTGTTCTCACAGCTACAGTTTATTACAGTGAAAGGATACAAAGAAAATCAGCAAAAGGGAAGCAGGCATAGAGCAAAGTCCAGAGGAAATCCAGTGCAAGCTTCAAGAGTCCTTTCCCAGTGGAGTCATACACACTTAACCTCCTTCAGGAACAAATTGTGACAACACATATGAACTATTGTCTACCATGGGAGTTTGTTAGTGGGTCAGTGCCCAGGGATTTTACTGGGGACTAGTTGCATGGACATCCTCTGCCTGGCACATAGCAAAATTTCCGACTCCTAGAAGGAAAGCAGGTGTTTAGCATAAACCACATTGTAGTGTAGGCACAGTGAGCCACTCTTATTTAGGGAATGGTGGAAACTCCCAAACTCTAGTTCCCAGGTGCTAACCAAGCCTGACCCTGCAAGTAGACTTTTCTAAGGACAGCAGTCAGGCCTGCTCTGTTGACTCGCTTCTGTAAACTAGGATATACTGTTAAGTAAAAAATGCAAATCAATATCTATAGTGTTACCCTTTTCATGGAAGAAAGAAGAGGACATAAGCCTATATTGAAGTATCTGCTCGTTTGTATAAAACCTATACACAAGTACACATGGGAAGGATAGACCAGAAACTAATGAATTTGATTACCTATACTGAAAGAATGGGGGAATGGAAATGGAACAGAAAGGGTAGGAGGAACTGGCACTTCTGTAAGTACATCTTTTGGTATAGTTCTAACTTCATACTTGAAAAATAACTAACTAGACAACGGGGATGTGACTTGGGCCCAAAGCTGAATAGAAACTATAACAAGTGAGTCTTAACTGTATTACAAATGAATAACAGAACCAGTGGGGAGGGTAGCCCATATTACTTTAGCAAACACTAATTCGACTATATCCTCTTAAAGACTAAAGCCAAAAAAAAATAGAAAATATTAGTAAATTTGTTTCTCACAGGGGTGGGACTTAGCCATTTCTAAACAAAATGCCTATATGTATTCTAGGATTGGGGAAATAAGTAAATATGTGTGGATAATGACAGCCAGCTTTCTCACAGAGAAATAAATTACAAAGGAGAGTTGGCAAACATGAACCCTGACCCCACGAATTGCAGTTATTGGAGTTATTAGTATGAACTTGAGGTTCTTTTTTTTTTTTTTTTTTTTTTTTTTTTTTTTTGAGACAGAGTCTCACTCTGTCACCCAGGCTGGAGTGCAGTGGTGCGATCTTGGCTCACTGCAACCTCCTCCCGGTTGTTCAGGCAATTCTCCTGCCTCATCCTTCCAAGAATCTGGGACTACAGACTCATACCACCACGCCCGGCTAACTATTTTTTTGTATTTTTAGTAGAGACGGGGTTTCTACTAAACCAGGTTAGCCAGGATGGTCTTAATCTCCTGACCTCATGATCCGGCCACCTTGGCCTCCCAAAGTGTTGGGATTACAGGCGTGAGCCACAGTGCCCGGCCTAACATAGGGTTCTTTTTTTTTTTTTTTTTTTTGAGACGGAGTCTCACTGTGTCGCCCAGGCTGGAGTGCAGTGGCCAGATCTCAGCTCACTGCAAGCTCCGCCTCCCGGGTTTACGCCATTCTCCCGCCTCAGCCTCCCGAGTAGCTGGGACTACAGGCGCCCACCAGCTCGCCTGGCTAGTTTTTTTTGTATTTTTTAGTAGAGACGGGGTTTCACCGTGTTAGCCAGGGTGGTCTCGATCTCCTGACCTTGTGATCCGCCCGTCTTGGCCTCCCAAAGTGCTGGGATTACAGGCTTGAGCCACCGCGCCCGGCCAACATGGGGTTCTTAATACACACACATAGAGATGGAAATATGTGTACAAATGAGTGTATAAGATAGGGCCTAGAAGTAGCGACAGGCACCTTGTAGCAATGAGCACACATAGTCTTGGCTCTGAATACTTTTTTCCAATAAAAGGAGCCAAGATTCCTTGGAGAAATGGCTGTTCCAGGACAGGAGAGGGGAAAACGCAAGATGTGCCTAGAACAATTTGTGACTAAATGCTCAGAAAATTTTGGGGATATATCAGAAGGACACAGCAGCTAACTTGAAGGGGCTCCCAGTGGCCAAGTATGGGATGGTTTGAGCTTAAAATAAGTGATAGTGATGAATTATTTGACACTTACTTTTGCAGCAACCTATAGTACCCGTAGAATAAAACAAATATCCATGACCCCATTTGCTGATTTTCTTTGTATCCTTTCACTGTAATTGAATTAAAAGTAAGAAAAGAAAGGTCTTACAGAATTCCAATTAATAAATATAGATGGAATGATGGAAATAGAAAAAGCACTGTTTGGCAACCATCGCAATAATAATTATCTCAAGCAGGAATCATTAATGGATGTTAAAGCTAGTGGCTAAATGTTTGAGAAACAAATGTTTACATAGTCTCAAAGTATTTCCCTACAAGATATTTATTAGTTACAAAGGTGGAATAGTAACTTCGCAGTAGAGAAACCTGGCAGAATCCACCAAAACCAGGTGATGGAAGTTTGCCCCCAGGAATGAGGCACTCTAACACCATGATAGGACAGTGCCTCCTGATAGGACACTGCCCCCAATAGGACACCATGAGGAGAACCAACACCACTTCTGTGGTATTCTTTTTTTTTGAGCCGGAGTCTCACTCTGTAGCCCAGACTGCAGTGCAGTGGAGCAATCTCAGCTCACTGCAACATCCGCCTCCCAGGTCCTGCTTCAAGCAGTTCTGCTTCAGCCTCACAAGTAGCTAGGATTATAGGCACGTGCCACCATAGCCAGCTAATTTTTTTATTTTTAGTAGAGATGGGGTTTCACCATGTTGGCCAGGCTGGTCTTGAACTCCTGACCTTGTGATCTGCCCGCCTCGGCCTCCCAAAGTGCTAGGATTACAGGTGTGAGTCACAGTGCCTGGCAATTTTTTTTCTTTTCAGACAGCATCTCATTCTGTTCTTCCAGTGCAGTGGCATGATCTTGGCTCACTGTAACCTCTGCCTCCTGGGTTCAAGCGATTCTCTGCCTCAGTCTCCCAAGTAGTTGGGACTACAGGTGCATGCCACCATGCCCAGCTAACTTTTGTATTTTTAGTAGAGGCGGGGTTTCACCATGTTGGCCAGG
>NW_012102031.1:12063269-12079461 GCF_000951045.1 Mandrillus leucophaeus
GCTAAGGCAGGAGAATGGTGTCAACCCGGGAGGCGGAGCTTGCAGTGAGTAGAGATCATGCCACTGTACTCCAGCCTGGGCAACAGAGCGAGACTTCATCTCAAAAAAAAAAAAAAAAATGCTTGTAACTAATAATTTTGGGATTTGATCAAGATCACCCTGCTGTTGGGGAGGGGAGAAGAAAGGCAGTAAAGGAGAGTGAACTGTCTTAGAACAGACACGGTGGAAGGGACAGCTGCAAGAGCCAAGCTGAATTGTGAAAGAATGTATTCAGTTCTGAACTCCACTCTCGTAAGAGGAAGGTCAAAATCTGTCGCGCATACAAAAGTTACTAGCCAGGATGTGGAAGAGATTGGTCTTATTTAAGAACTGTGCACCAAAGATATTCAGTGATGGGCATGTGTCATCCCACCTGGATGATTTAGCATTGAGAGCTCTATACCATGCTTGATTTTTATTGTTTGTTTTTGGCACTTACATATAAGCTATAGAGTGTTAAACTTTTTACATATTTTTTTCCCGATAATGATAGATCCACCTGGGTTGAATATGTTGTAAACGCTTTGTTTCTAGGATACATTATTTGTGTTCAACTCAGACACAGAAAAAGTTCTGAATTGTCTTTTTTTTTTTTTTGGAGATGGAGTCTACTCTGTCACCCAGGCTGGAGTGCAGTAGCGCAATCTGAATTGTATTTTAACTATAACATACAAAAGCCTAGTATACGTTTTTCTTTTTGTTTTTTGTTTTTGTTTGTTTGTTTGAGATGAAGTCTCGCTCTGTCACCCAGTCTGGAGCTGTGGCGTGATCTCAGCTCACTGCAATCTCCACCTCCTGGGTTCAAGCCTTTCTCCTGCCTCAGCCTCCAGAGTAGCTGGGATTACAGGCATCCGCCACCACACCGAACTAATTTTGTATTTTTATTAGAGACAGGGTTTCTCCATATTGGTCAGTCTGGTCTTGAACTCCTGACCTCAGGTGATCCGCCCGCCTCGGTCTTCCAAAGTGCTGGGATTACAGGTGTGAGCCACTGCCCCTGGCCCTAGGACTCTTAACTTTAGGAATCCTGAAAGTTAGAACATTTAGCTGATAAAATATTGTAGAAAAAGGAAATTGCGTCTGATACATTTCTGCTAGTGTTCATCATATGATTGACTGTTTGGAGGAGGTGGGGGACGTTACAGAGGTTATCACGTTACACGTCCATTGCATCCAAGTAGGTTGTTCTGTTGCCCTCATCTGTATTCAGGAGCCCAGACTAGCAGGGCTCCCACTGTATCTGGAGGTTGCACACCACCATGGTAAGGCTGTTGGGGGAGGTCTCTCACATTTGACCTCAGCCCACACTCTTTTATTTTTGATTCATTCAATTTTTTTTTTTTCTGAGACAGTGTCTCTCTCTCTCTCTCTGTTGCCCAGGCTGGAGTGCAGTGGCACGATCTCAGCTTTCTGCAACCTCCTTCTCCCGGGTTCAAGTGATCCTCCTGCCTCAACCTACCCTAGTAGCTGGGATTACAGGCACACACAACCATGCCCAGCTAATTTTTGTATTTTTAGTAGAGACAGGGTTTCATGACGTTGGCCAGGCTGGTCTCAAACTCCTGACCTCAGGTGATCCACCCACCTCAGCCTCCCAAAGTGCTGGGATTAAAGGCGTGAGCCACTGCGCCCGGCCCTGATTCATTCAATTTTGATTATATTTCAGATTAACACAAACCCTGTAAAGTCTCCAGCCTTTCTGTGAGGAATAACTTGTTTTTCTTAACTCAGAACCTTTTAAGAGAAGTCAGTCAATCAGGGGGGAAGTCTCTCTTTCACTGTTAAGAATTGTGGCTAATCGGCCGGGCACGGTGGCTCACCCCTGTAATCTTAGCAGTTTGGGAGGCCAAAGCGGGTAGATTGCCTGAGCTCAGGAGTTCGAGACCAGCCTGGGCAACAACGGTGAAACGCTGTCTCTATTAAAATACAAAAAATTAGCCGGGCATGGCAGTGTGTGCTTGTAGTCCCAGCTACTCGGGAGGCTGAGGCAGGAGAATCGCTTAAACCCAGAAGGCAGAGGTTTCAGTGAGCAGAGATCGCACCACTGCACTCCAGCCTGGGCAACAGAGCAAGACTCCATCTCAAAAAAGAAAAAGAAAAGAAAGAAAAAAAGAATTGTGGCTAATCGAGGAAAAGGAACATGGGTGAAACAGCGGGCTTGGCTCTCCACCAGGGTATTTTGGGGCCTCCAGCTAGGGGCACCTTAGTGCCACAGGTGGGACAAAGCAAAATCCCACCAACCCCTCTGGGGCTGGAGCCAGTAAGGTTTCATTGCATTAGCTCACCAGAGACCTTTGGGATCTGTAGGAGCCTGTATGTCACTGACCTGTGCTGTCACTTTACAGAGGCTCCGGTAGCCTTGGAAAAGCTTATGGAAGTCATTCCACACACATGCCAGAATCTGTCGGTGACAGCTCTATTGGCTTTTTTCACAGAATGGGATGGATAACAGGTGTCTACAGTCTCATGAAGAATGGAAGCTTCTGCTCATGGAGTACCCTGACCTGACTGGATGTCTTGCTGGGTGTTTTGTGTGGTTTCCATGTATTCTTTCACCCTCTTGTAAGGTTGCTGTCAGCACCATGTAGTTAGTAGATGAGAGTCCTTGGGTTGGAACAGAACTCAGTCACTCTTGCTTTTCCATGAAGTGTTAACTTGAAATAATATTTTAAATAGCATCTATTCTCACACCTCAGACATTCAGCCTGAGAACTGGAAAAGCAGAGAATAGTAACATTTGGGAGAAAGGATCAAATATAACTACAGATAAATATTTTCTTGGCCAGGCGCAGTGGCTCATGCCTTTAATCCCAGCACTTTGGAAGGCCGAGGTGAGCAGATCACTTGAGGTCAGGAGTTTGAGACCAGCCTGGCCAACATGGTGAAACCCTGTCTCTACTAAAAATATAAAAATTAGGCCAGGCACGGTGGATCACGCTTGTAGTCCCAGCACTTTGGGAGGCTGAGGCAGGTGGATGACCTGAGGTCAGGAGTTCAAGACCAGCCTGGCCAACATGATGAAACCCCATCTCTACTAAAAATACAAAAATTAGCCAGGCATAGTGGTGGACGCCTGTAATCCCAGATACTTGGGAGGCTGAGGCAGGAGAGTTGCTTGATCCCGGGAGACGGAAGTTGCAGTGAGCTGACGTGGCGCACAATCTTGGCCCACTGCAACCTCTGCCTCTAAAAAAATTTTTTTATACCTCTGTTACTGTCACAACTTTAAAAAGTTGTCAGGCTCAAATTCTAGATAAGGAGAAATTTTTGTTGTTTACACTTAATTAAATTTGAGATTTCTTTCAGTGCCCGATCCTTGTGACTGCTAGCTAATTTCCCAAAGTCATAAAGAAGTCTCTCAAAAATAACTAATATTCAGCCAGGCATGGTGGCTCACGCCTGTAATCCTAGCGCTTTGGGAGGCGGAGGCGGGCGGATCACTTGAGGTCAGGAGTTCCAGACCAGCCTGGCCAACATGGTGAAATGCTGTCTGTAGTATTAGCCAGGCGTGGTGGCGGGTGCCTGTAATTCCACCTACTTAGGAGGCTGAGACAGGAGAATGGCTTGAACCTGGGAGGTGGAGGTTGCAGTGAGCCAAGCTTTCGCCATTGCACTTCAGTCTGGGGAACAGAGCAAGACTCTGTCTCAAAAAAAAAAAAAAGAATAATATTCATGAGCTCAGAATCTTCTGAATCCCCCTTGACCGCTGGATTTTCTTACTGTAGGAGGATCTCCTGATGCAGTCCAGCGAAGAACTTTTACATGTGGACCTTCCCGAAGATTTTCTAAGGAGCAAAGGTATTTATTTCTCTCAAATCTCTTCCTTTATCCACTTATCCGTTTCTGTTTTGCATTGAGAATATAAGGGTTATAAGTCCCTGCCTTGTAAGGTGTACTTAATCATAGAAACTGTAACTTCGCCATAGATTGTATCTTAGTATTACCCTTGGACATACTTGCACAGTGCACTGCAGCCTCAACCTCCTGGGCTCAAGCAGTCTTCATACCACGGCTTCCCAAGTAGCTGGGACTATAGGCGCGAGCCACCACGCGTGACTAATTTTCTATTTTGTTTGTTTTTTTTTGTAGAGGCAAGGTCTCCCCATGTTAACTAGGCTGGTCTCGAACTCCTGGGCTCAAGTGATCCTTCTGCCTCTGCCCCACAAAGTGCAGGATTACAGGCATGAGCCACCACACCCAGCAAGTCCCTTTCTTTTGAGTGTGTTGAACCTTTATTGAATTTTATATCATCAAATATACTATATTTGCCTGTTTAGAAGGGTTAACTGGGACAGAGGAGACATGTACCCACTATAGTTCAGCATATAGTAGTGTATCCTGTTCTTGTTCTGTGGGGTCAGGGATGAGAGAAAATGTTTACTCCAGGTCACCTTGAGCATTTTCAAGGCAGTTTCATTACCTCTTTTTGCTTCTCAAAACAGTGGTTGGGTATAGAGATCTGAGATTATTACTTTCAGATTGGTTGGTTGATTGAGGAGAAAGCTGAGGTCCAAAAGAGAGTAGCTGAGGTAAGGTTCTCCTCTTCTCACCCCAAGGCTAAAAATAATCTTAGATTACTTTAGAGAGGACTATGTGTCAATTAAGGCTAATCTAGAATCACCAGGCTGGGCACAGTGGCTCACGTCTGTAATCCCAGCACTTTGGGAGGCCAGGGTGGGAGGATTGCCTAAGTCCAAGAGTTTGAGACTAGCCTGGGCAACATGGCAAAACACCTTATCTACGAAAAATGCAAAAATTAGCATGGCAGCACACACACCTGTGGTCCCAGCTACTCGGGAGGCTAAGGCAGAAGTATCACTTGAGCCCTGGGAGGTTGAAGCTGTAGTGAGCCATGATCACACCACTGTACTCCAGCCCGGGCAACAGAGCAAGACCCTGTCTCACTAAATAAATAAATAATATAATATAATCAGAACCTCACGAAGAGAAGATAAAGTGAATACGCTAAGTCAGTGGTCCCCGACATTTTTGGAGTCAGGGCCCTGTTTCATGGAGGACAGTTTTTCCACGGATCCGGCGGGGTAGATGCTTTCAGGATGATTCAAGTGCATTGCATTTATTGTGCACTTTGTTTCTATTATTTCATTGTAATATATAGTGAAATAATTACACAATTTCCCATAATGTAGAATCAGTGGGAGGCTGAGCTTGTTTTCCTGCAACTAGGTGGTCCCCTCTGGGGTTGATGGGAGACTGTGACAGATCATCAGGCATTAGATTCTCATAAGGAGCTCGCAACCTAGATGCCTTGCTTGTGCAGTTCACAATAGGGTCCACACTCCTGTGAGAATATAATGCTGCTCTTTATCTGACAGGAGGCAGAGCTCAGGCAGTAATGCAAGCATGCGGAGCACCTGTACATGCAGATGAAGCTTTGCTCACTTGGCTGCCGCTCACCTCCTGCTGTGCAGCCCAATTTCTAACAGACCGAGGATGGGTACTGGTCCATGGCCCAAGGTTGGGGACCTCTGCATTAAATTATATGAACATTTTGTTACTGTGATAAAACATCAGATTTGACTCTTAGCTTCTTGGCAGCCTGAACAGAAAAGGAAGCACAGATCTTTCTTATGAAAAAGGACATTTGTCCTAGTTTATCACCCTGCTTCCTGCTGCTACAGATTTCCTCTGTGGCTGAAAGGCTTGACTATCCAGTGTAGATTAAAGCACGTTCCTCCGAAGATGAGAAATGTTGTTTTGTACATAAATCTCACCCTGTTCTTGTCTTACTAGGGATGCAGTTTAGTGACCCCCTAACCCCACCCTCAAGATCTTTTTAGTGGGGCTCCAGTGTTGCTATATTCTGTCTTTAGTATATTTTCACCCACATCTTACCACAGAATTTACTGTCTGTTGAACTACACTTTCACTTAACCACTGAACTGACCTTTTAAACAGGAGAACCAGAGTTATTTTCTGCTTGGAAATCTGCATTATCAAAATTACCTGGCTGCTCTCCACCTAAAAAGCTGGTCCACATTGGACCTAGATAAGATGAACTCTCCTGAGTAATGTTTGCAGCTAAATTACTCTGTGACACTTTTCTTCATCTTCTAATATCATGCTTATTTAATGACTTAAATTGGTAAAATATTTGATATTTTTTCCTCCTGCAAACCCATGGATAAGGGTTTCAGTTTGGTATAGGGGAACTTGAAATCAGCAGCTCTACTAGAGTTTTTAGCAGCAATGGCCTAGTTCATTCTGTCCCCCAGGAACCTTCCAGGGTATTCCTGTGTTGCACATGAGGAAGCAAGCTCAGCTGTCCAAAGTCACAGCCAGTCATAGCAAGCCAGAGAAGAAGGTTCTATGGAGACAGGCCTGTGAAGATGTTGAGTCCTGAGAGCGTGAGCAATATATGCTATCACCATGGATTTGATTTAAATAGACCCACATGCTCTTCTGTAGTGTGACCAGCATTTCAGCTTGCTCTACCAAGGTCAGGTATCTGCTACTTTATCTTTGCTATGGAATTAAGAACTGAACGATGCCAGCCGGCTGGGCGCAGTGGATCCCAGCACTTTGGGAGGCCGAGGCGGGCAGATCATGAGGTCAGAAGATCGAGACCATCTTTGCTAACACAGTGAAACCCCATCTCTACTAAAAAAAAAAAAAAAATTAGCTGGGCGTGGTGGCAGGCACCCATAGTCCCAGCTACTCGGGAGGCTGAGGCGAGAGAATGGTGTAAACCTGGCAGGCGGAGATTGCGCCACTGCACTCCAGCCTGGGGCGACAGAGCAAGACTCCGTCTCAAAAAAAAAAGAAGACCTGAATGATGCCTCTTAGAAATCAAACTTGTCTCCAGGGCTCCAGCTGCCAAAATCTTCGCTCTGCCCCAGATTTAAGTTTTCTTTCTTTTTTGTTTTTTTCTTTCTGTCACCTATATGTAATAGATGATTGTAAGCTATAGGCACAATCATATGTCTGCTGCCTCTCAATTAGGTAAAATGGCAACAGATTGAACATTTTAAAAGGACTTATGTAATAACCAGAAGGAGCCTTTAATTGGTAGGATGCAGTTTTGCCTATCATTTCTTATTTCTTGATTGCTGTAGGGCAGACACATGAGAAGTGGGCATGGGGGAGCAGTGGTGGGAGTATTTGAGTTGAGTGGCCATCTCACAGGGGAGATCTTCTCCATCAGGCATTCTTGCTGGTTCCTCGCCCTTTCTGCTGTCCTGACTTGCCTCTTTCAACATAATTTTCTGTTAATTTTACAAAACTGATGTCACCAAGTTTATTTGTTTTATCTTGTTTTTCAGAGAGTTCCCTGTAACGGGGCTTGTCTGGGAAGTTTATGTGTAAGAAAGGTGAAATGATATCAGGAACAATGGCAATATTAGTTCCTACTCATTATTGTGAGACTTGCATTCCCACAGTAGTGATTTCCACGAAGACTTATTTAGGAGGGTCACCAGAAATTGGAAGAGCATTGAGGAAACACATTTTGAGGAAGAGGTGAAAGTAGTCAAGGAGGGAAAATCTACCTTATATAATTTGGAGAACTAGATGTTTATTTTTATTTTATTTTATTTATTTTGAGATAGGTTCTCACTCTGTCACCCAGGCTGCAGTGCAGTGGCACGATCTTTGGCTCACTGCAACCTTCGCCTCCAGGGTTCAAGTGATTCTCCTGCCTCATCCTCCCAGGTAGCTGGGATTACAGGTGCCTGCCACCATGCACGGCTGATTTTTTTGTATTTTTAGTAGAGACAAGGTTTCACCATGTTGGCCAGGCTGGTCTTAAACTCCTGATCTCAAGTGATCTGCCCACCTGTGCCCCCGAAAGTGCTAGGATTACAGGCGTGAGCCACCACGCCCAGCTGTGTACTTACAAATTCTTGAATCAGGTAGCACCGTCTGCTGTAACAGGGAAAGTGGGCTAGTTTCACAATGATAAGTATTGTGTGTGGATTCAGGATTTTGAGGCTCCTTTTTGTAAGTGGTAACTGAAAACCTGTGGCTTGCAGTATATATTTGTTAATCTAGTATTATTTGCTGACTCCAAACATGTTAAAATGCTGTGTCTAGCCTAGTTATTCCATTTTAACTATTCTCAGGTTCAGTAAAATAAAAAAACAGAGCAATGGAAAGGCGCCTTTTATATGGCAGGCACTGTCCCACATGACATCTTACATGCATTATTTAGTGTAATCCTCAGTGTAGCACTGAGGTAATTGTACTTTCCCCACCTTCTACAATAGAAGAAACCAAGACTTAGAGTTAAGTATCACAGAGCTGCAGGGCACAGTGACTCACACCCATAATCCCAGCACTTTGAGAGGCTGAGGCGGGAGGATTGCTTGAGCTCAGGAGTTCAGGGCCAGCCTGGGCAACATAACTAACCCTGTTTCTACAAAAAATACAAAAATTAGCCGGATGCGGTGGCGTGTGCCTGTAGTCCCAGCTCCTTGGGAGGCTGAGGTGAGAGGATCACTTGAGCCCAGGAGTTGGAGGCTGCAGTGAGCCATGATGGTACCACTACACTCCAGCCTAGGCAACAAAGCGAGACACTGTCTCAAAAAAAAAAAAGAAGTATCACAGAGCCATGATTGAAGCTGAGCTGGTCTGGCTTCACAGTCAGGGCTCTTTCTCATAGTAATTGCTGCTCTCAGGACCTATTGAGAAATGTATAGGGAAGCCCTAGAAACTCAGTATTAATAGCATTTGTTTATTTGACCTAACTGTATTCGTTCATTAATTTTATGAACATTCATTAAGTGCTCTTGTGCTTTTATGTACCAGGCATTATGCCGAACCATAAGAAAGAGAACAAAACAAGATCCTTACCCTCACAGAGTTTATATTCTAGTAAGAAATAGATTTTAGATTTTTTGTTCTTTTTTTTTTTTTGGAACAAGGTCGCTTACTCTGTTACCCAGGCTGGAGTGCAGCAGTGCGTTCACAGCTCTTTGCAGCCTTGCCTTCCTGGGCTCAAGCATCCTCCTGCCTCAGCCTCCCAAGTAGTTGGGACTAAAGGCACTCACCACTATGCTCAGCTGATTTTTTTTTTCTTTTACATTTTTTGTACAGACAGAGTCTCCCTGTGTTGCCCAGGCTGGTTCAAACTTCTGGGCTCAAGCATTCCTCCTGCCTCAGCCTCCCAAAGTGCTGGGATCACTGTTGTGAGGTACTGCACCTAACCAGGAATTAGATTTGTTTTGTTTTGGTTTTTGGTTTTTGAGACAGAGTCTTGCACTGTCACCTAGGCTGGAGTGTAGTGGCATGATCTTGCTCACTGCAACCTCCGCCTCCTGGGTTCAAGCGATTCCGCTGCTTCAGCCTCCCCAGTAGCTGGGATTATAGGCATATGCCACCAGGCCCAGCTAATTTTTGTATTTTCAGTAGAGACGGGTTTTTGTTACGTTGGCCAGGCTAGTCTTGAACTCCTAACCTCAAGCGATCCACCCACCTCGGCCTCCCAAAATGCTGGGATTACAGGCATGAGCCACCACACCTGGCGCATCTTTAAATAGATTTGCATTTTGCTTTTTCTGTTTAATACGGGTGTCCTGTTTTTTATATATATATAAAATCATGTGTATATATACCCATACATATACGCATGTGTATAGTGTGCTAGTCATGGTTCTCTTAGAGGAACAAAACCAATAGATCACCTGAGGTCGAGAGTTTGAGACCAGCCTGGCCAACATGGTGAAACCCCATCTCTAGTAAAAATAAAAAAAAAATTATCTGGGCGGGCCGGGCGTGGTGGCTCATGCCTGTAATCCCAGCACTTTGGGAGACCGAGGCAGGCGGATCACCTGAGGTCAGGAGTTCGAGACCAGCCTGGCCAACATGGCAAAACCCCATCTCTACTTAAAGTACAAAAATTAGCCAGGCATGGTGGCGGGCACCTGTAATTCCAGCTACTCAGGAGGCAGAGGCAGGAGAATTGCTTGAACCCAGGAGGAGGAGGTTGCAGCGAGCTAATATCGTTCCACTATACTCCAGCCTGGGCGACAAGAGCGAGACTCCATCTCAAAAAGAAAAAAATTAGCTGGGTGTGGTTGCAGGCACCTAGAATCCCAGCTACTCAGGAGGCTGAGGCAGGAAAATCACTTGAGCTGGGAGGTGGAGGTTGCAGTGAGCCGAGATTGCACTACTGTACTCCAGCATGGGCAACAGAGCAAGACTCTATCTGAAAAAAATAAATAAGTAGATAAATAAATAAAGTTTTATGTATAGTTGTTTTTTCCAAGGACTAATTTTATCTATGACATCTAGTTTCAAGTAATGAAAAAATGGTCATCTAGTAAAATAAGCTGTTACTGTGAGTCTGCTTTATTAATGTTTTAAAATGAAAGCCTCTTAAGACTGAATGAGAGTACAACACAGGGACATGTTTCTATGTTGTATTCAGTTGTCCAGCATTGATTTGCGAACTCTGTATAACTCAGCAGGAGGCATTTGTTGAAAATTACCTGTTTCTGCCAGATATAATTTTGGCCCTCTGTTGTATTTTCAGAGAAGAAAAAAATCAATGATATAGCATGCTAACTTTCCAGTTTTCTTTTCGAGTTGGGTCTTCTTGTTGCCCTTGATAGCATAGCATAATAAAATGCATGAAGGTAGACCAAATGATTTTTAATTACTGCATACTAATTTGGATTTATTTCTCTTGTTCAGAAGGAAATGTACAGATTACAGCTGAAACTCTGCTAAAATCCACTGAAGTACAAGGTATGAAGGTCAATGGGACTAAGACGGATAATAATGAAGGACACAAAAATGGCAATGTGAGTAAAGATCTCTCAGCTGGATGCAGCGAATTCCCAGAATTAGACAAAATCATGAACAGTGATGAGGTTTCAGAAACCAGCACATTAGTTACCCCAGAACCTTTAACCTTTGTGGACCCTGTATTAACAGAAGCAACTCCTAAAGAAAAAGAATGTGAAGAATTAAAAAGTTGTCCTTGGTCGTCATTACCAGGAAGCAGTGCCATTTCTAATGTGGACAATGGGAAGGAAGAGCTGTGTAAACTAAACCTTGTCTGTGAAGCAGATGACAATCACCAAAAGATTCATGGCCACCATAATGAACAACCCAGTTCTACACATGATAGTCCCACAGCCACAAGCCCCTTGAAAGAAAATTCTGGAGTTTCATGTTTCACATCAGACTTGTCTGGTCCAGAGTCCAGAACAATATCTTTAGAAAACTGTGGTTTTGAAGGTGGTGGTTTGCTAAAAAGATCTGCTGAAAAGACAGACAATTGTTATTTTTATAGGGGGGACGATCAAGGGAAGAACTTGGCTTCTAGAGAAGAAAATGAAGAACAGCTTTTGATTCCTAGGAGTGAGAGAGGTGGACCTTTTCTTATTAATGCCAGGGAACCAGAAAAGGAGATTAGTGGTGGTGGTTCTGGTGAAAAAGAGCCTGTTGTTTCCCCAAAGGAAAATATCCACAATGACTGTTGCATTCAAGACAGTCTCCATACAGGGAGCTCTAGTTCATTAATGCCCAATTCTTTTACTGAAGCCACAGAAGTAATGTTAAATAAAAGTGATTTGAAAATTACTTTACACATTCAAGGTAACTTGACAAACCTTGAGGACCATAAAGAAACTTCCACTAATATGAGCCATCCAGGTGGACACTCTGAAGAAAGCAGTTTTTCCTCCTTGATGCAGATTGAAGAGGCAGAACAGACAACCCCCATAGAGTCCAGTATATTAAGTAAATCTTTTTACACTGAAGACTGTAACTCTTTAGTCAGCATCCAGAGAAATCTAGAAAGCAACACCCAGTTAAATGAAGCATCATGTAATGATTTTCTGTTTGAAAGAAAATCCATTGTGAGTTTAATGCCAGAGGATCAGATAAGTCCTGTAAGTGAGGTATTAAAACCCAAGAAAGGTACTGCGCTGTTGCCACCATCCCCAGAATTTCATCACAGACCTGAATCAGAAAAAGTTATACAGACCTCACATGATGATATTCCACTTTTAGATGAACAGAGCATAGCCTGTGAGATGAATGAACTTTCTTGTACCAATGAACTGGTTGTAAACAAAGTAGAAAGTGAATGTGTTTTAAATCAACAAGTGTCCCTTAATTCTCAAGACCATGCAAAGTTGCCAACTGACTCTCTATTTCATTTAAACAAAGAGATGCCTTTAGCAACAGGCAGAGATGCCCATCAGAGCCATCATCCTCCATTAGAGGGTGGAGCAGATGTCATTGCTGATATACAAACCATTCCCGTTGAGACAAAAGTGAAAGACATCTCTCCACCAGGTAACCAAACCTGTGGTGCCTCTTCAAACAGTCCCACCTTAAACATCAAACCAGGAAGCCTAGAGAGAAAAAAAGAAATGGCTGATTCAGGAACAAAAGCTCTACATTCCAGGCTTCGCTCAAATAAGAGAGAAGCAGCTGGCTTTCCTCAAGTGGCCTCTGTCATAGAATGTCACAGTGTTCAATCTCAGGATATCTCTAACTGTCATTGTGTAAGAAAAAATGCATCCGAAGAAAACATGTGTTCTGCTTGTGCTGCTTTCAAGTCCAGCAAAATCAGCCTGCAAGCTGATAACTCTTTGATAACAAAATATGAAAATGCATTTCAGCACCGTGCTCACCGATGCCAAGGAACAGGACACTCTGTGGAAAAAAGCAGCTGTAAAGTGAGTTATACATCAGGAGAAAGGGAACTTGATGGGAGAGAAACGAATGGCAGCCTTCCAGGAGATAAGATCAGAAACAAAATGACAGCATGCTTGTTAAATAGTGGCATTTCAAACAAAATCATTCACACCTCCAATAACATCAAACTCAGTGAGGAAGGGCTGGAAGGAAAGGAGCAGGATGTATCCAAAGAAACTGTATTTTGTAAGTATAACATCTCTGATCATGCTATACAAGAACTAAACCAGACTGTAAACATTCCAAGTCCTGAAAAAGTGTTGGACCAGTCTCCTACTGTTATGTTTTCCAGTTTTAAGAACGTAAAAGCAGTTGAAACACTCGATCAGAAGGCAGATGAAGTTCCTGATTGTCAGAGTAACCAAAACAGACCAGATGAATGCAAAAGTGAAGGTCAGTCAGCCAAGGAGATGCTAGGTAGTGACCACAGAGAGACTGTCACCGAGCCTCACGGGGAGGTAAACCACAACCAAAAGGATCTGCTGGTCAGCTCAGGCAGTAATAACTCACTACCTTGTGGTAGTCCAAAGAAAGGCAATTTGAAAGGAGCCTTTGTCAAGATGTCTGGTTGTGATGAGTCCACAGAAAGTGTGGTAGACATCGTCTACACGGACTGTAGTAATAAGCTTACAGAAGGTGTGCTGGATGTGAAGGCATCTAATCCACTGGATTGTGGTGCAAGGCAAGAGAAACTGGCATTCCAAGAGGACTCAAGGAGTACCTTGTCTCAGAGAGAACTGGATGCTGCACATACAGGAACAACTGGCCAGGACTCAGATTTCCCAGTTACTGCTGCTTCTACAGTGGACTTTCTCAAAATAAAATCATGTGAAGAAAACGTGTGCAAATCTTTAAAAGACTGTGAAATGGAAAAGTGTTCAGACTCTTGTGCCCATGAGATGGAGTCTGTTGCAGATCATGAACCAAATAAAAGAATATTGGGCAGAGTAAATGTGTCTTTAAGCGATACCCATTATGGACAGCAACATAAAGGAACGTCTCTCAGAGAAACACAAGAAATGACTGAAGGATCAAGATTAGAACTAAACTCTGAGTTTGGCAAAGAAAGTACCTTTGGAATTTCCTCAAAAGAGTTGATGTCTTGCCATGATGTAAGCTCTGTTTCCCTAAGAAGCCTGAAGTCAGTTGAAATAATGCCTTCTCAAGAAAATTCAGAAACTAATATTAACAGTGAAGAAACTGACCTGAAAAATCTTTGTAAACCAAATGATGGTGAAATGCTTTGTGAAAATGTAAAGGACTGCGCAGTCCTTCCTGAGATGAAGGAAAGAGTATCAAGAGATAGGAGTAATTCTAGTGACAGAGACAGCATATGTACCTGTGTGGAAAAGAATGCTTGTAAAGCTTGCCACCCTCACGAGAATTTCTCTGACAGGCATTTGCCTTTGACAGTGAAAACAGAAATTAAAGTGAAAGAAGAAACCGAAGAGCATCAGAGGGGACTACTGGGTGACTTAACTGTTGGGGAGCAATCTGAGGAGATGGTTACCAGAGAAGCTGGCAATGGCGATCATGTGAGCAACATCTCTCAGACCCATGTTACAGGCCAGAGGATACTTAATCATGCTGAAAAACAGCAGAGCCCTGAGGTTTTGGACTACATGTTGCAGAAAGAAGAGGAATATATACATCAACAAAAGGCACATACAGTATCGGAACAATGCATATCATCTAGTCTGTTTTTAGATGATGCGCAAAATAAGAACCAAGGCAAGGTTGGCAAAGATAAGTCCACCATGATGAATGAAATCACCCTAGCAAAGCTGGCCAAGGACAACACTGTGGCACAGACTCAGAAGTTAGAAGACCAGAAGGAGGAAAGTTTACATCATCCATTAAAGAAGGACATTGAGTCATGCACAAGTCCTTGCCTTCTTGGTGCCCCTCGGAAAGCAGAGGACCCCTCCTCTGCTGGGTGTGATCAAATACATGGTGCCTTTGCGAAGAAAGGAATGCTTCCCTTAAAGAAGCAGCCCCATCGAACTTGTAAGAAAGTTTCCTATCAGGAGCAAACCATTGTGGGGAGAAAAATAGGTAAAATCAGAAGTTCTGCCTTTTTAAAGAGTTCCTCCAATGCCGTCCCCACAAAAGCGCACAGACTTCTCAGTATGTGCACTCTGTCTGCACCTACACGATTAGAACCTGAAACAGCAGCTACCAAGAGCTTGATTAGTCACATACCAAAGCAGACAGCTACACCGTGCCATCCCTTGAGGAGCCCGAATTTTAGGAAGACTACCAAAGAATCAGCCTTACTAAACAAGCTGTCCATCCTTGCCTCCAAACTGGCCCCAGCCATGAAGACTCAGAAACTAAGATACCGACGGAGTTCCTCTGAACTTCTTCCAATGGCTAAAAGCTACAAGCGCCTCAGATATAAAAGGCTCCTGGATGGATTTTCATCCAACACAGAACAGCTGAATCCATATTTGACAGCTAGTGGATGGGATAAGAGGCCTAACAGTAAGCCCGTGGCACTTTATTCTCTCGAATCCATCAAGATGACCTTCATAGATTTGAGCAACAAGATGCCGTCCCTGCTGTTTGGTTCTGAAATCTTCCCAGTATCCTTTCATGTAAAATCATCCAGCTCAGATTGCACGACTGAGTCCTCAAGGACTTTTCCTGAGCACTGTGCTCCGGCAAGGCTTGCCTTAGGAGAGGCCCTCCAGTGCCCGTCTCAACCTCCCAAGTGGACCTTTTCTTTCTTCCTGTCCCATGGTTGCCCTGGGATGGCCACATTCAGGGAAGACACTGGCCTCCATAGTCAGACCCACACTCAGGCTCCTCCCCAGCCTCCAGCTCCTCTCCAAGACTATGGAGGCACTGCCATAGTCCAGACCAGAGCAGACTGCTCTGTCCTTGGCCTTCACACACTTCTAGCACTTTGTTCCCCAGGATGTTACCGAATCTGGACAAAAAAACGGAGCTTCTCCAGCCACATGCCTACCATGCAGAGGCTCTTCATGACCCAGTTTACACAGGGCTTGAAAGGGTTACGGTCTCCAGCCTCCATAGCGGACAAGGTCTTCTGTTCTCTGCCCTACTCGGTGGGCAGAGTCCTATCCATTTGGAGCCAGCATGGGCCTTCTGCCTGCTCCTTCGAAATCTCTTCTCTTCATTCCACTCACTGCAAGCGGCAACCAAGTCTGGGTACCACAAGCAGGTAAAATCTGTCCACTATTCTTTACAAATGTCCCATATTTGCTTCCTGTCACTGGGGAGATGAGAGGGGAACTGCCGAAAGTGCAAGGCTGTTTAGAGTCCTCTTGGGACTGCATTTTCTATTTCCCTTGCCAAATATCTGCCGAGAAAATCCAACAGTAATTCTTAAGCATAGGACCCCCCCACGCCCTGCTCCATTTTCTTGTAGAACCTACTTCTGTATTTCACACCATTCTTTTTTCTGTCCATTTCATTCCTCAAACCATCAAGTCTGTTGAATCTTCTTTTTTTTTTT
>NW_012102031.1:12080161-12081868 GCF_000951045.1 Mandrillus leucophaeus
TTTTTGAGACAGAGTCTCATTCTTGTCACCCAGGCTGGAATGCAGTGGTGCAATCTTGGCTCACCGCGACCTCTGCCTCCCGGGTTCAGGTGATTCTCCTGCCTTAGCCTCCTGAGTAGCTGGGATTACAGGCGCCTGCCACCACGCCTGGCTAATTTTTGTATTTTTATTACAGACGGGGTTTCACCATGTTGGCCAGGCTGGTCTCGAACTCCTGACATCTGGTGAGCCTCTCACCTTGGCCTCCCAAAGTGCTGAGATTACAGGTGCTAGCCACCACGCCCAGCTGAATCTTTTCTACTCTTGCATCCACCTTGCAGAAAACAAACACCCATTACAAGTGAAAGACTATAAATAGTAACACATAATCGCTTGTAACATTATCTTCTTTACAAAGCATTAAACAGCCAGCACCTAACTCTGTTTGATATATAGAGGACGCAGAATAAATATATTTTTAGTTAATGAATAAATTACATAGGTATCACCAGATCTGGTTTATGAACCCCTGCCTTTCTTTTGGCAATGTAGAGGCTTCAAAAATTGGCATTTACCTACTTCAGTTTTAGGATTTATAGAACTTAAAGTGAACTGGGAAGGAGTTCTTGTGGTGTGATCATTGAGAATAGTTGGAAATAGTTTCATCAATATCATGATACCTTCCAATTGAAAATAGAGAAAAAAAAGAGAAGAAAAAGTCTAGAGTTAAACTACTCAGCTTAAAAATCCCTGGCCGGGTGTGGTGGCTCATATCTGTAATCCCAGCACTTTGGGAGGCCGAGGCGGGCGGATCACGAGGTCAGGAGAACGAGACCATCCTGGCTACGCAGTGAAACCCTGTCTCTATTAAAAATACAAAAAATTAGATGGGCGTGGCAGCAGGCACCTGTTGTCCCAGCTACTTGGGAGGCTAAGGCAGGAGAATGGTGTGAACCCGGGAGGCAGAGATTGCAGTGAGCCGAGATCACGCCATTGCACTTCAGTCTGGGCAACAGAACGAGATTCTGTCTCAAAAAAAAAAAAAAAAAAGAATCCCTAAAAAGCTGCTATAGACATGATAGATAAATCCTCCTCTTTGTAATTATTTAAGTAAACAAAATACTTTTTAATTTGCCCTTACTATTGAATGCTATAGTTGAAAGATTAGACATCAAAAAGCCTTAATATTCCAAATAACTTAGGAGGGCCTTGTTCATTGTGTGTCTCTAACGTAGAATCATTGTGTGTCAATAAAGTGGGCTGGTTCAGGCGGGATGCATGGTTCATGCCTGTAAGCCTAGCATTTTGGGAGGCCAAGGCAGATGGATCTCTTTAGTCCAAGAGTTTGAGACCAGCCTGGGAAACATGGCAAAACTTTGTCTCTGCAAAAAAATACAAAAATTAGTCAGGCATAGTGGCGTTTGCCTGTAGTCCCAGCTACTCAGAGGCTGAGTCAGGAGGATCCCTTGAACCCAGGAGGCGGGGGTTGCAGTGAGCCGAGATCACGCCACTGCACTCTAGCCTGGGCAACAGAGCAGGATTCCGTCTCCAAAAAAAAAAAAAAATAGGCCAGGCGTGTGGTGGCTCATGCCTATAATCCCAGTACTTTGGGAGGCCAAGGTGGGCGGATCAACTGAGGTCAGAAGTTCCAGACTAGCCTGACCAACATGGAGAAACCCTGTCTCTACTAAAAGTACAAAATTAGCCGAGCGTGGTGGCGGATGCCTG
>NW_012102031.1:12082553-12084546 GCF_000951045.1 Mandrillus leucophaeus
AAAAAAAAAAAACAACAAAGCTGCTGGTGGCCAGGTGAGGTGGCTTATGCCTATATTCCCAGCACTTTGGGAGGCTGAGGTGGACGAATCAACTGAGGTCAGGAGTTCAAGATCAGGCTAGCCAACATGGTGAAACCTTGCCTCTACTAAAAATATGAAAATTATCCGGATGTGGTGGTTCATGCCTGTAATCCCAGCTACTCAGGAGGCTGAGGCAGGAGAATTGCTTGAACCTGGGAAGCAGAAGTTACGGTTAGCCAAGATTGCACGACTGCACTCCAGCCTGGGCAACAGAGTGAGACTCTGTCTCAAAAATAAATAAATAAATAAACAACAAAGCTGCTGGTTCATATTGTGTAGTTCCCTGAGCATCTTAGCAGAAAACTGAATAAATAGAAGTGTCAGAAAAAAAAAAAAAAAACCCGGAACATGAACATTACTGACTAAAATTAAAAGATGAATTGCTGTTACAAGTACATGTCCTACAGTTTTTTGTTGTTGTTGTTGTTGTTTTCCTGAGATGGAGGTTCGCTCTTGTTGCCAGGCTGGAGTGCAGTGGCGCAATCTTGGCTCACCACAACCTCTGCCTCCGAGATTCAAGTGATTCTCCAGCACCAGCCTCCCAAGTAGCTGGAATTGCAGGCCACCATGTCCACCTAATTTTGTATTTACGGGGTTGGTCAGGCTGATCTTGAACTCCTGATCTCAGGTTATCTGCCCGCCCAGCCTCCCAAAGTGCTGGGATTACAGGCGTGAGCCACCATGCCTGGCCTTTATACTTATTTTTTAAAGTTCACTTATTATGCCGAGGCGCGGTGGCTCATGCCTGTAATCTCAGCACTTTGGGAGGCTGAGGCAGGCGGATCACAAGGTCAGGAAATCGAGACCATCCTGGCTAACATGATGAAACCCTGTCTCTACAAATTAGCCCAGCGTGGTGGCAGGCACCTGTAGTCCCAGCTACTCAGGAGGCTGAGGCAGGAGAATGGCATCAACCTGGGAGGCGGAGCTTGCAGTGAGCCGAGATCGCGCCACTGCACTCCAGCCTGGGCGACAGAGCGAGACTCCGTCTCAAAAAAAAAAAAACAGTTCACTTATCATAAGACAACCATGAAAATACATTAGAGTGACTCACGTTGTTTTAAATGCTAGTGTACTGCTTTTATTGTCTACTTTGTTGATATGCCTCTAAAACCTCATAATTGCTCTGCTATGTATTTTTCTTTTCTTTGTTTTTTTTTTCTTTTTTTTTTGAGACAGAGTTTCACTCTTGTCTCCCAGGCTTTAAATTGTATTACTTCTGGCCAGGTGCAAAGGCTCACACCTGTCATGCCAGCACTTTGGGAGGCTGAGTCAGGTGGAACATGAGATCAGGAGATTGAGACCATCCTGGCTAACATGATGAAACCCCATCTCTACTAAAAATACAAAAATTAGCCGGGCGTGGTGGCACCCACTAATAGTCCCATCTACTCAGGAGGCTGAGGCAGGAGAATCATTTGAACCCAGGAAGTGGAGGTTGCAGTGAGCCAAGATCACGCCACTGCACTCCAGCCTGGGCGACAGAGCAAGACTCTATCCCCAAAAAATGCTACTTTCTCCAAACTATGTCTGTTCCTGAGGTTAGGATAGATGGTAGTTACTCTTTTCCCCCTGTGGAGGTGTAAACTTTTTGCCCCTTTTCGTCTTCCAGCGCTCTTCCTTTCCCACCTGAAATTTCTGTTTCCTGGTGTTGAAAATTTTCTCTGTTTCCCTCCCTATTTCTAGCTTTTTATTTTATTTTACTTTATTTTATTTAAATTCAAATGGAAGGTGGAGGAGGTGGTATTTATGGGTACTTCTCATTGGCTCTAAAAATGCCTTAACACCATGTGCCTGGGCATAGAGTTTAGAAGTTTAGCTGTTTTGGCCGGGCGCGGTGGCTCAAGCCTGTAATCCCAGCACTTTGGGAGGCCGAGACGGGCGGATCACGAGGTCAGGAGATCGAGACCAT